>NC_068941.1:59503294-60140627 GCF_026419915.1 Harpia harpyja | reverse complement strand
CCGAGACGTTACGCCGCGCTGGGTACGTGTGAGCCTGCCCGGCGGGACTCTGAGACGTAACCCCAGCGCTGCGATCTTCGGAACCGCTCGGTCGGTTGCCGTCGGTAAGCGCTGCCACGCGGGGAGCGTGGGGGTCGCGGGCAGGCACGCGCCTGCTTCCAGGCGCCTCATCAGGCCCCAGAAACGCCTCACTTCTGGCAGCCTTCGCCGCCCTGCCCACGGCGACCGGGGCCCCCTCCGCCCCTCACGGGGCCGCTTCCCCCCCCTCCCCGCCGCCCCCACCACGCTTCCGCGCCGCCGCTCGCCTCTGCCCGGCGGCGGGGCGGGGCGGGGCTTGGGGGCGGGGCGCGGCGGCGGCCGGGCCCGCGCTGAGTGGCCGACGGCAGCGGCGGGCGGGGCTTGGGGCGGGGGCGGGGGCGAGAAAAGCGCCGGGGGAGCGACGGCGGCGGCGTCGGGCGCGGCGGGCGGCGGAGCGGCGATGCGCCTGACGCAGAGCATGTGCACCATCGCCGAGTGCGCGCCCGGCGGGGAGGGCTGCCCTCCCGCCGCCGCCGCCGCCGCTGCCGCCGCCCGGCCCCGCCTCGTCAAGATCGCGGTGGTGGGGGGCAGCGGCGTGGGCAAGACAGGTGAGGGGGGGCGCGGCGGCGGCGGGGCGGCGGGGGGCGGCGGAGCGCGGCTAACGGTTGCCTGTCTGTGCCTGCCCGCAGCGCTGGTGGTGCGGTTCCTCACCCGGCGGTTCATCGGCGACTACGAGAGGAACGCAGGTAGGCGAGCGCGGCGCGGCTTTGTTCCCGCCGGGCTCGGAGATCGGGGCCTCCGCGGCCGGGCGGGGGGGGCTTACCGCCAGGTGAGAGCGGCGGGGGTGGGGGGAGCGGCGGCTTTCTCCCCGGGCGGGCGGGGGGGTGTGTATGTGTGCGAGTCCTGGCGGTAAGCGTGCAAAACCCAGCGCCGAGCCAGTGTAAAAGAACGAAGGTAACCGCGGGGCCGTAGGCGGGTCTGCACAGGTATTTTTACCGGCCCAGCCCACCGAGAGGTTACGAGGCTGCAGCTCGCTTCGAAGTTGTTGCCGGTGCGGGTCCCGGTGCCCTCCGGTGCCTGGCAGCCCTCCGGCCGCGACGGCAGCTTTGCGAGCGCCGTGTTCTGCCGCCTCTCTCTTCTCTAGCAGGGCTGACTCTGTGCGGTGGGAACCTGCCCCTTTGAAGAAGTCTTTTAGCTAAAACAAGAAAACATTCTGTAAACCTCCTAGTGTATTATTCTTGGCAAGCTGAATGCCAGCAGCTAAACGATCTAGACGGTGCCACCTCAACGGGGAAGGCAAAGAGGTGATGTTACGTACTTACTTGAGAGTAGTACGGTGGGAACCCTAAAATAATGTGAGTGTAAAATGTACAGCAGTCTGTTGAGGAGCTGGCTTGGAAAAAGCCAAGCAAATGGAAAAAACAACAAATCTTACAGGTCAGCCAGCAGAGCGCTTCACCACAGTGTGGAAATACTAAATGACCAGCAAACTGTTCTTCTATAACAAAAGCTGGTTGTTTTGCACACTTGCCTCTATCATCTAAGCTAAGACAGTCTTTAAGAAGTGATTAAGTTCCAAGTTGCACATTATTAAATGCCAAGCTTCAAAACAAGCCAATGCCAGATTAAATCCCAGGCTTCTAGTACCGTCATAAATTTATGGGTTGTTACACGCAAAAAACCTGTAACACTGGTCCCTCACTTCATAAACAGCGATACAACTTTTCTTGCGCAACTAATGGGCAGCAGAAGCGACGTTTGTGTGTAGAGTGGTGGCTGTACTTGTGAACCTGTTGGTGTTCTTGTCAGGTAATCTCTACAGCAGGCACATCCAGATAGATGGAGAGATGTTGGCTATTCAAGTGCAAGATACTCCAGGAGTTCAGGTGAGCTAGGTGCAGCCATGCGGTTCACCAAAGCAGCTCTGAATCTGCATGCGCGTGTGTCCCTCTGCGTGCAGTGTCTTGTTACGGACCGTTTCAAAGTTTGGTGTTCTGTGTGGGAAAGGTGGTAACTTGTATTATAACCGGCGAAGCCAGATGTGTTGCATGCCTGTAGTGCGCTGGTAGTAAAAGAAAACAATTCACTGTTTTGGTGGATCATTTGTACGCTGGAGGCCCATTACTTTTGAGTGGCTGAATTACTTAAGTATCTTGTTCCTATATATTGGGAACATTAGACACAAAACCAGAAACAATTGTGTGCAAATAAGGTACGTGTGAAAGAAAATGTCATGACCGCTGCCCAACAAGCTTTGTAAATGCGTATGATAGAAAGTGAAGTCTCCTGTATTGTGCCTGTGCTCGTTAGTGTGTCAGATGTTAAAGTTTTGAATGTATAGACCTGAGTAATGCTGGATTGTTGCCTTTTGAACTGGGCAACACTCCAGGTCTAAATGCTTCCAGCTCATATCTTTGCTTCCCCAGACTTACTGTCTAGCCAGTTAATTTCCCATTCTGTGGAACTACAAAGTCTTTCTCTGCATGCAGAACTACTCAGGTCAATTTTCCATTTGAGTATAGCAAACTCCAGTGTTAAATTCCAGCTTTTTGCAGCTGAATCAACATATGCATTTATTCACCATGCTCAGATTAAGTTTGTACTTACAATGTGAAATGCAAATATATGTCCGAAGCTGTAAAATGCTGTTTGGCTTTACAGACTCTTAAAGACAGGTTCCTTTAATATTTTATGACTTCAGCTATCTAATTTGAGACCATTCATTTTTCAGATCCGTGAACACAGTCTGCATTGTAATGAGCAGTTGAACAGATGCATTCGCTGGGCAGATGCCCTGGTGATTGTCTTCTCCATCACAGACTATAAGAGCTACGAACTACTCAGTCACCTTTACCATCATGTTCGACAGTTGCATCCAGGAAGCGCAGTCCCTGTTGTCATCGTCGCAAACAAAGCTGATCTCTTGCATATCAAAGAGGTGGAGCCTCAGCATGGACTTCAGCTGGCCAACATGCTGGGCTGTACTTTCTACGAAGTATCTGTCAGTGAAAACTACAATGATGTCTTCAATGCCTTCCATCTCCTCTGTAAAGAAGTCAGTAAACAGCAAACAACCAGCACCCCTGAGAGAAGGAGAACCTCTCTTATTCCACGACCAAAATCGCCCAACATGCAGGACCTGAAGAGAAGGTTTAAGCAAGCCCTGTCTGCCAAAGTGAGGACTGTCACTTCTGTTTGACAGCAGAGCCATTGGTCTTCCCAACGTTTAGCCTGAGATTGAAATCTGGGGTGTTTAACACTGGCACATCTAGAGTCTGAGGCATTGTGAAAGAAGGATGGATGGTTCGGGTAGCTTTCTGCATGGCTGTAGATGTTTCTAAGCATTTGCTTAAAAAAGGAACAGTGGCAGATTGGAAAAGGAAAAAAAAAAACCCAAACTCTTGAAATAGTTCGAGGATGTGACTTGCAGAACAAGTATTTTCATTTGGAAAAGGAACATTTCAGTAAATGAAACAAGCTTTCGGTTTGCCTTTTCTCCAGCTGGACAGATTTGGCTTTCATTTGTGCAGAAACAACCTTTTAGCTGTAACTCAACTTGTACTTGAGAAGGGAAACTCCCTGAACTGCAGTTCACTGTTCAGAAGTAACCACTCGAGTCATGTTTTCACATGGGTGAAGGACAGCATGACATATCTGTTTAATTTTATTGCACAGTAGAACTGTTTATTTCCCATGTATTTCAAAACAAATAGCAAACATGAAATTGCTCTGTAAAAATAAGTGTAAAATAAGTGGACACAACTGGGTATCATCAAGAGTGTAAACAATGGTCCTTTATTTTTTTACTAGCTATGTTATTGTTGACAACTTGACCAGACTCTTTGTATGCGAAACTATTGTCTGCAGGGTGTAAACATATCCAATTACAAATAACTTGTGGGTTTTTTTACTGTCTGAAAAAAATACTGTCCAGACTATGATCCACCATGGAGATTCTGAGGACCAAGTGTGGAGTTGGACTGATAGTCCATTAGAGCTGCCAGTGTAAGACACTTCTCTCTGTGTGCGAAAGGCACAGAAGGAACGTGGCTGTGATTCAGCTTGGTGTGAAGCACAGCTGGCTCTAGGCAATGAAGCTGGTGTCTTGTTCTGAGCTGAGCCAGTCCCTCTTCATCCTTAAACACGTGGCAGATTTATATATATATATATATAATTTTTTTTTACATTGAGCCAATGGAGTTCACAGGCTAAAGGCCTTATACACATGCACTTTAAAAAGCCAGTTGTGCTTTTGTTTAAACTGTAACTTATTTATTTTGTGTACAGTTACTCCTCATAGGGAGTGGACTTTTCATTCTTACTGCCTGGTTCAACATTAAATTTTTGAATTGCATGTTTTCTTGTGTGTTCTTCATGGGTGAGAAACAATGGGCAATAACCAGTGAAATGTTGAGGCAAAGTAATAGTTTTCTCAAGGTAGTTAACATACATTGCAGAAACAGTCAGAAGGCCTTTCCTGCCTATACTGTTGCTTTATTAGCATAAACCCCAGGGGGGAGCTCTCACAACTGCTTTACAACTTCCTTTTAAGAAACTCTTTTAGGAGAGGAACTGAATAAGGCAGAGACCTTTCAAATTAAAATGGGATTCTTCATTTCCCCTTGTCAAAAAAACCCCTCCCAGAGAGAAAGGAATGGTGTGAGGTAGGTCAAAATGTGGAAGAACGCTGAGTCTTCTATGTAAGTGACTGCCACTGTCTTTTTAAAAAAAAAAAGAGAGAGGTTTATGTATTGAGCTATATCTCAATGAACTTAATCAAATTACAAGTCTTCAACTCTATTCATGTTTAAAGTGGCTTTACTGGGAAACTTCCTGAGAAAGATGTTTGTGCTGGGACTAGGGTGACTGTGGCACAGGCTCACCTGGTTAGCACACAGCTGTAAAACCTGGTGCAGGGAAACCCTGACAAGGTTGTCCTGATGATAATCTTTTTGACCATGAGCTACTATCATCATGTGACTTAGGACTAGACTTGCAAATAAAACTGAGCTTGCCCTTCCAGTCTGAGCTTATTACCAAATACTGCTTAGCTTATTAATATAGTAGTAAACCCATTTGCCAATGGTGGCTTTGTGCTTTGTCCTTCTCTTACCTTTTGAGTATCGTTTAGTGTCACATGCAGAGGGCTTAGACACTCCATGCTAAGTGGTCCTGCACCTGCCCAAGCAAAGTCTCTTGTTCTGTTCCTGCTCACATGCAACTAGCAAGAGACTTCTCATTCCCTGGGCTCTTCCCTGAGCACAGGCTATGTGTAGCTACTACAGCTATTTCCTACAAATAAGGAGCTAACTATTACACTAGGGCCACTGGGAAGACTCCACTCCAGTCTTGGTCTAAAAGAAGAGCAGGCTTTTGTGACCATCTTCTTTCATCTCTTCAGCTACTGAGTATGAGATGGTGGCTGAGTCCCAGCAACCATTGCCACAGCAGTGGCCACACTGGCCGAAAAGATTCCTCCAAAGTGTGAGCTGGAAAACTAGTCTCTGCCTCAGTCAGAGCTACTTGACCCATAGGAAAAGCAAGAGCACCAGTGTCTGCTTAGACCCCCCCCTTCTCACTATCCTATACAGAATGTCCTTAGGTGGCCAAGTCAGAGACCTGAGGGCATCTGATGAAAGAGAGGCGAGGGAGAGAAGACCACAACTGCCAGCCTCCATCATCTCAGGAAAGCAGCAGCATCTCAGAGGTATGAGTGCCTGAACTCGCTGGCTAGCAATGGCCACTGGATGTAGGAGAGCCTTTCTGCTACTAGCAGGGTGTGGAAACCCCTCTAAGGACACCTCCGAAGACAGAAGGTCTAGGTTTTTCGGGGCAATCAAATAATGCACAAGAAAAATGGGTCACAGGAATACGCAGTCCTGGCATGTGTAGCCCTGCGTACTAGGAGAGAAGAAGACGGATGAGGTTTGGCATTGTAAGAGCATTGCTTTATTGATTATAGAATTTTCAAAACATCCATATTCTAAGATTAAACAGTACAGAAGGACAGAGAAGAAACCAAGAGACTGGCTATTTGCTTTACAGTTGCTCTGTTCAAACTGTTTCTTGAGCTTTTAACATTGCAATCTCATAATACTTCTCATTTTTTATAGCACAAAGTTCCATTCTATAGTCATTCTTATAAACCTCTTTTCCATAGAGGCAACATTGTCCATGCTTTATAATGGGTCCGTTGTTTCCTTCTAGCCACTCAAAAGTGAATTTAAATCAAAATGCACTCTTTGCTGAAGACCATTATAAACATTTAAGAGAACTTAAGCTAGCTAGTGAACAAAGGTTAAAAAGCTACTTCCCATTTAATCTATTCCTTTGGCATAATAAAGAATGCTATGATAGAGTGAATGTCACTTATAATTTCACATTCTCATCTCGGTTTAAGCTGTAGTCTTAGCATCCCTTGGATGAAGCAAGAGGATACAGCTTTAGAGCTCCACCATTTTATGTTCCAGTTCGGAAGTCTTGGTGCTATATGCAATCACAATCTCTATTGGCTGCTGCTTTTTTCATCACAGATTGTATCAAAGTTTTTTAAGGAAAATTTGATAGCGGGTCTTTCATGATCATAAATTAAAAGTAAAAGCTGTTCTCTAATCATGCTGTTCAGAAATCTAGCTCGAGAAAGAATCTGTCGCTGCGGCCTCTTGAAAATGGGATCATGCTTTTTTTTTTTTTTCTCTCTTTTTCTTTTTTAAATGCATGTGAGGGGAGGATTCTTCCAGGGTTATCATCAAATCATCACAGCCCATATGTCCTCCCGCGTAAACCTACAGAGAATTGTGCCATCAGAAACAGTCTCTTCTCCTGGGACTGTAGGTGGACAAACTAGAGCAGGAAACGGGAAGCTGAAAGAGAAGCAGCCACGTAACCCAGCCCTTGAGTCTGGCGCTCTGCTTCTCTGCCTCTACCGGTCCCACTGGGAGAGCATCACCGGACTGCGAGCTGCTCTGCCAGCTAAATCAGGGCTGTGCTCCGTCACCTCTCTGGGATGAGGGACAAAGTAAGAGCAGAGGTGGTTAATGCTGTATAAGGCACACGTGTTCTGCAAGGTAACATGACAGAGAGGGTGGATTTTGCTAGCCTTTCACTCCCTCAGCAGCATTTCCCACCATAAGCAACCCCAGCGAAACCATCAGGGAAAAACGTACTGCTTGGGGAGTGCAAATTCAGCATCACCTGGTCCTCAGCTGCTCCTTTTCTAGGGAATTATGACAAGCAATCATCCTTGCCACGCAGAGTGGGGCTGGGGTGGTTCAGCATGGCACGGTGTTACCATTAAGGAGGGGGAGTTGTCGCTGGACAACTGGACCATTTTGAAGAGCTGCCTGTGAGCTGCATGTGTTCCCTTGCAGCCAGATACCCAGCTGCTTCGCTCCGTTTCAGCTGGAGCCATAACCGCAGCAGGGGACATGTAATTTTTTGGAAGGCTATTGGGAAGAGCGACAGACCGGGGATTTGATGTTTCCAGCTGAGGCACTCATCTTCTCCACAGATCCTGCCCTGTCAGATATCGGTGTCAGGCTGGAGACGGTCTGTGGCAAACAACAACTCAATAGCACTACGTGGTGTCAGGAGTGCGGAGGAGAGCACAATTACCTGAAAGAAGGGGGACAAGAAACAACAAGTCAAAATGAGGGGATTAAGACTGATCGCAGTACTAATGAGCCGTGGATACGAACTGTTTGCTTCACACGGCACTAGACAGGCTGTGTGTTTCTGGTGTTTACTGACAGGGCAATACAACTTGCCCAGTGAAACTGTCTGCTCACTAATAACTGTAGTTAAATCACTCTAAGGAGCATAATGACTGGTAGCATTGTACTCTTAATGAATGTGTGCTTTGACTCATTTCTACCCACATCTTACCCGGTGATTTGTTGTGACTGCCATTGTGTTTACTGTGAGGCACCAGCTGATGAAGCAGGGGTTTCCTCTCCTATAGCACAGTTTTGAGTGACGGCTCTTTCCTCTCAGTTGAAGGTAAGGCAAGCACCACAGAAGTGCCGCCAGCCTGCTGTGGGGAGCCACAGTCCCTGTTTAGAACCATCTCTTCAGACCAGGCACAGGCTGTTCTGCACATCAGGACCAAGGCTCAACCTCGAGCTCTCTTGGGATGCTATCACTTTTGTTTGTTCAAATTTTAAATCCAATACGGGTCTGAGGACTGAAACCATCGCTCACTACAACCATGATACACATGCTGCTAGATGCAGGTATCTGTTTTTCTTAAGCGAAAACCAGTATGCAGGTGCCTACCATGAAGGCTTCTCTGCAGGGCGAAGCTATCAGCAAGGAGCGAGGGCATACGCTCTTGCTGTGTGGAGCTAACCCATGGTCGAAGCCGTGGGACGCTGCTCTTACAAAGACCCAAGTTCAGCAGTGTCCGTAGGGTCAGGCCTGCAGGCAGGGATGGGGGGGCAGATTTGTCTTATTAGCCCACTTGAAAATGAATTTGCTTCTTCAGTGCAAATCTGAGGAGAGGAAGCACGAGCATCAACAACAGAGTATGTCTGTGTGTCCGTTTCCTGCAGTAGCTATCAAACCACTTGTGCTCTTCATCACACGGCTTGAATGTGTGGTAGGGCTGCATTTCAACTTTTTTTGTTGCTTTTTCTTTCATCTTTTCACTTCAAATAATGAAAGGAATCTGGAGTTAAGTTACTACAGATCCCTTCTGTACCGATGATAGTCTCCCCCTCACTTCTCCCCTTCCCTTGTCCTCCCACACAATCTGTGGCAAACTGACACCGATTATCTCTTCTCCTTCCTATGGATGAAAAACTCCTTAATTTGCAGATGCCAAAGGCTGACACTGCCTTACTTATGTTACATGAGAATCAGACTATAGCACAGTATGTGCTCATTTTGTTATCACGCAGCTTAATTCTGAAAAACATGAGGGGACACGTTACCAAAGTTTTTTGGGTGTACAAGCCAAACATCAACAATAGCCACTGCCAGATAAAAGCACTTTCTTCTTGGAGTCCCACCACTGAACCCTGAGGGGATTCGTGCGACTAATAGCAAGCCCAGAGAGAAAAGCGAGAGCTGCAATTTCAATGTCTGAGAAAGAATGCGGCAAAATACAGTGGGACTTCCCGCCTTTCCCCCCAATAGCTCTGAGGGCTCATTGAGGGGGATAAATGTGAATATTCCTTCATTTTTACAGAGAAGGGGGGAATTGCCCAGATAAGTCATGTCCATCTCTTCTCCAGGCAGGTCCCTTCAGGACAGTGTATTTCCTTTGCAGACCTTCTTCTTGTTCGGTACAGCATGCCTGGTTTTGATGCTTCAACTGAAGGGCTACCCCTCCCGATGGCAGCCGAGGAGCCAGGAGCTCCCGGCCCGACCCATTGCGCTGCAATGGGCAGTTCCCCCTCAGCAGAGGGCAGGGAAGGATGCAGCTAACATCTGATGGTGCATCTGGAGGGGTTTATCTGTCTGTATGCCTCAGCCACAACCACATAGATGGTTGTGCGTGTTAGGAGAGTGAAACATCCACTCATGCTCTTTCCCATTTTCTTACTCTCCTGATTAAAGTGGAAAAAAAAGGTAATTTCTTCCTTTGAAAGTAGGATAGTTCTCACTAGGTTAGGGGAGCTATTCACCGCCATCCAAAAACAAACGATGTGTAGGAAACACTGCATTCCTTTGTGCTCCTCCATGAGAAATAAATTTGTCATTCATATTCAGATGCAGAGCAGTTCTGTGGATGGAAACATGTGTCTCCTACTCCGCATTTAAATGTCATTTGCCTCAACTCCAAACAACTGTTGAAGTAATCAGTGCGTTCTGTCAGTTTTTCTGTTATTCTCCTCAATTCTTTATTTTTGCACCCACACGTCTCTCCATTTCTCCAAGAGCCAATAATTAGTATAAATGTCAGTGCTTTGTTTGACTGGAAGGAACTTGGGAGGCCTGATTGCCTGAACACCACAAAAAAGCTCTGTTAAATGCTGGCTCGAGTTAGACAAATGCCTGGCTTTTTGAAAAGAGAATAATCCCAAACAGGTGGCACATATTCCCAGCTATAGTGCAGAAATCCAGGTAAATCCAACAAACCCATAAACTTTTTTTATAAGAGAGACTTACACAACTGCTTCCTTTCTTCTTTCTCTTCCTCCTCCCACCTCTCCCCCCTAGTCCTTTCACCTCTAACACACCACATTTGGACAAAGGGCAAGATGCAGTAAAAGCTTAAAATTCTTTAGGAATCTGCCTCCGAGGGTGACCTGCCGCTAGGGTTAAGCCAAAGCAAAGCAACACCAGATCCCACGTCACCACTGTCAAGCCTCAAGTCCCTCTAGAAAGCCAGTCAAAAGTCTCCCTGCATAGTTCTCAACCAGTTCACGTGTTAACCCTCTGCTTATCTTTCAAGGTGTGTTAATACATTTCGGGTGTGGATTATACTTGTCCATCAGTGTGTCACAACTCAATCCCCCTTCAAGATGGGAAAGAATTTTATTTGCTTTTTTGAGGAGATTAGCAATAGGCTAATTGGGGAGAACTGTGTTATCAGATCAAAAAAAATCACTAAAAATGGCAGTCTCTTACAAAATACTGCTTGAGACTGCCTTGCAAAGACAACTAAAACGTGGAAAACACATGTCAAACCCAGGGGCTGCTCAGCCTTTGGCTGGCTCCGTTTTGCTAACGATTTCTCACTAATCAAAATTGCATTCCATAGGAATTGAAAATAAGATGTTTACAAGCCACCCTGGAAACTAGACTTATGTTTACAATGCAGCTGGTTACACAGCACTTCTTTGCAGTTTTTAGATTACCCTGTAGATCTGCACTACTCAGCAGATACCCAATTGCTCTTGTACATGCTTCTCCACACAGTTAACAATGATTTTTAACATCTCAGACACCACCATAGCCCATCCATCCTCCTCCTCTCCCTCCCCACTCCATTCAGATGACAGCAGCTGTAGCCAAGTTCTGCTGCCAGAGAGTGGATGAGGCAAAGACCAGCTGCACGGACGCTATTGAAGCTTCACTGTGGGAGCCATCCTCCTTCCAGGAGTCCAACAGCACATCCAAGGGCTGCAGAGACTTGGGGCTTTCTCCAAATCACCTGCTTCAGGCTACATAAGGCATCTAGCAGTCAGGTATCTATCAGAGATACCTGGCCTGGACCAGAAACCAGTACAGCTGTATCAGGGCTAATTTATCTTGCTCCTCAGCAATGCCAATAGACTTGTCTGCAGGATCACCACTGATATGTCACTAGATGGTACCCAGACCCTTGGCAGGCTCCTTCTGAGCATCCCTGCACTATGTCCTGTAGATGCAGTTCCAGGGAGCCTGAATGTTTCTGTTTACGAAGAATATGAAGAAACAAATCTTTTGGACATGATGAAAGCTCCTTCAGAATAATGCCAGTCTGTTCTGAACTCTCCAACCTGACTTTGAACTTCTATTGCTGGCTCTAACATGTAAAAAACAGACCCTTGGTGCCTGAACACTTGCTGCCTACATATGTTTCACAGTAAAATCCTAACACCATTCCTGTCCGTGTGGCTGTGGCTTCGTGTAGGCTTGGTACCAGTGCTATAGGGAACATTTTCTGATTAATTTTCTTAGTCTTCGTTCGGATAGGAACTGTACATTTAGAGCTGTTTTTACCTGGGTACCAGGTTTGCGTGTTGCTACCAGATCCTTCACCATTTTGACCTCGGAGACTGTCACTCCACCAACCATAAAGATGATCAGAAAAGGATGATCACCAGGGTGAGGGCGATTCACCTGTAAAATGAAGGAAAGCATTATTTGTAGTTGCTCAGTCCAGCTCCAAACCTATGGACTAGCAGTGATCGGCTCCCTGAGCTGCTGGAGGAAGACTAATGAGGAAGCTCACAAAGAAATATTCATGGAATGCTGGTTTCTGTAGCAGCTGAGAGGGAAATCAATAGGGATGATGCCCAGTTAAAACTAATGAACGGTTTCCAGGGAAATGGAGTCTTCATGGCTTCAACTGAAACCTAGGGGAGTTTCTCACGAGACCTAAGGGCTTCTCCCTCCATTCCTTTTTCATTACTTTCCTCCCCTTCCCAGAGTGGGAGGAGAGTACTTGGGTGGATGCACAGTTTGGATACACGTACGCATGAGGCTTTAAGGAATGAGGGGTAAATTAGTACCCAGTAGAAGCAAGGAGTCCAGCCTAAACATGCTAGAATCCCTGCCGGAGGTCAGCAATGGAAAGAATTGTAAGTAATGTGTTTTCACCAGTCCAGCGAATAATCCTTTACAATTCATCCAATGAAAATAATTCAGGTCCATTATAGTATAAAATCAGTTTCTAGCTTGTTTCACTTCAGAGTTTTCAATACTTCTGTGACTGGGTTGTAACTAATATAGAGAAACTTTAGCTCAAACAAAATACTTGTTTCATTTTTCCTCAATTATCATTAAAATGGCACAAACATTCCACTTCAGTTAAGACTTTATAAACCTGCATTTTAATTTTAAACGTGAAGGTAATGCTTTACATCAGTTTCCTCTTAACCACTTCTAGAAGTTTGATTACTTTGCTCTTTCCTAGCGAACTCTTTCTTTCGTGATAAAACACTCTCCCCAGATGACGCCTTGCTCCAGTCTTTGGGAGTGATGTCAGTGGAGCCTGTGCAATTGCTCTTGTCACACCACCTTTGAGTATGAAACACTCCAAATGTTTGGCTCTGAAAAGTGACAGTGGGAACAGTTTAATTTGCTCCTTTTTAGACTCTCCGCCCCCTCTTCTTCCACAAGCGTAGGTTTATGACAGCATTCACTCGACAGAATGAAAGTGGTCATCAACCCATGTTTGGGCGGAGCGCAGTTCCTTTCCTTTCACCACCACGGCAGCTATCTTCGATCCCTGTGGCTCCAGCTCCTGAGGGTACAGGTCTTCTTCTCTTCCTTGTTGTGGCTGCCCTACATTTAGTCTTTGGGCAGTTTTTCATCCTGTAGCTCCGTCAGGCTTTCTGACTGGCAACCTTCAGAAGAGACTCTTCCCTTTGAAGGGAAGGCGTGCTCTCTCTCCAGGCTAGCTGGCCTTTGATTACACAGGGCTCCCAGTTCAGTGCTGCTCCCCAGGCAGGAAGCTCTTCAACTCCCCAGGAGTTTGAAACCAGTACAAAAAGCCTTAGTTAGATGTATCGGTGAGCTGAGTATTTGTGTACTGGATGTTTGTTCTCTTAATCGCCCCCACTTTGCTAGCCATCTTCATTGAACTGATGGCACAGATAGCATATATACTACCATGAAGCAGGGTGTCCTGCAATTCTGGTCCGGTATTGAGCAATTTTCCATTTACGCCAACAGATCAATTAAATGGATACAGCAGAGATTACAAAGACTTTCTTTATGCGCTTTCCCACATCAGGCTACTCACTTCTCACTATCTGCATATAACATGGTGTCGACCTCAAATGAAAAAAAGGTCCATTCCTGTTACAAACACCATGAGGAGTTTAAGTAAAACCTAAATATTTACTTACAAAGCAGGTCAGATAGAGCTATTACTTGCTAAGATATTAGAGTTTTTCATGCCATAATTGCCGTAAGCAGTGACACAAAGTTAAAGAAATAACTGCTCGCAAAGACGGTGAAGATAAAAGCTGACAAAACGCTCTGCTATGGCACTTCAGGGTAATACAGGAATTACCGTTTTACTCCTTTTCATGGATCTTTGCTCTTCTTAACCTTGTCGCCAGAGCAAACAGTTCCACTCCATCTCACGAAGCTTCTGAATGACTCAAGATGTATGCAAAGAGCTCAAACTTCAGAAGCTTGCTATTGAATAAAGCCACTCTTTCCTAATATCTTTCCTAGTGACAATAAATGCATCATAAACATGCACACATAACTTCGGACACACTGAAAGGACACCCAATATAAGAGCGTTAATCGGAAAACACAAGCTTTCATGGCAATACTAAAGAGAAAATGTCTTGACAAATCATTTCCTTCAGTCAAAATAAACCTAGATCCAAACACATGGTGCCTATATAAAAATTATTATTTTTCAGAAGACTAAAGTTCAAACCACAAATTCCAGAAATGCATATTAAAAATACTATTAGGCATGCAAACTCTAAATTAAATTAAAATTGTAATGAAAAGGGTCTTGGAATCTCTAATTTTGTTATGCTATGCACAAGTGTTTTGAAGGAGGACAATACTTTGGGTACAAAATATTTGGCTGTATTAAGAATGCAAGTTTCTGCCAAGATTTTTTTGTTTGATAATACAACCACCCAAGGCTCTCTCTTTTGAAGGAACTGGCTGCATGTAGCTAAACACAGCTCATTTCTGTGACACAGAAGAAGAACTGAAATGCACTGCAACAAAAGCAATGTGTATCTTCTGGGATCCTTCTAAAGTTCAGTTGTTCTGGGACATTTCTGAGGCCTCTGAATCCTATTTACTGTGAAATCTGCATTTTGCAAAAATCCCGAAGTGAAATTCACTTTCAGTTCAAAATGCCATGCATTAAAAAAATTGGGCAACAATTATCTCAGGCAATTAGAAACACTAACCAAGAAAAAACCAAACCCATTACATCAAGTGAAGGAGCCTGAAGGAAGAAGGAGGAACGGTTCCCTGGGTTAGCAGAGCATCCCAGCTGGACATCAGCCTTCTCTCCAGCTTCGAGCCCACCACTACTGCATTTCCTCAGGATGCTGATGGTTAGAGGGCTCTTTGCTGGCACATGTGTCTGTGTGGAGGAAAGGGAGAGGGGGAGATGGGAAAGCGGGGTGACAGTGGTCAATTAAAATCTAAAACTGAAACAGGAAGGGGGCAGAGGACCCGTTTGTTCTCATGGCAGATCACAAAACGCAGCCTTTTTCTCTGAGGAAAGTCAGAAAAACAACTTCCACTGCCCCACGAGGGCTATCTCTGCCAACCAGGACACCAGCGTCAATGCATCTGGTATTTCTGACCAACTAGAAACCTATTAATTTAGCTGAATAACTGGAAAAAGGAAAACGCATCAATCACCAGAAACTAGACTGCCACGCAAGGCACTTGGTATCAATGATACCAAGCTCAGATCATCATAAACCACGTGTGTTCTAGAGCAGCACTCAAAAGAGGAATCCTTGCAGCAGGGTGGCCTTTTCCTTTCACCTTCCCTAAGCTTCAAAACAAACACACCCACCAGAGAAGCAACTTCTGGATGAGAGGTATCTTTAAAAGTCTGTCCTGGATGAACATGTCTAAGTCCATTACTTACTAAAGCATGTTTATGTGAGTTGGCATTTATATTCAGGCATTGAGGAAGAAATAAAAATAAAAGGAAGCTCATGAAATAATTACAGTGCTGATGGTGCAGTAAGTGGAGAAGATCCTCTCATGTGAGAAATACAGGCTGGTCAGAAACTCGTTCATGTAATAATTGAACACTTGCCAACAAACTAGGCTACAAACTAAAGGAGCAAGCACGGACACATTTGGGAGGTATGTGATGATGCCTATTAAATACTCATCCTACAAAAGGTTCACTTGCTCATCTGTTATATATTCCTTACAGTAGGATATTTTTCTTACTAGCAGAGATGCAGGTGCTTACAGGTACATATTGCCATAATATACTTCATACTCTTACATAATACTATTCAATGGAGAACTCAGGATACGCAGTAAGACAGAGCTGAATGTACAGCATGCTAGCTACTCCACACTTCACCTCTGTAGACATTTAATGAACACTTAGCATAGGCTACTTTGTAAAGCAGAGTAAGCTCTTGTAGAGACTGTCTTAAAACATGCTATGAACATCCACAATGCAATTTTTGACTAGTAAGTTTCCTTCCTCCCCACTGCAAGTTGAACCTTACCAAGTTATAGAAAAGGCACTGAATGTGGAGCCCCTCTGATGACCTTCCTCCCCTGTGAGACCTGACTGTTCATATTTACTTCCCTCCTGTCTCAAGGCTGCTTGGTGTCCTTAAAATCCTTTGATGAGGTGCCTTGCAGAATGCCTTTTGGAAATCCAGGTAGTTTATATGAACTGGCACTCACTTACCAATTTGCTTGTTGGGTGTCTCTGAAGAGCTCTGAAAGCTACGTGAAGTAAGACTTTCCTTTAGCAAAGACACATAGCCTCCTCCCAGACATATCACCTTTATTTAGGTGTCCAGTATCACCCTTATTTAGGTGTCCAGTCTGCTCCATTCCTCTTGTTTTGTTCAGCAGGTGCTACCCATCTGTACTGTACCTGCAATGTGGTGCCTCAAGGTATTCCCAGTCCCCCTGCAAGGATTTAACTCTCCTAATCGCTCCTTAAGTTCTGCTGAACAACATCAACACAAATACGTAAAATCAGCTACTGCCATATGATGCTATGACCTCAGGTAAATCTTACAGATGAGCTTGGGAAGCCTGGTTTACCTTCATGAACATGCTGAATCCAGTTTTAAGGAGATCAGTGAGGCCTGATGACATGTGCTCAATATCAACAGGATCAGGTCGATCAGGATTACAGATCTCTTCCACTACCTGTTTCAGCAGTGGTTTGTAAGAAGCCTGCACAAAAAGAACAGCACACTGTGAGTAAAGCTGTTTAGACTTGGCGCAACTGCTCTTCTAAATGTTTTATTTCCATTAAAGGTAACAAAAAAATAATTATCCTAGAAAGAAAACCATTCAGAGAGTTAAAAAATTATCAAAGCAGCAGCAGTCTTTGTGACCTTGGCCACAAATGGTGTGCACCATCAAACTGAAAAGACAGGAAGACGGGCACACATTTACTCTGCCCCATGTGTATTATATGAGTAAAGGGAGGCAAGGAAGGAAGGGGGCTTCCAGTTTCTCTGGAATCTTTTTGGAGGTAGTACAGAAATGGATAGCAATACGGTTGACACGCTGTTGCCCATCATGCACCCAGAAGATCTCATTCCCTTTGTAATGATTTTACAAACACTTAAACAGGGTTTTTTAGGAGGGGTTGCTTACTGACCAGTTGTGCCTTCCCACAGGTGTCAGCACTGAAGCCTGGACATCAGCAGGGCTGGGAAGAGGCCAGCCTGCCTGTTTGTCCCTCATGGAAGAGCAGAGCTGAGGAGTCCCTGTTAGTCCTTCAGCTTCTATGGCCAGGGCACTCTACATAACACTTCCACTTGTGGAAAACCTTGAGAAAAATAGGCCAAACAACCCCACCGATATGCACATCAGAGCTTCAGAGAAGTTAGGGACCAGGAAAAGTGGAACATGTAAAGGTAAAAATAGTCAGCATCCTGGAAGATCTGCTTCCAAAGGATTCACCCTGCACCCTCTTCGGGGTCCACAAACCTGTGCTGAATATGAATTAGCAGCCTAGAAGTTTCCACATTCCCTTACCAAGGTTTAAACCACTCTGCCATCCTGAAAAAGTTTCCAAGATAAAAATTTTAGGGACATGTGGAAAGATGCTCTTTAATGAAAACTCGACCTTACTTGCTTTACAGATGGAGTTTTGTTTTGCTGCTTTCAACTTTGTCCAAACTGCAACAGAACCACAATTGTTTCAGGAAGTGCAACAGTCTTAGAAAATTAGCAGCTTTGAAATTAGCACATTTGTTTGCCTTTGGGACGCCCAGGTATACATCATCCCCTAGACTTCTTAAGGGAATCAAGTGTAACATCATTCATTCTGTAAAAATGACATCTACAAGAGACATCATGCAAGATAAACATAAAAATGGATGGAAAATAAAAAGCAAGCTGCTTGGCTTAAAACTAAAATTTTCTGGAGTAATTAAAGAAATGTTTTTCATCCAACACTTTACAGTGAGAAACAAAACTTACAGTTTTTTAATACAACCCTGTCAACGAAGATTTATACAACTCATCTAGTTCTTCTCACAACATGTGCATAAATTTTAATTAAGCCAACGAAGCAAATTACAGCAGACATGAGCTGCAGGATCTTT
Organism: Harpia harpyja; assembly: GCF_026419915.1. NCBI lineage: Eukaryota > Metazoa > Chordata > Aves > Accipitriformes > Accipitridae > Harpia > Harpia harpyja. The sequence goes on along the minus strand of NC_068941.1, from coordinate 60,122,691 downwards.
TAGGATAACATGCCAAGATTTGTGTCAAATCTAGTCATGCAATAAACAACTGTTTGAAAATACACATGCAGGCATGAAGCCCTATGTATAAAAATCTGTTTAATATCTTCATAGATGAGGAACAGAAAGATATTAGGAATTAAATATTTTTGGAGACCAAATCACAGTTAAACAGAGAGGCTTACTGCATGAAATTAAAGGAAAAATGTTATCTGACTTCAGACAAAACTATGTACCTAAAAGATGTTAAAAATGTGCTATGATTTTTCGTGTCTAAATTTTCAGCACCAAAAGTCAGTGCCCTTCAAAATGATCGAATTCGGCTACACAGATACTAAAAGGCAGATACTAAGATCACTTACCTTTTTTTGGCTATGATAGATTCAAATATTTTCAAAATCTTTTATGACTTGAAATTCGCCTATTATATTTTTAGGGAGTTTTTACTTTATTTTTTATACACGCCCCAATAGCTGCATTGATTTCTAACTCATATAATGAAACTTTTATCAACTTTAAATTTTGCTGGGACACAAACTGTGTTTAAAACAGTTGTTAAAAAGTTTGATGGCTAAGGGACATGCCTCAGACAAGATTATAAGGAGAAAAGGAGAGAGAAAGAGAGAGAGAAAGAAAGAGAACAATAAAAGGAGAGGGAGGGAGGAAAGGAGGGAGGGAGAGAGACATGGAGGAAGGGAAGAAGGAGGGAGAAATATACTTCAGATCAAGATGAAAGGAGAAGAACAGTAGTTACAATATCAGGCAAAATAAATACTCTCCTCTCACGTGGTTGCTACACGAACTGGTTTGATAACCTGATGAAAACATTTATCATTTTATGTAAGACATATAAACTTCAATGCTACAAAAAGTCCTTCTAAGAGGCTATCCAATTCCTACTTACTTATCTACAGAAACCTTTTCTGAGTCTTAACAAGAAGAGTGGGCTTCCCAGCTCCTGACAGATAAAGTGGAAAAGCACCTATAGGCTAAACCCATTCCCATAGCACTGAGCTGAGCTGGGAATGCGTATGGCCATGGGAAGGGCACCACTTCTTCAGAGGAGCTAAACTGATCGTACACAACCCATGTATTAACACCTGCCAGTCCAAAGAGAGGTCCATTTGTAGAGAGCTGTATGTATGATGGAAAAAACCATACTGCCTGCTTATTTCTGCTACTCTAAACCTCCTGAACTGCCCTCACCAGAAGGTTGGTCCTATGCAAGCAATTAAATCCATTGCATAGCCAGATTAGGGGCCTGCAAGGTGTTAATACATCCCTGGCTATGTTCCAGCACTTAGCCCTAAGCAAACAACCTGGGTTACATCCAAAGAACATACTGATGCTAATTACACTTCCAGGAAACTTTTAGAGGGTACTTTCTTATCATCTGACTGATCCCCCACTGAACTGTATTAAACGTTTAACAATTTTCCCCATTTCAGACACCAGACTGGTTGTAATGCTAGGAGACTTCAGTAACAGGTTTTCTCCACCTTAGTTTTCCAGTGACATTTTGCAACACTCCTGATTTCTGTTCTTACAAAGCAATGCTTAATTTGAACTACATCCCTTTGCTGGTCTACAGCATACTTATGAGTTTGGAAGGATTTTTTTCTGGCTCAAGGCTAGAATCAAGTTTTATCGTCTCTCTCTAAATCACTGTATGTGCTTTCCATTGTAAAACTCTATTTTTAACTGAAAAAGTTAAAACACTTCAGGGGAGATGGAGAGAGAGAAAACTACTGTATATTAGTCCTGATGACCTATAGTAATATCATAGTTCATGTGTTCATATTTTAGAAACAAAAAATTTTTCATCTATTTACAAATGGGACTGCCTCTCACATTTATAGGGATGGGAGAGAAAATACACAGGAATATAGCTGCTGTATAGATGCGGGCATCCTGCTATGCTATGTCATGAGGAGTCTTAGTCCCAAACTGTCTTGACCTAGCCCTGCCTTTGACAGGCATTTATGTCATATCACAATGCCGCAGAGCAAATCTGAAATTTCTTCCTCAGACAATTCTTTGTTGACATTGACATGGATATGCCTGAGTTTGGATGAAGGACTTGAGGAAGTTCTTGATGATTAGGTCGATTATAAAATCTATACTTAAATATCTTCCACATGGGTAGAATACATATAAGACTAGCACATCAACAAAATTAGTGCTGTAATTGTGACAGCATCCTAGCGAAATAACATACACAGGGAGAAGAAAGATCCACTTGCCTGGTGGGTGTTGCTGCCTGCATTATGTATGGAATTAAACTGTTTCATGTGCATTCGAGCTCTTGCAATATCCCTGAGGGACTGAAAGATATCATCCACTGCATCTGTGGCTTTCTGAGATGTCAGGTTCAGTGATGAGTCACAGCCTAAAGAAATAAAGAAACACGGATCTGAGTGAGTGAAAAACTTTAAAGTGTTTTGATAATAAGCAGTAGGAAAAGGATAACCAGGAGGAAATTTTAAATTAGTTTCATCATGTTATATTCTAGAAACTCAGGGGCTTGTTAGACAGCATGTCCTCAGCATGGCACGAGTCTCTGTAGCTAAGCAAGAATGCATAAACCCTACACAGCAAGCAACGTGAACAGCACCTCTCTAACCACATTCGTAACCTAAATCGTACAGCAATTTCATCGGGCCAGGGTATATTTTGCTCTCCACAGCAAACAGAAGATCCCATGCTAGCAGGCCCCGAAGAAGAGCCCCAGGTGGAAAGGAGCCAGCTGGTTTGCTGGTCTCCTCAGGGTGACACAGCCATGAAGAGGGGAATTGCTCCACAGGCATCGTATGCGGGACCCGGCTGGCAGTCTGCTGACTCCAAATGCATTTCCTACCTTTGCAACAAGACAAATGGGAGTAGTCTGTGCTAAATACAGCGGAAATGATAGCTACACATTGGAAAGAGCTGTAGTACTATAAAAAAGTCCTTATTCCTCAAAGTGGCACAGTTATTACTTTTAATGTATTTTTCCAAAGCACTTCTGCTAAGATATAATGCTTATCTTCCACTGAGGGCAAACTCCATTTACAGGACCATGTAAAAGGTCCCTCCAGGTGGCCAGGCAGTGCCTTGGCAAAGAGAAATTCTTAGCCTTGGCTCCATCCCCCTCATCACAGGACCTATATTGCACAGAAGCATTGAAAAAATACTTTCTCAGCTGAGCTGCTGAGGAGAATTAGCCAAGTGAGAGATAACTGGGTCACCTGCTATTTGTATTGCTCTGTCAACACAGCTCTACACCTTTTGACATCTCCGCCTGCCTCTCTCCTCGCTTGACTCCTCATTCCTGTGGCAGAAGATCCATCACAAAATAACCCTTCTTGCCACACGCACACACAAACACACACACCTGCTTATCGGCAGTGTCTTCGCCGGGGGATGCTGCTGTAGTGGTTTGTGCGTCCATCCCCCGGTCCCACAATCGGTCCTGCACTGGCAAACCTCTATGTCTGTGCAGAATCCTGCTGAGAGGATGGGGTCTCCCTGCAGGTCCCAGCACCCGCCGGCTTGCATCGTGCTGCACCAGCAGAGCCTGGCACTGAAAACAGGCATCCAAACTGTCGTGAAGGCACCTGGATTTTTGGGTGGGGGGACTCTGAACAAACTTTTCTCTACAACTGACAGAGGACAGAATCCTTATGCACTAAAGAAACAACAAAAAAGGTGGTACTTTCAAAATTTACAGGGAATTTGTAATAGCTAATCTGGATCACTCTTTCACATCTTTGCATTCTGTACAGCAGAATATATATATAATATATACACATACAAACACACTTATAGAGGTCTGAAACTATTCCTACAAGATGGTGATTAGACACTGAGCTTTCATTTGTCTGAATATTATTTGCTGAAAGGCTCCAAGTCGGATCCTCAGCTGGTGCAGCAGAACAGATAAAAAATGACTGTACTTCTGCAGGGCTACATCAAACCAAGCTGCTGAGGATTTATGCCATTATAACCCACAAAGCAACGAAGTGAACACAAACTGGCCCTCAGTGACTCCCATGTTGTAATTCTAAGGCAGACACTCATATATTTTTGGGCAGGCTCTTGAAATTATTGATTTTTTTTTTAAATGAGTGCAAAATAAGTTACAGAAATATTTTTGTTGTTATGTATGTGCAAGATCTGCATGCTCTGATACTCTGATTGACCAAAGTTTACTTTTTCATTTGGCCAAGGAGCCTGCGTGTTGCCAATGAAACAAACCCCACTCTGCAGCTCATTACCCCACTCCACTCGTGCTCTTGAAATCAGAGAGATGGCTCCTGCAAGCGATCTTGTGCTGGTTTATGTGCAAGGGAACAGTGTCCAACAGCTGAAAAAAAAGTGAAAGTGAACACCTCCTGGACAGATAAGGTTAATAAATAAAGTCTGAGGTAACAAATCCTGGCTTATATTTATCACTAGCACAGGTAAAATATTCAGAGATCTTGTATTGTCAGTGTGCTTTTACCCTGCCCATGGGAAAACAGGAATGAGAAAATGGGGCAGTCCCCTGTTAGCTCCAAACTCAGAGGCTGTGCTTATTTAATAGTTAACATTTATAAAGCACTTTGCAAATGAAAATCAGAAGAGCCATACCTCATTATCGTATTACTAGATTTTGTCCTCTCTGAGAGACAAGCTTTCTCTGTTTTAGCCACATTAGAGATAACTAATTATCTCTAGCTTCTAGCTAATATAAGTAGCGATATTTTCTTTGTCCTCTCTTCTTCAATCCTTTATCAGCAAAAGCCATTGCTTTTGGCCAAGCCACCCCTGTAATGTTTCCTTTTGCTAGCGAACTCAAGTCCCCCATGTTTAACAAGTTCAGGCAAGGTAAAAATCACATCAGGTTTGCTTTGCTGTGCACGCTCTTCTTTTTTTCTTAATCGTTTATTTTCTTGCACCACTTGAAAGCCTTTTGTTTTGGCCCCACAGTTATTTTTCTCATGAAAAGAAATATTTGTTTCCTTCTCCTGTTGGCATCACTTCTCTTTCTCTCTCTTTATTTTAACAAGAGCCTTTTGACCAAGAAGTTTCAAATCAGCTTGTCAATTCCCACTTCTGGAACTGCAGGGCAGTTTCCAGTGGACACAGTCTGGCTTTGTGTCTGGAGGACCCGGAGATTCTTCTCATCTTGCCTGGCCCAGCACATCCCACTTTGCTTTTTGCTACTGGGTCAATCTTCTCTTGAGCAATTTCTTGGCAAAGCACAGCCTCTGTAACGTCACTCACCGCTCGAACCTCATTGCCAGGGAGATGCTGTCTGGAGCTCAGACTTTCCTTCACAGCTTGTACTGACACACTTATGGGCTGGAGGCCATGGAATCATTCACCCTCACCATCTGTTTATCAGGCCACATTGCTTCATCACCATCACCGGAACCAAAACGAGAGGCACGGGAGCCTTGGTGCGCTGGGCTGTGGGCCAGCAGCTCCTCACCCTCCATGTTCAACCATGCCTCCCGGCAGACTGGAGCGTATCTCAAGGAGCACTGGAGCAGGCACTCAATGTGTGCTTCCAGTCTCCATGGCAGAGCGCGGTGCTGGACCCAGTTTGGGAGCCAGTGGGGCACTGGGAGTCAAAGCTCCGGTCCAGTGCCAGTTTAAGGCTGACCAGCCGGGGGAAAAGAGGCACACTTCCAAAGGTTTCTCTAAAATGTGGCTTCCTTAGGACTTCTGATCAAGAAACGCCACATCTGGGGATGTCATGGCTCTCTTTTTCCAGCCTGACATCCATTTCTTTTTTTAAATGAAAATAAAAAAAAAAAAGTTTTCTTTGCAATCCCTTATTGTTGAAATTAATAACAAAACCACAGGTTCTCTGAAGGCTGCTGCCTACCTGTCACACTGCAGTAAGTTTGAAGAGGGGAGCTGGGTTTCTCTCCAACCTGGAGAACAACAGAAGCTTGTGTTGTACAAATGGCAGGCAGCTACAAATCACCTCCCGTTCACACCTTCCCTGTGAATGGGGCTGTGTGCGCATATGGAGAGCAGAACACAATCCCTCTTCTCTGCCCGCTTCATGCTACCAAGAAATCTGTTCCTTTTACAACAATGAAGGGGTGGAATACATTAGCTGCTGCACAGCTCATGTGCTAATTAAAACAACTCTTCCTGTTACTGTTTTTTCAGGGGAAGTTAAATGGCATTTGGAGAGCACGCTGAATGAATTCCCTTGAATCCCAAGCCCTATTATACAGGGGAAAAGGCATTTAAATGAAATTTGGGGATTTCCTGTCCGACTTGAAGAAACCCAGTTGTGGAAAAAAGAAAATCACTGTTAACCAGCATAGGACTAAAGATTTTAAAGCACGTATCCGAGATCTTGATGATATCCCAAGAAGAACACAACACAGTTCTGTGGTAAGTGGTCCCCGACCTCACTGATATTGCTTCTGTTCTGCTTCCATCCACTTGTGCTGAATTTGAGGAGAGTGAGACTGTCCGGAGCTGCATTCAGTGCCTAACAGGATGAGGCTACCGCCCCTTATTTTTGACCTACTTTTGAACTTTTTCATCAGAGTGAGCACACCTCCTCTTAAGCTACACATCTGCATAACCATTAGAACCAGAACTAATCCATTTTCACAAGAAGCTTGAAAAGAGGAGAATGGAGATGCTCTTCTCCACAGTTTGGAGTGACCCAGAAACTAAACTGGACCAGTTTTTGCACGGATTTCTGAAACAGGAAGGAAGATGCTTTAAGACAAGGACACAGACATTGTGCACCCATGAGATCTATAATTATAAAGTGGCATGTGATTGATTATTCCCTCCCTGAATGCAACAAATGAGAATTTCAGACCTGTATCAGAAAACCTTTCACTGTGCTTTGTCTCTTTTGGTATGTGGTCCAGGCGTCATAAACAAACTTGTTCTTTCCTTAAAGCAGTATGATAATTATTAACACTTTGTGAAGGTCTTTGATACTTCCAAGACATCACTGAAAGGCTACAATTCTTATAAAGTTAAAAATTTAGGAAAGCTGAAAGTTCAGCAGTTTACTCTGTTTTATTGGTATTAACTTAGGCTCTCTCTACCTTAGGGTCTCTCCACCTTAGGCTCTCTCCATAGCCCATTTACAGAAAACCTGCCCGTGTACAATATAAACCCTGCAAACCCTGGAATGGAAGTGGCAGAGTAGCCAAGCCGTTTTGGAAGCACACACTGAAGCATGGGCTAAACCAGAAAACCGGTATTTTGAAGAAGAGGAAGTCCAACATTATGCAAGCTATTTTCTAGATATGCAGTTAATTTGCTTGTCAGCAAAAGACTGAGGAAGAACAGAGATACAGGGTGCCTTGAGGGTCAGAACTCAAAATACAGCACTGTGATATTAAACTAATGAAAATCTTCTATTTTTATACTTTGGATGACAGCATAGCAATGAGGACCCTTCTTTTTCTAGCAAATAAATCTAACAGCATACATATGTATACCCACAGCCATATGTTTTATAATAGTTTCAATATAGTCATGCATTAAGATTGTTATGAAAAAGTAGGTACGAATGCATATGGTTACACAGACCACGGCCGGTTTTTGCAAGGGAAAAAAAAATGTGTAAAAACCCAAACTAGGATGAAGTTTGTGTGATTCTCCTCTCACCTGTCTTCCTGATGGATTCTGCCATGCTTTTGAATGTTTATTCTTAAATCTGATTTGTATTAAATTGTGCTGTCTGCTGCATCTAAAAGGGAAGCTGGTAAGCGAGTGTAACACTGTGGGACAAGGAAGGATGGGCCAGAATACAAGACATCTGTCATTTCCCAATAGCAACATCAGCAGGAGGTGAAAAATGAGAATTGACTCCATTTTAGTTTGGGGGATTATGGAAGAGAGGTGCATTCCCCAGCCCTTGAGAAGAGAGCACCCAGAGGGGACAGACACAGCGGTGCCTGTGGCAGCTTCCCTGCAGCACACGGCAGGTCCCTATCCCTGGGGATGCAGAGGGTCCTGCTCTGCGCTCGCTCAGTCCTCCGCATCCCCAGCCAGAGTGTGTGCGGCGCCGGCTGGGGCAGCCACGTCTGTGCTGCTGGCAGCGAGCAGCGAGCAGCAAGCCTCCGGGCAACCTTGCAAGGCTGAAGGCCAAGTCAACACTACAGTGGGCCGAGCTCAAAACAGGGCTGGGTTTTCTGACACTAGCAATTGATTTGGGTGCTACGGCTTGGGTTAGAGGAAAAGAAGGGTAAAAAGAAACAGGGGAGAAGCTGAAAGATTTTTCAAAATGGTATCTGCTGTTCAAAGGTGAATTAAAATCCCAAGAAAATAGGCACTTGGTAAAAAAATATATGAAAGTTATAAAAAAAAAATCCAGGTTCCTTTTGCTGAAGCTCTGGCAAAGCAGTGTGTCGGTGCTGCTGGCACAGAGGGGCAGGAGCTTGTCAGCTGGGGAAGGGGCAGGCGCAGAAATGCAGAGATAACCTGTCCTTACCCACAGCCTCGAGATGTTCTTGCTCCATTCCTACCAGCAACCACAGCAGATTTCTAAGCTGTCGTCCCGATTCAACTCCTTTTCTCACCCTCCCCCTTTCCTCCCCGCTTCCTGCGATGGCCCCTTGCCCCAGTCATGCCTCAGCCCTTCGTTGCATCTGGGAGCCTGAACTCAGCTTGGACCACACCACTGCAAAACCACTCCATCCCTACAGCCCTCCTCGGGAGAGGCAAGTTATTTGTGCACCAAAGGCCAAGAGGTCGAAACTCCACCAAGGCGTCCAAGAGGTTAGAGGCAACTCAGGGTTTCCCAGCCCTGGACTCGATCAGCCCTTCTGCCAGTCCACACAGCACCGAATAACAGACTGCAAACGCTAGCAGGCAGAAAGTTAAACAGAGGGGAGGAGGAAAGCAAAGAATAGCAGTATCATCCTGGTTTTGTCTGGGATAGAGTTAATTTTCTTTCTAGTAGCTGGTATAGTGCTATGTTTTGGATTTAGTGTGAGAATAATGTTGATAACACTGATGTTTTCATTTGTTGCTAAGTAGTGGTTAGACTAAGTCAAGGATTTTTCAGCTTCTCATGCCCAGCCAGCAAGAAGGGTGGAGGGGCACAAGAAGTCAGGAGGGGGCACAGCCAGGGCAGCTGACCCAAACTGGCCAGAGGGATATTCCATACCATGTGACGTCATGCCTAGTATATAAACTGGGGGGAGTTGGCCGGGGCGGTGGATCACTGCTCGGGAACTAACTGGGCATCGGTTGGCAAGGGGTGAGCAATTGCATTGTGCATCACTTGTTTTGTATATTCTAATTCTTTTATCATTATTATTGTCATTTTATTATTATCATCATCATCATTTTCTTTCTTTCTATCCTATTAAACTGTCTTTATCTCGACCTATGAGTTTTACTTTTTTTTGATTCTCTCCCCCATCCCACTGGGTGGGGAGAAGTGAACGAGCGGCTGTGTGGTGCTTAGTTGCTGGCTGGGGTTAAACCACAAGCATATGGGAAAAACATTAGAAAAGGGAGGGAAAATGTATACAATGTTAAAAATCAAAGAAGAATCTTTTTCTCCCTCAATTGTTAGCAACATCTGCTTTGAACCTATTTGAAACCAAGGTTTGCATGGAGGGTTACTGCAGGGCTCCAGCTGAGGTCTGAAATTTCAGAATCAAAGGGATTATCTGCAAAGCCACACAACAGAGAATGTCAGCTCCGCGTTTCTATAAATGTCATTTACGATCTGATTAGCACACGGAGAATGAAAACACAGCGGCGCACAGGGATGCTCCAGGGCAGTCACCAGCACAATGCAGCACAAGTGGAAGTATGGATGTGGTGTCTGTGATGGGAGGAGGGAGGGTCTGATCCACCGCCAGGGAAACCACAGAAGCTAGTATTGCGACTGGCAAAGGTGCAATTTGTCCTTTATTTTAATCATGACAAACATCTCCCATTTGAGAGAAAAGCCAAGGATGTTTTTTTAAAGAGTAACTAAATTTAGAATCCTAAATCTCCAGTTCAGCTTTTAAATAAACATTCAAACTTTAGCAGTGCTGAGCATCCAGGGATTGCACGTGTATGTCTCCATGGGCAGTTCAGCACAGATCTGACATTTATTATATAGGGGCACATCCTGCAATCTCTGGAGCTCACTGGGGAGGCATGGCAAGAGCCAGCAGTGTGCTTGGAAAGCTTGTTGTTGGCCTCAAGTGAGGAACCTCTTCTGGAAACTGCTCTTTGGCATGCAAGGCGCGCACAGCCCGCATGGCTGAGTACTTCACTGGATCTCAAGCTCTGAAGCTGCATGCATAAAAATCTGGCCACTTACCTACATGACTAAATATGGATTTGAGACCTACCTTTGGAGAGTAATTTTTTTTTTTTTTTTTACATTTTGGCCTCAATATCTGTCATTTGGACGTTTCTATTTTACGGGAATATTTTATTGCCTTCTTCTTGGCAAAATTCAACTGCACAACATGTAATATCAGCTTTTATGAAGCACTGCAAACTCAGTACTGGAGGCTCTCAAGTTACATGAAATTAAACCTGTCTATTCAGAGAACAATTACAGAGAAAAACTACAGCACTTACTAGAATAAATTACATAAATTAATTGCAGGAGGAATTTAAGTTAGGCTCAGATGTGCTTTCTGAAGGAAGTTAATGTAACGAATTCATTAGGGAACCATTCAGTTGCTCCCTCAAGTAGTCCATATCTTAATTAAAAAACCACACATGTTAATAAAGCTATGGTAAATGCTCTGTAAGTCTAATAAGGCCTCCCAATAATGTTCTTGCAAGAACTTAGTAAAACTGCAGGTTTTACTAAACGATATAGAGCTTTATGAACATACCACCCTAGGACCTATACGTTCAAATGTCCTCAGTCTATTCTCAGCTAACCTCTATTTGTCTACAGACTGGTGGCTGCACTTTGGCAAGGACAGATTTGTGCTCCCATCAAGGACTTTCTTGCTATTCACGCATCAGCCAACACCCTTCAGTGATGCTATGAAGTTTCACCCTCGGCTCTGCTGCCTCTCACCTACTCCGCAAGGTACTCCAAGTGGTACCACGCATGTGACGGACAAACGATACATTGGGAAGAGGGACGAGGCTCGTGTCCAGACAGCAGTGGGTGAGGCAGCATGTACTACCAGTACAGCAAAGCCTCCTTGGCCAGCGTGCACCAGAACAGAGGACACGTTGCATGTGTGAAAAGGTGTGGCTGTCCTCCTTCAGAACAGCCGGCATGGTGGGACATGGATGGGACCCTGCCACTGCCTTTTCTAACGTACCTAGTCAGGACCCAATAGCCCTGTTTCTTCCTTTCGTTCTCCAAGCATCTGCAAGCCCCCGTTGTGCGAGAGACCACCTGGAGCCAGACGAGCCTTTGTTCAGGCTACGGCCTTGCTTATGCTCAGGTGGCACTGTTAATGCAGCACTTCACGCTACTGGGGCTGAGGAACATCGTATGCAAAGAAAAGTGTTCCTAAGCAACTGTGCTTAAAGCCTTCATAAAGAAACACCCCAATGGCCTGTTTTGTCTCTGCACTATGAAGCAGCAGGGCAGGGAGGAAGCTCATGTAGAAGTCCACGGAAGTCTAGATGCTCCACCCACTTGGCCTCAGAGGGCAACCTCAGGAAAACATGGCAAGATCTGTAAATGTCCTTATTTTTATAAAACTTTTCTTCCTTATGTTGATTACAAGGAATCATGCTTTTAAAACAACAACAAAGTGAAATAAGTCCTTTAGTATTTTTGTTTAATTTTTCCATCTTTTTTTTAGCATGGACAATGGAAATGAATAAGAACAATGTTTTTTGCATTCACGGTCCAATCTGATTGTATGTTCCTCATACTGCCAAGTCAAGCTTGCAGACATAATTGGAAAATGCTTCCTTCTGAAAACAACTGTCCTACCTAGAATTTTTAAAAATGCATGAAACCGTTTCAACTGATGCATCTAAGAATGATAGTAATGGAGAAATATCCAAGAGACATTTTCTTTCCCAATTTAAGTTCTGAGCCAGAACCAGAACTCATGGTGTCATTAAACTGGTGAAGGCAGCTTTACACAATAACATAAATGTATAGAAATATAAGATCACAATTAAAACTAATAGTTGTAATCTATTTAACAGCTACTGAAGCAAGACAGGAACAGTGGTGGTGATTAATTGGAAATGTATCGGAAAGTGTGGGATCTGGGCACGACATAAATGGTATAGAATAAGGGGTGGATACTGTCCTGGTTTCAGCTGGGATAGAGTTAATTTTCTTCCTAGTAGCTGGTACAGCATGTTTTGGATTTAGTGTGAGAATAATGTTGATAACACACTGATGTTTTAGTTGTTGCTAAGTAGCGCTTATCCTAAGTTAAGTATTTTTCAGTTTCCCATGCTCTGCCAGCAAGCAGGTGTACAATAACCTGGGAGGGAGCATAGCCAGGACAGCTGACCTGAACTAGCCAAAGGGATATTCCATACCGTAGAACATCATGCTCAGTATATAAACTGGGGGGAGTTGGCCAGGAGGGGCGGATCACTGCTTGGGCATCAGTCAGCGGGTGGTGAGCAATTGCATTGTGCATCACTTGTCTTTTCCTGGGTCTAATTTCTTTTTGTTATATCCCATTTCATTACAATTATTATTATTATTATTATTAAAATATTTTATCTTAGTTATGAAACTGTTCTTATCTCAACCCACGAATTTTAGTTTTTTTCCTGATTCTCCTCCCCATCCCACTGGTAGCGGGGTAGACTGAGTGAGCGGCTGTGTGGTGCTTAATTGCTGGATGGGGTTAAACCACGACAAACAGGAAGACAAAAATAATGACATTTTAATGCTATGCATAAGTATCTATTCAAAAAGGCCTCTTCACCCAGTATGCTACACAACAGGTGAAAAGCCATCTGAAAACTGACAAGGATACTAGGCACTTAGGCTGCATTCAGTGGGCTCTACTTAATAACAGATAATAGTTGCAATTTTATTTTTCCCCTTTATATGAATTAACAGAATTATGGTACATCCCTTAACTACCTTTTGCTTTAAATTCATAACTGTGCTCAGAATAATTTCTTTGTTTCTCTTTTAAAAATGTCACGGCTTACCTTCTAAAATTAAAATTAAACTATAAAAGGATTAAGTGTTAGCCAAAACACTAGAAGTTTGTTTTCTAGGAGACATAGCATGAAAAAGCTAAAAGCTAAATGCCAATCCTGTATTAATCTACACTGCTATGACAGTTTTGATGCTAACAGGAGGTAGAAATACACTATAACAAGTTTACGAAGTTCACGGTAATAAGAAAAGGAGCTGTCAGATAAACAAAAGTATCACAGATTTCTAGTTCTTGTAATATTTGAAATTCGAGCATGAAAATCTGAAAAATGACACACCATTTTTGGTACATTTTATTTACTATTCAGCTAGCATCGCACTACCCAACTGGAAGAGAAATGAAAGAAAGACTAAATGCCATGCTCAGTGTAATTATGACAGAAAAAAAATGTATAACAATAAATTCTCTGAAGTGCTAAAGTTAATCTATGACATTAGAGTTTATAGCTTAACTGCAGTTTTAGAAGAAAAATACATTGTTTGAGCTGCACCACGCTCAATTCTGAAATCCTGATTACAGAGGGCATTCAGGTGTGCTTAACCGTATGTGAAGTCCCACCGAAGTCCAGCCAGAATACCTTCAACCTTACTTTAGCATCCCAGCTCCCCAGGAAAGAGAAATCCTACTACTCTACTTTTACTACAGGGAAATCATTCATCTTAAAATAAAATATGCAAAGTGACTGTAACCAAGAATAACACCCAGCATAAGTGGACATTTCATGGTAATTCCCCTGGTGACTTTTAATTCAAATTTCAATGAAGTGTCTTACAGGGCTGCCTTTTTCAAAACACATTTCGTTGACACTACCAATGATACATATATTCACAGTATATGTTAATGACATGAAAGGTGAGTATTCCCATTTTGTGGCTAAATTTCAAACAAGATTTGGAAAGAACTGGTAGACGGATGATCTTGTAAATCACCACCCAGCAGCTCAGGCACATGCTCAGGAGCTGCCTGGTACTGTGTGCCCACAGGACCTCTGTGGACTTAGCTGGCTCCATCAGATGCTGCTACCGCCTAAATAAAAACCTAACTCCAAGCTCGGTTCAGAGCAGGTTTGCTGAGGGAACGGCAAGGGTGACTTACTGTGGCCTGCTGGGCACAAGCTGATCAGAAGAGAAAGTCAAGCAGCACATCTCCCAGGGGCTACAGGTGTTAGGAGGGAGAAGGAAGGGTTTCCTTTTTTCTATACTATCAAGCACCTGCCAGTGCATTAGAGAGAACAATTTCCCACCTGGCAGATCACACAAGACTTTCTCTCTTCCTTCCATCAGTAGTGCAAGAATTGCAACACACTCTGCTGCCCCAAATGTAGCACACAGCTGCCTATGGTGTGTGAAAATGTTAATGATGCTGAAAACCAGAGAAACGTGGCTCGTGATGCTCTGCTGGAGACTGGGGGTTGTACAGGGCAAGGACCATTTTATACTTTTTTTGCTCCTTCCTTCTCTGAAAACAAACATTGACACTGGACACTGGGGGTAAAACAGGGTAAGGGCAGAACAGCTGTTCTTCTATCCTGCAAGTGAGGATAAGTGAAGTGTAACAATTTCCAGAGAAAAAGAACATAAATGTTTATGGTAAAAAGGCTTCACTGCATAACATAAAGGAAAACTTTTAAACACATAATATTGAAAGCAACAGCCACAACTGTCCACGCTGAAATCGGGAATTCTACTTTAATGGCAATCTACCACAGTGCAAGTCGTACCTGACCAAGGGCAAAAGGACTAGAAACTGGAACGCTGAAAATTTCTGCATTTACACCATGACAACTCTTGGCCCTCACTGGAGCTGTTTTGCCCTGCTACCAGTGGTATCATGCACGTAAATGAAGGGTTACGTCTCCCTGGTGTCCTGGCCTCACCAGGGGACACCTCTGGCAAGGTGCTGGCTGGGGCTGCGGGAAAGCTGCTGCAGACTTGTGCTCTCCCAGTCTAAGAGGCTTAGCATCCCATTGCACATTAGAGAGGAAAATGGGTAGCAGGCAGTGAATGGGTGGTAAAGCAGCTGTGCGTGCATCCCTCAGCTGGTCACACATGTGCTGCCTAGGCAAGGGGTGTATATAGGGCACAGATGTCCATATTCTGCAGGCAGATGAGAAGTTACACCGAAGCACAGCCCTCTCAAGCCCTTCCATCACAACTGATGGTGATCACGGCAAGGAGCATGTGTGGTTTAAGCCACGCACAGCATCCACTTTGTGTTACCAGCTCAATTGTATTGCATGCTGTGCATACAACAGACTCTCTGGAGACAACCCCCTGTCTCCGGTGAGTCACTGTATTGATCTGCTGAACAAATGACCTGATGTGACGTTACTGTGTTTCATATCTTCCTCTGCAGAATACACAGAGAAAAACTGCCACCGTTTGTACAACTAACCGTCTATCTGTAAAGCACAACATTGTACACGTGGGCTTGGGATGCCTGAGTCAATTTTTGAAGCTATGAATCGTAAACAATTTAATTCTAGTACAAAACCAAGAGATATTGTCTGTCACCTTACCAGAGTTTGACATTAGAATGCTTTGTGTCTAGATAAAAAGGTAGATGATAGTTTAGCCTACAGCATGGGCGATTATGTTATTTGGAATAAGCATTATGTCTCTGATGAGATTACGAAAACTGTATTTTGCAGAGGCATTTGCTCTTCATGAATCTCATGGAAATATCTATGCAAAACCAGTATTACATTTGGAGTCAGAAATAAAACAGGAGGGGTCTTGTCAAATTTCTCTCTTCAGCTTTGGTTTAAGTGGTTGTTTATATTTTTCATCACCTGCTGTAAAACTATTTCATTTGAAATCATCGCTGGAGTAGTGTCTCAAAAGATAACTCTTCTTGTTTTGGGAATATTTCACATCTCAGTGAGAATAACATCCTCTAAAAAGTACCTTGACAGAAGATTTTTTTCTTTATGAAAGCAGATAACACTGACTCATCTAAATGATTTAAAAGTCTTCCTATGTTCATCTGCTCTTATAATCCATTGAAACTGTGCACTGCACTTTGCAGAGATCATAAGAATACAGCCCAGTCCAAACATCTAACAATTTGCAGATAAACAAGAAAAGGCAACCAAGTAAAAAGCATGGGCAGAAAGAACAATAATAAAGCAATAAAAAATGCAAGTTAGAAATAAACCACTGCATAAATTATCCCACTTTATGTTAATTTTAAAATTGAAATTACTGTTATACGAGAGAGAAGACACAGACTGCATAAAGCGTACTTTGGGTGAAAAACAAAAGAGAAGAAGTGAGGCTGCGGAAAGGATCTGAAAGAGGAGAGAAGGAACCCTACTATGGGAAGAGAGACCAACGTGGCACTATTTGTTTCCAAAGGATGAACAATGACACCACGTGCCAAGCCGCCCCTGCCTCCGAGTACATTGGTGTTGCAGCTGGCCACTACCAAGACACAGCAGATCCCTGACTACGAATAACACAAAATTATACAATTGATGCTCATTTTTATTCTTTTTCTTGTCTATTAACTAGAACGCACACTGTAGTGCAGATGGCAAGTATCAGTCAGTGAAGAAAATGATCAGCAGTACAAGCCGCAAGCACATGTATAGATGGAGGAAATATTCTAGAGTATTAAGTGAATAAACTCATATTCATAAAACAGATAATAATTCATAATTTGTGCAATAGATAAAAAAGATGCTGGCAGAGGCCTCAGTTTAGCAGAAAATGTAAACTCACATTCAACTTAAGAGGTGTGATGGGATGAAGTTAGGCCAGTTCTTAAGTGTGTTGTTGAATTAGGGTTAAACTCTCCAGTTTAAATTCCGAAATAATTGTGCTATTTTAATTAACCAACAATTGAATGGCTTGTAGAATTGGTCTAGAATGTTTCTTAAGCACTTAAGAATTAACATTTTTTGTCTTTAAAACAAATCGAAAACATTGTATGCTTTGGTGAAAACACAGCTTTTAACACAGGCTTGAAGAAACAACAACTGATAGAAAATGCCTGGGATCTGTAGTCATTTCCATTTAGTATAAATTGTTAATGTTTCCAGTAAAAAGAAATAATGAAAAACACTCATAATGTTGTAGCCAGGTTTCAACACCTGCTTATTTACTGTGGCCAAAAGAATGAGGATAACATAATCTATGCTTTAAGCATATGGCAGAAGCATAGGGATTTTTTAAATTAAATTGTGCCTGCCTAAGAATGAAAGAGGACATGTAATTTCAAAATTAACTGGATCTTTTTGTTTGTTTGTTTAGGAAACAAAGACATTAGCAAATGCAAGCAACCAGTCAAGCCTAAAGGACTGACAGCAGCAACTTTGCCATGAGGCTGATCTGTGGCAGCCCAATGCTGTTCACTGCCAGGGGACTGGGCCAGTGCAGCTCAGAGGCACTGTGGCTCCAGACCACCAATGACTGTCATCTGCAGGGTGCTCGTACAATGGCAATTGTATAACGGCAAGAGAAATATTTATAATAATATATCTAAGCTAATAGGCTGTCAAATGATCATTAGACATAGATGCACTTCCATGGGTATGTACCACATGTAAATGAAGGCTGTGGAGGAGAGGAGGAGACTCCTGAGACTCCTACCATAACCACGTTTCATTTCAGAAGGGGAAAATATTGACTAATTTTGGTCCTGAAGTCCTTATACCAGCTTGTGACCGCTAATCTCAATGAATAATTCCTGCAAAGGGAAGAATTATATGAAGATGTAGTTGTGAATGTAAACACTGTGAAAAATCACATCTACAGCATTTTCTCCTGCATGCAAATTCAACCTCGAACCTGACTGAACCTTTCACACTGTTACGTTCCCTCATTCACTACTAATTATAATTAATCAGGACTGCATTCATAATGGTTCGTTAATTTTCCTTGTGTGGTTCTTTCCTGTACAAAACCACTCAGAGAAGGAAAGACACCTCACACTTCCATGAAGATCTTGAAACCAGAAGAATGGCCTCATTTTCCCCACTTTTAATCTTTTAGCCAAAGGACTGGTGAAACTGGTGAAAGAAAAGTTTAGGAATAAGCCAAGAAATTGTAAAAAAAAAAAAAACACGTCAGAAAAACTGTGAGTTATCTGCTTCCTTGATGCATTTGCTACTGACCAAGTTGTTTCTCACCCATGTGTTTCTGTTGCATGATGCATGTCTGACATGGTGAATGCAAACAGGTTTCCCCTTTCACTGCAGAAGGATGGTGGTTGTGGTGAGTTACCACAGGTGGCCTAACTTTTAACATCAGCTCCCACAGTTAGGCAACACCAAATTAAAAATGCAGAATATAGTCATATGCCGAGGTATAGATGTGACACTAACAATTGCCTAGAGAGCAGATGCAGGGCTCCTGTGAGGAGATTGGCCTTAAAAGTACCCACCATCTTAGTCTCAGGCCACAGCTACCTCCCCTGCTCCCAACCAGGTCAGTCAATAAACTGCAGGTACTTGGAGGAAGACAAACCAGGGAATGGCAGAGGAGATACGGATTCAAAAAACCAGCCCTCTTGTCACCTCCTGGGCACTGGGTCTGACTTTATTAAATTTATTTATTAGCAAAATTCTGCTTGTTCATTTTTTCTTACCTGATTTGGAAGTAGCCCTAATTATTGAATGTCCCTATCTGCTTTGGTGGAAAACAGTGGTGAAATGTTTCTCTATTGAGATTCAGCCTGTACAACAAGAAACCCCATATGTTGGTGTCCAGATCTGGTTCTGTTCCTCAGCATTAACATAAACCTGCCATTTTTTATAAAGCTCTTGCTATCCCTTATCTGCTTGGAAATACACCCATGTACTGCCTGCATTCTCTGCTGGCTCCTTGGTAAATATGGTGGCACCTCTGTGCTGGAAATGCTGGGTGCTTCATGGCCAAAACACACGTGCCTAAGCAACAGACCCTTCTAAAATCATGAATCTCAGTGCTTTCAGGCTGAGGAGCAAAACACATGACAACACATATAATTAGAGATAATTAATAGGCCAAGGACTGTTCCTTCAGAAGTGCTGTGGTTGATACATATCTCCCTCCCTGAATTCCTAGTGTCGTTAGTCATAATGTGAACAAAATGACTGATGACCGAGTAGACTGCTAGGTCCAAGCCTTACTTTCCCATAGAGTTTGCACGGAAGCATGCTACTGAATAACAGGAAGTCACTCTCAAAACCTTTCCCTGTGCCACTGCTGCTTGGTGGACACCCTTCACTCATTCCTTCTCCTTCCTCCTGCCATGATAAGACACACCGCACGTGGAGGGGGCTGCAGAGGACGTGCACGCTAGGGTGGCTTGGTCCTACTCAGTGTTCCCACCACAGCAGCCTCAACGTGCATCACTTGCACCCTCCCGACAGCAATGTGTGGCAGTACTAGTGAGCCGTGGGGCTCAGCAGCAGCAAACGTCACCTCAGAACTGAATCATCATGGAGTAAGAAAACGTTTACGTTTCCAAGCAATGGAAAATACTAAAGGACAAAGCTTCCCCATACACTTTATTACTACTTTTTCTCAGATAAGTAAAATGTTGTTTACTGTATATTCTGTGCAACATCACCATTACAGTCTTGGCCAACGTCATGGTGACTTTCTCCACCATTTTATTCAAGAAGTTTTTACCATCCTCAGATGTAAAATTATGACTGCCTCCATTATCTGGGATGTAATAATGTCTTCTTTTCCTCTTATTTGGGACCTGTCTTTTTTTAAATAATGAAAAAGATGTGGTTTTATTTTACACCAAAGGATTAGAAATATTCTATTAAATTATTCTATACAGCATCTGGAAAATACAGTTTTCTTGCACAGGTATTTCCTCTCTTCACTGGGGTGGAACAGCCCCAATAACTGAATAAAACCTGAGGCTAGAGCCTGGAAATTAGTTAATGGCAATCTTTATGCTATAGGAAGATGGCAGAAGGCAGCACCATGCTCAAGCTCCCGGACCGAGCTCAGACTGTACTGCAGTGCAGTGGCACGCCATTCAGCTCCCAGGAAAAGCACCGTCTCACAAAGATGATGCTTCATCCAGACTGACCAGGTCTGCCCATGGCAAGGCTGGAGTGCTGCATTTTCTGGGCACAGCTGTTCTGCTTCTGGCTGATGGGACACATCCAGCCAGCCCTGAGCAGAGCACACAGCAAGCAACGATCCCCCTGCACTAGGTGGAATATCATGTTTAAGCTTGTACCGTGATCCCCTGGTCTTGAATTGTCCTGTCACAGCTTGTTATAACTCTCTGCCCTACCTAGAAGTTTAATTAGACCTTTTGCTGCTCTTGCAGAACCGCACTTGTTTTATGTTGATTATTGGCCATTTAAAAATATTCTGAAGTGGGATTCATCTCTAATAGTGTTAGCCATCTGAAAACCAGAAATCTAGTTCACACTTGTTATCTCTTCCCAGGGAATCTCCTGCAAAGGCCAATCTGTCTGCACTGACTATAGGTAGACTCTAGAAAGCTTCACCTGCTAACATCAAACTGTGAAATAATTCCCACTTCCAACTAAAGGCCCAAGTCATTAACATGGAATAAGCTAAGGTAATACAAATCTGAGATAAAAAAAAGGATTAACCTGTAGACCAGAAGAACTATGACGGGCATAATAAGGCATGTGGTGGTGTTCTAAAAACCAGCTATGAATAGTTATCACCGTCAGTCCCCAGCACATTCAAAGTCAGAAAGACTTACTCTGCAGATATAAATAAATTGTCCTACTTTCTGCTTATGCCAACACTACAGAAGGGAAAAAGTACAGATATATCAGCTAGATTATACCTTATCCTGGGAATGACAAACGGAACGCGATCCATTTGTGAGGAGTCTTTAATATGTATAATACTTGCTTTAGTTTTTTTTACATAGTCTTTTTCATAGCTTCTCCAGAGTGCTGCACCAAAGTAAAAATTCAGGGTGTTACCTTTGCAAAGATTGTCTCAACCAACTCTTGTAGGCAAAGGGAGCCAAACAAAAGCAGAATGAAGTTGTCTCTAACCAAAATCCTGACTGAGCAGAAAAGCAGCAGAATCCAAAGCTCCAATGTGTGAGCCAAAATGGACACAGGTTGGCTTTCAAATCTGAGAGTGTTTCTGCAGAGCTATCAGCTATAGAAACATATTTGCAGTTGTAAGTTGAGCAAATTTGATATGAGTCACAGTGGCTGTAAACATGCAACCCCCACAGAGTTGTTTGCAAGTCATTTCTCTGCATATACCCACTTGTGTTCAATTGAAGACTGAATAACTGAGTAACCACAGAATACCACATGCAGTATATAAATGTAAGAGAAGAGGAAAAATGACACAGGCAACTACAGTCTGGTCACTTGCCTTTCAAATAGGCATAAAGTTCAAGCAGATTTTGAAAAGAAAAACTAAGTGTTAAAAATGAATGAGGAAGGCAGACAAAAACTTACAAATGCAGGTGATAACCAGGCTCGCCATACATCTTTCTGGGTGAGATAACTGACTGTTCAGCTGACAGAAGTCTGGTAGATGCAGTCTATTCAGATTTCAGTAAAACATCTGACACAATGCCACCTGGAGAATTAGTTTGGAGTGAAGAGATGGGACTTAATAAAAGAGTTGTAACGAACAGGCTGAAGGAGAGACGACAATGGCCTGGGATAGACAGAGAGTCTTAGCAACGTTCCTTGAGGACTGGTCTTACTATTTTTGTTGATGACTTTTGCACAAGAAGTAGGAGTGCTGATGACAAAATTATGAGGTATTGTCAAAGGCAGAAGAAGCCTGAAATATTATAGAAGATTTAAGTTCTGAAGCACAAGAAATGAGACAAAGCAGACCAGTATAGCAATACAAAATGAGATAAACCTCATCAAGGTCATCAACTTAGTGGGCAATAATAAGAAATCTCTCCATCAGCTGGGACTCTGTGATGGAAAACAACAGGAAGAGAAGAATCTGGGTAGTATTAGTTGATCTGGGGATCACCCTGGGCTACCAGCATTGCATAAGGCATGTAAAACTCATCAGATAAGATACTTCCTGTAGATACACAGACACGCTAGTTCTGTCCTAAAAATGATAAAACTGCAACAGAAGCAATTTTGGTCACTGGTGCTTGAGATACTTGAATTCAAACTGGAACAGTTGAACTTCTTTGAAAGAAGACCTGTGAGCATGACTACAGAAATAAGAAACCATTTTTATCTGCAAAAAATGGAGCATGTTCAGCTTAGCAAGAGGAAAATTGAAGATACGTAAGCTGGAAAGTAGAATAAAGTATCCAATCATCAAAGGAACAAGGTCCTGAAAGAACCTTTGTGTGAGAGTAGTTGGATGTGTCTGGAAATAACAGCAGTTTCAAGATGGATTTTGATAAGTTTATAAATGAGATTATGTTTGCCTTGAAAGCAGCAGGGGGCCTGATTTGGTGGTGAGGGAAGCACCTCCATGATTCTGTCCTTCCACGTAGACCCTTGATAATTTCAAACAATTTTCATATTTCAGAGATTTAATATTACATCTAGGAGAAAAACCATGCAATTGTTCAAACTCTCTATAAATGTTCTCATAAATGCTAATGTAGGATTTTGACTATTAAAAGCGTAGAAATGTCTGGCAGCCCTTTTAAAAGCCTGGTTCAGTCTAGCTGCAGGCTGTCAGTGACCAATTTCACCACGCACATTTTTCTGCCCTGACAAATGGCTCAGTGGATAGCTGTGGGACAGCCTGAGAGGTTTACAACCCTCTAATGACAAAGTGCTCAAAGCTGGGAATCGGTCTCTAATAGAAATGAAAATATTTTTCCCCCCAGAAAGTTGTTACAATTCTCCTTCCTTCTCTCAAAGTATAAATGTTGAGTAAATTGCCCAGCCGTCAGAAAAGACTGGTAGGAATAGTAAAGCCATCAGAGACCACAGATGTGTAGCTCTTTCACTTCTCTAATAAGCCAAACTGCTTCGGCATTGAAGAAGTGTGGAAAGGTCATCAGAGAGGCAAAGTAATGAAAAAGTCAAGGCTGAAAGGAAAGGCTTGAAACTAACTGTATGTGTTACATTTCTAAAAGGCAGAAGAAACAAGGGGTTTGCTGGCATACACAGGCTAGCAAATGGGATTCTGTAGGATCTGCAATTCACTCTCATGGGGAAGGACTTGCACCACGTACTTCTGGGTGGCATGGAGAAGCAAATGCACTGCCTCACTGTTTAGAAAGCTTACGTGAATGGGGGGAAGGATGAGGCAGAGGATATATCTGTTAGAAAGTATATTTCAAACACCTCCTGCTGCCTGTACTGCAGAGAACAGGGAGGTGGCATATAGCAACCGCCTGGTCCGACAGCCAGGGACATGCGTTTCCTTGTTCCTCTGAAAGTCTGCTCCAGTCTGGGTGAGCTGGAAACCTCTGAAAGATCATTGCTCACACATGCTCAGTTATGCCTTGCTGGATTTTCACCATTAAGATGTCTAAGGTTGCTCTTGCCAAACATACTCCAGTCTTTCACGGGACATGGTGCTAACAGAGCAGTCCATCCATAATTGCTAAATAGCGGCAAGTTGTGATCTGTTACTTCCCAGCTCCTAACTGTGATCAGATAGCAAAAAATGTGCCATTTTCACAAAACACCGTAAGCCTGTCCCATTTCCTGGGCTCTACCCAGCCCAGGGCTGTTCAGCCACCATGCTGGTGCCATGGGGTTAGACCCACAGCTGCAGCAAGGAGCAGGCTACTAATGGCAGCCAGGCAATGACAAGACTCTGTCAACAGATAAAGTCTATGTTGAAAATGAGTTGTAGAAACCTCATTTCTACTTTTTTTTAAATGTTTAGTAAGCTGTTAAACTACAGAGGAATTTAACAAAAAACAACTATACTTATCAATAAATCTATGACACTGACATATATTTATTTTATTAAACCTATTCCTGGAAGGTTAGCTTCACCAAATTCAGCATCCTGTTTTTATAGAAGACTCAGGAAAAAGAGATTCATACTTGAGATGCCTAAAGGGCTCCAATCAAGCTCTTCATATTTACTAAGAATGTAAACAAAATGACATGACCTCAGTAGGAATCATTTACTCCAGACTTTTTACAAAGGACAATAAACATATGGAAGGAATTACAGAAAGGGAGTCAGTAAAGAAGCCTAGTTCATCAGAGAAATGGTTTGTATAGAAATAAAATTACATACGAAAGGGAGAAAAAATAGGAAGCATAGAAAATTGGGTCAAGCATAAGGAAGAGTTCTCTTTTCTTTGGGCAAATGTTTCTTATGTTCTTGATGAAGTTTTAAGAGCAGCTGCTGCAAGAATGTAAAATCAGATGTCAGGAAGCAACAGTCTGTGTATCATATACAAGGAGAGGAATTTTATCAGATTCCATTTTTAGGGAGCCTTAAAATACGGTAAAAGGTAAAAAAAAAAAATCACAAAAAGCATTTAAAAAAATCACAGACCATGACAGACTTATAAACCATAGAAGTTGCTAGGAATATGGGACCTAATACGGTCGAGGTTATTATAAAGCATAGCAGAAGAATTGGAGGCAGCGTACATAAGTGTACCTGGCAGTAAGCACCAGGAAGAAGATCAGGATGGGACTGGGCATCTTTTGCTGTTTGGAGATCCTGCTCAACATGCGAAGTTCCCCAGTGAGAGTAGCTGCTCTGCTGCCCTCAGGATGGAGGATGCAGGAATGATCAGAATCAAAAATACTGTGTAAACCACAAACAATACAAACAGGCTGAAAGGCCCAAATCCACATGGCTCCATGTGCCTTTCAGCTCCTCAGATTTTGGAGGAGACTGACTTCTAGCTAGACTTCCAGCTCAATGGGAATACGCTTAGGAAGGACGCATTGAACGCTATCTTACTGGCATCGTGGAGATGTGGTGGGATGGCTCCTATGACCGGAGTGTTGGAATGGAAGGATACAGATCGCTCTTTAGGAAGGACAGGCAGGGGAGACAAGGACGGGGCGTCACCCTCTAAGTCAATGACCAGCCAGTCTTGAGCATGGAGCTCCGCCTGGGGATGGATGAGGAGCTGACCAAGAGCTTACGGGTCAGGATTAAAGGGAGGGCAGGGACAGGTGATGTTATAGTGGGGGTCTGCTACAGGCCACCCGACCAGGAAGACTGAACGGATGAGGCCCTCTACAGACAGACAGGAGCAGCCTCACATTCACAAACCCTGGTCCTCACAGGAGACTTCAACCACCCTGATATCTGTTGGAGGGACAATACAGCAAGGCATAAGCAATCCAGGAGGTTCCTGGAATGCGTTGATGACAACTTCTTTCTCCAAGTGATAGAGGAGCCAACGAGGAGAGTGGCTATGCTGGACCTTGTTCTCACCAACAAGGAGGGGCTGGTGGGGAATGTGAAGCTCAAGGGCAGCCTTGGCTGCAATGACCACAAAATGGTGGAGTTCAAGATCCTTAGGGCAGCGAGGAGGGTGCTCAGCAAGCTCACTACCCTGGACTTCAGGAGAGCAGACTTTGGCCTCCTCAGGGATCTGCTTGGTAGAGTACCATGGGATACAGCCCTGGAGGGAAGAAGGGCCCAAGAAAGCTGGTTAACATTCAAGGTCACCTCCTCCAAGCTCAGGAGCAATGCATCCCAACAAAGAGAAGTCAGGCAAAAACGCCAGGAGGCCTGCATGGATGAACAAGGAGCTCCTGAACAAACTCAAACACAAAAAGGAAGACTACAAAGGGTGGAAACAAGGACAGGTAGCCTGGGAGGAATACAGAGAAATTGTCTGAGCAGCCAGGGATCAAGTTAGGAAAGCTAAAGTCCTGATAGAATTAAATCTGGCTGGGGATGTCAAAGGCAAATAAAAAAAAACTTCTACAGGTACGTTGGTGATAAAAGGAAACCTAGGGAAAATGTGCGCCCTCTCCGGAGGAAATGGGAGACCTGGTTACTCAGCATATGGAGAAGGCTGAGGTACTCAATGACTTTTTTGCCTCAGTCTACACTGGCAAGTGCTCCAGCTATACCACCTGAGTTGCAGAAGGCAAAGGCAGGGACTGGGAGAATGAAGAACCACCCACTGTAGGAGAAGATCAGGTTCAAGACCATCTAAGGTACCTGAAGGTGCACAAGTCCACGGGACCTGATGAGATGCATCCGCGGGTCCTGAGCGAACTGGTGGATGAAGTGGCTAAGCCACTATCCATCATATTCGGGAAGTCGTGGCAGTCCAGGGAAGTTCCCATTGACTGGGAAAGGGGAAACATAACCCCCATTTTTAAAGAGAGAAAGAAAGAAGACCTGGGGAACTGCAGGCCAGTTAGTCTCACCTTTGTGTCCAGCAAGATCATGGAGCAGATCCTCCTGGAAACTATGCTAAGACACATGGAAAATAAGGAGGCAATCGGTGACAGCCAACATGGCTTCACTAAGGGCAAATCAAGCCCGACAAATTTGGTGGCCTTCTACAATGGGGTTACAGCACTGGTGGATAGGGGAAGAGCAACTGACGTCATGCACCTGGACTTGTGCAAAGCATGTGACACTGTCCCACAAGACATCCTTGTCTCTATATTGGAGAGACATGGATTTGACAGATGGACCACCTTGTGGATAAGGAATTGGCTGGATGGTCACACTCAAAGAGTTGCAGTCAGTGGCTCAATGTCCAAGTGGAAACTGGTGACAAGTGGTGTTCCTCAGGGGTCGGTATTGGGACCGGCGCTATTTAACGTCTTTATTGGCAACATGGACAGTGACATTGAGTGCAACCTCAGCAAGCTTGCCGACAACACCAAGTTGTGTGCTGCGGTTGACATGCTGGAGGGAAGGGATGACATCCAGAGGGACCTTGACAGGCTTGAGAGGTGGGCCCGTGCAAACCTCATGAAGTTCAACAAGGCCAAGTGTCGTGGTTTAACCCCAGCCAGCAACTAAACACCACGCAGCCGCTCACTCACTCCCCCCCACCCAGTGGGATGGGGGAGAAAATCGGGAGAAGAAGCAAAACCCGTGGGTTGAGATAAGAACGGTTTAATAGAACAGAAAAGAAGAAACTAATAATGATAATGATAACACTAATAAAATGACAACAGCAATAATGAAAGGATTGGAATGTACAAATGATACGCAGTGCAATTGCTCACCACCCGCCGACCGACACCCAGCCAGTCCCCCGAGCGGCGAATCCCTGCCCCCCACTTCCCCGTTTCTGTACTGGATGGGACGTCACATGGTATGGAATACACCGTTGGCCAGTTTGGGTCAGGTGCCCTGGCTGTGTCCTGTGCCAACTTCTTGTGCCCCTCCAGCTTTCTCACTGGCTGGGCATGAGAAGCTGAAAAATCCTTGACATTAGTCTAAACACTACTGAGCAACAACTGAAAACATCAGTGTTATCAACATTCTTCGCTCTGAACTCAAAACATAGCACTGTACCAGCTACTAGGAAGACAGTTAACTCTATCCCAGCTGAAACCAGGACACCAAGTGCAAGGTCCTGCACATGGGTCAGGGCAATCCCAAGCACAAATACATGCTGGGCGATGAGTGGATTGAGAGCAGCCCTGAGCAGAAGGACTTGGGGGTGTTGGTTGAGAAGAAGCTCAACGTGACCTGGCAATGTGTGTTTGCAGCCCAGAAAGCCAACCATATCCTGGGCTGCATCAAAAGAAGTGTGACCAGCAGGTTGAGGGAGGTGATTCTCCCCCTCTACTCCTCTCTCATGAGAACCCACCTGGAGTACTGCATTCAGCTCTGGGGCTCCCAACATGAGAAGGACATGGACCTGTTGGACTGAGTCCAGAGGAAGGTCACAAAGATGATCAGAGGGCTGGAACACCTCTCCTATGAAGACAGGGTGAGAGTTGGAGTTGTTCAGCCTGGAGAAGAGAAGGCTCCAGGGACACCTTACAGCAGCATTCCAGTACCTAAAGGGGCCCTATAGGAAAGCCGGAGAGGGACTTTTTACAAGGGTGTGTAGTGACAGGACAAGGGGTAATGGCTTTAAACTGGAAGAGGGTAAATTTAGATTAGATGTAAGGAAGAAGTTCTTCACTATGAGGGTGGTGAGGCACTGGAACAGGCTGCCCAGAGAAGTTGTGGATCCCCCATCCCTGGAAGTGTTCAAGGCCAGGTTGGCTGGGGCTTTGAGCAACCTGGTCTAGTGGAAGGTGTCCCTGTCCATGGCAGGGGGTTTGGAACTAGGTGATCTTTAAGGTCCCTTCCAACCCAAACCTTTCTATGATTCTATGAAACCTTGGAAGACTGAGCAGTTGTGGGACGTCATGAACTCAGTTTCTCATTGGAGAATATTAATTTGGTTTAGCTGACAATCTTTTTACTAGCTTGTAAGTTAAAATGAGAGTGTTATTTTTACATCTTTATGAGAAAAAAAAGTCCACACAAAGTTACTGAAAAAGCAGTATTTGAAAGTGACATCATCGGAGCTATGTTACAAGGAGATTAGCAGTAAACCTGGGCAGAAGTTTGAAGAACCAGAGGCTCCAGGAGTATTAGAGTCAAAGTTTAAACACAAGTTAATTAGGGTCAAAATATTGCACTAATCTGTTCTGTAAATATGGGCTTAAAAACTGTTTCAGAAAGGCTCCTTTGGCTACTGGGGATGTAGGAGACAAGGGACTTGACTTCTAGAGAAGAGGTATCTCTGGAGAGCTAATGTGCGGCTCAAGGGTCTTTCTTCAGGCAGTCACTGGTTTTAATGCGTGCCTGTTCACAGAACCACGATTCAAGTGACCTGAGTTGAGAGACCCATTTTGCTTTTATGGATAACTGCAAAATAGGCCACCAAAGCCAGCTTGATCAGAATAAAAGCCGAAGACCAAACTGGCACACAGAGTAGTCTGGATCTTCCAGGAATGCTGGGCAGCATAACGAAGCTTGTACTGCTGTGCCTTAGGCTCCCCTGCTTCATGTTAAAAACAGCAATTACTGTTTCTCTAGCTGTCGATGTGTAGCTTCTGCAACCACCAGATATGCTTCACAAATTGGGAAGACCATCTGCAAACACCACATACTTGTTACAATAGGATTTTCACCACTGAAACCTCTAGGAATTATTGAAAATATTTTAGGAAGTAAACTGAATGGGCTGCGCTCTACTTTCAGTGAAAATGCATTTCATCCCTTGCTTCACAGGGAGCAACACTGAAGCAAAACTGAGCACCACTGAAAATCTCATTATGGCTGTGTTAATACAAATCAGAAATGTTGGAATTGCATTTTACACCCAGCGTATTCTCAACTAGCAATCAAAAATGCTATGTTAGATATCACATATCCAGATTAATTAAATCTTTCCATCCCTAAGCACTAAATTTAGCTTATTTTACTTACGAGAATGACCAGCATGCCAACCTGCCCTATGGGTGGACAACCTGAATGCACAGAACATGCCAGACCTGATCACACAGTTCTGCACTGTGAATAGCTGATTAAGCCTCTTTGTAGCAGTGGCTACAGCCTGCCCTACCTAGATGGGTAGACAGCTTTATTTAACCAATAGACTATACACTTAATATCAGATCAGAGTGACAGACACACACTAAAGTAGGCGGTGGGTCAAATTCTTCTGAAGAGTACACCAGCATCCCTCTGGATCATTCAGGAGTGATAATGCTAGTGATAATGCAAGTGATAATCCATAGGAGCCACTGTTACAATAAACTTTGGGGTTTTTTTAAAGGCAAGATTTCTTCCTTTCACTTTAAGATCCCTCCATTATAAAGTGATGGGTGAATTATTTCTGCTTTGGTTAGTCTATTACAATGTAACCAAGGGAAAAGAAAGACAGCTAAAGAATTGCAGTGGTATTAAAGTTCTCCAGACTGTATTAAGGTATGTAAAATCACTGTTTTAAGGCATGATTTCAGTTCTAAGTTATACACATAAAATACTCTAAACCAACCTGAAACAGAGCCTGAAGTCTAAATTGCCACCAAACTCCCAAGCTCAACAGGGAGTCTCACACTTTCTTCACTGTTGGAATCACTTCTCAACAGTGATGGCCTTTATATCTCTGCCTCCAGATTGCATCTTAACCCTCCAGTAACTGCAACAACTGCTCAGCTATTAAATGACTGAAGAAAACACTGAACACATTTTTACCATCTTTTCAGGGAACTTAGCAACTACGAATAAGAAAGGGGTACTTGTGCGGTATGATCAGACAGCTCTTGGCAAAGTACAAGCAAAGGCTGTTTGGTCACCGTTTTGGTACAGGCAGCCCATGCCTTCCCCAAGTCCCCTTCTCTCCTTTCTTTAGACAAATCCCTTTGGTAATTCAATACTGCAGTATCTTTCAAATCAAAGGATTTAAGCCAATTGTTCTGACAGACATCTAGGAGATTCCCCACCCTAAGGACGAAAGCATGAATTTTAGCACAAGTCAGTGTGAAAAAGCCACTTCAAAGAAACACCAATACAACACACAATTCTATAAACTACTTGAAATGATCCCTCTACACATTCATTAGACTGAAAAGGGGCATGCCATTGTACACAACCACTCCTGGCCTTAACGCTGCTTTCTGGCCTCTGATGTTCAAGGCATGGCCTTAGGGAAAACTGGAAGATTTAGAAAGGAGTGGCAGGCTTTTTAAGGTAGCTGTCTATCCACATGTCCTCCTCTGGGTAATAGTATAACTCTCATCAACTTCTATTTGTTACTTACAAAGGGGTTTTGCAACTGAGGGGGCTAACTAAATGAAAAAAAAATTAAAACCGGTCAAGAACTGTGTTTAGCAATGTAGAAAAATCTGTGCTAGAAGAGATACCTTGCAAAAAGCTGGTGAATACACTGAGTGCAGGCAATGTTAGTAGGCAACATTTCAGCATATACTCATTTGTGCTTTTAACAAATTAAAGGGCTTTCTCAAATCAAGACCTTAATTTGGCAAACTGTGTTGCAACACCGCAAGAGAGCTCCTTTTCTTTGCTCAAGGTCAAGTTTACTGATGCAGTATATCTAGCAGTAAATCTATGCAAGCAGATTTTTTAATGCTTATAAATCCACCTGGGAAGAGAATTCAGGATCTGATTGTTGATTCCCAATGTATGAGCTGGAACATTTTAGAAATCAAATTAAGATACGGGTTTTGGCATGTTCCTATACACACATGCACACACAGAGAATATTTATTTCTGATGTATCTATATCTATGTTTATCAGCTCTATCATCTTAGAAAGAAAATACTTTATGCAAAACAAATTCTATACCAAGAAACTTATCATGCTACTCAAACTCCAAGCCTAAGAACACCTATCAGATCTAAAGACTGTTTAAAAAAAATCATGAAAACAACTAGCTGAGGTAGAACAGACGTTTGGTGGTGGTGTTACTCCAGTTACCCATGCATGACCATGCTAAAAGCCAATTACTCTGTGTGTTCTGTTGAAAAATGTCTGTAGAGAAGCTGTGAAGTAATTCTGACCCACTTTCACAAGTACCTTTATGGTCTAGGCATTTTAGTCCCATTAGTTGCATCTACATTAGATTTTAGTTTGGATTAGGAGTTTTGATGAGAATCTTCTCCTAGTTCCCACTTGCTGTGCTTCGATTTGCATTACAGAGTAACCTTGGAGTGCACAAACTGAATTCCTTGCCATTGAAACTAAAACAAAAATGTCCTCCAACAACTAATCCAGATCACAGGAGCAGATAAACACGAGTCTCCAACTCATCAAGTGTGGACCCTGGATCCTCAGCATCAGCTGTGACAGTGTGTATGGAGAATAAGCAGAAGGGAAACAGAAAGTTACTTCGCTCATATAGAAAACACTATGACATACACACAGAGCTATGTGATTTAAAAAAAGTAAAGTAACGTTAGTAGGCAGCAAAGACATGCAAAACTGCAATGAAACCTTCGGCTGTTTGAAAAGCTCTAAAAATAATAAATGACAGTGCTGCTAAGTACCATGAAAGATAATGGGTTGGAAGTAAACATTTCAGAATTGTTAGGATAAGAAAGGGAGGAGATACTAAGATGATGGCTCTGAAAAGGAAAAAGAATGAAAGAAAAAAATCTGTGAGTGAGTCTAGGTCACCCTTTTTCCATAAGGATGCACAAAGCAAAGCAGACTTGTGCTCAAGGAATCACTAATGTCAGGAAGCTCAGCCTTTAAACAGATCCTATTTTTTTTTATTTTTGATTTGAGTTCCTCTCTACATCTCCCCTTTAAAAAAAGAAAAAAACACCAAACCAAAAAACCTGTGACAAATTCTTTTGTGTGCTGTTTATCTCCATGCACTTACTGCATGTGAGAGTTTCATTCAGCTTTGTGAATGGAAAAGACTCACATCAGTTCACCATACCCAAGGCTGCAAAACAAACGGAGCAGCTAATGTATGCTGGTTCAGTACAGTCCTTCTCTGTGCTGTATCTGTGCCTTTGGCTCTTCAAAATCCACAGGGTACAACTAGGTTGAAGCATGCAAAGCTAAGATGAACCCTCATGCTACCTTCTATACCAGTGCTTGTCACACAGATGTTAGGAGTGATTTAAGGAGTAGAAGTTACTCTCCTGCTTGTACTGACAACTGCTTGCACTGACAACTGCTTGCACAGCATCATGTGGCACAGTGGCCCCTAAGACGTCTGTGTTACCATAGATGATGATCAGGTCTTTTCTAACAGGTTCTTCAAACCAGGTAGTAAGGAAAAAATTGTATCTTTCTGTGTTGTGCTAATGTAGTGCTTCCATAGTCCAAGAAATAGAGGGATTTCTAGGAAGGTTACATCACCCAAGTCAATCTCCAAAGACTAACAAAAGGCCATAGTACAGATGCCTTTAGCTCAGCTGACCAATTTGCCTTACTCCAGTCCAGTCGGTCTTCTGTGCTGAAAGACCAGACTGCCAAATTCCCACTCCCACCGGTGAACTAGTCTTGTGCTTTTTAAGTTGTGTTTCCATGCTTTTGTAGAGAGGAGGGAGGGATTTCCTCCCGTCTGGAGGATCACCTTCTTCTTCCTCTGCCTACAGTCATCCAACTCACCCTGCAAGAGCTTGTTTTCCTGGGGAGGCAGAGAAAGGCAAAGCTTGGCAGGGCAACCCCCTCCAGGAGAGGCAGGGAGAATTAGGATGGCAGGATGCACAGCAACACTGGATGCTCCTTCACGTGCTCATTAGGCTGTACGTGATTACGGAGCCATTACAGCACCACTGTTCTGTGAAAGAATAGCATTAATAGGCCTAATTGCTGCCCTGTGTCAGAGGGCAAAACTGGATCTCCTCACTTCATGGGTACATGCTTTGAGTGCCTCTGGATTGAGCGGTGCCTCGGCATGTTCCCCCTGCTCAGCCACACCACAAATCCCAACACGTGCAGCTGGATGCAGGGGTGCAATCCCATGAAACACTAATTGCACTGCAGCTCAGGAAAGATACCTGAATATGTGTCTAATATCCCAGATCATCCTTAGCTGAAACAAAAGTTGCTGCCTTGCTTTTTTCAGTCCCCACAAGAAATGGTCCTCTCTCTGTCACAATAAATAAAACCAACATGTCAAGAGAATTCTGAATTTCATTTACAGCGTGTCTATGAAACAAAAACATTTATTTGAAGAAAGCAAATGGAATTTTAAGAGCTTCTGTCTTGTCCCCGATGGAAACAAAACATGCTTCCTAAATGACTGTATCCCTGCTCACCTATTTTGCTGACAGTTTGGGTGCTCAGACACTCCTGTACTGCCCTCTGCTGTTCCATCCTCAGCCTGCTGGTTTTGGACAGAAAATTAGCAGCCAACCAAGCAAGCAACAGCTTGTTATTTTTTTTCCTATAAGGTAGGAAAAAGTTAAATTTTAATGTCAGTTGTCAGAATGAACCTAGATTTGATTTTACAATGATAAGAAAGAATAGGAACTTAAAATGTGCATGGTTAGGTAATACAGCACTGACCGTACTGAAGACTGAACAGAAACTGCTTGACTGGGAAAAAAAGCTTATTGCAATTTCTATTTGTTCCCCAGTCTTTCCTCCCTCCTATGTTACGCTGCCCTCGACTCTAACCAGGGTCATTTGAAAGATGCTGCATGAGGACTACACGGGCACCAACACACCTTCCCTGATATCTCAGGGCATGCCGTCAAATTTGTCATGCTCAAAATTGCAGCTCTCTGGTGAGAAACACACACAATAATAAACACTCTTGGGCTGTTCTTGCAAATGACAACTGTCATTAAAAAGCTTTTTGGTATTCTAGGGAGAAAACTGAAACCTGCCCAAACAGGGTCTGTCGTTGCACACCTTCCTGTCCTCCAAGCCACAGAAATTAATTTGCAGGGTCTCCAACCACAAATTCCTTTTAACAGTTTCTTCAGGTTAATGGCAGTGAGAATTCAGAGGGTTCTTCATAAGTGTGGATTTTGTATTTATAACTGGCCAAAAGATGCTGTTTTTTTATTACAGGAAAACTAATCTGAATTAGCAATTCCGTTCTGGAGCAAGAAAGACACTGATTTTGTCAACTGAGGACTGAAATATCCTGAGTGCCTCCCGATTTCCCCACTTCTTTCCTAATGAGCACAGTGACCTCTGCCGTCTTGGGAAAGACAGCCTGTTCGGAAACGCAGCAAGAACTCCCCAGCCTTCCCCTGCTTCATCCATTCCCTGCCTTACTTGGTGAAAAAAGCAGTATACATTTATCTTATTGTTCTTTATGTTAAAAGAAAGAGAGGAATCCTTCTGGATGTCTGTCTGTCCTAGCTGCAGAAAATCTATCAGAAACTCTGGTCTGAGTGGGTATTGCCAGCACATCCTGGAGGTGGTTAATGTCCTTTGCTTTTGTGCAAAGAGCGAGGTGTTGATCTGAAGGCTCCCTAAATAAAGCAATGATTCACTTACTCTCTTATAAGATATAGGGATTTTTTTTTTAACCAACTGCAACCATGTCAACAGCTTCTCACAGTGAAGGAAGAACTGGTATCCATTTAAATCCATTCTGGGAATCATAAACAGCTTGTTGACAGAGGTCGCATCCACAGGGGAGCTCACAGTTGATTAGTTCTCCTTCACAGAGCTTTTGCAGGCAGTGTGACTTACGCTCCAGGAGAGGATTTAAGACAGAGATGTGCTGAACTAACCAGAAACCATTTCAGAATTTGTGTTGTGTCTGCCAAGATGCCTAAATAAATGGGAAATGAAAATAGCCATGAATTTTGAACTGAGCTTTGCTATTTTTGCTGTGCACTGTATGTCTGCATTTTTGATGCATCAGCTATTGTTCCCTCACTGTGTTATACCAAATTCAAAGCTTCTACCTCAATAAAAATACCTCGTAGATAATAGCATGAGAATGCTTCCCATCACATTACTAGATTTGAACTCAGAAAGTACAAGGGGGAGGGGAGAAGATTTTTAGTACACTTGAGACACAAATCTATAGGAAATACAAATTCAGCAGTTCTGCTGTATGTATTCCCTCCCCCTGTCCATTTTCTTACCTAAGTGCCTTCTTAATTTCTTTTACAGTTATTTCAATTGTATTGTCTGAATTTCTACTTATTTACTTACTGTTGTTTTCTTATCACTGCACATTTGCAAAACTCGCGATAAAGAAACAAAATGAATAGCATGCAAGACGTTCCAAATAAATAAAAAGTCCAACATAATCTATACCATGAATGATCTATTGCATTAAAATTGATGAGTCAAATATTCTACATTCACTATTTTCCCAGACAGTTTACAACTAGCTGGTGTTTATTACTACTACAAGACAATGTGTTTACCAATTATATTTTATACCTTCACCTATATTGTTCTGAAAGATTGTCATTTCTCTGTTAAATCCCAATTCTCTAACCTCCACTCTGTTGGCTCTGACCCCGATATACTTCAAAGTTCCTCCCATTGCTGAACTTTAATTGACACAATAGCCAATTCTTGCTTGGCACACAATATTTAGGGCTCTCCAACTGCTGGTCTAAAGCATCTCATTAGGTGGAAACAATTATCAGAACTCTGAATAAAGGATATTTTCCAACCCTTTGGCCATATATTTTCAATAGCTGTTAACATACACCCTGAAACAGTATTTCTGCTTGCCTAGTACTTTTTATGTATGTATACTCCAGTTCTGTTTAATATCTTTATCAATTATCTGGATGAGGGGATCGAGTACACCCTCAGCAAGTTTGCAGATGACACCAAGTTGGGCAGGAGTGTTGATCTGCTTGAGGGAAGGAAGGCTCTACAGAGAGATCTGGACAGGCTGGATCAACGGGCCAAGCCAATTGTACGAGGTTCAACAAGGCCGAGTGCTGGGTCCTGCACTTGGGTCACAACAACCCCATGCAACAGGCTTGGGGAAGAGTGGCTGGAAAGCTGCCCAGTGGAAAAAGACCTGGGGGTGTTGGTCAACAGTCGGCTGAATATGAGCCAGTAGTGTGCCCAGGTGGCACCCTGGCTTGTATCAGAAATAGTGTGACCAGCAGGAGCAGGGAAGTGATCGTTCCCCTGTACTTGGCACTGGTGAGGCTGCACCTTGAGTACTGTGTTCAGTTTTGGGCCCCTCACTACAAGAAAGACATTGAGGTGCTGGAGCGTGTCCAAAGAAGAGCAACGAAGCTGGTGAAGGGTCTAGAGAACAAGTCTTTTGAGGAGCAGCTGAGGGAACTGGGGTTGTTTAGTCTGGAGAAAAGGAGGCTGAGGGGAGACCTTATCGCTCTCTACAACTACGTGAAAGGAGGTGGTAGCGAGATGGGTGTCAGTCTCTTCTCCCAAGTAGCAAGTGATAGGATGCAAGGAAATGGCCTCAAGTTGTGCCAGGGGAGGTTTTGATTTGATATTAAGAAAAAGTTCTTCACTGAAAGGGTTATCAAGCATTGGAACAGGCTTCCCAGGGAAGTGGTTGAGTCACCATCCCTGGAGGTATTTAAAAGATGTGTAGATGTGGTGCTTAGGGACATGGTTTAGTGGTGGACTAGGTTTATGGTTGGACTTTTAACCAACTCTTATGGTTGGACTATCTTAAGGGTCTTTTCCAACCTAAATGATTCTATGATTCTGTGGTTCTTTATATATACACATACCAAACAGGTTTCATATCATAACTTCTGAACTTTGATTTCTTACTGCTCTAATGTCTGCAAGTGCATGCATACAGATAAATAATACTGAGAAACCGAACCATTACTGAACAAAGAGGTTTCACCTAATGTTATAAAAGCTGGTATTTCTTAATATATAATATATCAATGGCTTAAGATTTTAATGGCTGTGCCATTAATGTTAGCAAAGAAGAAATGTTGGCATTTTGTGGACTTCCCCCACTATCAGTGTAATAGCAGTGAAATATCTTACTTAAAGAGAATTTCCTTTAATACTTCCACAACTGCACATTGTTTACTAAAAAGCCCAAACAGACTAAGACCCCAACCCATGATGCAGAAAGAGGTAGAGAAGGCAT
This sequence comes from Harpia harpyja, assembly GCF_026419915.1. NCBI lineage: Eukaryota > Metazoa > Chordata > Aves > Accipitriformes > Accipitridae > Harpia > Harpia harpyja. The sequence goes on along the minus strand of NC_068941.1, from coordinate 60,085,233 downwards.
AACTCAATCCTACTGCCTTTAGTAAGACTCTGTTTGTGCACCTGAGCTACCCTGTAACCATGTTTCCTGTATCAGGTCCTAGTGCAAGTCAGCACATCATGCTTTCGATGACGCTAGGGTCTGGACATTAAAAAGTTTTGCCATGTAACGAACCTTTAGCTGCATGAAATGTGAAATTTCATTATGGCTGGAGCTGCCAGTGACAGCTCTAGCTGAAGGTTGCTGGTTACATGCAAAAGTCCTTCTTCAGTTTCTCATAATTCTGTCAAAACAGCATCTTCTTTATCTCATTTCTCCTCAACAAGTGGATGTGCTTAGAAGGAAGGAGTAAAAATAGTTCAGCTGCTTCTGGGAACAAAGAGAAGAGAAATTCCTTGCCATTTAAAATATTTTCAGCAGCTCTCTTGCTTATCTTTGCTCTAACACCTAGAAGTAGCTGGGAAGTTTAAATCCGGGTTTGAGATTAGGTAGGTATATATTTTACTGTGTCTGGTCAACATCCATTTTGATATGGCCAAGTCTTAAGTGTTTTTAAAGCACACAGCTGTAGCCTGTGAATAATGGCACCTGAAACACTTAAGAGCAGCTCCGAGATCCCAGAACTGTATGAAGCTTGAATCACTGCATCTAGCTCCCACCTGAGGTGGTGGTGCCCAGGCTCCCTGCCAAGTGCTGGGCACAGATGTGACCTTCCTCGGACAGGAGGAATTTATATTCCTGTGGCTGCCTTCTTCTAGAGTCTAGCAAGTAGAAAACATGGGCAGAGAAGTGAACTCTGATAGACAGCACATGAGGGCATGAAGCCCCAGCCTTGAATGAGAAGGGTTTATTTCCTGCAGATCTTGTAAAAAATGGAAGAAAGCATTTTAAATGTAAGCAAGGGGAGTGCAATTTCTGCCTGCACCAAGCAAGGGCCCAGAGGAGGTGAGCGGCTTCTCCTCCCAAGCCCTTTTTTCATCCCCGCAGAAAGCAGAGACAACGTTGTGCTGTCTCTGCCCTTCCCAGCAGCACTGCTAGGCGTAGTGCCACAACACGCTCCGAGACCCTCTGCTCTGCTCAGGGAAGGCTCTACCCTTCCCAAAAGGCAACTGGAAAAGTGGAAAAAAAAAGGAGACTGACTAATTGAGCCCAGCTCAGCAGATAGATTCGTGAATTATTACATTTCTGACCCCCACAGCAATGCAAATCCTAGGATGTGCCAAGAACAAATTAGGCTGTCTGCAGTTGGGACTTCTCCCCAGAAAAAAGCCTTTTTTCTAGACATTAAGAAACAAGCAGCTTTGCCAGTGCTGGAGAACACACAGATAAAGATTCCCTCCTGAAAGTCTCATCTGGCAAATTCAAGGCTTTATCAGAATGAAGATATTACTTTTTTTTTTTTTGTTAAAGTAACTACACAAAAAACGAACAAATTGAACTTCCACTGAGTTCATGGCTTTACATTTCCATCGCTGTGTCAAACACATGCTCCTGAGGGCTCCATAATGCTTTAAAACAAGAGGAGCTCCTACCTCGACGGCACCCAGGTCCTGGTAGGCTCTGGCTGAGCAAAGCAATTTTAACGTCACTCTCAAGTATCCTGCTAATTTTCCAGTCTCATTTTTGTCTGCCAGATACACCTTTCCTTTCTCTTACCAGGGCAAAATGGGATATGTGTAAACAGAGAATGTGGGATTTGAGTTTTCTTTCCAAAAGCAGTTCTTCAGCAGAATGAATCAAAGGCAAAATGTTAAGTCCCAGAAGCCATTTGTCCCAGAGTTGCTTGGACATCCTTTAGAAGGGGGATGAAAGAAGTTTTTCAAAAAGATACTTTTCTGTAAAGCGCTAATCAAAGCACTTATCTTCAGTGTAGAATTCATTTGAGCCAAAACTAAAACTTCAGCCCTAACCAGACTTCCATCCATAAAGAAAAATATTAGTTCAAAAGTGATGGTGCTTTTAACTTGTGTGATTTGCCTCAAGCTATAATGAAGAGGCAAAATATTTAGTTTGCCCAACTTAATCTCTCTGTGCTGCTCTACAGTCACATTGGTTATCCCCTAATTCATTTGTGCAGCTCCAGTATAATTTTGCAGGATGGCTGTTCTCGAGTAAGCTGTGCTATGCTGGGGGAAGTTCACTTGAGCACAGATAACTCAAGTTAATTCAGCTGTCAAAATACAGCCAAAGAAATCTGAGAGCAGTGGTGCAATTTCCTAATATTATCTTCCTCACTCATGTTTCATTCACCCCTGGGACAGTAATCGAGTAGCTACTCAGTGTAAACCCTTTGCTCTGCAGTCCAAATGGGAGAGAAGTGGCAAAGACAATCAGCAATATCACACTTCAGCATGTCTGGAGAAATTGAGGCACACTCACATTGAATGTCTGTGGCTATTTTTGGTACCCTGCTCGTGGCTTTTTTTTATTTCTTAATTTGTAACCAGTTAGTAATCTATACGTGAATTTTCCATACTGAGCCATGACTGTTTAGTTTATGTAAAAGCCTTGAGTAAAGGTTGTTGATGAAATGCAAGTATCTTCTCCGGTGGGTCTCAGCCATAGACAGTTGATTGCTGGCTCCTTCCTTACTCTAATCACTGAGCACTTACGCGTCAGAGTTAATTCTGCAAAAGCCCCGTTGACTCTTCTCTCCAGCATGACTGATGCAGCCACTGGGTCATTAGTTCCCTTGTCTGTTACAGAGCATTACACCTCCGAAGCACAGCAATGTCAATAGAAACTGCTCAAGTCTAAATACAATCAGAATTTTCTTTGATTATTATTTATGTTTTAACACCTGATGAAGAAAAATTTTGAAGATATTTTGCTTATGAGGTAATCACTTATTAAAAAAATAGTAGTGTGGTTTGGAGAAATGCTCAGTTAAAGAGTAACTTTGTCAAAAATGGAATAAGAAAAAAATCATTTACTAAACCGGACAGTTCTGATTAATGAGGAACATAAAAATGATGGGATTATTTAGCACAGTGAGAAATAAGCTTGGAGAAAGGACTTACTTCTACCTGAGATACAAAGGATATCACTTTTTTTAAGCCTTCCATTTTACGCCTGAAACAGGCAGTCATTGACTACAGCTAAATGGTATCCTTCACTTAACTACACATTCCTCCAAACTCTCTGTAATTAGGTAAATAACATTAGGGCTTTATTTGGCTTAATGCTGGTATGGAGAATTGCCTACACAATTTTATTAGTCTGAATTATTCATTAGCATTCAGAAATTAGGAAAAAGGGTTCAAAAATCTGTGAGCAATTTTAAATTTTGAATTCTTTTCATTGGCCTTGGCACATCTTGAGTTCACATTTTCAGCCCCTCTCCCCCAGCCACAAGGGGTAGCAACTTATTTTGCTTCTCCGGTAATAGCCCGAACCCAGCAGCTGGAGTTTAAAGAGAAAGACCAAAACCTGCCAGACTTGGACATGGGGCGAGTGGAAGAGCAATGAACAAGGAAAGAATCACAAAGGACCCTGACCCTGCCTGCACCAGCACTGAGCGGGCACCAGGCTCATTTCTCCCAACACCTAGGACCTGAGGAAGGTGAGTAGAAAAAAGTATTATTTTCATTCCCAGGATCCTTAAGCAAATGAATTCTTCCCACACTGCCCTTTTATTTCTTCCTGTTTCTGACCTTATTTTGCCAAAGGTATGGAGTGGATGTCAGAGCACCAGGGCTGCTTCTGCTCAGTGAAGACTGCCCCAGCAGCTGAATGTTATTTGTGTCCGCACATGCCCTTCATTCACACTTGCACTGAAGCAAAACCACCTTGCAGTTCCTGCTGTGCACTGTGCAAGCTTTCACAAGTCACAGCCAAAGTGTCCTTCTCATACATTCAAGGCAAAAAGCCCCCAAGACTTTTACAGTAAGAAAGACGATCTCTTTCCTCTGAGAGTGGCAAGTCTGCAGCTATTCAATTCCACCCAATAAATGGGAACCATATGACCATAAGGCGAGGGAAAGTGCAGCTAGTTTACACTGCAGCCTTTCCACCAAACACCTCTCCAATCTTTGCATGGGGAAAGCTTCTTTTGTGAATGTCAGACCTGTTCACAGCTTGGGATTGTGCCAGAACAGATGTGGCCCCTTTTGTAGGTCCCAGCACAGTTGTCAAATCTCTCTTTTGTTCTACCCTCTTTTCCCTGGTTTCTGTACTTTGCATATTTATTTTCCTTCTCGGCCTTTCCGAAACGTGTACTTTTCTCTCTGTGGATTTTACCAGTTGTCCCAGTGCTGGTTCCTAATCAAGATTAAGGCACCTGCACTCTTCCACTTCAAGGAGTGCCAATCACAGCTGTCGTTGCTCATTAGGGAAACTGCACCTTTCCGAGGGGCCTAATCCCAACCAGAAGCTAGAGCCCAGCACCAGCTTTGTAACACTCAAGCTGCAAATGTCCTGGAAACTAGCCACTAGCCCCAAGAGATGTGCCTCTAATCAGTCACACGACAGCGACAGCAGGAAAGAGGTGGAGAGCACCTTTTTCAGGGGCTGACCTTGAAAGAGATGCCCTACAGTACACTTGCACACCTCTTAACATAAATATAACGGGAGATGCTATGACTGGAGTTCAGACTTCAACTGTTTGCACACAGGTCCACTAATCGTCTTTAAACACAATGTTCTGAAATGTAGATAATACCCAAACAGCTCTAAATTATTGACTTAGGGAAGTTGGGATGGTTTACCAAGGGATGCATTGTGCTTTATATGCCCTGTTCTGCTGTTCTTTAATCCTCTACAGAAAACACACCGCCAGGCTAGCTAGGTCTTTGTTCCTACCCAGTACAACTGTGCTTATGTTGCTAGTTAATTTTCAGTTGCCCTTACAACTTCAGCTGGCAAGATGCAGAGCTGTACTCCTGGAATTGTAGTTAACTGTACAGTGGGATCCTGCCTGCACCAAAAGGTGCCACTGACTGAGCTGGGCACTGCCCAGGAACTGGAGATGAAACGTGCCTCTCCTATCAAGCTCACTTACCCAGGCAGAGACGTCCTTTAAATAAGGGATCTGTAGGCAGTTGTCTTTCCCAATTTGCATGGTTGTCATCTTTCCCATTGTGTTTTCATACGCTTGTCCTCACCAGACAAAAGGTCTGCTCTTGCTTCTCCTGAAGTCAGTGGGAACTCTGCCATCAATTCCAGCGGTAGCTGGATCAGGGCCAAAATGTTAGCCACTCTGCTTCCCCTTAAGTCATTCCCAAACAATACTTCTTTGATTACATATCAAGCCTGAGGGGTCTTAGTTATCTTCTAACCCTCTCCTTTGTATCTCCAGTATCTATGGATTCCATAGTGTAGGCAGGAACTGTTTGAACAGAAGGGCCTTAATCATCAAAAGTACTTTTCTTCCCCAGCCATGTTTTTTCTCAAAGGGAGTTTGTTGCTAATTCCTTTGGGAATGAGATGGGGAAAAATGAAAAGGAAATGACACAGGTTTAACGAGAAGCTAAAACAAAAAAGCCCAACCCCACAGAAAGATAGTTTCTGACATTTGAGAACTAATATACATATAATCAAATTCACCAGGAGAAAAAAACACTGCTCACATTGAAAATGCTAACTTTTAAAATAATATTCAATGCAAATATGATACAAGCCACAAGGGTAAACTTGGCTAGATTTTCAAGGGGGTTCACAATAGAGGGCAGTAACTAAGAAGAAAGAGGAATCCTGTTTATTTAGGTAACTGCACAGTCCAACAAGTCCAAAATAGCTTCAATTGATTTTGAGTATCTTCCTAGACTTCTAAATAGTAATTGTGTTCCCCTTTAATTAGAGACTCTGATAGTTATACTCTTCCATAAACAGAAGCCGTACTTAGATACTTAGTTTTCAGCCACAGAGGGAAACACCACACCACTGTGTATGGTTATGCCTTACAGAGATGCCACTTGGTAATGGATGAAATGGCTACAGGAGACAATCAGTCTGACTCAGAAGACCAAAACAGGGCTCTGTCCAAACTGTGTCCTGCAAATAACGTCCTTGTGACTGGAGAACTTTGGCACTGAAGTTAGTATTATTTATAAAAACGCACAGAAAAACAACTCTGCTGCATAGCTGAAGAGCTTTACTACAAATCGGACATACAGAAGATTTCTGTATACTTAAGGTGAAATATGTTCACTGTCCACATAGGACAGATGAGAATTTCTTTTTGGGTTTGCAAAATGTGCCTGCAGCGAAGATGATGTGACAGCCACGCTAAGGGATACATAACTCCCCAGAAGGCTGGGCATTACAGGAGGTGAAAAACTGCTATTTTAACTCCTCCACCAAACAGCAGGTGAATAAATGAACAAATACATTCAATATAAAATAAATGAACAAATAAATTCAATATAAAATATGCACATAATATTACTGGGTAGTCTGAATTAAAAAGTGGCGCTAGGCTAGGTACTGCAACACATGGTATTTTATCAGCCTTCTTCTATTAGATATTCTTAGGATGACTTATAAGACTATGAAATAATCTACATTGATTTGGGTCACTAATATTTTGTTGAAGAATTTTGGACATGATCTGATATTTGGGCTGCTATATGAGATCATGAGTGAACAATGTCAAAATACTCTTAATTATTTCATAGCAAAAAAGCTTGCAGGTCTTATTAAATATATGCCGCACTGCTAGAATGGTAGCATTTGATAACATTTCACAACATCCTGCAGTGAAAAAGGAGATAAGGTACTCATTATGCTAGTTGGCAAAGCACAACAGCAAGTTCAAAATGAAGGACCAGCAGGTTATATTTCTATATAGCAAACAAAGTTTGGGATTTAACTTTCACTTCGTAGGCAAGTTTTAAGAAAGCCACCAGCATGTCCAACCTGACTCTGTTGTAAGATTTCACTGTGACATGCAAAGCTGGAAGGGAAGGGTGTAAAGAAAAACCAAGCAATTCAGGCTTTAAAAAGGACTGTGAGAGAAAATAACTGTCTACACAGAGATGGCTGAGGCTACACAAGGAGATCCAGGAGCTGGATTTGGGATATTTTTTTCTTCAACATTCACTTTGCTACCCTATAAAAACAACTGTTTTTTAAGTAACACCTCAGCAAGGTTGTGGGAGCAGTCTTTTCCTGATTGACATTCACTGAAACAGAGCCATCGAGGAGATTTTTAGGTCACTGGTTTCTCTAACAGTTGTTATGAAGATGGGGAGTGGTAAATGTAAATGTGTGCAAGTTCGCTTGTGTTTGGAGAAGACTGTGAATGCCCAAAGAGCAGCAGTAAATCCTGCCTACCCGCAGTCACCCAGCGACACTGCAACGCATCTCAGATGGGGTTTCTATGCTGGACTAAAATACACGTCAGTGCAAGAAAGGCTCCGAGATGGACTATGTGAAGATGACCCCACACTTCATGCTCTGATCAGTTGTGTGCCAACACTGCAGATCTGGTGGTGGAACAGGGCTTGCGACCACGGACAGCCAGGAAGGGTGGATTTATTCCTTGACCCCAGAGTGCTCAGCTGGAGCAATCCGGGTTTGTGCCTGCATGCTTTCCATGCAAAGGCAGTCACATGAAACAGCGGATTAGCTATGGGGTTGCACGAAACCAGCTCCTGAGCTCTAATCCCAGTTGTGCTGTTAACACAGTGGGTGGCCTCGGGCAAGTCTATTGGCACGTCTCTAAATTTCCATAGCTGGGGGAAAAAAGATGGCTTCATGGAGGCACTGTGTGCACTACGCAACTGATGCTTTTATAGCACATTTTAAACTATCATGCACCTGATTTGCCTTCTGCCAGATCTCTTTTGTAAGAGTTTAAGAAAAAAAGGCCCAAAGTATGATCTGTGCTCATTAAAAGGCACTTCAAACTAGTCAGGGCAGCGTAAAGGGACTTACATGGGAACAAAAAATGAGAGTCACATTCAACGTGTGATCCCTCGAGGCACGTTTACCAACCATACCACCACGTTTTACTGCTTCTTATCAAGGCTTAGGAATAATGAGGTGGGTTTGTTACTAGAAAGCATTTCTTTTCACAGCAGTTTTAAAATAGATTTGTATCTGGATAAGGAGGTATGTAAATTTGGCTCATTTAATAATTGTGAAAGTTGAGCTATGAATAACCCTGAATGAAGCCAGGCGGATTGCAGGCTGTAGCTACAGGACTTCCAAACCAGCAATGGCAAGAAGCATCAGCCCTGCAGAAAACCAGCACTTCTATTTATGCTGAGTAACTCTTCACTTACTAAAAAGACTACAACAGTGAAGCTTATTTCTCTGCTTGCTTATTCAATGTTTAACCATTTCTCCTCAAAAGTGAAAAGATGAAATCAAACGGCAAAGCCATTCTCCAAACAACCCTTATATATTATTACATATTACATATACTATATCATATATCATATAGTATATAATTATAACCAGTTGTACATCGCCAGGAATTTGAGACATACTACTGTAAAGGATGCTGTTGCAGTAAATGCAAAGGCTGATTTCAGATGTCAAAATATGATCGGGCCATCTTTTAGTCCGACAGGAATTATTTTTTCCCCATCCATATTTCATTTTGATTCATAACCGCTAGTTTAAGCCACATGTCAATAAGCACGCTATCTTTCAAATTCCTCCACCTTCCCCCTCTTTCAAACTGAATATACCAGCATGCCAGATTTACTGTTAGAAAAATCCCAGCATGACTACATTATTACTTTAATTAATCAAGGCCTAACATATGATTAAGGCATCTGGGAATAATATTACAATCACTCCTGCAAGAAGCCCATGCATATAGGATGGAGGATTTGCATATGTCAAAAATGAATTTCCTCTGCAGTCATTCAGTTTAATCTTGGGGAAGCACTTAGAGTATCTTTAAGAGAATATTCTAATGGAAAGTTATTATCTAGCTCTAGACCTCTCTGTGATAAACAGTATATAAATTAACTCAAGTATTTACATTGCACTTCAGGAGAAGTTAACATTTCTGCCCTTAGGCTCCATTTATACTGGCTGTAGTTCAGAAGTCAAAGCCCAAAAAACACTCAAAACACCTTCATGAAAACAAAATTATGGTAAAAATTACCAGGATGTTTCTAGAAGGAAACCCCACTCTTTCATTCAACAGGAAGACATTTTACTAAAGCCCCAAATGCTTGACTGGTATTTTACATTTAGAAATAATTTATGATTATTTGCATATATTTTCTCCTAAGATGGACAAGGGAAGAGGTGAGAAAGGGGCTATAATTTCACATTTGCTGTTTTGACACTCAGAACAACGCAGTTTCTATTACCAGAGCACTATTGTTACAGGCCACACTTGCTGTAAAACCTTCACACCACACCTCTGTGCACGTTATGAATTTCACTACGACTTCACATTTATAAAAAAAATCTCAGATTCCTTTAATAATAATAGCAAATAGTTCCAGCTTTCCACAGCTGCAGAAGTTTGCTGTCCCTAGAGATTTGCCATGGTACAGCTCTTGCTTCCAATCAAAACAGTGACATAGCGGCTGTGATTTACAGCTTACAGGGGCTTGATTAGGGAATAGCACTACTGAGCAAATATTAAATAACCATACAGAATTTTTAATGTGCAGGACCTTCTATCTTTACCCTCAAAAATAAATAAATAAAAATATCCAAAAACAATTTCCTGCCCAAAAGCTAAGGGAAATGGGAGCTGGTATTCAAGATTTCTCTTCCTCTGTTGTTGAGGTTTCAACCAGCGATGTTCACCCATAACCGAGACTGGCTCTTTAAACAACTTTATCCTTACCATTTTAAATAAAAAACATCTGCACTGTTACAGTAACAGCACTGCAAAACTTGCATGGTAACAAGGAACAATAATTATAAGGTTTAGCATGAGACTAAAAATGGCTCTCAGGTAAAACTGGCAGAGTTTTCCTTACAGATTTACTAGGAAATAAATACTGAGAAGAAAAATTAAAAACATGACAATTTATTTTAAAAACAGTGATTTGATATATGAAAGGAACATTTATATTTCTGTGTTCAAGCAAAAAGTCTTGGTAGACGACATATTTTTATTAGCATCAAGAATAACAGCTATTATGTGATACCTTGTTGTTGTTCACATTGAATTTACCTCAGCAAAATGAAATTGGGAACTACGTATAAAAAATTTCAGAATTTTTATTTTGTGGGAAAACAAGGCTTAAAATAGTCTACAGGACAATATAAAATTACACACAGCAGGCTGGTAACGTTTTGAAATTTAATTAGTTGCCAAGCTGTAGGTTTTGGCACTGAATTTTTGCTGAAGTCTAGCAACTTCATTTTGAGAAAGTTAAAAGTACTGTATAAGATTTGAGTAGCAAGAAAGTGACCTCAGTTTTCTTCAATAAAATATTAAATTAGAGGAGTGTAAAGAGTGTATATTCTAACTGCTAATTTCTATCGGTTTATGATATACTTTCGATGGGGAGAGTGGAAAGAGACATCAGCAGTTTAAGGGTCTGCATTTCTGCAAACGCCTGACTTTGCATGCATGGTGATTTTTGGGTTTCTGTTTAAAATGCTGGTAGCTATGAAAAAAAGAAAACCACAGTGATGCTGTAGGGATTCACCACTTGACAGAGATCTCAAGCCGCAAATACAAATGGTACATGAAAATTTTATGAGTTACAGGATCTATCAGCGAAATATTTGCAAATGTCGCTATTCCTTATTCTGCAACTTCAGGGACATATCTGGTAAAGGACAAAAAAAAAAAAAAGGAATGTTCAAACTCTTAGCTGTAATTCTAATTCTAAATATATGGTTTAAAACTATTATTATCACATACGTTACATATTAAGTAGAAATCCTGAGGCTATTTGTCTGTCTACATTTAATCTGATAATCTATTTTTCCTCCTAAAAAACTAGTTTGTGAAGCCAGATTTTCCACCTACTTTGTGCTCCGATAGCAGAATCTAGGTCTGCAGAATTCTTTCATTTTCTGCAATTTGCAGTCTTCAGCGAAGAAGCTGTTTACTTCCAACACAGTTATACAGTAAAAACACATCTGCATTTATGGAGTTAATAGTCTTCTTATTAATTTTACTCTGCACTTTTTTTTTTTTTTTTAATAGAAACCTAATGAAAACCATGTTTATGTGCTCAAAGGCACAGAGGAAATTCATTACTCTGAGGAATAACACACTCCACAAGTGAAATGAAAGTAATCTTATTTATGACAGGAAGAGGCCTTCACTAGACTCAACTCCACCACACTTGGACTGATACTGGCTGCATGAAAGAAGCTGCAAATTCAGGAACCAGTTTCAAATGTAAGCCTCATCTCAGCAATAAACACATTTGCAGTTTAGTCTCGCAAACATTCAAAATCTGCCGAAGGGGAAGTATCCAGCTATTGTATTTACTATAAACATTTTACAAAAAGAATGCAGCAATTACATGAAAAGTAGCGATACGGCCTCTCGTTCGGGGTTCCTTCCTTTCACTTAGAAATGGGCCCCCCCCCGGCTCTTCAGCCAGCATCCACTGCAGCATGCACCTACGCCTATGGCCAGCCTCCTTGCTTATCAGATCTGGCACTCTGCATTGGGTTTAATAGCGTTATTACGGTATCTGAAATACCCAAGTTTACACGCACTGGCTGTGGAGAGAAGAGAGACTTGTAAATACACCTGCCTGGAGAATCCTTGGGGCTGAGAAGCGGGGAGGTGGAGGGATGGGACACGCAGGCAAGGACAGGAGCTGCAGGCAGGGCTGGGACCTCAGCTTGCTAAAGGTGTATGCAGTACCCTGCACAGCCAGGTAATTCCCTGAGCAGAAAAGGGAAATCAGAAACAACAAAAGATGATTACCATCCACCCAGCCCTGTATGCGTATGTGCCCGAGTATCTGGCATCTGTGTGCATGCATGCATGTGCGTCTGAATTTGAAAGAAAGAGAAAAACCTTCTCGCAAAGAGGGAAGGTGATGAGAAAATGCCTGACAAGTTATTGCTACATCTATTTCTGTGTGAGACTGCATCTTTTTCTTGAACAAAATTCAATCAAAAAGGAAAAATGTTTCTTAGCGCTGTGAAAGTCAAACCCTACATTCATCTCATTTCTATAGACTTCAAAAGAGCTTCCATTAATGGAAAGTTGTGATGTACGGCAAACTGGATGGCTCCACATGCGTTTGCAATTTCTATAGCTAAATCCACATGGTCTACATTCCTTGGGTTTTTTCCCCCGAGTTGTCTTGAGTTAAAAAAGGGAAGGAAGGGGAAGCAGCAGCCCTGCCAAGGTTTCCATTCAGCAGTAAGACCTTTTGCCCACAAGAAGGCACTGTATGTTAACAAATAGGAGCATGCTGATATTTCTGGAGGGAATTGCCAGTTTTTTCCTTCTTGCTGGCTTTTGCTAAAGGCCCAGCACAAGATGTCTGGGTTTCTCCAGCTGCCGTTCTCTGCCTGCAGATGTTTGGCCAGTTGCAGTTTGGATGCTTGACCAGTGAGTGAGATGAGTTCTTCAGCCTTGCACAAGGAATTAACTGATATTCTTGTACATCTTTCCCCAGAAAGCGACTTTTAACACTAAAACAAGCTTGACAAATTTGAAGATTTAGTTAAAGAAAAACATATTTAGCTCTTCCTTTGCTATATTCCTTTTGCAATTACAGTATGTTTGCATTTGTATAGGCACTTCACTTTTTCCTCACATGATCTAAATTCCCCTTCTGCTTCATACCACAACAAAACAATTAATCTTTTGTTTGCAACGTTAGTCGGTTGTCATGGAAATTAATATGATTTCACAAATTTAGAAGTATGAACATTTTTGGATCACATATGAAGAGAATAGGGTGACATAGACCCAGCATGTCTTTTAGAAATAGCTTGGTACATACTGAGTGCATCAGAAAAAAGGTATTTTGGAAGAATATAAAACTTTTAAAGCAGGCAAAAAACCTGAAGCTTTGTCTCAGTCTAAAATGTTTGAACATTCCTTCCAACAGACAAGTCATTCTTTAAATCATACGCAGCCTTTTGTTTGCACAGAGGATTGCTCAATCTTTTTGTCTAGATTTGAACTTGTCAGCTAGGAGAGCAGAATTGAGACTCTCCTCTTCCCTTGACAAATGATCTATTTGCTGACAGAGATGAGCAAAGGAGTGGACAATTTCAACAGTGCTTTTCTACAGCCATATTTTATTCCCCCCTTAACATGAACACAGAAAAGCAGGAGCAGCTGCACTGAAGAAGTAAGCGATGCTGTTCTCTGATGTCTATATACCTCAAATTGTTGGAAAGAGCTTGGCATGGGCCAAAATTCTCCATGATGACACAGCTAAAGACCAGCATAGAGCCATGGTACAAGTGGGGTCGCTGCAGACTTGCAAGATCTACTTTCGGGTAGCATATATGCCGAGGCTTCTACATGATTCTGGATAAAACACTGTCTGAGCCTCATGAACAAGATGATGGATAGTGCCAGACGCCCATTTGGGTTGGGGGAGCTGCCAGACTAGCTCCATACGGCCGAAAGATGTTGTACAGAGAGATCTGTCGACATTATCAGAATTGAATTAAGTTGAACTGGCAATAACAACAGAGATAGTATATGGAACCACTTGCTTTCTAGCTGCTGCCTCCTCTCCCAAATTAAATTAGCCGTTCTCCTGCCCCAGCAGAAAGCTGCCTGCCCAGCAGCTTGCTTCCTTCCACGTTTCTCACACCCACCTGAGCAGGCTTGTATCACAAAGCACAAGCGCTGCCAGTGCTCTCTGCTCAGAAAAGATAACATGGAGATGCAGTTTATAATGAGTATATTCACACCCTTTCAAAGGGTTTTCAAAATTATGTTTGCCAACATTTGCAACACGTAAGTTCTCCCTCTTACAAGATGACACACTGATGTTAAGCATCTCAAAGTGTTAAAAATGAAGAAAAGCTTGGGTGAAAATGTCAGCCTTAGGCTCCACTAAATCCTGTAGCAATCCATAACCTACCCGATGTACAGAGGGAACAACGGGGCAAGCGTCCTCCTGCAACACAGGAAGCCAGTCTCAGTGATAACCACCAGCTGACCCTTTTCTCTCAAGAAAGAGAAGTCTAGATTTATTAAAAAATATTCTTCTGATATTCTAGAACATGTCTGATTAAATTTTTTTTTTTAGTAGTATTTCAGCTTATATTAGAAAGTTTGTGGAGCACAGGTATCTGAAAGCCAATATTCCCCTGAAGCATTTGCAGTTCAAGCACTTGAGGACAGACACTTTCAAAAAGGAGAACTGGCTCGGCAAACAGGTTTAATTTTACTACTTGGGCAACCACCTCGCATCTGGACTCAAAGCTGGAGCAGCGCCACAGCTTGTAAAATCTGCGTAGCTTTAATTCACCAAGCTACTACTCCTAGGCAGAAAGAGTATCACTCATCTTCACTTTGATGAGTTTCTGTGTTAGCTCATCAAAACTAACTGTCAGGGCACCTGGATTCTGCCATAACATGGATGCTAAATATACCCACCAAATTTTAAGCCCACAGTGAGACACCTAGACTGAATGAACTGTGTGAACAATAAACTGGATTTAAGTATGCCAAGCTATAATAATGTAGTAACACAGTAAATCAGGTATGATGAAGAAAGTCTGAAACTACACAAAGAGAAATGTGAGGCTGATTCTTTTACCCAGCAAGGTTACGCTTTCATCCAGTAAGGTTATCCTACAGCAAGTGATCAGAGGAAAATGCCCTAAATCAGTAGAAGAAATATAACAGAGGAGCTTCACTTCACCCTGCGTTAGCTGCCCAGATCCTTTGGCACAAAGAGAAAGATGATCCAAGCAGCAGAACTTCTGAAAAGTGGGTGCTGTGAAAGAGCTCAAGCTGTAGCCAGTTGCACTGAAATAAAAATGTACAGACCAGGTTCCCTGAAGCACTCCCTTGCAACAGCCTAGCTGACTACAACTTGCAAATGCTTTCAGGTTCATGGGTTTCCTTCTTTGTGCCTTTCCCAAACGCACGCAGCCCCAAGGATGATGCCAACCACAAGTTACTGGCACCCTTTCAGATGACACTCAACCCCACCATTAACTGAAAAACAGTCAACCTTACAGCTAACAATTTGCATCCTACTATTTTCTTTATGGTTAAATAGGCGTTTCCTGAAAACAGATCTCTGCGTTATCTGTACTGAAGATCATATGTAAACTCTGGAAGAATATTCAGGAAATATAACACAGCTCATGCCAGTCTGACCTTACTCATTAATAAATATGTAGAGCATGTGTTCATACATAACTCTGGGATTGTACTTGTACAACCAAATTAACCTTTGGACTGCTGGTGTTCAGCCATAATTTAATGCATCTAGTTTTCAATTGCGTATACAGTGCTGCTAATAGTACAGAAATACTACCCCGTAACAATCATAAGACTGACAACAAAGCTGATAATGGAGCTGAATGTTTCACTTCCACTACAGAAATATAATTAACTATCATTGCATACCCATAATCAGTTGTGTCTGCATCAGAGAAAAATGCTTTTATTTGCAGCCTTTGCTGAAACTCAGCCTAGAAATATTTGAATGGGGGTGGAAGGGATGAAGCAGCAAAGGCAAGGGAGGAAGAGACCAGTCAGTAGCTTTCCGCAGACACTGATTTAATCTAAAAGGGTAGTAGCTTTTTTTTAGTACCTGGGCCACGGCATTGTTCCTGTGTTGCCCGCGTTAGTTCCACCCCATTGCTAATTACTGCTTGAATGCGACCTGCTGCGCAGAGGCTAAAGAGGTCAGTCTCCGAAGCCTCCCCCAACTGACACTATATTGCTGAGCAAGTAGGAGAGCCACTCTTCCCACACCTTCGATGAGGGATGATGGAGTACGCTTGTCAGGCCAGGCAGGAGCGACCCGCCTCTATCCGACCCACACCCATCACGACAGGACTCGACCAGAGCCTTGCCTACCGTACATGAGCACCAACAGCACGTCTAATACGAGGAGACACCAGTAGTTGTTCCCAGCTCGCCTGTTTGCTTTGAGCAGCCATCTACGCTAATGGTGCCTAGACGTTAAACCAACAAGCAGGATCTGTGCTGACCTCAGGTTTCCCCAAATCCACAGGGCAACAGACGTTGCACCGACTTTCAGCAGGCCCAGCAGACGAGTGTGACAAACCTTGCACGGCACTGTTTCCATTTTTCTGGTGGGTTCTCATGATATGTGAATAACCACCTCTCTCCATATGAAGCCCCATTCTCCCCTGTGACCAGTGAGTCTCAATTCCAACCTCAAAAAAAAAGCAAAATGCCTCTTTGTGGATGAAAAAATGACAGAGGTAATGGAACAACAACTGTGAATGCTGTTTCTTCTCAGCTTTCACAAATGCTGAGCTGATCATCCTTTGACACATGCTGTATTGGCTGACAGGGAAAAGAAAATCTTCCATTTTACAAAATAAACCTACTATTTTATTATAGTTAATACTACATTTAAGAATACCCCACTAGAAGATGCAGAGTTTATTGTAATTAACTTAGAAGTTACCTTAATATAAACCCTGTGATACTGTTAAAACAAACAATTCTCCATAACCAAGTTCAGCATTTAACATTAAAATATCAGTGCAAGGAGAGAGAAAATTAAACAACCAAACAAACCCAAAACTATTTCCCTTTCAAATCATGTTTTTTACCTTTTTGACATATGTTGGGTAATAGCATAGGAATTTCTTTCCAAAGCAATGCATCACTGCACGAATGTTGTGGTAAGGATGTTGTTTTAATTGCTTGCTATTACATTGGGAACATATGGCAAACTGAGGTGTGCGCGCAAATACGATGTTCTCGGCACAAAACTGTGAGGGTGCATCTACAGTGACTTGTTCTGAGGAGGACAGCTGTGCTCTGAAGTTCTCAGGAATTCAAGACTCGGCTTGCAGTTCAATTTGTGCCCAGCACAGCTGCAAAAAAAAAGGCTGCATAAATTGTTTCTCTTTTCTTATGGAAAAAACAATAAAAGAATGCTCATTGCACAATATTTTGCTCCTTCTGTAGAAGAAACCTCACACAATGGAGTTTGGTTCCTTCAAAACTGCAGTTTCTTTCCATTTATGTAAATCATCACAATCTTGTATTGCTAAAAGAAAGATCTCATTGCCAAGAGACGCAATGGATAGCCTGCTCTCCTGCAAGGCGTCTTGGCACAAGAGAGACCTAGATAGGAACCAAGTGACACCTCCTGAACAACGGTGCCAAGACAGCAGCTGGAACCCATTACAGAGCAGGACAATCCTGTCCAAACAACTGAATGCCAGGATCTCAGGGTACGAAATAAAGGAGGCTTACAGGACAGTGCCGTATAAAAACATGGATCTTCATGTGAGTTTGGGTTTTTTAGTTTAAAAGAAGTTTTACCGGCTATTGGAAGCATTCCTATCATTTAGGTCTTTTGATATTAATGTGAAAGGAGATATTCCCTCGGTAACTTGGCTCTGAACTGTGAATGGTCTTCTAGGGATGAAAAAAAAAGAAGAGTAGACTGAAAGTGCTTCACAATAAAATAAGCAAAAAAGATAATTTTTAAGCCTAGAGCTAGTAAAAATCTTGTAACACCACTCAGGAAACAGAAATCTTACCCCAAGGTAAAACTGTTGTGCAGCTCTGTTGTGACATGGCAGGTTTGCAACCGTTTTCAATAACTATAACCTAGATCTCAGCGAGACTAAAGACAAGTAATTCTGCTCTGAGGAACTTTTGAAGATAATCACTTTATGGCAAGGTCTCACTCCAAACATTTAAGAAAGCTGGAAGATGGGAAATGTGTAGATGACCAGCTACTGCTGGAAAGCAATTCAAAACTTATCAAAGGATGGTTTGGAATAGAAAGACTTCTGTTAGGAAGTGGGAGTGAGTAGGGTCTCTGAAATAAGCAAAGAGCACCAGTCGGCTCAAAATGCAGCAGTCTACCTCTACCTTACACAGTTCCAAGATGCTGGTTTTCTTCTGCACAGTCCTTCCTTGTGGTGGTCCCAAAGAGCTGCTGAGAAATCACTTGATTAGCCCTTACCAGGAGCAGTGGGAGCCTGCGAGGAGGATAAGCAGCCACCCGCAGCTGTAAAGGCCATGCCAGAGGGGCCCAGCAGGAGAGACAGAGAGCTGCCAGCACCTTCTCACTGGCAGGATGGAATTGGAACCTCTCGTTTCCACCTTAGGTATTCCCCAACATGGAAAACTCAGACTACAAACTAACCCTGATTGCCAAAACACCAACACCTGAAATGTGTTTTGCTCCTTGTTTGCACTATCGCAATTTCTGTAAGGCACTTAGCCTAGGAATAGATTGCTATTTAGTAAGAGAGTATAGCACAGAATAAACAACTGCAGATAGAAACCTGGGGTTTTGCCAGATACAAACAAATCCCAATGGCAATTTCCTCAAATCACTCACCGAGTCTGTTACATTTTTTCCTCTTACTTTTGATAAACTTTGAATCAAATAGCAAGCTTATCTTCTCAAATGGCCATATATTTACCAAAGACAGTGCAAGAGGAAGACTTGGGCTATATTCTTCATTACACAACCGCGAAAGTGACAACCAGCAAAGTCAAACCCCACAAACACCTGCATTTGAACTATACAGGTGGCGTGAGCTCTGCAGGGCAACCACCAGCTTAAACGCATATGAATTTTTACAGGCTGCAAAAGAAAGCAGCAGAGAAGGAAAGGTGAGAGCACTGAGATGGGGAAGGAAGGACAGCCCAGCATGAGAGACAAAACTACTAGAGCAGATATTCTGGCAGTGGGCTAGTTGGAAATACAGCTCTGGCCTTCTAGACACACAGTTTCTAGCAGCAGTAAGATTATGTTGAGCATTTTCTTACTCTTTTGAACCACTTAAGTGACAGAGGGAGAGGAGGAATCACGGCATCTCCTAGGAGGAAAAGCCCAGCCTGCCCATGGTGGGGAGTGGGGGACGCTGCTGCCCTGGCTGTGCCTTTGGGTGGGCTGTGGAGCCCAGATCCTGCCACTCTGGGGTCATGAACACACCTCTCCTCCCACGGGGGATGACAATGGGACAACTTTCTAGTTCAATCCTGAATTCAGGTGGTGCAAGAGGAGAGAGGTTAAAATAATAACATAAGAGCCTCTTAATGATTTTCTCCGTGGCAGACAAAGCTTGCAGGCATGAGGGGGGCTGCGTGGCACAGGAGAGGCTGACCAGGCAGAGATGCTGAAAACAGCCGTAAGTGTCTGGGCCTGATGCCCAAGTGGCCAGAAAAGACTGCAAAATTAGAAAAGGAAAATTATTCAGGGGCCTAGAAAAGACCCCAAAATGACATTTGTCCAGCCCCAGACAGCTGCCAGATTCTCAAGTTTCTAGGTATAAAACCCAATACAAACTCAGGAAAAATAAGCTCGGACTTTCATGAGCTAATGCCTGTGCACAAAACAAGTCTGAGGAACACACTTTGGGACATAGGGGTATTGGGGAATCAAATATAAAGCTCAAGATGAGAAACAGGCAAGGGAGGAAAATGGTATCAACAATTTCTGGCTTAAATCATTGCGTAAGGGCCAAGTCTGGAGCAGCTAAGACATGTGATGACTGCTCAGATTCTCCTTGGGGACAAACTTGGCTCTCAGAGAAGTAAGGGGAAAACTACCCCTTGCACAGGACGGGATGGAAGCAGGAGCAGGTCCCGACTATCATATTCCACCAGCAATTTATGGTGCTTGACATGGATGCACAACAGTTTTTGCTCTTCAGATGCTGCTGTTTCCTTTTTCACGAGGGAACTTTTATGTATGCTCGTGTGCAATCAGCTTAAAGAATTCACTTTATAAGACTGTAATTCCCCAAAATCTTGAGTTTATTTTAAGGCCTACACTATACACATACATACTTTCAGTTTGGTGAGACTGAGAATAACAGTAAGTAACCAACTACTGGCCCTGTCTATTGTAGATTTAAGGCAATAAGGACAAAGGCAGTCAAAGATGCAGCATGGTCCATGCCTTTGGTGGCTCTGCAGTCATGCTGTTTTACTTTGCATGTTTGTAACAAGCCAGGAGTTATATTCCCTAGTGGAGGTGGTGTTCCAACCATAGACCAAAATTAAATTAAAGCGAGAAGAACTGTTTGTTTGTGTCTGGGTCAAGAACTGTTGCAATCAGACCTCACATTTCATGACCATGATCAGAACCAGATCAGTTTACACAGGGGATGTCAAATACACCCAGTAAAATAGTCTGGGGTTTTGTTTCTCCACCCCCACCCCCCCAAACAAAAATATTTTATTTGATTCCACTGAACAGTTTTTGCAGAGTTTCATGGAAGGGATTTTCTAGAAATTTAATCTCTTTTGTAAAATAAACCTGCAGGCTAAATCTGAAAATACTCTCCTCCTTTCTGAAAGCCTTGTGTGCAAGCTACACTGACCAAATTTTACTCTGTTCATGCAGATTTCCTATATATATTCTTCAAACATTAAAAAAGTCTATGAAATTTAAAAGTAACAAAAGAAAAAAAATAATGAAGTACTGGAAAAGCTGTTAGTGTATCCTATATGCTTTTTGTCTATTTGATTATGATAGTTGGCTCATAAATGATTGCCTTGGGATGCAAAGAAATGGCAGAAGCTTCCGAGTGCTCAATTCTTTCTGCAAATTTGGCCACACAGCTGTAATAATTCCCTCACAAATTACAAAAAGACACTGGGATGACCTTCATCTTCCAGCCCTAACTTTGTACTAAAGCTCCACACTCCCTGTCTGAGATCTCATATGATTTGTTAATAGACATTTTACAAACTTGGCAAAAGAGAACAGATCGGAAGTAGAATCAATTCAGAGTTATACTTAAGATTATAAATATATATAGGCTATACTATACGGTTATACTTAAAAGAAATCCAGACATACCAGGTAACACTTGCACAGTTAAGCATACAAACAACTGTTAAGTCAGTAGTACTCTTATTCTGTGCTACACTTTTCATTGCACTTAAAGCATTTGCAATCCCAGGTGAATTTAAACCTATTTTTAAGGACTTTTTCCCCCCGTTGTCATTTCATGCCATTACCAAAGGGAGTTAAGACTGCTTCTGTTTAAATGTTCAGATTACTTGCAAGGGTGGGTATAACTCTGAATTTAAGGTTTACTATAGTTTACGATCCTCGATTTGAGGATAACTGCATCATCCCTGCAATTTTTTTATCTGTAAGTCTTTCATTTTTTAATATTCTGTAAACATTCCTAATTTTATATATGATTAGAAATGTCACATACAGTATTTCCATGGTTTGAAGATATGCAGTAATAGCCTTATACATATATTTCTATGTGCATATTCACTGCTATATCAAAGCAGATGGTGTGTGTCCCCCAACTAAGAAAAGCGTATAGTTAGCAAACCATCAGGGGACCTCTGGAGCAGTGCAAAACAGCTGAGATCAATGAGCAAATCTGGCCCCTGGTCTGTCAGCTGGAAGTTGATTGCAATAGCTGTGCAAGATTGGCATTCACTGAAAGGGAAGACAAAGAGAGCCCCCTTCCCACAATGTCTGGGGGCTTTTAGGAGTCTGTGACTGTCTGAGCTCCCCCAGAAATAGTGCCTTAATGAGCAGTGAAGCAAAAGCCAACGATGCTATGGGGAAGCCTTTCAAGCACTGATGGGTAAGCTGGTGTGCAACATATCAGAGCAACAGCAATCAAGCTGCTTAATTAGTGAAAGACAACTCTTGATGTGAATTATTCCAAACTATTCCTCATTTCTCCAAAAACAGCCTTTCTGCAACATTTGGCTTATGTTTAACTACAAGAAACTGAAATGCACATTTTAATTTATGAGCCAATCACAGAATTTGACCAGCATTATCAGAGAAGTAGTTAAAATGAGTGGAATTATGGAGGGGGCATAACATTTACTGCATTTGCAAAATGAAGAGGCTCACCTTAAACACAACACAGAACTTGACTTACCTTCATAGTTATTCACTGTTAATGCATTTTTTTTCTCTTAAGGACGTCAGGAAACTTAGTAGTTTGCTTAGTTCAAGGGCTCAGAAGGTCATATAGTAGAAGACTGAGACTTGCAGCAGATCATGGAGTGCTTAATTTAGCATTACCGACCCACACAGTTCTGCATTTAAAGAAATAAATTTTTCTGGGAAAGACCTCTGTATGCCTCTGAGGTCTTATCTCTGAGGTATCAAAACTGACTGGTTAATCTATCACAAGAAATAGCTAATGAACAGCTTCAGAAGCAGGGCAAATCTCACCTTAAACATTTTGAAGCACACCAAAAAAATTTCTTTATTCATAGAGTAGAAGCTGCATGGATCAATTTCACAACGCAAGAGCTTCAATCAAAACTTAGTTTAAGTTTTTATTGTAAAGATAATGGGTGCGCTGCTGGGAAATACCCAGGTAGTTACATCTGCACTGCATAAGCCCGTGCCAGGAGTCTTTGCTAATAATTGTTTTCATCTTCAGTTCATTGTTTTTTATAATTCCTTTTAGGATTTCAGTCTTCATGACCTACCATAAGTCTGCTTCTGTAGTCTAGTGGCTACCAAAGTTTTTGCTACAAATGCTTTTGAACTTGCTGCAGTCAGTTAAGGCTGATGATTAGCATCATATCATACAGGCCAGGAATAAAGAAAGAAATTTTGGTCCCAAGAAATTTGGTTCCCAAGAATTTGCCATTGGCTTCAGTGGATTCGGGATTTCAGTTACTACTTCCAGGCCTTCCAGAAAACCAAACCAAACCAAACTCCACAACACACAATCTCATTGTTCTAAACCTTGAAAGGATAGAAATTGTAGTCTAGTAAATATAAAATCTTTTTTGAGGTTACTTAACTGTCTTTCATTAAAAGAAAAAAGTAAATAAGGGCTAACCTATTATGACAACTAGGTAAAATAATAATTTTTCATTTCAGAAGGAATAAAGATACTAAGACTTGCTAAGCAATTCCACAACATGTACAGTGCGTTTTCTAGTGTTTCGTAAGACGTTTAACATGTGGTCTTAAAGAAACACATGTACACCAGCTGTGCAGAAACAAAAATAAACTTCAGAGCTCCAAGGACCCATTTCAAGGTATCTTTTAGGTCAATCCTCTGCAAACTAAGAGTCTGAATCTGTACGACTTAGTCAGCTAATCTCCATTATTTCAGCTGATAAGTAACATATCCTGAAAAGTCTCCAGTGCAAAGAAACTTGAGTACCTGAGTTGAGGGCAGCAGGGCACCGTGCAGCCAGCCGGGCATTTTTACTTTGATAAAGCAAAATGCTTGTCTGAAACACTCCCCACTCCTGGAATAAAGAGAGGAGAGTTGACACTTCATTGCCCCATGCAATCCTCTCTTCCTACCGGTCTCACCAAAATTATACTTGGCACAGCCTCAGCAGTGAATCCGGGTAAGCTTCTTGAACCCCACCATCACTGCTATCCATGCCTGCCTGGCCAGCTATCGCACAGTTTCACAGTATGATCAAAATTACACACTTCTCTTTGAATAAAGCCCGCTACATGCAGCAGCAGCTCTTAAGCTTACTTTCTAGCATTTAAACGTAACTTTCTAACTCACTGCTCTACAAGTAATATGGAGCAGGTCAATGAAACTCAGCATTTCCAGTTCAGGTAAACGGATTAACTTTTCAGCATTCATCCAGCACGGCACTGGAAGGAAGATTACAGCAACTTCGTCCAGCCAACAGCGCTGCCAATTCACTGCTGAATATAAAATCACTTCAAGCTGGGGCTGCAAAATGAAGGGAAGGCCTGCCAGCCGCAGGAAATCTAGGAAAGAGGGAAATGCGTTTTTTACCGTTGAGGAGTGAGACTGAGCCAACACAATGCTGAATTGCCTTGAGAGCGGGGCTGAGTCATGAGACAGGTCTGGGGTGTGTTAGGGACAGGGATGGGGCATCACCACAGCCCTGAGGGAATCTGCAGGTGGATGGGTTCCTACTATTTAAAATTGCTGAAGCTCAGCTGAAGTTAACTCTTAGTTAAGGACAAGCCTACACTTAAATGAGGGACTCGGAAGACATCTGACCATACCAACAGCTCTCATGCCCATCTGAAAACAAAATTTAACGTAATTACAAATGTACAAGAAACATAAGTTTAAGCAGCACTAATAGCCAGGTGTGGAGCTGTCTTCACAAACTTCGATGTCAGGTGATCTTTTCCAAACAGATCACATCTCAACAGGAGACGTGTGACTTCATATCACAGTACCAACCCATGCAAAGAATTTGTGGGGACTGAGAAGTTGCTTTCAGCCAGCCGTGCCCTTCAACATCGTTCATACTAGTGTGGTGGTGTGCCTCTCCACAGCTAAGCGGGTCCCGCCAGCGTATATCAGAGCAGTGCCCAGGAAGAATGATGCAAAAGATGTCAAAATTAGTCTTTAAAGGTTTTCTGTATGAATACAATTGCGACCTGTAGAGGAGCATTTAATCAGTATCTGATCTTTTGCAATGTTTGTAATGTGAGGAAGTTTTCAAAAGCATTTTGCCTTCATAATTCTCCTCTCAAAACTCCCAGTGAATCATATTTAGTACAAATATATTCTCCCTCAGTCAACAAAACAGTGAATCTCAAGGGACAATTTTTTTAATGCTGTGAAAATCAAAAACACTGAATATTCAATCCTCTGTTAAGATTTAAGATATCTGTGAGCAGGACTAAACTATTTTCAGACAGATTTGGTTTAAACTCCTGTCCCTGGCAGGCTTGTAGATTCTGCACTTCCTACTGTAGCTTTAGCAAAATTCTTCTCACCCTGTCAACTGAAAGGTCTGCTTTGTTTCCTTCCATGAGTGTGTGAAATGCCATTAGTTTTATCAACTTTGCAGGACAAAAAAGATGACAAGTGGATTTTCGAAAGTACCTTCTTATATTTTCATACAGGTCAGGTTTTGCTTGCAAACTCTCTTTTTTTTTCTTTTTTCTTTCTTTTTTTACTCTAAAACTATATTTAAGCATTAGTTTCCCATATTCTAGATAGGTTTTTTGCACAGCATATATCTTCTATATATTGCTATGAAAATTCTCTTTTATATACTCAGATGCTTAGTAGTTAAAAGGATTTAAGATTTACTGTTCAAGGTACAATAAAAAATAGAAAACGTTTCCTAGAAACCACACAACACAAATGATAATTAAAAGGTTTAATTATTCTCTTGCTACACTATTCTTCAGAAAGTCTTTGTGATTACATATTATCAGTAGTAATAGACATGAACTCCTGCCTAAGTAAGTATAAAAACGCAAAGTTGCAGAAAGTTATTTCCTCCAGCAACTAAGTTTTAGAAATCATCCTTTTCATTGTATATATATATATATATATATATATATAAAATTCCTCCTGAGTACACAATGAGATTTTATTCATTTTATATGCCTGTACTGCACCATTCCTCCTGATGAAGGATGTCTTAATGCCTTCTAGCATTATCATAAACTAGACCAATATCCAGGCTTTTGCCAAATCAGGCCTATGGCTGCACCTGTTAATCAAGAATAAATGCCTAGCTGACTGAAGGTTAATCCACAAACAACCAGAATAGAAATAACCATGGGCAGAGATAAGACAATTTTGGCTGATACGGGGTCTGGAAGAAGGCACGTCACAGCAAGAGCTAAACAGGTACCAGAGAAGGAGAAACTGGCAATGGGGACAAGAGATGCTGGGAGATGTCATCAGCCAAAGCAAGAATACATAATCAAAGATCCCATGTGAATGGCCAGGACTTCAGAGTAAACCACATATAAATGTATCATGTTCATGCACGTCTCCAAGGGCTGTTTAATGTTTTTGTTCCCTGCATTTCTGCATGTTCTACAAATAAATCATCCCGCATTTAGGAAACATGTCTGGCCTCCGCACTTCCCTAACTCCAAAACATTTCTACTGCCAGTGCTACCATATGATCAAGAAAAGCACCATCTGTCTCTTCCAAATGTGGTCTTATTCATTTACCACTTCCACCTTAGAGTTTGCATATGCTGCTTGTCACATATTTGCTTCTTTCCCTCCAACTTCTCTTCAAAGCACAGAAAAAGAAGAAAAAAAGGCCACCATAATGAAATACCACACGGTAACCATGATGTAAGTTTTTTCAGGTTAGCATTTTTCCAACTCGCACATCATCATAGGTTCAGCTATGCATGCAAATACTTCTCCCCCATATTGCAAGTTTTTGCTAATTCATTTCAGAATGTTCAGAACAGGAACAAACACTTTCGCTGAACTCAGAAGAGCATTTCCAGCATTACCATGGAACATTGACTCTCAGCTGCAGTTTCTTCCGGTGCTCAGATGTTTGAAACTTTTACAGACACAACTGGCAGAAGTGCCGTTCTTTCTAAAATTGGGTAGGTACCAGAATACACCCTTTTTGTGGTCAGAAAATTGCTGCTGTGTCTGGACGACGCAAAGAAGAAATAAACCTACAGCTCTTTTTCATCTCTGGAAGATGTATGCCAGAATTTGAAAAATTTCTGTGTTGATTTTTACTTTGTGGTAAAGAAAAGAAGCGGTTGTCCCGGGCAGCAAGTATCCCAGTGCATACATGGCAAAGACAGTGTGGGGAATGGTTATTTTATTTTCTCTTAGTTCAGAGAAGTACACTATGCAGGGACAAAGTTTAAACAAAAAATGGCAAAATTTTTCTTATGGATGGAGAAGAAATATTTTCATTATTATATCTGAACAACACAGCTCCATGTAACCAAGACTTGATACCAAACCATCCACAGAGTGCACACCTCCAAAGAGTTAGGAAATTCAGGAGCACAAGGTGCAAAGGCACAAACATGACAAGACCCGTGATGTAACACAAAAGCAGAGTGACAGATTTGTAGATCTTCGATCTGTCAAAATTAAAAGAAGCCTGGACATCCAGGACCGCTGTTGAGCAAGCTGGCATTGTGGCAGATATGTCCGTCCTGGCAGGGTGAGCTCTTGAGGGGAATAGGCTCATACACATCATGCTCCCTACCACCTCTGCTGCTGTCTCCAGGACCCCTCTGAGCTCAGCCCTGTGCTCACACAAGGAAGGTCAATCTCAGGCCACCTCCAGATCCCAGGTGATTTTGTGGCTGCATTTCCACTGTTTTTTAGAAAGATAATCTGGGGCAATTCAGGCTTGTCCATAAGATGCTACTACATTGCACCCAAGGGCAATACAGACCAAAGCTTCCTCTGCTGGCACACCCCACTGCTCGTCTAAAGCCTGTACCTACATGCAAGTTGGCCTTCAAGTTCGTGTGGCTGTTTGCCACCTTAGCCTTACATATAGTGCAAACATACGCAAGGCTTTAATGCTTTACAGAACGGACAATACAAAAAGTGAGAGAGAGCATCCCAGGAACAACCAGTCACCACTCACCAGCTATTTATCAGCATTGTTAAAAATAACCCTATTACCTATCTGCCACGCAAACAAGGCAATGTAGCATAATCTTTTAATGCAAAACAAAACTATAAATCAAACAGCTTATTTTCTCATCTTTCATCTTGATGGTGAAAAGTCTACACAAAGAAAGCTTACCTAAAATACAATATTCAAAATGTTGTATCAGCTTGTATCCTCTATACTCCATGCTTATTATTTT
Source organism: Harpia harpyja (assembly GCF_026419915.1). Classification (NCBI taxonomy): domain Eukaryota; kingdom Metazoa; phylum Chordata; class Aves; order Accipitriformes; family Accipitridae; genus Harpia; species Harpia harpyja. Next base: position 60,057,673 of record NC_068941.1, on the reverse strand, counting down.
TATATAGCATATTGCAATAGACTTCTTTATAGAACTACTGCTACTGGCTCCCTGCTACTAGCAAGTTGTTGATTACCTGTGGTTAGGAGTATGCTTTCCTGTAAAGCACAGATCTGCCAATACTCCCCGATCCACAAGTCTGCATTCCTGGCAAACATCTGTAATTCTTTTGCATCTGGGGCTGACTCGCTGCAATAGATGTCAAGCCCTTGTAGGAAGGTGCACAGAGACCTTGTCTGCCTAATGTCAGCCGCACGATATCACAGCAAGACATTACAGGCTATGACGCAAAGGACTTGGCCAGGTAGACCTGGCTATTGCTGAGGCTGGCTCAGCCACCAGGCAGGTTAAGTAGCTGAACTTGTGGAAGGGGCTTGTGCAATCTAAAGCTCTGCCCTGTACTCTCCTCTCTTGTCTCAGAAACCTGTGACACTACGTGCAAACACAGGCAGCCTTTACCACCAGCAGTCGGGATGCTAAGCTATCTCGTAATCAAATATGCATTTGGGGTTGCGCTAAAAATACATACAAACTTGCCCTTAGAGATTTTGTACTAGTGTTTTCCACAGATCATGCAACATATAAAGATAATTTTTCAGGTTTAAGTTGCCAATTTTTAATTAGCTAAGTCAACTGTAGCTCCTATACTACAATCAGTAAATTCCTGAAATGTACAGCTGATTTTTTTTTTTATACAGGTGATAGAAAAAGTCACTAAAGGCAGGGAGTGCTTTTTGACATTAAATTTTTACAAACATCAGGGAACTGACTGAGATTGTAGAAGGCAATTACATTAACAAATATCTTGGAATTACTGAGTTCACCTGTTTCAGGAAGGGAAGAGGAAGAACAGGAAGACAGAAAGGAACTATATTTAAGAAAACAGACTGAAATAGCTAAGCAACTTTGTATACAAGACTACACCCAAATAAAAACTACAAGGTAAAAAGACCTCAGGCAAGTTACTGTTTCCTGAAAGACACAAAACAGGACACAAGCATAAATTTCCCCTACCAAGCAGAAAACCTAGAAGAAAGAAGGAGATCCACTTGGCTAAATCATGAGGTCTTCACTGACTTCAGAAGCAAGAAGTCAAGGGAAGTGCGACTCAACTCAGACCACTACAGATGAAATACAGGCACACAGGCAAAATCAGAACACACAAAGGTGCTTTTGATGTCCCCTGAGAGGGGTGGCAAGAAAACACCTGAATGAGGGAAAAGGGAAAGAGGAAAGGAAGGAAGGAATCGCAGGGAGATGACAACAAAAATTAAAAATACCGTTATTGAATGCAAGGTAAATCTATCCACAGTTATTACTGAGAGGGTTAATGAGTTTGATGTCTTTTTGCTGCAGCCTTTGCTAGAAAGATAACGTAATCAGATGGTTAAAATGATCATGGACAGACTAGAGGAAAACCAGACTAGATAAGTCGAGATGTTTTCATGTCAGCTGGGCCAGATGAATTGCACCTGAGAGAATTTAGAGAAGTCAGTGAACTAATCTCAGACCCATTACAGGCTTTCTTTGAGGAGGCACAGGCAACGGCTGAGGTTTTAAAGGGCCAGAAGGAGGCAAGTATAGTGCCTGTCTTTAGGAAGGGGAGTGCAGGAACAGGCCAGACTTACAAATAGTGCTGTACCACCGCAGGAGAAGCAAGTTCCACACTGGGAATTACAGACAGAAGCATCATGTGGGAGAAACACGAAATAATCCAGTCCTCTGCTCTGCAGGGATGACTCCGTTGCAGTATTGCTCCTTGTTGTGACCACTGCACTTGAGGAAACACATGGAAAACTTGGAGACAGTCCAGAGCAAAGCACCCGAAATCATCGCAGCACTAGCAAAACCAAGAATAAGAGCCCTTGGTTTGTTTAGTCTGGGGCAGAGAAGACAGGAAGGAACAAGAGAGCATTTTTCAAATACTCTCCTTAGTCACCCTTTACCTAACAGACTTTATTCTATGGCCACTGAGGCTGGGGTTAAGTTGCAGGAAGATTTAAGATATTGGATGTTAGGAGAAACTTTTGAAGTAAGGGAAGTGCTTGATTCTCTAGCAGAGTTTTGGAAGTTCTAGGGAAGTTCATGGGCAGTTTTTAAGAACTGGGCAGAGGAAGGGCTTAGGTAGAACTGATCCTGCCCAAGGTTGGTGGATACACTGAGGGATGTTTCAGGGTCCTGTCAGACTCCTTCTCCAGTAATGCACAAGACCTGGGACTTGGGGGCACAATTCTCTCTCCCTCTGGACACATACGTACATATAAATAAATGCCTTACCCAATAAACTCTTTAACAGATGTGTAAGTATGCAAACGCGGCTCTCTTCTATGCCTCCTTAACTCAGTTTATAAACCTTAACTATGTCAAACAGAGGAGAACAAGGAACATGGGCCATTCCTTTCTGTTATCGGTGGGAAAGGACATCAGATTGCAGCTAGGATTTCTCCCAACGATGACCAACCTGCCCTAAATGGAAAAGGAACATGATATGCCAGACACGGCGATGTCTAATAGTTCCAGATGTGCTCCCAGTGAACTTGGCAGTAAAAATCTGGTAAAAATTTGTCGATGCTGTAATCTAGCTAGGGGATTTGTCGTAATGAGGAATAACTTTTACAGAATGTTCTTGGTCCAACCTGACACGTTGATAAGTACAGGGTACAGCAAGAACGCTTGTCCCGCCTGTTTCAAGTTTGGCTGCACACAATGAGGACCCACTTCAGCTTGGAAAATCCTTTAAAGGACTCAATTAAACTTTTACTTCATATACTAAGAGAATAGGGTAGGAGATATGATTGTGTAAGATGGTTCTGGAATGGAAGAAAACAATCATTGCTCAAGAAATCATGAGTCAGGAAACCATTTCTAACCCAGGCTTTTGTGACCATTGTCTTTGTTATCCTGAATGTGTCACAGTCTCTGTCTTCACATTCACAGGTATATGATGGGGATGAAAGCACCCATCAATCTTTGTACAGAATTTTGAGATGCAAGGTTGGAAAGTAGAGTCAAGTCCTGCATCTAGAAATCATGAATGCATTTATCTAAAGGAATTACTGATTATCTGAATAGGGCCAGCATCTTAAATAAAGGCATGAAGGAGAGGATGAGATCTACCTCCCCACAGTGGCATTGTGTAAAGGGCTAATGTGGCACAAAGGAATCCGACAAGGATTTCTCACATTTTCAAGGAAGACTTGCTGGTACAAAACTATGGCAGATTACCGCAAGACAGCCCTCCAAAGAACCTCTTCGCAATTGTTGGCATATAGAAAATGGTGGCAGAAGAAGCTGACATAGAAATGCTAAACAAATTTATGCTCCCTTTAGCAGCTTCTGGGTGCTGCATTAAATTAGGCATGCCCAAGCTTGTTTCTCTTATGCCAGAAGACCCTCCCATCTCCAGAGCAGTCCACCAACTAGGAAAGCAAAAGATGATGCAAAAGTCACTTAAATTCAACTGGGTCATTCCTCATCATGTTTTGCCTTTGTCTCTACTTCTTAAGACGTACAGCCCAAAATTGCATCCAGTGTATTTCCATTCTCCATTTTGGGAATTTTCTGATAAAGACTTTTTTTCTTGTTGTATGAAGAGCTTTGGTCACGGAAAGAAAAAAAACCAGGCAGACACTGACTTTCATACACATATATGTACACAAGGTAGAAGCACAAAATTATGGCCATGAAGGACGGAAAATTCCTACGAAGTTGCTAGTCTTTCCTTTTTGCCAATAAATATAACAACAGGGAGTAGGACAAACAAAAGGATGCGTGTCTGACACAGGTGGGATATCTGAAACCCTTCATTTCAAGTCAGAGGTAGCCATCTCCTCCTTCTAGAGAAACTCTTATGGTAGGGGGGAAAGAGTTTTGGTTTTCTCATTAGGAAGGGGAGATGATTCTCGGGAGAATCCTCAATCTCATTATTTCTTTAAAAAACAACAAAAATTGAGCCCTTAAACTGAGACAAGAAGGAGTTGAATGTGTTTTTTAGCTCATGGTAGATGGCAGCATTCTCTAAGGATGGTGACCATACACAGACCCACCGAGGTAACCAAAATTATGGGACAAATTCTCAGCTGGATTAAGACAACACAGATGCTTGATAATTATATGGAGCTACACCAGTTTAGTCCCGTCGAGAAATTGCCAGTTGTTCCAGACTGACGTATCCATTCACCTGAGAGGTTAACAGCGTCAAGACATTAAGATACCGTGCTGACAGCTCCAAAGGCAAAGGTAAATTGTGCTCTTTACTAGAAAGCTCATCATCATTACTTACTACTTACACAGCATCAATAGCGTGTACTTTGGGACTTAAAAACTGTCTAGAAGTCAAGCCTCAAGATCAGAAACTACTTATTGCTGCTGTCATTCTAAGTGGGTGAGCAAAGCTGTAGCTTCTCTCTTTTCAGTTTAGTTACATTTGTAAACATAGAACATAGAGTAGCATAAGACCATTTCTAATGGTAGGATCTGTGCACCAGCTTTCTATGTAATGAAGTGAAAACAATACAGAAATGATTTTGGGAATCAAACCTGAAGGGAAAACAAACATTTTCAGTACCTATAAATCTTAAACTAGGACCAGGCTGGAAGTTTGAGAAAGCACCTAAGAGACAATAAAGTCTGCATGGACAAACCTAGCTACTTGGAGCACAGCTGCCAACTCTACTGTAAGCAAGACTTTTCAGGTCATACAAATTGCCAGAGCCATTGAGGAGGCATAAAACAACATACCGAAGATCTAACAGAAAATGCTGAAACCAATAGGATGTTCAAACTATAAAGCACACAGCTCCTTTGAATTGCTCTGATCTGGCTCAACTGACCTTGAAGGGCAGAGGATTTTAAATTGCACAAGTGGGACATGGAGAGGGATGGATTCTCGATTCACTCTGGACCAATTACAAAAGCATTTTTTCTTCCTCCCACCTCTTTCTTCTACCTATTTTCAGAACAAAATGCCTTTTCCATATTCTTGCCAAACGGTAACGAATAACATGCATACCAAAGCCAATAATTAGCACATACAAGCAAAATCCCAGAAAACATGCATCCTTTTTATGGGTGGGCCTGACTGAACAGGTGCTGCTCGCCATGTAGTTAATCAGATACAGAAAATAGTGCTGGTATTCACTGTATCAGTGGATGTTAGTATTCCAGTGCTCAAAACAACACAGTGGATTGGGTATATGCAGTTTTCCATGTTTCAAACTACACAAGACCTTCCAGGCCACTAAGCCTCTCCAGGGGAGAGGAATATCTGCAACCTAACAGCTGCCAACAAACAAGAAGGTGCTTTCTGCCATAATTATCAGTTGTTAACCTCATTGCCCGCACTGCCTTTTTCAACAATTCAGACTGAAATATCTGCACATTTCAATACGCTTATTTTTTATTTTTGTTAGCACAAAGTACTTTCTGATAGGTGACACTGGTTTTAGTCTCAACTTTTTTCAACATACACTTTGAAGGTGGGAGGAATGACTAACTTGAATTTTGTAAGCTTTTGGTGCCCAGCATGTAGCATTTTAATACAGTTTGGATGTTCACCACTTGGCCATAAAAAAATACCTTTGGAGGTGTTGGACTTCCACACAGTTTGCAAACTTTACTAGCTCAAGACGCAGAAGCTGTAGGCTCTTTTCCCCTTTCTACAGATTATCAAAACAGTACTTGTAACATCACATCATCGCTGCTGTGACTGCAAGAAAATGCACATTGGCATTTGGTGGGAAAAAGCTGCTTAGCTTTCAAGAAAGAGGATTTAAATAAGCTCTATGAAAAGTTGCATTTTGGTACATGAATGAATTCATTTATTCCCAGTTCTAGCAATTCACAGGTGAGGAAGATGAGTGGGAGTAAAGGTCTTTAAGGCTGCCAAAATAAAGATGACGTAACAGGTACTGAATTAATGAACATTTGCAGTAGTTTTCAGCAAGGGGAGATACAAATGTGGGAGCATTAGGTGACTTAACAAAGTAATGACATCCAGCTCTGGTAATGCGGTGATACTTACAGATGTCTCAAATACCAGACTTGTACAGAATAAAGTTTTGAAGGGGCTTTGAATGCAGAGAAGGAGAAAGCTGTAGAAACAAAGGAGATGAGCTCATGGTCTGAGAGACAGCAAGAGAACTTTCACAATGACATCAATGATACAAAAAATAGGCCATATTAGCATAAGAAGCCATCTTCAACTTGATGAAATATGGAGAAAGGCATTCTTAATATTTTAGGTAAAATCACTTCTCTTCATTATCAGAACATCAGTTTTAAAAGTTGCTATATTATAGTGACCTTCTCTTTAAGTCACAGTACCTACCCATCTCCTGTAAAAAAATCTGGGCTTCATCTATTTCAAATATCCTTTAGCCTTGCCAATTATAAATCACAGAATATCCATCTCCATTACACTGCTATTGTCATTACAAGATCCACCACTAGCTCAGCAAATCTTTTACAGCTCCGATTGCTGGAGGACAGGACGCCGTATCAGGGAAAGATCACTCTGGCAGGAGCAGGTCTTTCATTTCCTTGTACTGGCCACTACCAGACACAGGCACCAGGCTAAACCACACTTTGGTCCAGTACGCTCTTCTTATTTCCTTGGGGTTCTGAATCATTTCCATTAAAAAGAAAACAAAGCCAAAAAACCACCTTCCTTTCATTCCTGTTCAGCTTTGGCATTTCCAAAGCACAAGCATACTCTCAACACTTCTTACAGTATTCTTTTTAAGTATATATTTTACAAAAATAGTTTTAAACTACAGAAAATTCTACAAATATGTAAAAGTGCTGAGTTCAGATGTTCATAAAACCTGACTCACTAAATTCCTGAATAAGAACAACAGATGTTTTCCATTTGCTTCTGTGCTACTGTATTTATTTAGCTACCCTTCCTTGTAAGAGCAAAATTCAAAAGGAAAAGGGAATGCATGGTAAAACCAGGCAGCAAATCATGAGAACTGGATTTTATCTGAAAACGTCTCCTTTACTTGAGTAGCTTTAATACCACCATTTTTTTTATGAAAGGAAACCCCAAACACATCAAAGTACTGAAAGTAACTGAGCTTTTTGAAGTTCTTTAAGCGCAAACATCAAAATAATGGAGTAAAACCAACCCTTTTCTTTATAAAGCAAAAACAAGACTATGAGTTGGGTTTGACGCATTATCTGTGTGTTTTTAGCTTACAGCAAGGTCAACATCAAGTGAAATGAAATGGTGAATCCTGGGTGGAGGGGCGGGAATCACGTAAAGGAATCTGGCCTAGCTATCTGTGGTTAAAGCAATTTAATTACTTAAGGGTGTTGTGTAGTCAGTCAGTCTCTACAGCATGGACTAGCAATCAATTATTTCCCTTTGTGGCATTTTTATCATGCATTTTTGTATTTTGGTTTAAAAAGAAAACATAGTTGTAGTAGTAACATTTTTCAAGTGATATATTAAGCATTTTTGACATGCTCAGAAAAGCATGAACATAAATAAGTTTGCTGTTGCCATAAATTTAAAGAAAAAGTAAGTGAATTTTGATTGCGTGATAGAATTTTGGTTATACAAATAAGTTTGTTTCAATGATATATTTTGATTAATTAAAAATATGCCCCACTTAAAGCTCTGGCCTCATATGCAAAATATGCATAAAGGCTTCTTACATACACACTCTTCCGAAGGTCTAGAAACAAAGCCTTCCTTGCCTCCCTTCATCCCCATCTCAGCCTCTCCCACCACACCCTCTCATCCACTTAGCTCTCTGCCATTGCCAAGGTCTGGAGAAAGCATGGGAAAGGGGATGCTTTGTGTGGAGCGGCTGGGAGGTCACCCAGCACGTAATTGCTCCCGAGCGGTGTGCTCTGCTCTCAGGCTCCTTGTCTTCAGACAACGGGGTGGTCGATTTGAGCACCCTGTCCCACTCGAGCTGATGAGACAGGCAGCCAATATTCTTATCAGCATGAGCCAACTGTTCAAAAATAACAGCTTAAACTTTAGCAAACTGCAGTCAGTAGAAATGAAAGCTGCAAAGCAATGATACAATAACCAGGAATATCTCTTGGCAAAGACAGGTTTTGCAACAACTCCAATTAGTGAATTATTTGAAGATGCGTAAGAGCATGGTGTGTATTATCAGCCACCTGCTATCACAGTGACCGCCTCTCAAGTACCACCTTTCTACACATCAAGTCTGTTGTTTCTTTGATTCAGTTTTTTCTCAGGTGAAGCAACACCTGGCACAACCATTAACTTCAAAACACAACCAGCATTGATAAGGAAGATACGTGTCTGCTTTGGATGTGCAAAAATAAGAAGAGCTATGTTGCTGAGTGTGTGCTGAGTTTTTTGATGACGCTTTCATTTTACAACACAGTTATGTTATGTATCATGGGATTCATGGTACTTAACACTGAGTATGAGAGAAACATCACAAAAAGTTAAACTCTCATTCTACTGTAGGAAACATTTAAGATTAACTTCATGTGGATTTATGGGTTTATGAAGAGTTGAACTACACAGAATTACCCAAAGCTTTCCTTAGAATATCACGCATGTTTTACTTTTAGCTTAGAATATCTATAATCTCTAAAATGAGGTCGTACAGACAAAAGAATAGTCACTTTTTTATCCATAACAGCAACGTCAAATAGAATGAAATGATGGGAGATATTAGTAATTTAAAAACTCCTAAAATATCCAAAGAGGATGAAAATTTGAGCTGAAACCTGATATTATATTTTAGTACATAAACCATCATCCTGAAATCTGCCATTAGGAAGAGGTATTCACCTTATCGAAATTAATGGCTGATTAACATTATAGCACTAGCTGTCAGAAACTGAAGGTGTTTTAAGTCAAATTTTGTATCACTTCCATCTTCTTTTCATGGCATGGGAACTTCTAAGGGCTGAACACTGAACTTCTATGTTCATCTTTATGCAAGATACTATCACTGGCAAAGCTGGAGCAAAAAGAAAACTCCTCTTATAACCTCAATTTAACTTCAGACGGATGTGCATGGTACAAAGCCAGTGAAGTGATAAATAGTTTCTGGCAGCTCACCCTTCCTACCTTGAGTAGTGTTACAGTTTATCATTGGGGCTGGCCATTCAGCACAGGAAACAGGGGAAGCAGTGTAGTGTTGTCTCAGCCTATATTCACAGATACTTCATAGAAATCCTTGGCAAATAGTCAGCAAGTACTAAAAAGCATAAAAAGTGGCTTTATTTTGCGAACAGATATATCTCAAAAGGATCCGCTAGGAAGCCCAGGAGAGGGGAAGCCTAGGCTGGGGTTAAAATAGCTGGTTTATTCACTTCTTCACAGAGCACAATAGTTTTACTGATTCATTCCACAAGTCATTTGCTAATTTTGCACCTTGGAAATGAGTATGGACACACATACAAATCAACATTTGCAGCAAAGGCATGTGAAATGGCTATTTCTCACAGCAAATCCCAATGAAAACATTTTAATGATCTTATTACTATTTGTAACAGCTTCTTTGACAATATTGTAACTTAAGAGCCCAATTCTGCAATCATTACTGCCAATAACGCGCAGCAGCAAGCTACTTCAGTTGACAATTTGCAAGAACACGACTGAACTCTTGTTGCAGAACAGGATCTTCAGTAATCTGCAAAGTCGTCTCTCTCCCAAAAACAAAAAAAGAGGGATTAATAAAAATACTCTCTTTTCTCTCCAACACTAGCCCTTAGCAAAATAACAAGATTCAGAAAATGGCCTACCAAATTACTTGCCAAGTGAAGTATGGCTGACGATGCTTTTCCCAGATCTCAGGCTATTCCTCTTTTACCACAGATTTTTAGATGGCAACACTAGTCAGAGAAGTTAATTAAAAAAAATAAAATTGAAATTAATGTCATAGGCTAAATGACCCCTGCTGTAATGCAGTAACTCAAATCAGTTAAATTGCTCCAGGAATTAATTGGTATCCATGTGTTTAACATTTGTTATTTGAACAAAGAATAAAAAAGGTGCCAAATTTCTTGACACTCTATTTCTAATTAAACCAACCATAGTGTGAGCCTTTACATCTGCAGGATTCCTCATGGAAAGAACAGATCATGTACAGCATAATTAGTATCAAATGCAGTAAAAATGCACAATAACCTTTGTAGTGCAGAACTTAGGAACTGGCTGCTCCTTTGTAAAATATCTGACCCTTCTCCCCTTCCCAAAAACAAGACTTGTTTTCTGCACTGAAAATTACAGTTAAGTGAAGGAAAAGTAAATAAATTTACTGACAAATAAATTCCTTTTGTTACTGACAAAAACAAATTTCTAATGGGGACAGAAAAATGCAGCTCAATTACGTGACCATAAACACTGTTCAATAATGAGTGGCACAACACAGAGTAAAGCCACTGCTGCATGGTTCTGCTATTTGAAGAAGGCTCACCATCAGTTCGGACCTAATGCTCAGAGGGCCCAAAGGGGCTGTTTTTAAGCAGACAGTAAGGAACACTGTGATAGGAAAAGTGCAGGGAAGGCATGATCCAGCATGGGTCCGTGCTTGTATCTGGACTTCACGGTCCATTCTGTGCTCTCTCCTAGGAGGATCCCTCTATGCCACCTTCTGACGAAGAGACAAAGCCCCACATAGGTTCAGTGCTGTTAGAACCACTATTATTGTCACCAGCAAAACTCTGGGAGGTCCCAAAGCCTTGTTCTGGTTCCTCCTAATTAGGCTGGGTCAAGCTGTAGACCATGTGTATTATTTCAGCTCCTTCCTCATCATCTACAGTCCCTACTCAAGGTGATAGCCTCAGGTCCCAAAGCCTGAAAGATGGCTTCGTTGCTTTCCAACCTAACACCTTTGCCAAAGCCCTCTACAGTGTGCAGTGCCTGTGATGGATGCCTTTCCTAGGTCAGCAGAAGTACGGTTGCCCCCCCGCCCCCGCTGAAGGTTGAAGTGCTAGCTCTCCAAAATCACCCACATTATTAATGTCCTGCTTCACAAAACCATCGAATGGTTTGGGTTGGAAGAGAGCTTCAAAGATCATCTAGTCCAACCCCCCTGCCATGGGCAGGGACATCTTCAACTAGATCAGGTTGCTCAAAGCCCCGTCCACCCTGACCTTGAACACTTCCAATGACGAGGCATCCACAACTTCATCACTAATTCTAGACAGAACCTTGCTCATTTTAGACCTTACTGAGAACACTTTTGGAGGAGGTTCTACCTTTGATAGGATGGAAACAAAAGTTTTGTAGCAGGGGGTTTTTCTGCCTTTCTATGCAGGGAAACTGCAAAATTGCCTGGGGACAGTAATGTTAGACGTTCTTGGAGAACAGATTAATGGCCAGCATGCAGGTGAGACTGTCAGGCACATGATGGATGACTGTGTCGCATGATTACAACTCATCATGAGACTCTCAGCGCTCTAGAATATCCAAGGTACAGGACTATAACAGATACATTATTTTATACAGAATGGCAGATATACATAACGTGCCCTTACACTAGATAAAATATGATAAATAAAGTAGATCATTGTACTCCTTTTTCTCATTCAGTAACAGACTAAATGAGAGGCTATACACAGAATCAGTTAACCGCTTTAAGACTGCTCTTGCTATCATAATAAAGAGTATTTTTAAAGTCGAAGGGGTAGACCACAATGGAATTCTATGCCTGATAAATAAAGGATTTTGTACACAATCTATTTTTCTTTTGAGACTGGAAATGTCATTATCAGCACGATCTGAAGTATGCGTGTCTCTGTGTGTACAGATGCACACATACGGACACATTTTAATGCTTAGTATAATGTAACTGATCACTTTCCAGACAGGAACATGTGGCTCCCTTTCTTGCTGTGTGTCACGCAGCCAAGCAATGAATCTAGACAGACTTCCTAGTAGGAGGTTTGGGTTTATTATTTTTTTTAGAAGTGCCTATGTTTAGAGAATATTTTTGCAATAGGAAAATGCTTGTAACTAACTGGAGAGCCATGACACTTTTTGAAGACAACATCAAATTACTTATTGCTATTCAAGTCAGGTAGTGGAGCATTTGAGCAGGAAGGCACATGAATTTCTAGTTGTTGACTGTACATAGCATGTATACTATACAGTTATGGAAAGAAGTAATCCTTCTGGTAATCTTCTAACACGCTATAATTCATATACTTGAGAATGATGACAAGATTTGGGACACCACCAAACAACAGACAAAAAATTGCAGCCAACCTGACTTGGCTATGAGATTATCCATACTAATTTCAGCTGATTTTTTTCTAAATTCCAGCTTTCAACAGATGATAGCATAAAAAAAGCACAGCACCATCCCAATAATTTTTTATTAGTCTAAAAGATATAATTTGTCCTTGCTGATGCACATTTTTAAAAAGAACAGGGAATGTTTTCATTGGCCTGGGGACTGGAACTTTTACTAAATAAGCAGACGTGGAAACTATTTCACAAACACATGAAGCATCCCAGCTCCTGTAGGATGAAGTGAGTGGATGGAGAAGTACACTGAAACACTGCACATGGCAGGTGAAATCCTAGCTCCATATCAATGAGAGTTCTGCCATTGGCTTCAGAGCTGGGACATCACACTGCTCCCTCCTCCCCACACTTTTCTTTTGAAAATAAGGTGTTCTGATGCTCTCCAGTCTTTATTACTGAAGTTAGTAATTAGGGTCTTCTGCTGTTCGATGTACATTCCCCTTTTCTCCTAATATTTTAGCAATTTGTTTCAGTAACGCCTCTGTATCTGACATTTATTAGAGCACAAATCTATGTTAGATACTTGCTAGCTCATCAGGTCCAGCAGCAGACTACTTGAGTCAGCTTGACAAACGGCCAGAGTTCAGAGTCTTTCCATAAATAATGACTTTGTCTTGTCAGTTGTTTTGGCCTCCGCTGTACAGCAATGCATTTCCAGAGCAGATGGAGCCGCTCTCGGCTGCCATCCCCTGTCTTCTGAACTTCCTGTTCTGTGCATGGTTCTCATCAGCGCCCATTCTGCAGAGAACACCTACTTCATAAAGCTGAAATATGTCTTTTTTTAAAGCAGAGAGAAAATGGATGAATATTTTCTCTGGTTATAGAACTGAAAAAAGATGAAAAACCTGCATTTGAATGAAAATTTTAACCACACTGAAAGCTATGCATTGTTTCAGTTCAAAAACCCTTTAATCTGAGCTTCAAATGGGCTTAAATTCTATTACAGATTATTCAGAAACTTCATCTCTTTCATGTAAAAATGCTTTTGTGATCTTTAATTTTTGCTCACGTAAATGTTATTGCAGCCACTCTTATTATTAACTTCTGCATTCATAAAAATATTTATTAATTTCTTCTGTCTTATAATTTTGAGGGCTGATTTGCACAGCGGTGTCTAAAGTGTCCTTGAAAGTTAAAAAATGCATCAATTCTCTGCAAAACCACCTCCCCTGCTGTCACAGTACATTATGTGCATTGTGCAATTCCCATACACAGCTGCTTACAATTCTAACAGCTACGTTTTAGATGCTGCTTTGCAAAGTCTCTTTATTTCAGTGCCCTTAGAAGTTAAATATGTGGAGAATCAATTTAAAAATACTGTAGATTTGTGGAATTATCCATTAGATGGAAGTTTTAAAGTCGTTTATATTTACAACAGCTATGCTTCCTCACAGAAGTTTAAAGACAGATGTGCAGCCAAGCCTAGGTATGACCCTAGACAAAATTAGTTTGAGGAAAAAAATGCCAAAGACTTACTTCCTAAATCTTTCAGTCTTGGGGTTCCCAGCTCTCATTGCTTTGATGTGCAGAAGGGAGTCACTCCCTTTTCTTACTCCAACATGTAACAAAACCACTTTGTGTGGCACAGGATCATCGCACTGGATGGATGGTTCAAGCAGACCTGGCCAGATGATGTTGCACAGTCATGGCATGTAATCCAGGCACGTGCACACATGGCTCCCATATTTCAGTAAAAAATCTCAGCTACGCACCAGTTTATACAGCAACATGTGCTGTGCAGCCCATCCATGGAGAATCCAGTGTGTTGGGGATGTGCCAGGCCTATTCTGCATGCACAACATAAATGTACTGCATAGTTATAGCTGCACAACTACTGCTTCGGTGGGAAAAAGAGGATGGCACCAGGGAGTGCTGAAACTCCTTCCTATTGCCCCAGCTTGTTCTCTTGGTCTACTCCGCACTGTACTTGCTAAGTCTTCAATTTATTAAGTCATTAAGAAGGGAGGTCCCACTTACACAGATCTTGACAGTCAGGCAGACTCCAAGCATCCATTCTTAAAGGGAGGCTGAGCCATACCATCCTTGCTAGAGCCAGAGCTAGGAAGATGGAAGTGGATAGAGCATGCTTGGCAGACTTTGCAACTATTCTGCAGACTAATTTGGTTCATCTCACTTTACAACCACTCTGAACAACATCTTTTGGAGTGCAATATAATGAGGGCTTCTAGCTATTACTGAAGTACTATCAATCACTGGTTTAATCTATGTATTCCCAACATGTAATGATGTTGTAAAGACTGAAAAGAATTAATTTGCCTTTTAGTTTGAAAGCAAGACATAAACAGGAGAATCTATATGCACTGGTAGGGAATGTGCCCATATTAAAGTGGATCCTGCTCTGACTACCTTAAAAATGTAAAGTTTTTTACTGCATTTGTAATGAAGACTTGAAAAATACAAGAATTTTGTTAGCAATACAAAATAGGAGCCCCTTCTCACCTTCATTCAAAATGGTTTCTCAAAGATAATCTTTGACAGTAATTTTTGGTAGACATCAAATAATAAAAGCTTTGAATTGTTCAAATGCATTACTTTAATAAAATTATAAATAGTTGAGGGGAGGAGAGTGGAGCAGGGCTTCATAATGGAAGTCCTCTCATCACCAGAGTGTTTCAAATTTGCTAAAAGTAACTGCTTTTTTCCTGCAGGAAAGAGGGGTGGGTGATCAGCAAAGCTGGAAGCACTGCTATTCAGTTTAAACTAAAGAGGGTAGATTTAGACTGGACATAAGGGAGAAATTTTTTATGATGGGAGTGGTGAGACACGGGAACAGGTAGCCCAGAGAAGTTGTAGATGCCCCATCACTGGAAGCGTTCAAGGTCAGGTTGAATGGGGCTTTGAGCAACCTGGTCTAGTGAAAGATGTCTAGATGGACTAGATCAACTCTGAAGGTCCCTTCCAACCCAACCCATTCTGTGATTCTATGATTCTACTCAATTCTTCTCCTATGACAGTAATACCACCCGAGCAACTTCACTAAGGCACTCTACTTGGAAGGAGAGACAAACTGAGTCATGTATACACAGGTTTCCTGGAGAGGCTCAAATGGATAGACTTCGCTTGAACAATCTGGAAAATTAAGTCGTCCCCTATAGTCACCCCTGCCTTCAGCATACCAATTATGGATCTAGATAAGTTTTTATGACAGTTACGTTATCAACACTTGTACTGTTTAGAAATATTTTGTTGAGCAGAAACATTCAAATAGAGGACTTATCAGGCAGGATCAACTGAAGCATGAACTTGTGTCATGCTGCTTTTTCCAGTGCCATGACTGATGCTAGCAGAGCTGGGAAGCAGGAACTCCTCAGATGGAGTCTAAGCCCAGAAGTGATGAGAGGACTCCAGAAGTCCTTCTCTGTGCCTCTGGCAGAGGGAATGGAGCTGTCTCTGAATTTCCAGGGACTGGGAAGAGGATGTGGGAAGCTCTCCATTACCTGTTTGAAACTGGTTTAGACTCTGCTGGTGAACATACCAACAACCGCTATTCAAAAACTGAGCATAAATTGAATTATGGGTACTAGGGCAGCAATCTTTTAGTGTGAATAGTTCTCATGGATGTATGTCAAAAAACACACATAGAAGACTTCACCTCTGCTACCTAGGAAAGAGCTAGTCATAACTAAAGAAAAATTCCCCAGGAATATCCATGTGTGTCCATCAATTTAAATGGAAAGCTTTGATAAGCAAAAATGGGAGATAAGAGAATGATCTACTTTGCTGGGAAAAAAGTAAATCTAGCTCTGTATCTGTATTTTAGGTAATATTTTAAACCATTTACCTAAAAGCTCAAAATAGACAGAGTATTTCTATGTATCATAGACGCAGATGAGAATGTCTGCATTTATTTTTTTTTTCCAATGTCTTCTGACAAAGATATTTGCCATCATCCAGAAATTTCCATGCTGCATTCCTCCTTTTTTATTTTTTTGCCAGCCTGCTGGGAAAATATAGTCAAGTTCAATGTTTCCCATGTTCTTGGCCCGAACAGTTCCCCATTTTTTGAATCACATCATCCATATTATATTTTGGTCTTAACTTTCTCCAGCTCCCCTCTGTCCAATTAGAGGTTTTATTTCTGTGCAGTCCTGCCATTCTGTAAGCATGGATCCATGGTGTGCAGCTAGCAAACTGAGACCCTTCTCCCTCCTAGTGCTGCTTGCCCCATGAACCACACTCAAAACCAAGTTTGGTACTGTTAGGTTACATGACAAAACCTCGTCTGCACACCCACAAAGGAGCACAGAGAGATGATGGCAGGAAGAGGAGCCCAAATAATACCCTGCCCAGCTACTCCTAGGCCCATCACTGGAGCCATCAGCCCATCAAAGGCCCACCTGCACAAGCTCAGAGGAGCACAGGGGCACAATGGCAGGTGGGGAACCTAAACTGAGGACTCAGAGGAAGGGATTTATATATACATATGCTATGTGTGCATGTAGCCGTTGGGAATACATCTTCAGCCTTGTTACTGGTTGGACCTGGGGACATGGACCTGCGGCAGCCTCACCTCTTGGGCTGTCAGATCCAACACAACATATTTTCCCCTACATGTACGGCAAAATCTTTTCCTTTTTCCACTGGTAAATGCAATTTCAGAACAGAAAACAAATCAGAAAGTACTTTAAAATGCTTGACAAAGACGGCAGGAGAGATATTATAGCTCTTCTAAACCCCTAGATACTTTGTGTTTAACTTTCTGATATCTGTTAGCCAACTTATAACTTAGGAACAAAAAGGACTGGAAAAGTCTTTCTCGGCAATCATCAGTCCCTTGTTATTAGTTTCTTGTTTTTGTAGGCCACCATATTATACAGTCCTATTTATTTACTGAGCTCTATGAGGAGAACAGGCTGTAAGAGGGGGATTTCTGCTCCCTCTGACCTTCATACAGTTGTGTTACTCCACAGTTAGAAACTTGTTACTGGTTTCCTGCATTATTAATGACCAGGTTTATGCTATTTGTTTTAACACCAGTATTATCGTCTGGTAGATGCAGTCAACACCACTGTTTGCCTGGGTTTTGCCTCACAAGCGTATTTAGAGAGCAACCCACTCCTCTCTTTGCCTTTGTTTTGCTATGCTATGTAATTCAAACTAGCTAGTGCTCCCACCTAAGATACTCCTGCTTTGCTCCTTATTCTTATTAAGCATTCTTCTCCATCCTGTAAAATGCATATGCCTCTTTAGCATCCAACAACTCCTTCCTTGGCATCTAACAAGTTCTCTTCTTAATTTGTTTCAGCTACAGTCAACTTTTCATGCATGTGGGCAAACAGAACCAGAGGAAATCTCCCAGCCCTAATTCAGCAGCATTAATGCCACATCTGCCCGGCTGTAATTTGCTGCCCTGACATGCACCACCAACAGGCTGTAGTTCAGAATCACCTGTCTGTGATCCCTCGGTAATATACCACAGTGACTCTCCAGCCAGGAAAATCTCATTATTAGTCTCAACATATATTTTGACCTATGAAATTCTGCCCCATTTCTATTAGGCTTTGATGTCATCCAGTTTCTTTCTGCATGACAGCCCACCTTCCTCTGTACTGACAACTTGGGGTCACCAGCAACCTGCATGAGTGCACCCCTAATATGCTAAAGTCATTTAAGGGACCCTACAACTGTCCTGAGCACCATCCTTGAAGAGCTTTGCTAGTAACCTCCCTGGATCCTGATCACTTCCCTTTCAGCACAACCCACTGTCGCCTCCACATCCGTCAGTGCTTCGTTCAAAAAACAAAGCCTTAAAAATAAGATCTGAAATGTGCATGAGTACACAGCTATTCAGAACACAGAGTTCTTGCAAATGACTTTCTAAATCATACCTGTTTTCTGAGACCTTTCTCAGGCCTCTTTCTCAGGCACCAGGGACTGATGCTTCATTTCTTTGACTGCTTTGTTGTGGAACAGAAACTGCACATAAATAAGTCAGTTCTAAACAGACATTGCTTTGAAGAGACTCTTCTCAAAACTGATCTAGCTGGCAGACACTGAAAGAATTACTGCTTTGGCCATACTAAATACTAAATGCACCCTAAAAAACTAAACAGAAATATACACTTCTGGAAAGTGGTATAAACTACCAGATTGTTATCAGGGAGGAAGAAAGTTATCTGGAAGTGTCATTTATACTGACTTGAGAATGGTTATCAGGAATAAACAACGCAAGATCTGTTACAGAACAAGCGTATCCTGTTCAGAAAAGCTATATAAGGAAGATTCTGTGCCCCAGCCACAGAGGCTATATTATCAGCTCTTTACAGCACACTTGAAATAGAGCCCTGTGTAGTTCTGGTTTGAAAGCCCCTGAAAACCTATTGAAATGAAGGACAGGGAGAACTGAAGAGGCATCTTAATTAAACAGATTTGAAAAAATATCCGTCTTCCTTCAAATCATTCATGGACAAAGCAACCAGGCATTCCTACTTCGGGAAAAGCAAAATACTCAGGAGTTTTATTTCAGCTGTGACCCTAGGACCTTGGTCCTTTCACCTTGGTGCTACAGAAATATTTTGAATATGTTCTCCTTTCTTATAAAAACAAAACAGGAAGAAAAACATGAAAAAAGTCTCTACAAATGTCTGCCAACATGCCTAATGCTCGGGCTTCATAGAGCAGCTTTCCTACTGCAAGGGTTTGCAAGAAACTGCACAGAGATTTGCAGTAATCAGCTTATGCCATCATTTGCTTGGAGTAGTAAGACAGAGTAAAAAGTAAGCTTACTCTGTGGAAAGAGTAGAAGATAGAACCCATCTAATGGAAGCAACTAGCAACTGCCTGATCAGTACAAAATTCCCAAACCCTCATGACTTGGAGGATTTGGAAAGGCCACCTAGAACCAAGGACGATGCCTGCCTGGGAGAGAAGAACTCATCACTGCCCAAGTACCACACAGTAAACGGGAGCCTCCCAGAATGAGTTTGGTGCCAAAAGTGAGACTTACATCCAAGTCCAGCCCACACTCAAAATTATAGCAGCAATTACTATCGGTGCATTTTTCTCTTCAAGGTGGCAAAGCACTTTGGAGGAGAACATTAATATTTACATTCAGATGTAACAGGAACCCAGAGTTCATACCAGTTTCTCAGTGACACATCAGTCAATGGTTAAGCCAAGCCTTTTGACTCCTGCTTTGGTCCTCACCTTTTTGAGCACGTTGGAATTAGCGCCCTGCTAACTACCACTGTCTAACCTCATGACACGGCTGTCAGGAGAAAACTTTTCCCCCTCGCCAGGCGAGTTTCACATCAGTCTTGAGGAGACATACTCATAAACATGAGTCTACATAAAAATTAACCCCGATGTAACATTCTCAGAGAAATATCAGTGCACTTGAACTTTTGATGTCAAAAAAAGTTGCGACACCTTAAATCCTGAATGAGTGCTCCAGCCAGGTTTGTAAATACTGTTTAGGTGACCTGTGACATGAAGCAGATCAGAGGATTACTGGGAGAGGAGTATCTTTTGAAGTGTCCAACTGTGAAATATGGTACTTTTCTTTCTACCACATCATCACTACTAATAGAATATATTTCATCTATCTCTCTGATATAATTTAACTCTATTTTCTTATTTCGTTCTGGTATTTGGTTTTTTTTTTTCTGCTGAAAGGGTGCCATCTTCAAAAATGTGACACCTGACCATCTGAAGTACGAGCATGTGTTCCCTGCAATGTGACTGTTTGTGATATGATCGTGCAAAGTCTGCTCGGGCAAAAGCACAAGCAAGGAATTTAGCATTAGATCCTGCCTTTGCAGAATCATCTCTTCCAGCCATGGGCAGACTTTCCAGGGCACACACCTTCATGGAGGTACGTGAAAGTGCGTATGTGCACCATGCAACTCTGTGTTTCTCCTCGGTTCACGTTAGAAAATGAACACAAAAGCTGTACCTGAAATGACATCTCCATTGACAGCATTTAAACTGTCTGCCATTTTAATCTCAGCATCCCCATATTACAGGCAAATAACTCTGAACAAAATTCTTCATACAAAACCTCATGTTTTAGACTTTTTTGGTTTTTACCCATGTCTCTCTCAAACTTTTCCTGAGCGCCCTGGTTCCTTATATGACCTTCCAGCTATTCACTTCCCATTGCTTCATTTCTCTACCTTTTCTATTAATTTATGACAAGGGCTGAACATAATAGAGAGGAGGATGATTTCATTTGTAAATGCCAATCTCAATTTATGCAAAATAACACCCTCCAAGAGATGCTAATATTAAATTCATTTAGCTGACAACTGCTGTCCAGGCTTAAAACATGCAGCTAATCTCTTATTTGCAAAAAACCTAACCAAGTATCATTTTCACTGGACACAGGACAAAGAGGTAAGTACTCTTTCCAATGCCTGCTGCCTTGCATTTGTTCACAGTGAAGTTCTGTAACCTGTTTTCTAACTGCATAAGATTTTCCTGGAAATTCTCACAATCTTTGATTTTTCTGGATATTATCACAATCTTTTTGCATTTTCAAGCAGAATAAAGTGAAGAGGACTATGTATTGAATAGCACCCTCCTCCTCCCCTCACGATGTGAGAACACCCACCAGCCCATTGCTGACAATCCAGGTCTCTGATGGCTACCCTCCTTCCATCAGGAGGAGCAGGAATTTATCTACAGTGCTGCTGAAAACTGGGGTGAGCTCCTGCATGGGTCATTGCTGACTCCCGCAATCCCTGGCCCCAGGCACTGCCCTCCCCTGCATCCCAGGTTTCCTGCCTGTGCTTACAGGGCTCAACAGCCATCTCCTTCTCCTGCCTTTATACTTCTCTCTTCAGCATTTCACTGTTTGTGCCAGTAGGAAAGTAAGGTTTATAATTATACCCACTTTCCTAAGTTAGGTATGCTCTCGGCCACATCTGTTTCTTTGCTGAAGTAATTGTTTTCAGTGAGCTACATATGACTTCAACTCAGCTGCTTCCTGAAATTCTTCCAGAAACCTTGGATGAACACTCTCCATCCCTAGTGACTTAGTGAAATGATGCTTCCCTCCCTGGTTTATCTTCTTCTTTTAAACGAATACCTCTCTCTGCTGGCAGCTGACCTCCATCACCTGCACTGACACAGTCATATGGAAAGCCCATGTTGATTTCAGAGACAAGAGGATGAATAAAAAGTCGGTATTAAAAACTGCCTCCACCAACAGTTTTATTTAAGTTGGATTTTTTTGCTTATTAAGATTCCAAATTGAGATTATGTTATTTTTTTAAAAAAGGGCTATACTTACATAATAACCCCCATTACTGTGCATTTGGTGCTGAACTTTCAAAGAACATCAAAGTATTGAACTGGCAGAAATCACTGGCTAAATCCTAGGGATCCAAGTTTTTTGAAGTATTCATCTTTTGGCAGCTGCAGCTTCTTCTGCAGGTGCAGGGAGAACATTTTATTTAAGTCAGTTTATTCATCTAGCTCAATTCAAAGGCTAGTTCACTCAAAGCTGAGAAAATCTTCGTTTGTTAGATAGAGAGAACCAATTTCCAATTTACAGATAAAAACTAGATAGCAACGGATGAGGTCTAGTCAAGTGAAGCTTTTAGGACAGTATGATCTGTCAGTTCTATTATTAACTGGAAAAACTTGCATTTAAATTTATCAAAATGCCTTTGAATTCCATTTTTTAAAAGTCTTCAGCACATTTAAGGAAGCTTTGTATAACTGATTAAAAATAAAAACAGTTTGCCTTTTTAAAATTTAATTTCACATTTCATCCGGACAGAGATTTGTACAATTTATGGGCAAAAAATAATATATTAAAAAAATTGCAAACAGAGGCTATGCTTCGTAGGTGCTTAAATAAATGTGGCTAGATATGACATAACTTTCTGAGGAACAAATGAAGTCTAACCATTGTGTTGAAGCAATAGTCCTTTGTGGAGCAGCATAACCAACAGCTACTTAAAAATTAAAATATGAAAAAATACAGCAAGGACTTAAGCTAGCACAACAACAGTACTGTGCTATTGCTTTATAGCAACCCCATATCCTAGAAGCTATGTTCCTGAGGGGGACGTAAACATGCCATACTGAGGCACTATAAAACTCCAAGACAACTGGAATACCTGCCTTAAGGAACCATTGCTAACTGGTTCTCCTCTTGCTGTATTTATTGGAGGTATGTGTTAAAAATGCAGTGCTTTATGTTGAAAGACAGAAATGCAATTTGTGTCTAGACCATCTGCATTCCACAAAGTGTAAAACGGGGCCTTCAACAGCACAAGATATCTCCCCAAGACAACTCTCGGGGGACCAGGGGAGCTCCCCTCGGCATGACTTCCCGGCAGGAAGAGAGGAGAATGATGTAAGGGAGGTAGATTAGATTAAAAATGAATAAAGAAGAGTGTATAAAGATACAACCAGTGCCCTTAGAGACAAATACCGGCGAGTGCTGTGGGGATGGGAGGGAAAAGGGAAGTGGGATTTAGCACCCACCCAACAACAAAACTCATCATTCGTTAGGATGCGTTTCTGCTATTACGAGGAGACAAAAGCTGCAGGACCACAATGGCACCAGCTGCTTGCTGAAGGGCACTGGAGGGGGACTGCACAACTTCTCCTATCTCCAGGAGGGTTGCCTGCTATTTTATTTCACCGACAGTTCAATAACCAGGGGAAAGACTGAACGGAAAAAGCAGGAGGATGCCCTGGTGAAAGCTATGGAATCCATGAATTTGGCTGATAAAGCGCTAATCACGTGGAATTAAAGTTCATGAAACAAATGCCCTGCAGCCAGGAGGATGGCAAGAGTCCTCAGTCCTCCCAGCACCCTCCGGCACTGCAAACTGGCTCCCTCAGCCACGCTGGTACGAGCTGATAGACAAGCTGCACTGTGAACCATATCAGGGAATTAATCCAAGCTAAAACCAACAACAACCTGTAAAACAATGCTGTAAACCACAATAAGTCTCTGCTGATCTATAGTGACTGGGAACTGTTACAGTTTTTCATTACTTGTCCTTAGACTAATGGCCAGAAAGAACCTCTTTTCTGCTGAATTGTCCTACGTATGGAAATACCTTTTTTGCAGGTATTCACGGAAACTGAGCAAGCATTTTACATTAATACGTTACTATTTATAATAATACATAAATCATCGTGGTTATTTCATGGTGACCTTTTGCTTTCTTTTTCTACGCTGACCTTTATATATGATGGCTCTTGCTCATGGTATAGCTTTTGCCTGGGTAAACTGAGCAACTTTATCTGAACAAATCATCACTTGTGCACATAAGTAAGAACATACACTATAAAGCTGCATGCACAATTTCAGGTATCAGTCAAAAAAATCTGCCTCTCCCATTCTAAATGATGTAAACGCTTGTATTCAAGACCATCTTTAGAAGAAAATCTTCTGTTTCTTATGAAGTGTGGAAGATACCGAAGTCATACAAGAAAAGGAGCCGTTTACTTCCATTTCCTCTTGGTAGAGAAAAAACAGAAGACACCACTTGTAAAGAATGCAAATTGATTGTGTGAAGGAAATTATGAAATGAGCTAGTGGATAAGGCTGTGTTTGGAGGAACATTTTCTTTTCTCCATCTATTCCCATGCAAAAATCCAGATAACGACAACTTCCAGGCCAGCAACACTCCTTTCTCACCTCTGTGCTAATAAGTACCTTCCTCTTTGATAAACAGTGTTGAGGAACAAAGCCAGTATTCACACTGTGCATCTCTCCACTTTGATCACCAGCACTGGCCCTGCTCTCCACCCAACCCGGACACTCAGGAGAAAGCATGGACCCCGTGGCTCAGCTTCTTCTCTTAGTAAGTCTGAACTTCAGATGTCCTCGGCGATGCACGGTGCCCCCCCAGGGACCTTGTGGATTTATGATAAGCGGCCAGAAACCTGAGCTGAGATCCTCTCTGGGTGCATCTGCAAAACAGCAGAGAAGCAATTTCTACCAAAGCTGGGACTGCAAGGGAGCACTTTGCCTACAGTGACTGAAAATTGTACCAAAGGGCCTTCAATGGTAATCTTTTCAAAGTAGCTGGTGAATGTGTTCAAAAGCTCTTCAAAGAAACTGCTCCATCAGCTAGCGTGTAAAGCCAATTAAAAAAATCACATGGACCTGATTCTCAGGGGTGAGGAGCACCAGCCTAACCAGTCCCCATCCCTGGGCCAGTACTAACAAACACCTTTTGAGAATTTGCCACCATCAAAAATGATTCTCGGGCACCTAACATGAACAACTAACCACTAATAATACCAAGGCATCTCTGCTACTGAACTGTTTGAAGTGTAAGTGAAAGGCTTTGCCTAAACAGCCCTTTAGCAGCCGTTTCCTCAATCACTGCTATACCTTCTATAAGGTATTTGATACATGTTGGAAAAAATGTACCCAACAGAAGTTGGAGCATTGACTGCAGGCATAAGCCAGCATGATTATTTCCACCCTTCAACAGTAGCTCTGTTTTTACTAACCCAGACACAAACACAGAGGCTGATTAATCATAAAATGTCTGAAGCACAAACACTTTCTATCCTGTTTGTCAAGAGAATAATTTAGCAGGGAACAAAACTGGAAAGCAGACAACAATTTAGCATAATGATATCCATTTCTTTCAGTTCCCTTTTGATAATTCAAAAAAAGCTTATATTTTAAAAATTAAACTAAACAAAATTAAATTTTAAGATTAATACCTTTATCACATTTGAGTAGCCTGTGCTTTTTCTTGTTGCAAATCTAAAATTCTTTTACTTATAAAAATATTTTTAAAATTCCAGTAGATTACTCAGTTATAAAGTAATGATGTGAAAGGGTTAAGTATAGTCTTTTGATTTGGTTTTTTCCATCCATTTTTTCCTCTGAACACTAATGGAGTAATGTTGCATAGTAACATATATTTCCTTCTTTCTCCTTATTACGAAACTTTCATACAGTACAATACCCAAATTCCTAATTTTTAGACTACCAAACTTTCTATTCCAAGCATATTTTCAGGGTTCCTGATATAGGGCTTCTTAATTGTTACTATCATCTTCACCACATCTTTCAAAACTTCTGCGGTATAAATGTAATTGTTCTATCATGATTAAAAGACCTTCAAAACAAAGATCAACCCCATTTTTTTACTTCACAAATGAACCAGTGTTTGCTTAATGATAAACACTCACACTCCAAAATCTTACATGGCGTTTTATCGGCCACCCCAACCTCTCATCACTAACATCGGTGTGTGGGCAAGACGGTCATGCCAAAACGTTTTTACTGTGGTTAGGTTAGCTGAAAGGTAACATTAATGCAACAAACAGTCCAACTTTTCTTGTGGGATGTTTATCTTCCACTGGCTTCACTGGAGGTAGAATTAGTACTTCAGGCTATTTTTGAACCCATTTTCGTTTGTACCGCACCAGTCGTTATGCTGTAATCTCTTCTGGTTTGGATAGCAAACACAACAGTTTATTAAGGGCATGACCCAGAGCATGCTGATGTAACTGGAAGAATTCATATTGACTTCGATGATCTTTGGTCTGATGCCTAAGTAAACTGAAAGACATAACCACTATTTAGTTAAAAATAGTAATGCTCTTGAGACCTTATAATGTTTGTGGGGGTGAGAACCATTCGAATCAAAAGATAAATTTTCATCTCAGTGTTAAGGATCCTATGAACAGCTGCCATTGATAACCATACTGACCCTTCAATAAACTTGTAATTTGCATGACCTGCATACTTAGATACTTGACTGCATGACTTGCATGCCAACCAATGAGAAATCAGATTTGCCATAGATTTAAACAGCAATAAGAGCTTGCACAATTCTGCTTAATTGCTTACAAAGTGCTCTTTTGGCAGTGGTGTGCCTTGAAAAGAATGAATGAAGGCCATCTAATCTCTTTATATTGGAAGTTATTGCACACAAGGAAAAAAAAAGTAATTATAATTAAATTCCACTAAAATTAAGAGGAACATAGAGTTCATTAAACTGTGATAAACTAAAAGGAGATAGAAAATCTTTTTAAGGGATGTTTTTGAAAAGTTCCAGTCTTAAAAAGAATCCCAGAACTTTTTCATATTCACTTTCCACTTATTTAAATGCTTTTCTACATATAGAAAGAACTCATCTGTCATGCCAGTGATGTCTGCATCTTATGTGAAACAAAAGCATAAATTCCCCACTCTGATAACTCTTTTAACATGAAATCTTTGCAAATTAAAGAAAAATCTACCAAAAAATCAGGAGGAAACTCACACAAGTTTTGTGGTGAATCAAATATAGAAATAGATCCACACATATATCCCCAACAATAGTAATTTATTTATTGGTACTATACGACAAATTAAAATTAATTAATATTATTAGTCCATTTATATTTCGTATTTGTTATTATTAAATCGTATTAGTTACTCAAACTCTATGCCTAAATTCTCTTTCAAATGGAAAGCCAAATTAACATTAGCAAGATATGTTAAAAATATTTGATGAAGTAATATTTTAGGAAAATAAAATAGATACTCTGTTAAAGCTGAGAATATTCTGCAGGTGTTTTCACTTTGGCTACATCCTTACGTAGTGGGTCTGCAAGAAAGATTCACACTGTGCCTCTGAATGCAGCAGCTCCCAAAGCAGGGGAGCCCGATTGCAGAAGCTGGTACCGAAATAGGACCCACCGGGGCATAAGCCTGGAATTGAGCTGCCCAAACAAAAGTTCGGAATTGATAGTCTGGCAGACAGGTTTTCCTCAGAACAAGTTAAATGCAGCATATTTCTTTTAAACCTAACAAAGTAGTACGAATAGCATGAAATTCTAGATTAAGTACACACATGGCAAATTCTTGTTCCAATTTTGCATTGCTCTTTTTTCTAGCATCTTCTTGTAACGGCTCTGGAGCCATTTTATATAGCAGATATTGGGATGAAATTCACCTAGTGCAACAAGCTGTGTTTCAATTCAACCCTTATGAAGTCTTTACAACATAAATAGTGCTTATGTGATAGAGTGGGTGGTCTGTGATACCAATTTGTTGTTATAATTCAATATGGGACAAGGCAGCTTAGCAGGTGCAAGTGACTTTCTCCCCAGAGGTCTGCCCCTGAAAAAAAGGCAAGCTAATAACAGAGAGACTTGCACATTTCAAACAAGATCAGGCTTATCACTAAAGAAACAATTATTAATATGAATTGACCATTGCCAAAACATTCAAAGACCACGCAGAAACCAAAATCACCACCCCAGAATAAATCCTGCAGTGGCTGGGAATAAAACAAAGAAATGTATTTTATGTCAGTAATTACCATCTGTAAAGAAAACTCCACATTAAGAAAGAAAGAAAAAAAAAAAAGGGCAAAAAACCCCAGCATGGAAAAAATTGTTTAGTTACTATCAATAGAAGAAAATACTTTTCTCCGAGATTAATTCTGTGTCAAGTTTGGAGCCTTGAAAGACTGCCAGCTGTCCGGGCATACATATTTTACCACTGAAGTATGCTTTTGTTTCAGAACGGTTGAGACCCCCAAAATGATGTAATCCCCAGCGGAAGACTGACAGGCTTTGAGATATTCCAAAACACAGATGACACACAAAATAGCAAGCAATCAGTGTAACTATATTGTATATTATCCTGTAAGAATCCAACAACACCAACCTAACGCACCAGATAACAGCATTGCTTTGAGCAAACCAGGAGTAGAATGTCACAAAGATTTTTACAAAGAAGAAATCATTCAAGAAGGACAATTATCTACATGGGTGGAGGGAAGAAAGATGGGGGGGGGAACATATGCCTTTCATAATCAGGGGTTCAATTCTACTGTAGCCGAAAGGGATTTTTTACATTTTAAATTTGATTACATTTCAGAATGAAGCACACTAATTGGTATTTCTGCAGTCTGTTTGAAGAGAACATCTACTTAGGGAGGGGGAAAAAATAACAAAACCCAGTGACCTTCATACCATCTATGCCTAATATCTAGTACTTTTGCCAGAAGTATTCATGGCCCCTTTTCGATTGCTGAAGCTATCTCTGGGAATAAGTGCTCTATGACTCATCCCAGTTTATCTCCTCGAAACCAGAAAAGAGATACTAGCGAATATACTGGAATCAAATAGCTATTAAAACCAAGAATCACAGCTGCTACAAGGAAAAACAAACCAAACCGCTCCGTCTACCACTACAAGTAATACACTGGAAGAAGTTATTTGCACAGGCAACCCACAAGACAGCACCTCAAACCCAGGACCATCAAGGGAGTTAGTTAAGGAAGGGACATGAGCATTGTAAAGTGCAGAAGCCCCCACTCACTACAAAATAAAAGGCATGATGCACTCCCAGATCCTATCTATCTGCCAGAAACACTGCATTGCTGGAGAAGCAGATGGTAAATGGGGATGGAAAATGGAAGCAAAAATAACAAAGATTGTCATTTCTTGTCTCATAAAACCACCTGTAAATGAGTACATATTTTCACTTATACATATTCTTGTTTCTTGAAATACATGCCAGATAAATGTGTATTTTCTGTACAGAGGAATGCTGTCTAAGACACAAGAACTGAGAAGGAACCACCATGAACGTAACTTAGGGGCCATGAACTCAAAGCAAAATATCGAGACCTTTTGACAAGGACAGTGCCAGTGAAAGGAGATGAACTTTCAATATAAGACTCTTTCTGAAGAAAGAAGGGGGTTGTAGAATGTGAAGCAAATAGAAAGGCACAAATGAATAATTATGAACAAAAATAAAGCAACATCCAACCTTTGCAACCTGACCTTTCCTAATGAAAGCCCCCAGGAGCAGCTTGGGCACTGACTGTCACCATCCCGCTGCGGCTCCTTGAAGACACATCACAAGCCAGGCAGGTGTGCCTGCTCCATAGGTACATAACCAACTTGGTGAAGGATGGTTCCCACACCTCACCCTTGGGAATGCAGGGACAGGTACTTCATAACGCTGGTTCATTCATAAACAAGATGAATCATGCCCTTGAAAAACCTGTTTCTGTTGGCCATAAAAAGACAGACAGACAACGTTCCTATTTTAAACCTGGGTTAAAGTAGGGTGGTGGGAACAAACCCAGAATACTCCACTTCCATCCCTGATCGCTACAAGTAAGTGTTTTAGGGAGCTATAAAAAAATAAGCATAATGCCTTTGTTTAATTTTATTTTTATTTTTTCCTTTTTAAAAATGAATTTGGTAACCAGTGGTGGCTGGAACTGTCCTACTGTAGCTTGTTCCAGGGAAGAGAGCAGATCTATGAGTGGGAGAGTAAGAGCATGGCATTTTCACCTGGGGATGCAACTGGTCACTGAAGTGTCCCCACCATAAATGCTTGACCTGAAATTAGGAAAAACGAAGGGTAGGAAGACACTTCACATACATGAATGCAGCAGGGGTGCGAGACAGCCTACAGGTGGGAGCCTGGGGAGACCAAAGGCAGACTTTAGGAGGAGGTGGACAAAAAAAGGAAGCGTAGCAAGGAGCTAAGGGTGGACTGGATCCATGTGGGTGATGGAGAGGCAGAGGGAAAAACTGGGGCAGCGGGCTGGAAATGAGGGCAGATGTAAAAACAGATGGACAGGGAGGAATACAAGATGGATGGTGGGGGAAAAGAGGTGTGGCATGAAGAGACAAAAGAAGCTAAAGGAATATAGGCAGCAAATCTCAAATTGAATCAATTAGTCATAAACCTCGGTACTCTGTTGCTGTCAAATACCTGCAAAGCCTAGGCGGTATGTTTACCCGCTGGTAAACATTTGGTCCATTTGGAAGACAACCTGGTATTGCACTGATCACTTCACTGGTGCAAGCAGCAGACAGCTGTGATGTGCAGCCAAATTATGTGAACTTGCCAGTAAAATGAGTATCATTCTCTACAGTCAAAATGTTGTTTCAGCTTTTAAGTGTTTTGTTTGCTTACTTCAGAAATTATGTTGAAAGCATCAAAGGAACAACAGTGAGTTTGTGAAGGCAAGCACTCAAAAGTTAACAAATGCCAGAATTACAGTTCCTCAGCATGAACAACATTAAGATAAGGGTGCAATCGATTAGCCCCTACTATTTCTTCTGCTGTTTCTTCCTCACTTAGTGCACAGATTTGCAGGAATGTGAGCAGAGTATGGAGAAGATGGCAGAAAGGGGCAGAAGACGAGAAGATGATGAAGAAACTGAAGAATTAGATTCTCTTTCTCTGACTCCCAATTCTCATCTGTTGTTAGCCAAGGCTGCTGGAGATAAGGCTCTTTCCAAACTTTTATTTTATTAGGTTTTTCTCTTTTGCAGCCTCCATTCTAATAAACCTTCTTTAAGCTAACACAAGGGTGCCTCTGCCATGTCTATATATTCTCCAATTGCTCAACATCTTAAGAGAAGAAAGGCAGAATTCCCACTGGGATCATGGCATACGGGGGAGCCTCCTGGGTACAGAGATATTCGGTAACAGCCTGGGAAAGAAGTTGTCATCTAGGTAGCTCTCCTTGGTGAACAGGCAGCAGTACTTCCCCACGGCTATAAGCATTCCCCAAAGACTGTTTTATAACTCTAATTCTACCTATCTCTCCCTCTTTTTTTTTTTTTTTAAAAGTCTTGGGGGCTACATCAATACACCTGGTGTACACAGACCTGTAAAATAAATATGCACAGACAGCACCAGAAACAAAAGGCTGAAGAAGGAGATTTGAATAAACCAGGAACATTCACACATTATATCCACACATTCCCCACATTAACACAAATCCATGCAAGTCAAATACATATTTCTATTGTTTTCCATTAAATAAATGTGTCTAATTGGCTATGACTGGCTGTTGCCACCTCTCATCAGGCAACTATTTCCACAGTAATGTTTATTTTAATGAATAAAGTGGGAAATTAAAAGAGAATCAGACATCTGGTTCTAAACTAGCCTCAGCGATGCATAATGCTTTCTAAAATTGTGTAGGACAGAAACATCACTCTGTTATTTACACAAAACTCTCAATTAACAGAGCTCCCTCAATCCAATTTTACAAACATTACTTTCCTTGCCTGGCGAAAGGATATCCAAGAAAGGCAGGCGGGGGGGGGGGGGGGAATCCTTAGGCTACGATCTGTGAACTTTCCTGTCTTGACAGACCACAGTCTTAGTGTCTACAAAAGAGAGCAGGAAGGTCACAGCAAAATGTAACTTGACCTGAACTTTAACCACCAGAGGTGACATTTACTCAACTATAAAATTTAAAACTAAACAAGAACAAATAGGGAGAAAGGGACTATGAGAGCACCTTCTTCATGTTGTTTCAAAATTCAAGACCATGAGAGAACTGCCTTTTAGGTTTATAGTAAGGGCTTGAGTACACATGAAGAGATTTGTGAGAAAGTACTCATTTAAATAAGGTAGTGCTTTTGAACTTATATAGTACGTGACAATATTTAGATGTTACTGAAAACAAAATGGTAGTAGCACTAACAACAGTTCTAAGGAAGGTATTTAAATTGTTATATTAAAAAAAATTGTATTAGCAAGGTTGACAAATCAATGAAAATATTTAATGTTGCTTATCCCCTTACATCAGAATTGATCCGCAAACGTTGTAACAGTTTGATCCATCCCTTAAACTTGATCTCAGGACTGCTGGAAGCAGGAGCACTGTAATGTTTTCACACTGATTTATACAGAAGCAGAACCTGACCCTTAAAATATAATATCTATGAAAGCAAGTTATCTTAACTATAATGGACAATTGAACAGAAGACCTCCAGAGCCAAAATCCATGAGTCTCCAAAGCTTGAGATGAAGAGGGGAAAATTAGGGCATGCTGCCTAGTGAACTGCATGGGCAAGTGATGTATGTTTAGGCCATAAATCCCTGAGCTATTTATTAAATTCTAGAAATTCTTTTCCATGTGAATTTTATATTCCTGGTTCTGCTGCTGAGATGTTAAGAAGACCAACACAGCAAAGATTTTGCAAGATAAAAGATGGGTTATGATCAATTATTCAAGGGATTTCTTTGCTTTAACACTACGATAACGCAGAGCTGTACGACTCCATTTTACATTTGGGCTCGACTGCTTCTTGAAATACTGGATTTCAACATATTGCATCGTCATTAAAATACATGGAGATTGCTAGCCTGACATAGGTTGACTGCCCAAAATTCAAAGGCCAGAATTCACCCCTGATAAAATCTCATGGTAAGCACAAGAGAATTACGACCACGACTGAGCTTAAGAAAACAATTAGAAATATCTAAAGCTGGCAGTTATTCCTCCTTGCCTCGGTGGAGGCAATGCTGTCTGTCCTTGTGCCATCTGATCCAGCACACAGTGTGGTATTTAAAACAGATACCAAATTGATAAGAATTATGATAGAGTATTTAGAAACTCTTACATGAAGGCATTCAAATGTAACAAAGCAAAATTTTGCAATCTACACCAAACACCTTAACATTTGTGTCTGTGTGCAAAAGAAAAACACGCCCCCCCCCAATCTCATTCGTTTTCTGTCATATGGGTGGTGACTACTAGCAAGTCATTTTTTTCCTTTCCTTTTTTTTTGTTTTGTTTTTTTCTTTAATTTGACAGTTATTTAATACTTCACCATTTTTGGTTTGCCAGGCTGGGTGTGCTCTGCAAAACAGCAAGAATTTAGTCATAATTCTACAATATGCCAAAACTTGAAGGTTTTGCAAGGAAATGAATCATATGGAAAGAAGAAAAAAAGCATTTAACCATGCCACATACATATAAAAGTACCTTTTCAAAAGTTGCCTAATTCTAAAGCAGCTTCTGTTTTCTTCTTTGCTTAAAGCAAAGAGATATTTGATGTTAGAAGCATTTTCTAAATGCTGTTGAATTTGCATGCTGAAAAAGAATACAAATCATTAATGAAAATTGCACCATATCAGTTTCCTGTTGCAGTTGGCTGTCCTGCTAAGTTGGCAGTGAGACAGCAGCCTGCAGAGCTGCAGGCATATGTCTCATGTTAAAAAAGAAAAAAAAGACTTCATGTTATAAACACTTCAATGAAAATTACTATCCAGTTTGGAGCCAACTGAGACCAGGTGCTGAAGACAAAATAAACAGACAACATATGAAAGTTTAAAAAAAAATCCCCAACGCCACTGGGCTTCCATTGGGATTGTCTTCTACCATACATTTTAATGTACATCATGAAATCCAAACAAAATATCCCTGCATCTGTACAAAGCAGCCTGATTTTCTCACCTTTAGGACCATGGCTTTTTAACACTGATTTTTAACTTATGCCCCATATTTTTAAGACCTACAAAAATACGCATATGCAAATTTAGCTATAAATTGATCCAGAAGACTACTGCAGTTTGTCTCCTGAAGAATTCACCAGAAAACCCTCCGTGTTCCGCAGCTGAGAAATAGCCCTGGAATCCACCCAGGCAGCGACACAAAGCCTGAAGTCAGCGACCGCTGATTTGGCTTACTTGTCTCCCACTTGCCGGCCACAGATTTTGAACAGAAAGGGGAAAAAGCCTTTAGAAAGGTCGCAGCAGAAAGGTACTGAGGTCTTGGAGAGCTCAAGGGTCCTAAGGAGAGCTGACAAAAATTAGGACACATACTCTGCGCCTGCAGAGTCAGTGGCTAAAGCAGAGCAGGCCGTTGCTTCGGTGCATACCCATTTCTCCCTGTTTTTGCATAGGTCACAACAATCCCCATGAACCCTTTTGACTGCTGTGTAAATCAGATTAATATCTTCGGACATGTGAAGTGATCTTTTTTCCCCAATAACTCTGTTATTATGAAGCAAAGGACTGAAGTGTTGCAGCAGTGGCAGCATCTCGGGGTTAGTTAAACTGCAGGAGCTCCCTACGCAGCTCCTCCTGCATGGCCAGGCAGCAGCTTTGCTCAGGTCTTCCCAGTGCTCCTGGCAGGGCGAATGTCAGATCCACCATCCTCTGCGACTGCTGGATCACAAATACTTTCCACTGGATCATGTCCAAAACACATCACGAAAGTAATACAGATACCAGGAGGTCATCTTACACACACCTTCTGCCAGTCAGAGAGAGGGGTTTTTTAGGTGTCTGTAAAATCAGCTGGGACAACAGGAAAAAAAGCCTCCTGAACATCCATCTCCTATTTCAGAATTGGGGAGAAAACGGTCTGGGTCTCCTCTGGCTGCAGTAATAACGTGTGCACTGTGGCAGGATGAAGCTATTTAGCTCTATCAACAGAGACTACATTTTGTTGTCCAACCCAAAAGAGAAAACTCATTCCAACTGTGCCTTATCTGCCTGCCAGCCCAGGAGGGCTCTGTGGGGCAAGGATCATCCTCATTACTGGAGGAGACACAGGGAGCATGGGAGAAAGAGAAAGAAACATTGCCATAATCTGAGATTACTTTCTTTTTCATCATTTGATTGGAGCCATCCTATGAGAGAGTTTTCCTTCCTTGTAATGCATCCATGATGATGGCAGCAGCCCTGAAGTTTGCACAGCCACACCACACCAGCATTTACAGCTCCTCTCTATATCACAGCAGACTGATCTCTACACAGACCATACTCAGTGGCATTTCTAGCATTTGCCTTCATCACAGAGCAGCAGTTATGACTTGCAGGCTACAGGACAGAGCAGATTCCCCAAACAACACAGCCTATAATCATGCACATACAACAGCCTAACCTGGTGGGAAGAGGTCTTCTTCCCAAATCAAAGTGGAGTGCAAAGCTGTCCCACTAATATTAGGCATGAAAACGACCCTTTAACGTCAGGGACTAGAAGAAGCTGATCAGTATTTCAGAGAGAATCCTGTCTGGACATTCAAAATGTTTAGCTATTTGATGTGTTGAGGTATTCCCCCACCCTCTGTAACCCACTCGATGAACTTTTAACATAAACAGTTTAGTTTATAAACCTTCGCTCTGGTGGGGATCTGATCCCTATCTACTTGCAGCCAGGCTCCCACACACGCCTGGAATCAAGGAGCAATTTAAACGTGAGTCCTGTACCCCAGACCTGCAGGACTGCCCCAGCAGGACCCAGCATTGCTAACACATTGCTCTTATTTTTTGTGCAGAAAATGCAAATGCAGAGCTCCTGAAGCGTGAACGGGCAAAATGGAAGCTCTTGAGAAGGCCTGGGAGACAGCACAGCTTGTTAAGACTTCTCTAAATGTTCAAAAAAAAGAACGGAACTTTGAATTTCTTGAATTACATTTCTTTGAAAACTCAGAAGGGACAATATTTAATTTTGCCTTATCTATTTTTTCCCTAAATGATAGCAAGAAACAATTTGGTTGCAGCTTTATTTTATTTTGGATAAATACAGCCAGTTATAGTTCTTAGGATAAATACCTACATTACATAGAAATACCAGATTAATCCTTCTCTAATTTGTCTAGATGTTGCCATTAATAAAGCATTTAGCTTTTAAGAACATGTGAAAAAAGTCTCTTTGTAGTAAGGATTAAATTATCAATAAACAGCAAAATAAAAAAAAAGACTGCAAATATTTTCTTCAAATCATGATTTTTTTTTCATATCAGTTCTGTTGTGGAACTCATGGGTTACATGGAAATAAGCTATTAAACAAGCAAGAGATGGACTAGCCTTTCACTGAACTACTTGAAACTTTATAGAAAATATTCTTGATAAAAGCACGCAAAATTTAGAATCACTCAGCGTTTACTCCGAAATTTTAAGATTTTAAACAATGGTAGTTTCACAGTATTTTCCTGAACTGCACGAATTGGGGGTGGAGGGGTGTGGGGAAGGGGTAGAAATCATTAGCAGGTACTTGAGCTACACCTCCACTGTGAAGCAGGGGAAGCCCTCCCCTGTCCCTGCACAAGAAGCATGGCACATTCAATCAAATCCAAAGGGCTTACATTATAACCACAGCCCAGGACCCAATTTCATACCTACCTACCCCTAACCGGGAAATCGTTGTTCCAAACCAGCAATGAAGCCAAGACCACAGCCAAATAAAAGTGAGCATGCCTGTCCTCTGAGGCAACTTGCTGTCCCTTTCTAGGAATGTAAATGCTTATTGCAAAACCAGCAATGATTTTAGGTCTCATGATACTTAGGCCATGCTAGAAGTAAGGTAATGATACCTTTAGGTAGCCTGCATAACATTTCCCCCAAGAATCGTGTGCTGAGGACAATCAGAAGCAGAAGCAGCCAAGACACTGTGCGTCTAACCAAATACAGCAATGCCTACACTTCAACATATGGAATTTAGAAAAAGCAATGAAAAAGTCCAGAAATACATTTTATGATTAAATTTTTCAGTTTTTAAAGGCTGATAAACAGCAGCTTCTGGCACAAGAGGGTTCCTGCTACACATATGCTCGAGAAGGTGCAACTGATACCTGCAGCCACTGTTGCACACCCCCCCAGCTGAGAGCTCCTGTACGTGGGCAGCATAGTGGCTGCCCCGCAGGCCGGCAGTGCCTGGGGCTGGCCTCCCGGCCTCCAGAGCACACCACGAAAGGCAGATCTGCTCTACAAAGCTCCCACAGAGATTTGCAGATGAAAAAGAGAGAACGGCGCAGCTGAAAAAATAGATTTTTAATTGCTTTGCGGCTCTATTAGCATTACTTTTGCATACGTTTGTAGTTGTACACAGCTCTACATGGACATTTACAAAACTAGATGAACAGATAAGATGATAAAATAAATACAATATTTTACAACGGGGTTTTTTTAACAGCTACCAAAAGGACAACTCCCCCCCCAACCCCAGCATTCTGTTGAAAAGCACCATTTTCCATTATGTTTTGGTCTATTCTGTTTCCCCTCCAATTTGTAACATTCTGCTGGAAACAGTGATGAAGAACATATGTCTGCGGTAAATTACACCCAGGAGAAATCTTGGAACTGTTACATTCAGTTTTATTACCCAAGGCATTAAGATTGTCTACCACAACACGTATTATTTAACAGTTCCATCAAACACAACACCACTAATATACTTTTATATTATTATGTGTGCAGAAAAATTGTATCTTATTTCTTAAATGTCATTGGTGATTAACGTGTTGCATTTTCATTTTAATTAACAGTTCCACGATATTTTTAGTGCTTCAATGAAACAAGGTGTTACATAAATGCAGAACGTTATTGTACAAATATTTTGGAAAACATACGTTCAGGCAACAATAAGGGTGAGAAGCCTAACACTCAACAGCCAGGAAATTGTGAGTGCTTACGCTTCTTTCACAATGTAAGCTTACACAAGTGCTGCATCTTAACGTATTCTGCAGAAGGCCGTAATCATCTAGGCTACATCAGGGAAACTAGTGGGGCCAACCAGATAGGTAAGACTAAACTTCCGAGAATAGCTTGCTTTTCCACTGCCGCAAATACTAATCCAGTTTCACTAGGTAACACCAAAAACCAAACATAGCATAAATATCCCCTGTGCACTGATGTGTTGCATTTTTTGTGGGAGGTTTGCACTAGTTCTGTGAGGTAGCCACATCACGGGAGATTTCCTACAGGCATAGACTCAGGCAAGCCTAAGTAAGTTTACATTTAACAAGTATAATAGGAATAAAAGATACCTCCTATAAACACAGCTATTACTTTGACTATTGACTTGACCTCGAAAGTCCAGTTTTCTAAAGTTTTACAAGGGTTTTGCATTTTATTTCTCAAGTGACTCCATGGGAACAACAAATAAAACCAACCAAAAAAAAATCTATCTGTCAAGACTGCACACCTTCCATGCTTTGCAGAGAAGAGGAAAGCAAAAGGCTTAGGCAGCAGTTCAGAGCCACAGCTGAGATATGGCTTTTAATTTCAGCTTAAATCAACCAAACGGCCTTAGCACAGTGTTGGGTCCAAAGTAAAACCAAAACATCAGGCACCAGGTGTATCGGGAAGCAGAGCACAAAGTCCTCTCTGTTCAAAGAAATGTAATCACTAATACCTGAAAATGTAATCTAATGCTTTTCTTCTTCAAGTTCCAAAATGAGTCACACAAAGCTGAGAGCACCAGTCCACTTCATGAACTGCAAACTGAGACCCAGAGAAAGTTACTTGCTGAATATCATATAGAGAGTATCACTTACTCTATTAGTACTTCTTCATCATGTGTAAGAATAACTGAAGCTACATTGTTCTGGTTCTCTGTGGTGTTCAGTCCCTACACTGAATGCAGCCATGGCTCATAGAAAATACACTACATAATAATGAAATTGAAGACTGTGCTACAACACACACAGGAGTCAAATGATGGTTGCATGGGAAACTGAGTTACTGGCATTTCTCAACATTGAAGTGCTTGGCTTTGCAGCCTACATATTATTACTTCTATATGCCTTTTTAAAGTCAACAGTGAATTTTGCTATCTGTTGCTATAACCAAAGCTGTCCAATCATGCATCGCCAGCAGGGTTTGAAACTTCAACCGGCAGCTCTGCAGGTTAAGCTACTTAGTAAGAGCAGATTTACTGCAGAATGGATATTGAATATTCAGGAACTCAGGTCCCACATGGGAACCTGGAGGTGAGGAGTGAGCCAGCAGGCAGTGTCTTGAACCTACCCAGTAACTGGCTTAGTTTTCTCTCCTGACACATCCAATTTAGCATTCTTCCTATCACTTACCTTGATGGAAAACTGAAAATAAAAGACCACAAACATTTTGCTTTGTTCTGATCATGAATGAGTGATTCCAAGAATTACTGAAATTTATCATAGTCTAATTAACTTTTGTGACCATTTAAGAGCAAAAAAGATTTTCTCTTGTTTCTGACTTAAGTAAAATGAGCGTGGAACATTGTAGGTCTGAACCATGATCTGTCCAGACCTGTGGCTGTTGCTAACTTGCAGAGCTGGGCTGACCTTGTGAAAATAGGCCAACTTGTATCTGCTAAAAGGAATAGCTGGTCTGTAGTTCATAGCATGTTCTGCTGGAAGCAGAAGGTGTCTCAGCATTATATCCGCTATTGTGCCAAAAGGGGAAACTAGCGCTGCCATCTATTCCCCAACTTTCAGCCCTGCTACAAAGAAAGTCCTCCTGCTGTGCCTTTGAAAGAAAGTTTGCGGGTGCTCCTACGGTTCTGACTTGCTTTGCCTGTCAAGCAGTGAGCAAGGTACCCAAGGTTCAGAGGGAAGCAGGATGTAGAACACAAGCCTGGCAAAATACCGCTCAGGGAAGAGTAGGTCTAAGGCTGCTCATGTTTTCTCAGTCTTCCCAATTCAACTGTACTGCAAATATAGCAAATTACAAATTCAGCAAATTTCACCAATGCTGAGAAAGCAATCTGTTGGATGAATGAAGACTTGTAAACTACCTAAGGCGCATTCCTAGAAATTCCATTTTATACTTTTCTCCCAAGTCAATCCTTATTTTTGGTCACGACAGTAAGTTTTAATATTTTTTTTTCGTCTTTCATGAATAAGTCAAAAGAACTGTCGCTCTAAATAAGATGTAAAAACAAAGAATGCTGATAAACCAAAAAAGTATGCAAGCAAGGGGAAATACTATCACACGCTTGTGCAGAAAGCACAAACATGGTTGTGCTAAACACACAGATACAGAAATAGAAGGATGCAAGGACTCTGGCTTTGTGTTATGCAATTAACTTCATCATGTAATAATGATGTGCTTGGTCTAAAACGATCTCTACTGGGTCTGGCTGGGATGGAGTTAACTTTCTTCACAGCAGCTTGCATGGTGCTCTGTTTTGGATTTGTGGCTAAACCCGCGTTGATAACACACAAATGCTTTGGCTGCTGCTGAACAGTGCTCGCACAGTGTTAAGGCCTTCTCTTTTTCATAGTCAGATGCCCCACATAACAGAGTGAATACTTATGCCTAAGGAGATGAATGCTGTACTTCAGACACCCACCAAGCTCCTAATAGTCCACCCACTATGTGAAAAGAAGTAATTTTATTTCATAAACTAAAGAATTTTTGTACTGAAACATTCATTCACCTGTTCATCTGCCCAGAAGTTGAGAGCAAACACCCAGATACTCACTTTTACTCAGGAAACATGCACACTGGAAATCAAGCATACAAACATTTCATAAAAGCTATGGAATTATTGACAGGTTATGGAACATAAGACAAGCACAATGTCTATTTTGATCTCCATCTGTGCTTGCAACTACATAACCTGAGAGCATAGAGGGCAACAAGGGAAGCATCGATGTACATAGAAATACAGCTCTTCTTTGATACTTCACTGAAGTTTTAGAGACTTCAAATCTTCGCATACTTACGTTAGGCACAACAAAGAGAAACTGATAAAACTGTGATTCAAAACACTGTTGATCATAGGAGAAAAGGCAAAATAGGAAAATGGAGGTTTAGAAATGATCACATCACGTCCAGTAGAAGACACCATTGAAGTTGTGAGGGGAGCACCATATAGTGGACAAGATGTGCAGTACATACTGGAAAACAGGAGAGCAAAAGTCTACAAGAAGCCTGGAACACTGTAGGCACCATGGCCAGGAGTATTAAAATAACAGCACAGTGCAAATATGACTGAACATGCTTATTCCAACAGTATGAGTCTTTTAATCATTACAGTATTTTACACTCAAAGCAACAGCAGACCGGTCAGACCACACCTGTATTTTGAAGTAGAAGCGTCCACAGGGAATAGTACCAGAATAACCAACAGCAGCATTATTCCACTACCCTTGAGACCCCCCACTTAGGCCCATTCTTGGCAAAGACTTTCAACTGTAAGCTCCTCACAACATCTTGATTTATGTTCATATGCTCCCTACCTCACAGATGACATGGTCAGTGACCTGCCCACTATTAGTAAATACTGAGAAAACTGACAGCAGGAAGCGAGATCCCCTCTGCCATTCAGATATGCCACCCTCGAGCCATAGTTCATTCATTTTAACAATTTTTTTTTTAACAATTATTTTTTTCTAAAATGTGACACCAGCAGCAAGAGGTTAGGGTTTTCCTACTCTATGAGTGCTCACCTAAAAAAAGGCTTAGCATGCTATTTTTAAAGGCTAATGTTCATGTCATTTCAGCAAAAAGCTCAATGTTGGTTTTAGACACATTTCTTCTTTTATGCCAGACAGGCCAGCTCCTCGTATTCACAAAGCAACTGTGGTTCACTGAACATGTTTCCAGAATTAATTTTGACTTCCCAGGGTCAACTTTACACTGATCAATGAGAGAAATTGTGGGAAAGATTACCTTATGAAAACACACAAACTTAGCCAACCTTTAACAAAAAGAACAACTTGTAGAGCTTTCGTCAGACTCAGCACTCTTCAAGGACAGCCTGTCAGCATTTGGCATATATGAACATGGGAGATGGAACAAATCTACAGGAAATCCTTGTGCTTACTCATATACCCCTCAGCACCACAGATGAGTCAAGCCGCTTTTATATGTTTCTCCCAGTTCCTGCATTCCCAGCCATCTAATTTCTCACCACACAAGCAGACTCTTACCTGTTATTTTCTGCAGCAAAGGAGATGGCTCTGGTTCACCACAAATGGCCTTGACTAGGGCCTTTTTCACCTCTTCTTCAGCTGCCTCCAGCTCTTTTCCACTTCTGATTTCTCCAACCACAGAATACATGTATACTAGCAAGACAAGGAAGTCCTCACAGGTATAATCATCTTTTGTTCTCTCGTTGTAAGACTTGATCATTGGCAATAACTGGTTCAAAACACTAGGCATTTCTGACTCGCCAATAGTCTGAAAAACAGAAGGAAGATTGTGTCAGATTGCCCCCATAGTGCTTAACAGTTAGCATCAGACATACTCCTGGCTGCATCCACAAGCTATTATTTCTCATAATAGCAGTGCTCATTTAATGAAACATTGTTCAACGTTTGCATTCTCATTTGTCAGCACGTGGTCCTGTGACTTATTTGCTGCTCAGACAGCAAATTTATTAATTTCCTACAAGATTTTTCCTAGGGACTCATGATAGCAGCACCTTAGCACTTGAAAAGGCTGATAATCAGATCTTCTCCATGTACCAGTATGATAAGAGGATGGGAGCATCGGTCTCTGTGGTATGGGTAGAAATGGTACAAAGCACAAGGTCAAATGCTTCCTCCAAATTTTGGGCCTCCTCCTTGGGCCTGATTTTGTACTTGCGCAGGGAGTTCAAAGCCCAGCTCTCATTGACTTCAGTTGCTATTGCGAGCCCTCAGCACGTCTGCAAACCTGACCCTATGCTTTCAGGTCAGAAACCCAGAAAATCAGAAACAGAGGGAACTACCTGGGAAGCACGTGGTTTAAGTGACCAGCGTGGTTTCCCAGAAGAGCTCTACGACAGGAGCAAGGACAGGGCAGCAATCACCGGCCTGGCACGTGCCCTGACCCTCTTCTCCCTTCACAGCACGCTCACCAGCTTCTCAAGCCATTTAACGGGGGTCTTCCACACCGAAAAAGCCTCCTTTGCTAGGCAGGTCAGGCTCATTCCCACAGCACATCCATGCTGCGAGGTGAGTAACGCAAAGGCTGTGCGGAAGCAGGGAGAAGTACGTGACTGTGAGGCTGAAAGATGATCATAATGTGTGTAAGAGGAGAGGAAGGCTGGCAGAGAAAAGGAGGGGGAAACTGAGAGTATGCTGGGATGTCCTAGGTCCTCAATAGTTGAAACTGCACTTGCTTCTTCTCACCTCTGTGGGGGAGGTGTCCGTACAGCTTTACTGTAGTTGTAAAAAGGAGACTTCAGACATGAATCCCCTGAAGTGCCACGCTGACATCCACAACATGTAACACCAGGGCTGGGGTTTAGGTCCACTGTGAGGGTCTCTGCCACTCAGGACAGCAGAGTGACTAATCGTACTGGCAAACTGCCACCCTCCCCGCGCACACACACCTGCGTATGATATCTCCGCACGCTAGTTTTCTGCTGTGGGTTCGTTTGCAGCTCAGCAGTGGGATGAGGTGAGAAGCGGGGCCAGTGCAAGGCAAGCAGGAGGAGCACCCTGCTCCTGCGTGGGGAGGGAGGTGTGGGAGAAGAGAAGAACAGCCTTCCTCTCTCGCTGGCAGTGATCGCTTGGATCCATCCAAGAGGTCTCCTGCAACACCGGTACCCTGCCCATTGCCCTGTGATCACCAAACAGCTCCCTGTGAAAACCCGTGGGTCAAGTCA
This sequence comes from Harpia harpyja, assembly GCF_026419915.1. Taxonomy (NCBI): domain Eukaryota; kingdom Metazoa; phylum Chordata; class Aves; order Accipitriformes; family Accipitridae; genus Harpia; species Harpia harpyja. Next base: position 60,014,386 of record NC_068941.1, on the reverse strand, counting down.
TAGCGTACAGCGAAACATCGCATCTCTTAGAATCCAAACAGTCAAGTCTGCAAACATTTATTGTTGGTTGTTACTACAGTAAGTTCAAACAGACTAGTCGTGGTAAATAGGCACCACAACCAATAATCTACCCTTTAAATAGATTCACAATAAGTAAATAAAATACAAACCAAACAAACAAACTAGAAAGAGACACACGTTTATACAATAACAAAATCATGCAATTAGGTTTATCACTGCTTTTAACTGCATTAATTTAGTTCCAAGCTCTTACGACAACTGAGTAGTTTTCTCTGAAACCTAGGCAGGGCCTTCAGAGTCTAACTTGAGGAACACGGAAACTGAAAGTTTCATGTCCTGGCGTACTCCGTACAACACTTCAGGGGGTCCTGGTTTTCATTGTATTTTGTTTTAGTTGTTCTTTGACAATCTCAGAAACACTAACAAGCACCTCATGAACTGCAATTTTTATACTCGCACCGATCCACTACAGACCTTGATCATAAAGAAAGCACGAATTACTCAAGCTTTCAAGAAACTTTTTTCCAGCCTGTGCTATAGGAAACAACCCTTCTGCAGACTTGGGCTCCACCCTGCTCCTGACATACAAGTTTTGCTATGGACCCATCTTTCAAGAGACTTTAATGTGGTCAGGTATTATGTTTCTATTCGAATACATACCTTAGAGAAGAATTTTCTAACTGCCCACATGCTAAACCTAACAGTAAGTGCAACTGTGGACTTGAAGCAGTAAATTACAAAGCTACAGTGGTCAAAAGCATGTGAGGGCCAAAAAAGAACATTTAGAAATCTGGGAAGGGTTGGCACCCTGTATGTGTTTGGGCATGGAGCGTTAAATCACATGCACAGCAAGTCCAGGCGCTGCTCTGCCTGGAAGCAAATCCATGGTGTTTGGTGCCAGTCTGGCATATGCTGGCAGCTGGGCCACCCTCAAGACGAGGCTGACGGTTCCCAAATTCCAACTCAGCCCTGCCTCAGTTCAGTATTACCTGCTCTCTTCTTGAAAAGTGACACAAACAAATTCTCATCTGTAAGCCAGTACAATAAATATCAGACCATCCAGCTCCTAAAATGGAAAAAGACAAAACTTCAAGGAACTCAGAGGTATGCAGCCACTGGGAGGAAGCCACCCGCAACAAGCAAAAGCCTAATCAACCCTAAAAATCTAAGAACGGAAGATTAACCTACACGTGGAATTATTCTGGAATAGATGACAAACTTCAATATACATTAATCTGAATTCACTTTTAAGGAGAGGCAAGTCCAATGCCACGTTTTATTGAACATCATCTACCATCTACTGGCACATCATCTATCCCCCCCTCCCCTCCAAACACACAAACTCTCTACTTCACTCCATCGCTAAATATCTCATAGCATGCTCCTACAACACCAAAGATAAATTCTTGAAAAAGCTCTATTTTGCATGCACAAATTATCCAAATGCATGGAGCACTGAGGATGCACATGGTTGTATAAAACAGTACGGTCAACAGCTCCTGTCTGAGGATAATAGCTCCTGAAGGTACACGTGTACAGCATCTCTGGCAAACTTTCAAGCATACATGATAAAAAAAAATTGGGTATAAACTTCCAGGATGATTTACTATAGGGTGGGCTAAAACTCAACAACTTAAAGCAACAATTGCCACCTCTTATCTTCAAAGTAAAAATGAAAGAGAAAAAAAAATAATAAAGAGCTATAATAAACCGTTAACTTCAGAACGCACATAGGGTCTTTCTGGGGTATGAACTTCTCTGGAATGTTTTTCCCTTATCTCTTGGGAAATGGCATTACAGAGGACTTCAAATGGAACTGCCAAGTTTCAGAGGCTATTTTGTCCAAACAGGCCAGTTGGACTGGAGCATGCATGAAAAAAAAACAGGGACTTGCAGCCTCACTGCAGAGCATGGCTCCGCAGGGAGCTGGGAAATTTGCCTCAAACAAAATCCACTGGCAGATTGTCATTATCTGGCCACCTCCGATGATTTAGGGGCTCCCTGCACCGCCTAACAATCAATCAATTACCCTGATTGAACAACCCTAAAACACCAGTTTTAAAAATGTAACTACCCATGACCCAAATTTCCTGCTGGTTATGCTGGCCTCAGGTTAGCCCCATTTGTCTATCATCAAGGGAGCCAATAAAAATAATAAAAGCAGGTCAATTCTGAGCTTTCCAAAGGCTGTATAAAAACATTAACGCTGCTTAATGCACAGCCAGCTAAGGCCCAAGCTCTAACACCTTCTGCTCAGTTGCCTTGTTTGGACATTTTAATGCTATAATCATATATTCTTCAGAATCCAGGAAGAGTTTGCGATAGATTTTTGTTGTTTTCCATCTCTCTCCTCCACCCTCCTTAGTTAGTTATTTTTATAACTTAAGCTGTGTAATAATTTACTATCCCTAAGGGTAAATGAACTGACGTCGATTTGCTGATTTTTGCAAAAGGCCCGAGTTTTGGCAGATGGGAGGACAGTGAAGAAAGTAAAAAAAATCATTTTTTCAGTTTTTAAACACTGAACATGATATTGTGCTTCAAAAGTGACATTTAAAATGTGATTTAAAGGATCTACAGGAATTAAGAGGAAGTGTAATAAACAAGGAAAAAAATTTTGCATTTCTGTGAGAGGCATTATTTTCGGTATTAAATAAACCTGTAAGAATCTAAAGCCATATGTACCATTAGACATCTTTTAGACAATGGAAAACAGAGTGTGCTGGCGAGGAAGAGAAGAGGAGGGTCAGAGTTTACTTGAATTAACACGTGTCCCTGACAAAATTGAGAAGAGAACTGAGCACTCTAATCCCTGCGGTTCCAGCCCACTGTCCTCAGCACATCATTAAAAATATTAAAGCAAAAACCAACTTCAAGCAAGTGGAATTTATTTTCTTTTAAAATCCAGGAGGAAGGAGGAGATAAATCTTAAGAGACTACTTCACTATGTAAATATTCTAGTGGCTTTCCGCTTAGGAAGCAAAACATGTTTAATTCCTTCAGAGGTCGCATGAGTTAACAGAACTTTTCGGAATGGGAACCACACAGCTTTACAATAGTGAGGAATTTTATTGGGGAAAATCAAAACTAAAAAACAACCCCAAAACCCAGCTGCAGGTAAAACCAGCAGAAGGATCAGTGGAAACTCACAAGCCCTTGGGTCATTTGCTGCCCCATGCTCCTGGACCACCCTATTTAATAGAAGCTCCTTTTATTGGTAACTTAGGTGGGAAAAGACGCTTCATGAGACGTGGAATAAGCAGCTTTCCAATGTTGCACTATTTGATTTGTCATGCTTTACCTGGGTTTGATGTTTTGTGTTTCATGATTTTGCCACGCAGCGTATTAGCTTCCCCACTATTCAGACGAAGACAGAATATTCTAGCTGCTGAGAGTGACAATGGCACCAAGGGAGGACCTCAAGGGTATGCAAAACCAGCTCAGATCCTTCAATGGCAACAGATTTGCAGCAGCAGACATCTTAACGAAAACAAGAGGCACTGCCAAGCTAAGGAGCAGTCTTAGCTGCCTGCAGTGCTCAGCTGCCCGTAAATCAAATGCTGCAGTTCTGTTACTTGCTGTTTTACACTGTTTGGCCACCTGAGATTTGGGGTTGATTACACGTAATTTCCATATGGGTGAGAAGATGTCTGTACTCCCTACTCCCAGCAAAACAATCATTTCATGTATTTAGTTTTCATTAAATGGCCTATGAGTGACTAGTGATTTGACACAATCAATCAGTAAGCATGATCTTACCACGCAAATTGTGTTTTTCCATATTAAGCTCTAGATATCATTATAATTCTTGATTTGGGCAGGTTTTGATAAAAATGTCTTCTCTTTACGTATCTGTACGGTATGACTGAAGAATAACCAACCCAAAACACAACACAAATAATGAAGATCTTCGAAGTACTACACTCTCACCATTAGGAAACCCCTCAATCTGTCAGCATCAAAATATATAGCATCCAATTATTCAGGCAGGCTATTTAAGAAGACGATGAAATCATTCTGATAACTGAAGTCCACTGTCTGTACACTTCCTTTTGCAGGAAGTGAGTTTGGATGCCAGAAAAGTTTTAGTCTCAAACTTATGTTTCCAGCTGGGGAGGGTTTACAAAGGCTCGCCTTGCAGGGGGAAGGAGCAAACTTTAGCCTTAGGGGAAAGCAGATGAAGCATTGTGAACTCACAGCAGCTTGAGAGTGGAGGTGTGAGATGGTGGCAGTAAATGGCCGCTTCCAGTAAAAAAAAAAGTGTAAGTCATTAAAGATAAGGAGAAAGATCACATTGCCTTTTGCTGGGGACCAAAAAAGGTTTATGACTGCCCCTGTCAATACCAAGAGACTTGCATCTTCCTCTCTTTAACGGCAGTGTCTGTCTATTCACTTGATAGACGATACAGAAATCTACCAAGAATACATGTATAAAGAAAATAGCAGAGAACTAAACTGCTAGTGAGACACAGGAAACAGTAAAAGCACCTAGGACCTGTCTCCTCTGTCATTACTCTTAATGACTCCTCTGTCTTTAATGAAATATCCCTACAGAGCCAATTCTATCTCCTGTCCCCTTTTCTGCATTTATCACCCACTCTGAGCACTGCCCCAGGAACTATATTCTCAAAACTGCAGAGACAATTTCCAGGCAGCCCTTGTAGACAGAGTCTTAAAATTCTACCATAAACAAATAAAAAGCAAATAAAAGAAAACGAGTAAGCTTTTTAAAAGCTATTTTTAACCTGGCTCATGCTGTCAAAGACACAGACTCACATTCCTCCTACGTGCATGCTCTCCCAATTGGCCTTCATTCTTGCCTTCTGCCCACGACAGCGGCCTCTCTCTTCTGCGCCTGCTGAAGTGTTTCTGTGACTATGCATTAAAACAAATCATTTTAACCAGAGTGATTCTCTCCTCGGGTTTACGGCTTGGCCACAGAAACACGTATACTAGCCACGAAGGCCAAGGATTGGACCACTTCCTTATGCAACAGTGCTGGCTTGAAGCCTACATGAACTAGAGTTTAAGGTTGCCAAGAGATATAAAAGAAAATTATATAAATAATCACCTGCTCTTTGGATGACTTCTTCAATACACTGTCATATGGCCAGATTCTTAATTGGTGTCTGTCAGTCAACACTACAGACATCAACAGTCCTTTGCTAATTTTTACCTGCTGAATATCTATCCAGGATGTTAGCACTTACTGCAAAACACAGTGATGAGTCAAAGGCAAGAAAAATTAACTTACAACATAAAGCTTTTAAAAGGCACAACATTTGTAAGCTCTTCTGGTCAGAATTCTTTTTTTTTAACGTCTTGCATAATTCCAAAACCACACCACCAATACTTAACAGCTAATATGTGATAACAACAAAAATATTTAAAACAAGCTGTTCAAGCCCTATCATGTCTAACACCAAAACAAAAGCAAAGCCCAGGACAGTTCTTTCAGCAAGTAACTCCCTAGCCCATGATCATGACCTAAGCAATTGGATTCCACCTATAACCCATAGCCAAAGTAGTGTATTCCAGTATTTTTCTTTAACCTAACTTCCTTAGGACATAAAAAGAAATTATATTTTGAACAACATAATTAAGATTTCCTCTTATCACCTTTCTCCTGTCTTTACTGAGCACCACAGTTGTCTGACAATTTCCTGTTTTCAACCACCTTGCAACTTCTTCAGTTATTTTTGTTTCTTGTGTTACAAGAGGCAGATTCAGTTACTACGTCAGAACTGCAAGACTTACACATACATTTTGTTAAAATTTAAATGCCATCACAAAAACTTCTAATAAACCCACTGATATCTAATCTTCCACAGTACAGAAATCACCTCATCCCAGTGAGTTATGCTGTCTGGCGATGCATCATTACATCATACGGTCCAGTTTTTCCCTCCCTCTTTGGAAACCATCTAAATGTACAGCTGTGTTAAGATACTGTAATGGGTTCATGGGGGCTCAGGGGCAACAGCATACTGAAAAAAGGATATTTTATAAGTCTGGATTTTATTAGACAAAGCTCTGCAAGGATAAGGACAATTTTACTTAAATCACCGCATGTCTGACATAAGAGACTCATCAGCAAGTTAAAAAGGGAGTACTTCCAACATACTCAGTCAAAAGCTTTTAGCTGTGATGGCTTCTACAGACGTGCTCGGTAAAAACATGAATCAGCACGGCAAAAATGATGTCCGAAGAATGAAAAAGGAGTACAGGCACAGTTAAGATAAAACATGTACCAGAGAAAGATCTTGGTGCTACGCATGTCAGGATTTTTTGTGTGTGGTTTTTTGAGGTTGTTTGTTTGTTTTTATAAGCCTTGGAATATTGGGAAAACTGCCAGAAGATGGTAGGGGTTCAAAACTGAGAAAAGGGCATGGGGATAACATAATATCCTAGGAGGTTAAAGCTCACATCAGCTTTGAGGAGAACAATGGGAAAGCGTTCAGTCACTACAAAGCAAAGGATAAGAATCCACAGGGACAGAAAACAAATAAAAGGGGTATAAATCAAGAAAAATATAGTACAACCAAATCAGTCATTCAATAGTGCACACCATATCTGCAGGAGGGGATTCTATCCCGCCAGATGGTTACTGAAAAGATTTGAGAAATGCTCTGGACAAAGAATAGGACATGAATCCCTGCTTAGAACCCTAGTTATAACCCTTCAGGTTGGAAAAACAGATGACCCAGAGGGGATAAAAGGTCTAAAAAATCACAGATAGGGTAGGGATTGATTGTGCACTCTCTGTCCCAACACAAGAACTAAGGGGCAATAAACGAAGCTGGTAGGAGCCAGTTTAAAAAGCAAATTAAATGGAGGTAGTTCTTCATGCAATTTGCTCATATGTGGAACTCCTTGCCAAAGGCTGTTGTGCTGCTAAATTCTTACTTGAGTTCACAAAGATGATAGGAAAACTCACAGGGGAAAATTTTTTCATCAAATATTAGTAAATACACAGAAACCACATCTGTTGCAGAACTCAAAACGGTCAGAGTTGGGAGAGTATCATATAACCTTGTCCTCTTCTCTTAATTTTCTGTAGGCAGCTGCTTTGAGTACGCTTAGAAAAAGCAAACTAGCTCAGCTACATTTTTGATCCAATCCAGAATGGACGTACTTACCTCAAAGTCATGGCAAAAGGACCAATATAACTACAAAATACAGTATCCAGGGGAAAGAAGTAGGGGAGCAGGTTTATTACAGTATGTGGCACTGTCAGGATCAGTTCCGATATATTGTGCCCAGTTCCAGTGTCCACATTTCTAAGAACCTGTGGAAACTAGACATAATGTTGGAGAGAACTATAAAACAACTAAAAGACTAAATTTCTTCAGAGTGAGAGACAGTTGGCATATCAAAAGGAAGAATAACAGTTTATCTGTGCAGACAGAAGAAAATTTCAGAGTATGAGACAGCTCTTGAATCTAGTCAAGAAAGGCACAGGAGAAACAAGGGAAGCTGAAACTTATGATTTTTCCAGTTCTCAAGTTAGTGGAGATGCTCTTGGTGGTGTGCATATTTCAAGAAAGACTTTGGAGGGTGAAAGGACAGAAAACAAGCAGAAAGCACAAACTCAGCGGTCTCACGCAATAAAACACTATGCATAAAATGCATCTGGTGAATAAAACCATAAACTCTTTGGCACAGTGCTTAATTGCAGTGAAAAGAATTGTGAACTGCAAGGGAAAAATAGAAATAGCAGAAAGGATAAAGGTAATACATACTGAAATACTGGACATGCCGTGAGAGCTGGCACACAGGAGTAAGTTATAAAAGGAGACTGACAGTCAAAATAACCCCATCTTGTCCCTTTTTCTCCACATTTTTGCCTTTTGAGGCACCTCCTTCTCTCAGCCCTTTGTTCTATACATCATCCTTCACTCCTGCGCCAGTCTAATGTCAGATGTTTCAGAAACTCCTCAGGGCTGCAGGGAAACCTCCAGACTTTTGGTGATGGGTCAGTCCATGGTGGACACTGGTACCAGAAATGAAAAAATGAGATGGCCTGGGACAAGTGTAAAACGGGAAAACAAGTCCTAACGGGTGAAAAACAGGAGTTTGGAGCCCACACGACTGTATGGGTTCATTTGAAAGACATTTGTTTTCTTATTGCTGTTGGCTTCTTGTGTTGAAGTGTCTTACCTCACCATCAAACTTTTTTAAACAAATCCGGTCAGCTTCGGCCCGTAGAAGTTTGATATTAACAGACAATCAGGACCTCTATCATACATTGCCACAAGCACCAATGCCAGTTTGCACCAAAGCATCATACAAATCATGATTCCAGCTAAGTTAGGGCCAAACATATACCTGATAGCTTTTAGCGATGCTTAGAGATTATACTATTCCATGAAATATGCTGAATAAGGGTACTATTTTGACCAAAACACTCCATTTCACAGTATCGTTGAAACCCAACTTTTTGTTGACAATTTCAATGGAAGTGGATGCAGATCTGAGCAAAGCAGCATTCTCTCTCCCTATCCCTTCTCTTTTGCTCCTTTTCTTAAAAAAAAGGCCAAAAAGTGAAAATCTACCACTAAGATAAACATACTTGCCAAAACCTGTTGGAATTTACCAAAATACTAGGAATTGAAACTCCTACGAGTCAAGAAACTTGAAAGCCATTTAAACATCAACTTGCATGAGATGGTCATATGAGGCTAGATGCTAGATCACATTACTGCATTTCACAGGTATGAATTTAAACAGTAGCTAACTTGGAAATGTTTTGCACTGTCTTTAAAATATTTTATACCTCTGTATGCAGATAGACTAAGACATAACAGATGACATAAATGACAAAGCAAAAATATATGGACATGGGAGGTTTGCACAGGAGAAGATCCCACTGCTCTGCCCACAGTCCTGGTTGGAACCACAGGAAGGAGACAGAACGGCAACACAAAGACATGCGAAGGCAGATTATCAGTCCGCTGCAGAGCACCACGGCTGTTAATCAGTACAGTAAATGTTATCACAATAGAGTACTGACATTTCTAGCCCTTGTACAAGGCTCACCATGCTTTAAACAGGATTCAGGCTTTCATGGTGATTAAAGGCAGATGTCACATGCATGAGTAAGTTTGTAACTTATGAGCCCCTCATCCATTTTTGTGTGTGGAAGGAATCTTTCATTGACAGGACATCTTCACTGGAGGATGCTCGCTGTGGCATGATTTGCACAAGGAAGAACATTTTCCTTCCCTTTTTGAGGTTGGGAAGAATAAAACAAGCTTAATTATACAACTATATCTCATTTCATCCTATGAAATGTATCAGGTTAAAACCTTAATTTTCCTGTCCAATTTTCCACTGCCATTAAAAACTAATCAGGTTACCATCCTTCAGAGAGCAGAGGATGGCAGAAACAACAGCGATCCTTCAAAGTAAAGGATGTATTTTTTTCCCTATAAATATGCAAGAACTGCAGCCACAATGACTACTGATCACATATCTAATATAAAACATCAAGTGAAATACAGGCATAGGCAAAATGACAATTATTTTTCCGCTGTGATAGTGCTACAGTGAAAAACTTCTGAAATCCCATTCTTTTAATCTTCTCATCCCATCCTGGAAATGTTTTCCTGCTCTAGAAGCTGACAGTTCTCTCTTCAAGCACAGTTTAACATGACTGCCTACGAGCGGTTCCTTCAGCTCCTTAACTGAGTAGGAATCCTCAACGCTGGTATTCACGTGCGGTGGTGAACAGACTGCATGCCCTGGGTTGGGCATGCCTGTGCATGGGTATATGACCTTTTAGGGCGCCAGTTATTAGTAAGTATACCCAACACCTCCTTGTCAGTCATGATACTCCATGCCCCTTGGCCCATGTGCCCTTCTCACGGCTGGAATGCAGCAAGTCCTCTCCTCTTCCGGCTCCTTTCAGCGCTCCCATCGTCCCCCCACAGGGCTGGCCCATGCTGGGTGGCACTGGCAGTGATTTTGCAGCTGGCTCCTTGCTCTGGATGAAGAAGATGTCGGGCTGCTCTCCTACCACCAGCTGGAAGGACCATGTGAGGGCATCTTGGCGGCCAGGGATTGCTCCTGCCACACCTCCTCCCCGTCCGTTTGTCCAGCACGAGCTACAACTAGAAAAACAATCCCAGCTTTCTGTCCCCTGGGATTTCCCTCCCACTCAGCCGAACGCCTGAGTCAGCATAACTATCCCTCATGATATCACATTTGGGCAAAGGGAGCCAACCGGAGCACAGGACATCTGGTCCCAATATCTAAAAACACTTAAATCATGCATGTCATTCCAAACATTTAAAGACTTCAGAAGTTTTTAGTTACTTTCATATATATTTCCTAGTTGCTTCATGCAGAAAGGATTTCTTATGTTCAAGTTTCACTCTGAAGATCTGGGGAAATGTATATTCCATGTCATTTTAACTAGAAAAAAACCCCAGCCTTAAAGATAAGCCCAGATGTGACTTAAGCTACCTTTATATTAGCTGTTTTTTTAAATTATTCCAGGAGAATACCAAAATGTGCTGAGTTATAACACTTAACAATTCAGATTTCAGTAACAAGCGAAAAAAAGCTGGTTTTATGTGCAATGTTAAAAAAACCCCAAACAAATCCAACAAAAAACCTGCCCCCCCCCATGCAGTTGTATATGCTAGACAGTGATGTACCAAGATATTTTCTAGTTCCCCATTGTGCTTTTTGGTAGGAGAGAAAGGAGGCATGGCCCAGTAGTCAGGCACCAGACTGAGACTTTGGAGACCGACGCTCACCTCCACGTTCGACTGCGAGCTTCTTGCTTTTCTCCACCTGCAAGCAGCGGTAGCTTCCTCACGTTACCAAGCGTTAATTCAAGTGCTCTGATAGTCTGATGTTGAGTCCCAGGTATGAGTAATAACATTCAGTGCAGCAAATAATTCCCTTTGCAGCCCCTGCATACACCGCAAGTCATGGTACGCTGACGCCAATACAGCAGAGGCACACTCTGAGCCCGCTGTAACCTATTTAGTTTCAGTATCAATAGCAGTCAAGCTGTCACAGGATAGAGCTCAGTATTAACTGGCTTCTTTTTCAAAAGCCAGTACGGGTACGTCTATCTACCTCGCAGTCTATCTTGCACAACTCTTGCATGAAAGAGAAAATAGGACTTTGATATAATTTCTATTCTTCTTATCTGGCTCCCCACACCTCAGGGTGGGAGTGTTTCCAACCTCTACCGTACACAGCTTCTACTGCAGCGTACCCATACCACTGTAACAGCAGAAAAATACTAATTTCTTTTTTGGCAACTACTAGAAAATTCTTCACCCCCTCCACAGCACAGAAAGCTCCTGCTTTTCTAACAAGCTGTCTGTCAGTCTGCTCTCAGGACATGAGAATCAGACGTTTGGGGCATAAGTACTATTCTGTATGAAGACACCATGGCAGCAAAAAAGAAGAGGTATGAGAAACCATAGTTTGAATGACAGAATCCAGAGGATCTTGGTTACATGTTACAACTCACAAAATACTTTAAGTCATTTATCTGAGACTTGGATCCTATTTTGGAAGGCAGATGAGTATTATAAAGCTCTTTTAGACACTGTTTATTACCATCAAAATGAAATATGAAAAGCACTTTCTGTTAAATCCAGTATCTGGACAACTCTTACAACATGTACCCTAAATAAACAAAGTAAAATGGTATTGCAACAGCTAGAAATAAAATTGTGTGTTAATACTAAAAATAAAAATAGGAAAAAAAAATTTTACTGCACTAATGTATGTTTAATCCTTCTAAAAATAAACTTTCAAAATAACATCATCACAATTAAGTAACTCCCAAATGTTACAATGCAAGTGGCTACTCCAGCCGTCAGCTGGGACCCTCGCGTCGAAGACTACTTTTAGTTTTACTGGAGCAAACATTCCAACCTTCTCAGCAGAAAGTTCTGCAGGCCCTAGCAAAGATCACAAACCCCACAAAATTTCTATGCTACTGTTTAAGAACAGCAGCATCCACAAGGGAAGGGGGGTGGGTGAAGATAAATCTAGACACAGTTGTTTTCTCTTTAAAATTTCACCTTTCTTTAATAACCACTACAGAAAACCTAAACTAGTCTCAGGACAATCTTTTCTCCTGCCTCCAAATAATTTCGCTCTGCCACCTCAGTCATCGCCACTTTTGTCAGATCCCAGCAAATTACCGGTTGGTGGTCTCGCTGTTCTACCCTGAGCCGTATTTTAATTAGTCAGAGCATTGAGAAAAGATTATTGTACAAATATTGGCGAATCTTCAAACAAGAGTACATGCTGTCCATTTTATTCACAATGAAAAAGCTCTTAAAGAGATTTCGATAAAGATTTGCCTCCTGCTTGCAGCCTACATTTGTAATGTTTATATAAGTGGGGGATATAAATCTTTTTCAAATGAACCCCACAGTTTTTAAACCAGCCTTGTTATAAACTGCCTGTTTCCGTTTTGCCTGCCTAAGCAAGCAATGCAGAGCCTGCTCGGGATAGACTGGAACTAATTTAATGTGCTCCAGGTTTAATCCCCATCCTCCCGGCTTTTACTGGCAGATTTTACACAGAGGACTACTGCTGACTTTAACAATGATTCATGTGATAAGTGGGTTTTGATTTGTTTTTCCACATCAGAAAACATGCAACAGAAAGGCCACCAAAATAATTTTAATAAAACATGACCAATCTGGAGCCAGATTTAAAAAAAAAAAAAAAAAAAAAAATTAAACTTTGACACAAGAACTGTTTCTCTATGCTCAACAGCGCTTTGAATTTATTAAGGTGAATTACTAGCTTGCTTTACGCAAAAGAAAAGCCCGTAGACCTCTACATTTGGTTTGGAAGGAAGCCAGCGCACACTCCCGGACATCAACACGCTGGATCGCAGGACACCTATCCGTTATTAAAAACGCAAAAGAGCGGGACAGAAGCAAACCCGCCGCTTATCGCCCAGCCCGAAGCGGCACCACGCGTTACTCTCCCGCAAGCCTGGAAACGAGTTCAGCCACGAGGCTGCTCCTGCTGCCCTGGGCGGGCCGGGGCCGGGGCCGGGGCCGCGGCCGGCGGCGGGGACCGGGGTCGGCGGGTGCGGGTTGGGGTCCCTGCAGGTGGCAGTGTTGGAGCGCCGGAGGGAGCAGAGCCGCCGCCTGGAAACCCGATCCAGGCTGAAGGTCAGCCTTCTGCAGCCGTCAGCCGAACATCAGGAAAATAGCCCTACGTTACCAGGGCGAACATGCTTCTTCCCCCCCCCCCCCCTTTTTTTTTTTTTTTAATTTTTTACATTCGCAGGAGGGAAACATGTTCGTTAACACTGAACACCGAAAAAGGGACAGCATTTAGAGAAGTAACATACGTTTATTTTTTCAAAATGTAGGTGAATTACTGACGCAGAGACCATATAGATACTATTTTGCAATCATCTTCTCGTGTACCAAATTCCTTGCTCATTTACATAAACCAGATGTTTCTCTGACAAACCAAATTCCTCAAGGAAAAAACAGAAGTCACTATATACTTCACGTCTGAAATGAAAGATGATGTGAATATACGGCACCAATGTTCCATTAGCTGCTGAAGGCAAACGTATACATTAAGTGCAACGTTTTTTTTCTATTTAGCAGAACTTCTGTGAGGGCTTAGGTGATCCTTGGCATAAGCGTCAGAAAAGGAAAATGAAGCCGCTTCGATTATATTCACTGCCTTCAATGGCCTTCACTCCCCTTGGGGAAGCCAGCTAAATTTCTTTGCCAGATCTTGACACTCAAAACTAGTGTGCTGAGTGGACGAATACTCCAAAACCAGTGATCCGTACTCCTCATTCTTGCAGGAGAACTGGCTCCTGGAATCTTTCTTCCCAGTACCCCCATTCCCAGAGGATTATGAGGGGAACAAGAAGAATGATTATTTAACTATTTTAGTGATCGTTTAAAACTTGCAAACTTTTGGTACACATGGATAAAGTGAAGGACATGGGGAATACCTATTTGCTGTTACCAAAAGAAGAAACAGTAATGAGAAGGATTTTCTAAAATCTCTTCAGTTACCCCTAATTCTTACTGCTTTTAACAAAAAACAGCTTGCTAAATTTCTAGATTACGACAGGAACAACAGTATTTTACATTTAATCTGAAAGGCTAAATTCATGGAAGATGCCTGAAGGTTATACTCATTACTCACCTAATCTTCCAGAACATACCCTTATCTGCCAAACCCTTCCAAATACATGGATCTACCAACTTTTGGTGTGGAGCTATTAAAATCCTGGTAAGAAGGGCAAATCCTCATCTTGAATGGCACAGAGCAACAGAAAATTCACAGCAAAACATTCAGCCTGAGAATAACTAATAGGTAACTTACCAACAACCAAACATCAGGAAAAGAGTAAGAGTGAGCTATAAAAGCCAGTATTTTATACCAATCTCTGCAAAGAGTGCAGGTACAGCCATGAAATTTAGAACAGGCTCTGAAGCTGCAGCTACGAATATAGAAACAGCACAGCAAAGGCAACTTTGATGATGGCAATGGTAAAACAATGAAGAAAAGTAATTTCTTCATTTGCAATTTCTTTTTGGACTACTGGAATGTCCAAACTCACCCTGTATCCTGAGATCAAGGTATCAATGGGATTTGCAAGAGCTGACCTAGCTTTGAGCAGTAAGCAGTTCTCATCAGAAACAGCACAGCCATTTTCTTTTCTTAGCCCTTCTTTCCAGTGCAGGCTAGCAATTACTGAGCCAACTGCAAAATAACCAAGAATTGGTCCTAAAGGACCACTCCGCTAATTCTCATTCTTGAATTAGGTCACATGTTTCACTGGCCCCCAATCTCACCTAAAAATAGCATGAACTTAGAAGACAAGGTTATTAAATCTCAATGTCCAACCACTTGAGAAAGGTATGTGGCAACTTCAGTAAAGTGAAATTGAAACAAAATACCCCAGAATGACACGTTACACTTAACCTTTACTATTGGTCCTTTCAATTTCAAGGGACACTGTGGCCCTAGAAGAGCCATATGGCCCTAGTGCACGGCAGCCGTGTTTCCCTCTCCTGACAACAGCAGGGCGCTGCCACAAAGCCCACAGTTCTCACATCCAAACACTCAATGCATTGGCTGTTGGGAAGGGTCTTGCAGACTACTGTCAAAACAGCCACGTCCACAAAATCTGTGTCTCCAAATCCTCTGTACTTAAGTCCCCACTTTCTGGCAAGAATGATTACATGAACACGATCACGTATAAAAGGATAAACATCTATCCGCACACTGAGCCTCCTGCCAACACAACCAGAAAAATTGACATGTGTAACTTGGAAAAAAAAAAAAGTTAAAATACTATTTTGGCTGCATCCCTCCAGCACTGTAAGCTGCAACCAGCAGCGAGCCTTCGAAAGACATTCCTCCAAAATCACAAGTTCTCAACTTACAAAGTTCTCTCCACATAAAATAACATGTCATTGTCATATGCTGACAGAAATTTAACTCAGTCTAGAATAGCTTTCCTCCTAAATCTTATTATGTAAATAAATAAATAAATAGCATGACTGGTCCACCATTTCAACACAACCAGAGCAATTCTAAGTCAGCATTTATGCCTCTCATTTTTTTTTTAATTAAGGGGAAAAAAAATAAACCTCTCACAGTATCTATTGAAAAGATCACTCACATATTTTGTTCCCAACACTCATCAGTAATACACACTAATTTCCAGCAGAGGTTCACTTTACACATCTGATATCACAGGAGATGGCTGAACCCAGGCCCACAACTACATAATTAAATTCAGCGTTTTCATCTTAGAGCAAGGACCAGATTGACAGCACAGTGAAGCAAAAGCCCTTATCTACACAACTGATAAACTAAGTATGCAAAAGCTCAAGAGGTTAGGGGGTAGCCCAAGCTCCCTTCCTACTCAATCTCTGCCAATTTAGCATCAATTAGACCCCTAAGAACCAGACTGATACTCTCAACTTACTTCGTATGTGCCATGAACAGCTAGGATGTAACAGTGCCTTTAAACCAATGATCTAAAACTACAAAATTTCCTTGCTTATTGCTTGTCAAAAAAAAGTGTCGAACTGATTCTTCCAACCATGTGTCTGATGTTTCTCAAATAATTGGTAATGATCATTGTCCAACTGCAAAATTCGTGACACGCTGCTTTATCTTTTAAATAAAGGTGTAGTTTGCCAGCTCCAAAACTGACTTCACAACCTCTGGACTTTATACTGCTGGTGGAATTTTAGTATTATTTCTACCAGGTCTCCAACTTGCCAGAACTTTTATATTTAAAGCTACCAGCTTATGAAGAACAAACCTCTATCTCAAGGGATATTATACAGAAACTTTGTAAAAAATCATGGTGCAAAATATAAACAGCTGTAAAAATTAAAATATCAAGTCAATTTTCCTGACAGTACATAATTGTTCCCTAGAGTGTCTATTTTGTTCATAATAGGCTGTAGATGTGTGAAGAACTGAAAAAGAAACTTCACGTATTTTTCCCAGGAAGTTTTTCCCCAACAGATTTTTGTCAGAATGGCTCTCTTGGTCTGTATAACATCCTTTGCTTCTCAGTCTTCCGTGCCTGCTACATTATTCAGCTGGTAGACTGGTGAATTATGAGGTTATGAATAACATGATGTTCAGTATTTATATGAAGGCTACACTTAGAATGTTTTTTTGGAAGAAATGCAAAAGCAGTTTGCTTCTCAACAAAAAACTAAAAGCACATGCTGAAACAGACGTGGAAGGATAAGGGATGACATCCACCAACAGTGAAAAGCACTTGGAAGTTCTGCAATGGGTGGGGAAAAGCTGGGAAGGGCGGCAATTAGAGATGTTTTGGAAGAAGAAAAAAAATTTTTGGGGTGAAAGTTAATTTTTACTGTGCCAATCACAATTTAAGTTAAATTCAAGATTATTTTTCCTCATTCAGTTTATGATCTCATCGAGTCATCAAGGATGACTGATGATGTTTCAGGATTTGGGCCTTGGCCAGTTGCAAGTAAAAGGGAATTATTTATTTTTCTTTAGTGCTATGCTGCTGCCATTAACTGTATCCCACCCCTTTTTGTTTACAGTCTGTCACTGAAGCCACAGCTTTATTTTAATGTGGTGTAAGCTCTTGTCTGGGGTTGATAGTGTAAGTGATCTAGCAGCAGTCTTGCACAATGAGCATCACTTTGCACAGAAAGCACGCAACCTTTACTTCTGAAATGATCCCTGCCACTGCTCCAGACAGGATTGTCTACTCCTATTTAAATGTGGACATAAAAGCCATACTTGAGCAATGGGCACTATCATTTTCCTTGTGGTAAAACTACATTTATTTAATCCCTTTAAAAACAAACAAACAAGAAAATTACTTTGACCTTTGCCTTGGCGCAAGGATTCTGATTTGAAATGTGTATTACATTTCTAACGCACTGTAACTGTGTCCAGCTGAACTGGGTCAGATTTATGTGCAATTATGAAAAAAGGAAACCAAAGCAATTTAGTTTTCATGTTTGTTAGTATCAAAACATCTTGTAGCGGCATTAAGTTTTGAACGGAAACACACAGAATAATAAAAAAAGAAGATAACTGGAGAAGGAGTGGTCTGCTAAAAACTTCATTAAGCAAATAATATGGACTTTCTCACTTGCATTTTTTTTCTGGTTTAAACTGTTCAAAAATGTGTGTTTGAATGTCCCCACTTTGGCTGTTCATAAGCCACAGGGAGGTTTTTTTTGCATGAACTCTTCAACCTAAGAGTTTTAGCAGAAAAGCTTCTTTACAAGGCTTAATTAAGAGCAGGTTTAAGTCGGGGCCCTCACTCACTCTGGTTTTTATTTTGGCCTTCTCTCTGTGTCAGAAGTCAAGTCCCAAAAGAGAAATGAAGTTCATTATTGAGTCAGGAGAATATTTTCTCCTTCATTCTAAGCCCAACTAAACATGTTTCAGGTTTGAGTTTGGCTTTAGGTATCTCCAAATGAGATTTTATATTATATGCACCTAAGGGTGAAATGTAAGAAGATGCTAATCATGATTTTTAACTTTGCCCTACATAATAAATAATGTGTGAAAAGCACACTGCAATCTCCTTTGCATGCAACTGATTTGGTACAGGGAACCATATATTCTAAACAGATGGTGTTCAGAATGAGTATACTTCACACCATGAGAGGTTCACGATAAATGCAACATCATCATCATGAAGTGTGGTAAATAGTCATGCAGTCACACTATAAAATGCATTGAGCAATGTACCAAACCAGAACGGTACTGACAGATCTGTAGGAAAACATTCAATTTTTTTCAGAATGTTTTTAGTAGTAATTTATTGGTGATCTTTTATGTTGAATACTATGCTAGCAGTTTTTAAGGCATGCTCTCCTCAAAAGCAAGATCATATTTTAGCATAAATAACTATAAAAAAGAGGGTTCTTATTCATTCCTAAAAATGCAATGGTTTTCTTCCTGCTGTCCCTTTTTCCCACATTGCCTAGCCTAATGAAAGTGGCCATTAAGAGATACACGTCCAGTACAGTCCATTGTGATTTCACCACAACAAGGATGCATGGTCATTCTGGTGCAAGGAACAAGGACCGATAGTCAAGCAGTTAATCACTTTAGTTAACAGGAAATGTATTATGTTATCTTTGGTGATTTTATAACTGGACAGGAGGCACAGCCTAGCGCATCCTGCTTGCAACCAATAGCAGAAGCAGATGCAAGAGCGTGATACTTGTCATAAGCATTTCTAAGAACAAAAACGTGGTGATGTTTTTCAAAAGGCCTTTGAATGTTGACCAGATGTGGAGCACATGTGGCCCTTGAATGTGAGAGAATAATGCGACAATAAAGTTGAATCAATACGACATGTGCCAGTAATCACACCAAGATGACATGCAAATGTTTTAAAAACAAAAATATGTAAATTATTTTTAGTTCTTCAGGACAGAAAAACAGGTCACCTGGTCATCCATGAATTGCTGTTTCCATTGTCATTTGAGACCCCATCTGCATGAAATGTGTTGCTCCCTCTGTGAGACAGCATCTAGCATTTGTATTTTTATGTAAGAAATTCAGTTCCCGTGCCACTACTTACTGAAAACATTTAAGAGTTAAAAGATTTAAAGGTATCCTCTGCCTCTACATATTTTATGAAAATAAAACTCCTATGAAGAGCACATGCAAGAAAAGGACAAGATAACTAGTGCTCAGCAAGAGTGCTTTACCGATGTCTTAGAACTGCATACCCTCTTTTGACTTACAGAAGGGAAGCAGGATGAGAAAGGGCACACTACTCCATGCTTATCTTTACTTGTCTAAGTCTACCCATCAGATACTAAAAAAATCATTCATTTTCCAGTAGCGATCACTTCCCATAGAGATCTTGCTCAGGATGGATAAAACACAAATGCACACAGTGATAGGCTAGGAAACAATTTCACAGAGGCAACCAAACCATTTGCAGATGCTGACATTTGGAGTTCAAACTGATAGCCTTACACAGGTTGAATTAACACAGAAAAAGCTTCATTTCGTGTAGCTACAAAAACTGGGTGAAATCAGAATGTGAAGCAAAACATTGAAGTTTTGCATCCTGCTAATAGACTTCTCAGCTATTATGTCCCCTGAAATGCATAGTGGCTTCCCAATCTACATGTTTGGTGCCACTGCGTGCAGTCAGACCCCTGCCAATTAAATGTTGGCGCATGTGCCTTCAGTACATTCAATCTCTTCTCTGCAGCGAACGAGTAGATGAAACTAAAACAGTACATAGACAATGAAAAACTTTGCCTGCGTCAGTGATTGACACTCCCTTGAAGTAGCAGCAGCTTACATTTTTGTGTATCTTCTGCCATCTCTGTAGATGTAATGAAAAGATGTAGCGAACCGTTTCCCTCTGACAGTATGTAGATTCTCAAACAGCCTTTCTTCCCAGGGGACACAAGAGAAGCAGCATCAATTTTCCAATAATTCTGGCAAAAGCCAATCTCTCACCAAGACAACCTTGGAGAAACGGTAGATAAGAGGACACAGAAGGTGCAACCTGAGTTGTTCTAAAGATCTCCAGAACTACTGTGGAATACAGGGTACTTGAGTGTTGTGTATTGTCTCCTTGAGTACTGAGTATTTTTTGAGTAATTCCAGAAATGAAATAACATGGACAGAAAATCCATCTGCATTCTGGGGAAAAACCTACAGAGGGGAGGCAGGATAATTCTATTAAGACAAGTGAGAAGGTTCAGAGAGCTTTTCACTCGGCTTTTGGTACAAGAACATATATTTGAAATGTATTCCTATGTATCATATAGTCACAACCAGAAGACTTATGCCCAGCTAAGGCTACTGTCCCTTACAAATAACGAACTTTAGGTAGTGGTACATGATACCAAGAATTTTAGCTTTTTAATTATTTTTTTTTTTATTCTGCAAGTAAAGACTTTCAGTGTTTCCTCATAACTGTATCTCTTAAAACAGATATAAGAATGAATGCTTTTAAAAAATGTACTTTCAAAACCAAACAGAACCAAAACAAACGAAGCCAGTGACAGCCTGGTTACGAGGGACACCATAGCCATTTTTAAAATATCTGTTAATAAAAAGGCATTTGAGGACCCATGCCAGTCTCTCTTGGGGAACATTTATTTTAACCACACTATGATCCTATTGACAACTGAAAAACAGTATTCCGAGCAGATACATTTAATAGCTACAGCATTTTATAACCTCATTTAACACAGTGCCTACATCTTCCCAAATTTAACCATGTTATCTTTGTTCCTGTGTTGCAGAACAATATTCGGTTATGAAATTCAGAGAAAACCAGATACATGTTTAAAAACTTAAAAGAAAATGCTCCTTATTTTTATCATAGAAGAACCCTTCTGCCTCATTCAGGAAAGGCAGCGCTACTGTGTGAGGGTAAATCAGATGAAACTATGGAGTATGTCTGAATCCTTTGCTGCCTATGGCTTAGCAGCTATTTCACTTTCCCTAGACTTGGGGATGGGTAGGGAAGAAATACTAGAAGAGAAACTGATGGATAGAATTAAGTCATATTTGGAGAGTTTCTCAACTCTGGCACATTACCTCTTCTCTTTTCTTACAAATGTCCTCGTTAAAAAGAATTTGAAACTTTTCCCTTCCCCAGGCAGAGACCCAGACTATCATTTATTACTTATCTGTTACCTACAGTTTACCCTCCTGAAGGATAAACCTACATCAACCTGACAGTTGTGCTGAATGGCAGTGGTTTATGGACTAAGCCATTTATTTATTCTAACTATAACCATATGTTTTAACCTGCTACAAAATTATGAAATACTTCCCATCGATAGTCCAAGTTAGATTTCTATACTGAATTGCCTAATGTGAATGTACAGCATTTCTGTACTTCAAACAAACAGAGTGAAAGGAGGTAAATAGCAGTTAACTGCATTCATGCCTTATTAGACACAGCTGCACAAACGGGCTGTCGTATTTCATTAGAAAATACTGTAAAAGTGTTATGTGTGCGCGGTGCCCTTCTGCAGGCAACATGACCACTCTGAGTTACAGGAACACTCACAGAACCACGTGCTATTTGTTTTAAAGGCACACAAAGGAAAACACCCTGGGATGGGGTGGTGCAGGGGGGGACATCCAGAGAGAAATTTCATTTTTTCTCCTGTGCCTACTACATTTTTAATTAACAAAGCATTCTAATGGAATACATGAAAGAGTAAACACACAGAAAACAATGCTACAGAAGCCTCAGACTAGGTAAATGCAGGTAATTTCTAAGTACGGAGCAAGTATTTCCTTTTGCTTTTTTTGGGGGGGGAGCAAATGAGAAGGAAACAGTCTTGTTACACCAGTGTGTCTTGTATCAGCCCTCACGCTGCTCCGCGCTGAGCTGGGAACACCACAGCCAGCAGGCAGCTTCCAGCAGAAATCCACTTGTGTCAGGCCTATGCCATGCTGACTTTTAATGTTCTTGTACCCGAATATGTTGCCATGGAGTGAAACAGGCAGGCTTCCAAAGAGGTATCTTCTTAGATCGAGAAAGTCCCTAGAGAAACTTCATGGCAATGAAAGGTAACTTAGCTGAAGAGACATGAACTGGAGAAAATCTAAAAAGGAAGACCACTAGAAGAAATCTCTCTATTTCCCAAGAAACCTCAGGAACATGTGGGAAACAACTACTAGGATTGAGTCATTTGTCTGTTACATATACCTGTGGGACAGCAGAGGTACTAGTAACCACTTTGATTAAATCCTAATATTTTACACCTCTCCAAGAGATTTGATTTTAAAAATCATTCTTCATGACCTACTACAGAGGTGAAATTCCACTAAGATTTTGCTAGCTGAGTCAGCACGTTGCCTTCAAACAAGACCTGCTTTCCTAATCTAGACAAGGAGAGCTGACACTGCCTTCTTTACTGGAAGTGAGCAAATGATATCAAGCAAGTCTATACATCTGCAAACAATGATATCATAATTTATAATGAATAAAAATCTACCATGGCTCCATAGCGGGACTGAGCCACGATCAACTTGTGTAGTACTGTCTCTCTGTGTAGCTCCCTTTTGGGGTGGGGCTTTTCAATGAAAACATGGCCAACAACAATGCAGAGTTTTGCGAGTTCTCTAACTCACTGCCGGTTCATTTTCACCAGGTAAAAGATAAAATCTTAAGTCAGGAAAAGTAGTTAAGCCCTAGACCACCCTGATCTTGGCTGGCCTGACAACTCGGAAAACTACCACCACCTTGTTTTCCATCAAGTAAGCAAAATCAAATTAAGAATAAACTGACTTTCCTACTGAAAATAATGGTTTTAGGAGAAATATCAGCCTCAGAGTTTGAGCACGGTTGTGTCTTCAAAGAGCTTCATGACCAAGAACAGATGATGCAGACAGAGGCAAGAGCTGCGATTTGAAGGCAGCAGCCATAAAGACATGTTTGCACAAGCACATCAAGACTCACCAAAGTTTATTTTTTTGCTGGGGCAAAAATCCTTTAGCATATTCTGTGGGACACAAGACAAATGGAGAGGCGAGGCTTACAGCTAGGGATCGGTACTGTGCCAATGGGGACTATCTGCTTTCCAGGTTGGGGCTGACTAACACCCAGACAACCCAGACTGTGGGAAAAGGCAGTTCAGTGTGCACCTGTATGTCTGTGTATGTACCCTGTGCCCAGAAATGTCTGTGATCCAAGGAAGTGTGTGGGCCAGTGGAAAGGGAAATATGCAACTCATTAAGGTGGGGAGACAGAGGGAATGCAACGTGGCAGCCCCACTGTTAATTTTGGATATCGCCCACAGTAAAGTTTTCATTAATTTTGAGTTGTGTCGTTTCTACGCTTTTTCCTTGCCAGTCTGTAGGAAATAATTACGTATATTCTCCAAAAAATGAGGAAAACTAAGCTGACAGACTAGTATAATCACACTCAAAAACAGAGATACAGTGCTGGCACCATCAAACTGGTTTGCAGATAAGAGATTTGATAGGTGATTTGCTGCCTTTGAGCTAACAACCACAATGATAAGCAGTTCCTACGAGTAAAGGTCTCACGACAAACGCTGTGCTCTGTGGTGTTGATTTAGTTATCATTATTATAACAGTACCTGGAATTTTACCTAGGGACAATACCTGGACTGTAAAAATAAGGCAATGCTCATTTCCTTAACGATTATAATATAATTGGTGAAAGCAGACAAAACCCAAAGGTAAATGCAGTCCTGCTGTGAACCTATAGCAGAGGCAAAATTAGTTAGGATTATTAGCTAAGAAACCTTATGTATCCTCTTAAAAAACCCCTTTCTTTTCTAACCTAGATTCTGACAAGCTGAGTGAACCATCTTGACTGAAAGCATCCAAAAAAACACACCAGACAAGTCTTTTTATCAAAAAACATGGGTATCATAATGAAAAAAATGGATAAAAAATAAAATGCTAGAGCACAGAGCCACCTACCTTCCCATCTCCATTCATATACCACTTTGCCTGTCCAGTAACACACAATTAACACCAAATTAACGAGCTTATTAGCAGAGACTAAATACCACAATAACACACTTGATTCAGTACTCAGCAAAATCTTGCCAATTAACTTGTCCATCAGAAGGCTGATGAATGAGCATTGCTAATGGGATTTCTGTTGTTAAGAGGCAAAAAGATGGACTATCGGAATCTGCACTCTTGCACTGCTTACCTGTGACCACAGAAGCCACACCTAAAAAGGCACCACTTACAGGTCCCTGCCTCCCAAAATATAAGATGCTGCTCCCAAGAGTGCTTGAATCCTCCACTTTGTTAGATCCGAAATAGTGCATGCCATTTTTCTGCAAGTTAAATAAGCCAAAAGATTTGCCCAGTCCATTGGAGACATTTCTCATGTTTTTGGAAGAGTGTTTTGTTTTTTTTAAAAAATATTTCACATATGACTCAGCCTGTCTTGTGCAAGTAATGCCAGAAAGAAGTAAGCTAAATTTTTTGGTGAGGGTGGCAACAATCTCCTTAAGAAGTAGAGTCTGGAAAGCAGATCCTGCCACTAACGTAAATCAGGTAGTACACAACTCTCTATCAACGGAGCAACGCAAACAGCAAAGCAAGGGCTTGCTGGGAGTATGCGCGACAGAAGCTTTGCCTCTTGGAGCACAATTATCTATGTAAGAGTAAATGGCGACTCACTCAATATTCTTAATATTGTGCCTCTCCGCAACTCCTCCACATACACTGACAGGGAATGAGGGCATCTGCCTTTCAGCCTGGTTAATGTTATCTTTTACAGAAAGTAAGCAGTTAATATTACATTTTAAGGAGAAAAGTCACAGAGGAGAAAGAATGGCAAGTGACAGGCACAGCCGTAGCTCCGCACAGGGACTCCCTGGGGCTGGTGAAGGGCTCCAGCTATCGATGGTGATGAGTGTTCGTACGAAACTGAGAATCATGCTACCTTTCTGCAACACGGGCCAACCAGATATCAACTGGCATGTAATCTCAACATGCATCTCAAAAGACAACTGGCAAGAAAAAAGCCATTGTTTAAACTTCTAACAAAATAATGCATGCGTGTGTAGAGGGGGTGGTAGTAGTTTTTTGCTTTCCCCCCAAAGAGCTGGCTCCCATTACAATCATTTATACATTGGGATTCTTTTATTTTACAGTAAGTATTTTGGTTTTGTACATAGAACATTAATTTAACAGTTCCCATTGACTTAATACGTTTAGCCCCTTCTTCCCACAAGGCTTTTTAAGTTTTATTGATGTGGACATTTGTTCACTTAAGAAAGCCATTTCTTTATTAAGTAGTCATTTTAGAGGCTCTACCTGACCCTTGTCTGGATACAAAGTACTAGCTCTTTCAGAAGATGAGGGAGGGAGGTCTTTCCTTTTTAAAGGAGAGCCACAATGGCAATACTTCACAATTTTTCAGACCAAGCGCAAACACATTTCTTTGACAAGAATACAGAAAGATACTCTTAACTCCCATGTGACATGGTAAACCCACTTAAGATATTTTAACTCCTTGTCAGACAGAGTTAAAAAACTTAAAACGGTTTTCTTTCGACAGTTTAATAAATTGTCAGTAGAAATAGCTTCTGTTCACTCTCAAAGGATTTATTTAATGTTAAAACAATGTTAAAACAATCCCTACCTGTATCTGATTTTGCTTTCAAAGTAATCTGACAAGAGCATTCTACTCACAGAAAATTAGTTTGACTAGAAGAATTATATATACACACACAAACATAGAGTAGAAGAATTTTTATTTATATTTTTATATGCATGCACACACGCACACACGTATCCTTCTTTCTGAGCAAAACTAGTTGGAATGTCTTAATTCTGGCATGTCAAACCTTGGAAATGGTCCATAACTGAGCTCCCCGAGAAGATGGAATATGAATTGTAACCAATAATGCCCTCCTCTCTGGAGTATCCCCGGTGGTGCACAAAGCCAAACACACTCAAAACAGCTCATCACTTCCACAAATTTAGTCCACTGTTTCACCTGTACTGCTGTAGCATGAGGTGTCCCCAGCAGTTTAGGGCTCTATTTTATAGAAATGTATAGAAAACACATAAACACAACTGAATTCTTGTTAAAAACAAGGTATCATGAACATAAGAGGCATTCAGCAAGCGAAAGAAATTAACTGAGACCATGTGAGGCAGGTGACAAGAAGCAACATTATTCCAGGGCTTGTATACACCAGTTTTTAAGCAAGACAATAAAATTTAACATAAATTTTATGTAGAATAAATACTTGCAAAGTTAAAAATATCACATGTATAAAGGCAGAATCCAAATGGGTTTACATGTTCTGGAAACAACTCCCAGTTTAAATGGAGCAAGTCTAACAAACAGATGGTTAAATAAGAACTTACTGTAAATAATTTGGAATCTTAAGCAAGTGATTGCTGCAGGACTATTTTCTCTTCAGAAGTCATCAACAAATTACATTTGATTCTCTAGCTGTGTAAGACAGAATGTGTAACAGTGTCCAAACTGCATTCTCATCCAAAAGGTACAAAATTCCAGAGGATGACCTCTGCAATCAATATGGTATCGTGTAAGACTCCCACCAAGACAATTCATTCCATATGTAACTTTATGTTGAAAAGTGACTGATCTAATTTCAATACTTTTTTTTTTTAATATAACATCTCTAATTACAAGCAGCTAACATCATGGGTCTTCTTTCCAAATACTGTTGCAGTATCTCTTCTAAAAAGATTTACTGATCAACATCGTAAGCCACCAAGAAGACAATTTATTGCACAGAGCTGCGCTACATAAGTATAAATTACATATAGACTAAAGCAATTTAAATAATAATAACAAGGAATGCCACTGATCTGAATCTATTCTATGTAGAAATAAAGGTCTCACTACAGCTGAACTATGAATTATTCTTGCAGAGCAAGAGGAATTACTCCAAAAGCTTTTCTATTTCCTCACTGCTTTGTATCAAACTGCTTGCTTTGGCAGGCCTGAAGCCCATACTTAAGCTTTTGGTTTATACCAGTTTAGAGTCAGTAAATGTCACCTAGTAACTACTGTACCCTGTAGAACAGTTGAGCGGTCTGAAAACTACAGTGAGTTCTAGGCAGGGAAAGTCTGCAAGCTGGTGTCTTAGAATTTCCAAATTTATTGGCATGGGGTCCTGTGCAGGCATGCATATGTGAACAACACCTACCAGATTCTGCAGTGACCAAAAGTGCAAATAAATAATAATGTCATCCTTGATTAAGTAATGTGTCATGCGTACCCTGCATTTGTAAAAATGGTAGAGAATCATGGCACAGGATAGAATGGTTACTAACACCCTAGCTATTAGATCTTGCTACTGAAACATTAACTACAATGTAAAATACTCAGCTGTATTGCAGTTTTTCCACTACTTTTTTTGTGAGTTTGCACTCTACTATTCATAGGAGAAAGAATGATGTAATTTTATTAACCTCATAACCACTTTCCGCCAACAGAAAAATAAAAACATTGGAATGACTATCTGGCATGAAATTTCTGTTTCTCTTAAAAACATGTCTATAATTTCTGTTTCTCAAGACACCAGGGACAAAAAAAAAATCTGTCTTCTGACAAATTTTACAGCACCAAAATGAGAAAATAGAAATAGAATAAAATACAACTAATTAGTATTTGGAACTTTAAACATGAAAATACTATACTGTCAGGAGCTCTCCATGTAAATATGCGTAATATCCACCACCAGAGTATCTGACCTACTTATATTATTACCAGGATGACACTAAAAACTCCAGATACTTTTGCTAAAATATTACAGTTGTTCTCTTTCCTATGATAGCAAAGCTTTGAAAAAAGAATGGAAAACAACCTGTAAAATTTAAAAAAATGACCACGTCATCCTTTGAAAACAAGTAGAAGGTAATGACTTTGATAAGATATATCACATATTCTATATTGAATTCACACATAATGACAACTTTGATTTATAGGTAGATGGCAGCCCATCTTGTAAGATCTATCTTTGCTTGTTAATCGGCATTCATTTTTCTAAGCAGTCAAGGTGATGTGCAGTGCCCACCTGTACGTTCTTAGCAGAGACTAGAAGTATAGAAGTAACACACTATTGAGCTAGGTAGGCTGATTGTGAGCTCAAATCCAAGAGCAATAGGATGTGTGTGAAGTTGTGGTACACATTGTCACGTCAATTGAATAGCTGGTCTCAATATCTGCTAGAAACATGCCATTTCCAAACTCACCAATGACATTTCTCCCAATCAGCAAGGCACTTACCTCATAGACAGTGCAGGACATGAAAGGAGTCAAAGCTCAGAGGGGACATGGTCCCAATTCAAGTGGCTTTAAGTCTGAGAAGTCAGACAATTCAAACAGGTGAAAGCTGAAAGGATTTTAGCTGGATATGCATCATAAAGCTAATTACAGCCAACCAGAACAATATAGCCCCCAGTTTACACTCTGGTTTTTCATCTATAAATGAAACTGTGAATGTGTTGGGGATTTTTGGTTTTGGTTTGGTTTTGTGGGTTTGTTGTTTGGGTTTTTTTTAGTATGACCTTTAATTCCAATTACTCTTGAGATTATGTGACATTATTCAGCATCACAAAACAAAACTTTGACAGTACTGAGATCCAATGGTAGCATCATGGCTTCTAGGTCAATGCTGAAGCTGTTTAATTTCCCAGTAAAACCATGAAATGCTGGTCAGCGGGTGCAAAAACTTTGTGCCACAAAAAAGCCCCAAGAAGCAACAATCCCCTCCCCAACACTGTAATAACAATGAATTCAGTAATCTTTCAGATTTCCTTACTTTGGGCAATGCAGTTATTTTAAGACAACAGTGCTGGTACATTTGCAGTTTTAAAACGAAGTTTAGCCCAGACAACCCAAAATGGAAGAGAATGTCTTCATCCTAAAGAAGAAACACATCCCTCCCCTTTTTGGGGGAGGTCAAAATAACTGTTTGCTTTCAACAGTCCTGGTACAAAAAACCTGCCTGATAAAGTATGAGTTGTTTGTAAGGAATAAAGCAAGAAATACCAATAATATTGTGGAAGAGATTTTTCTTTGAGTTATTACTAGGCATTGTATGTTACAGAAAGGCATCTACACTGGGAACTTTCTACCATGGGATCCAAACACAGTATGCACAGGACCTGGCATTTCAAATCCACTCAGTTTAGCAGAAAGGTTTGCATTGAAAAATGTGCAGCGGACAATTAGCTGTGGACAAGATGGAATGAGCCTTTAGCTGCCATGCAGTGCCAACTGATACAACTGTTGCCAGTATTTTCTGCCATTGCTGCTACACAGAAATGACAGTACTAAGAGTAAAATTTTTAACATGATAATGTCTTTGCTCATGGCAACCTACAGGAACTTGGCATCAACTCAAATCCTCCCCTTCCTCTTCTGTCTCACTCCAAAGTACAGCAGCAGAATTTTAAATTGCTTGGAGAATGTCTGTTTTCTTTGGGGGGAAATGCATTTCAAGTACTCCATATGTTATTTCAGAAACTCAGTCTGATAAACTTGCTTGCACTGAATAAACCCCAACCTTAGGATTTAAATGGATGGGGCTATTAATAAAGTAGACTACTACTCAGTATGAGAAGTACTTTACTCTTAAATCTTGAAAGCAAGATTATGCCAGAAGGATGCAGCCAATTCTAAGACATGGCATCCAACCTGGGGAATTTCAGAGCAGTACCCTTCACAGGGCAACTGCACTTTCCCTTGGGGCACATTATGCCCCCATTCACACTGTCTACTGCTGCTGAGTACTTTTAAACTGAATTTGGGGGCAGAAATCCCTGCTCAGTGAATATATGAGTAGTGTATGTTAAAAACAACGAAAATATTTTTCCTCTCACAGTGTCACATTTTGTTTAAACTCTGGAAGAGAGCTCCTCTTCATGTGCTTTTGTATTTCATGGGCCTCTGCTGCTTAATAAACCTTCATGAAAGTCATAAATTTGAGAACAGGGGATATAGCTAAACAGAGCTGAAAAGAATGAAGTGACAACATACTTTCCTACTTTCTGTTACGTCCCTAAATTTTAAATCCTTACTTGAAGGAAATCATGGCAGTCACATGAGGAATACTGGGGAGTTGCAGGCAGTGTGGTGCAGTGTTTAGTTTGTGCTCTCCTTCCCACCTATCAGTTTTATGGATGGTCAGAAAGGGGACCTCAAGAGAAGGAAAATACGATGGGATGGGATATCTCCTTGGTAAATACAATATACTGTTTCAATTCACAAAGCATTTAAAAATTCTGGGTAGTAAAAGCTCCATTATGTGCAGAGGTAGAACAGCGGAACACAGAGAAAACTTGTGATCGACAAGATGAATCATTCTGATGCATTACTCTTAACCCAGCACATGATCCTCTTTCCTTTCAGGTCAAGACCATGATCCCATCACAACCCAGTTTTGCTCTCAGACCATTCATCCATCCCAGTTAAGGAGAGGACAACTCTGTAGTAAGTATGCAGCTCCACTGACTTTCAGCAGACTTCTAGTCAAAACCAAACTTCCTTGCTGGAGATACAAAAAACTTACTGAGACAACATAGGTCTGAAAAATGTAGCTACAGATCTTTAATTATGATAAAATAGTGGAAGTGGGCTCCTTTCTACCTCTATCAGGCCATTTTTAGAACTAAGTACCTGCAATATCAGCTGAAAGGAGTGAATCAAGGAGTGAAGAAGAAAAATGGAAGAGGTTATTCCATGTAAGAGTTAGACTAAAGGTTTCATGTCAACAATGTGGTTTTTCTGAAAAGCACAAAGTAGACTAAGCAGAGAATCATGAGACCCATCAGAGAGATCCAGTAATGACAGCAATTCCAAAACTGTGCAGATTTATTTTTTGGGGAAATCTGAGAATTCTAACACCAGCTGTTTATACTGGGTTATCTCCTTTGGCATCAGATGGAGTCTGACATGCATCCATCAGTGAAAACTCTAGAATTCCTACATTGTCCTTGTCTAATAATATTACTCCCAGTAGATCTTTCACAAACAGTTGTCTTCTATGTGGTTCCAATATAGGATAGTAACTACTTTCACATTGAAACAATTACTTTTTATTGAGGATTTTTTAAGATTTATTATTTTAAAATACCTGAAACTTAACAATTTTGCTAAAGAATTTCTCAGTAGTACTGCTGAAATAAGCTACTATGGCATCAATTTTAGTGCAGAGTGCTATGTACCAACCATTCACAATGTAATGTCCTAGTTGATTTTTTTAAATAAAAATCTCTGATGTCTTCTGGGTCTCTCACTATTTTGCTCTTCCTACAAACTCCTGTCAACAGATCAGAGACAGGCCATGTGCTCAGAAGCAGATAATGCATGTCAGACTCTGTCTTCAAAATAGAGTCAGGAAAAGGATACATGCTGTACAGATTGTGTAATTCAAAATAACTGTTGTTTGAACTACTGAAAATGAGTATGTGCTTAAGGAACAGTTGCAAATGTTAGCCTAGAAAGTTTGCTTTGGCTAACACATTTTACCTTAATATGATGGGTGGAAGGCAGTGGGTATAATCCAAAGCCACCTACGATTACAAGAGTGCTTGTTATATGTTTCTTTTTTGTGAAATGTATAGTTTGGTTATTGCTTACCTCTGTTTTTCCACTCCCCGGTGATTTATGGCATGGCTTTTATATAGGCAGATGTCTGTTGTTGTGAAAACAATGCTGAGCTTGCAGCTTTATTTTGATTCTAAAGCTGGACTGGTTTTAAGATGGAACTTAGCCAGCTTCTGAGAAGAGCTATGTGACATGAGTCACTGCAGGAGAGAGAAGGGGACTATGGGCTGTCAGTCCCATGCTCCACAGTCCACACAAACCAAAGGATGGCTGCAATGAGTCCTTTTACCTGAGGTGTGTTTGTTTCTTAACTAGAGAAAGAAGGCTTTCTATGTTATTAAAAAATATTTCAGTCTTACCAAGAAAGAATAGGTTTTTTAATTAATGTAGACAAGAGCTTGCTACTATTTAAGTTTTGCATTTTTTGCCCTCCAAATGACGCAGAAATTCAGTGATTACAAAGCTATGAAGTATGGGTGGAGTCTTCTCAAAGCACCAGGGATAATATCCTGCTGCCAGAGATCATGGGGAGAGTCAGGTTGTTGATTTGTTTTCAACATCTAGACAAAGACAGCTAATTGTTACAGAAGTATCTGGTTTTAGTTGAGGTCCACACTATACACTTCACTTATTTAAGGCTGACTCTAACTTCATTAGAAGTTAGCTCATGAAGACTTGCCTCTTGCTAGGATTTCAGAAGGTTACTTTAAAAACAACACAATGGCAGAAGAGACAGCACAGGGAAGAAAGTTTTGAACTTTCCTTGATTTTCAGCAGCAATTAACTGTATTAGGTTTTTAGAAAAACTCTTCCTTTGTTTGGTTCATCTCCAAAGGTTAGTAGGATAGAGTTCAATACACCACTAACTCCTAATTTCCTGAGAGAAATCCAAGAGTGATACAAAATGGTATGTAAATAATACTGTGGTCACCAACAGGATGCTGTAAAAAATGTGGTGGTGGGAAAAGCTGAGGGTAGATGACAGCTGTGAGCAAAAGAAATCTCACTCTCTTTGTGCATGGAATTTCCTACTATGCTTTCATCCGCTCAGTAAATTACACAGGATTTACACTCACATAGTAACAAAGTCCTCTCTGCATTTGATTCTGCACATTACCTCAAGAAACATCTTCAGACTGGTAGCGATAACAGTAATAATAATAATCCCATCCAATGCTAAAAGTTATATCATCCTGGAATTTCATATAGATGTAAAACCATCACCCAATTCAGATTATTTATGTACTTCACCTTTAATGTCTACCCTTTTGTTTATAAAATTATTCTTAGACAAAACTATTAAAGATTAACTCTGTAGGTTCCCATTCCCTTCACCAGTTTGGCAGCAAAGAACAGTTTTTTAGCAAAATATCCAACACACTTCTTCATAAAAAAATACAAGCTACAGAATTCAATGGGAATTCAAAAAATTAAATAAAACATTTTTACTTAGGTCAAATAAGTTCATGTAATATGTACCTGCAGAAGTAATCTCTCAAACGCAAGGAAGTTGTCCCATTTGGAAGTCTGGGGGTGTTTCAAAGTCTGGATTGTGGCCAGCACAAGCTGTAGAAGACCACAATGGTTCTCCAAAGCTTTGAGATTATTTCTGAAAAGCTGAATGTATGAGCTGAGCTGTTCTGGGGTGACTCTGCCTGTGGAAAGGAAAACAGGACACAGCATTCAGTGGTGGCAAATACAAACCTAGAGTTTTTAAATTACAGTGAATGGGTTATAGAGAACTTTAGAGGCGCTCTCCACCGTGGGCCTGATCCTAGATTCACTGCAATCACTGGGAGCTTCAAGCTGCAGCAACAGGTCAGGACAAAGACTTACTTCATCCATGAATTGTAGCTTAAGGTATGTGGTATGGCAGGTATTTAACAACACACAACGGATGCTGACATAAAGGGTAATACTATTTTTTGTTTTCAGACATAGAGGAACATTCATTTAAGCTAGGGAAATAATACTTGACAACTACTGAAAATGGTTGATCCTTCTATTTTTATCAAAAGTCCAATGGGAATTTTGAGCCTTTTACCTCACACCAAACCCACACCCTCCAGCCGCTTCCTGAGGGTGCATTTTTGATCAGTGTTGACTCAAAAAATAGAGATAATGTTAGTGATTCAAGGAACTGTTTTCTGGAGCTGTTCTTGGAAAGGACACTTCCAAGGCATGACTCTTCAGTTTCTGAGATGCAGTAAGTGTAGCATGATTTCATCTGTTATTTGAAAATAAGCACCCTGGTGCCCATACATTGGCCTGTAGATCTTTCCTTAATAGAAGAGCATGAGGGGAGTCATTCAGGCTACACAAACACTACAGAATTAGCAGTTATTCCATCCAACATTGAAGTGCCAGCTAAACTGCTCAATCAATTTATATGTTAGAAGTGATCTGTTCCAGGGAGGAAAGTCCATAGTACCTCATCTGCCCCAAGAAAATCATCACAGGCAATCACACATGCCATCAACACGCAAGGAAAAATGGTGTCAAAACACCATCCTCGTTGCAAGTCTGGACTGAGATCCAGTCCAGAGCTGTTTCATGGTTCCTGGCAGCCTCTGCCAGTAACGAGTCATCTTCCTCAAGCAAACCAGACCTAAAGAGCCGGGACATGTAAGATGGAGTGAGGAGGATCCTTTAACTTAAACAGGACAAGCTTTGGTGCCAGGAAGGCACTAGGCTGAGCTGATGCTAGGTGGTTCACAGCTTACACCACTGGTCATTTTATTCAGTACTTTTCCATAAGGGAAAGATCTTGTAAGACTACCACTGTGTTTCTTCTCTGTGTTTGGTTATATCATCACTTTACAAGGCTCTCCATCTGCCTCCGTCCTTTCAGTATCATATAAATGGCGAATAAATGATTCCAACAGTGAATAAATGTTGAAAGCGCTTTCTCTTAGTTTCAGTGATACCAAGGGCAGTCTTTGGAAGAGCATTTAGATTAGGGAAAGCTGCTAAATAAAGCAAAAACACACAGGCTCTTTATGTGAATTTTAACGGAAAGCATCAAACCAAAAAGTCAGCAAATTAACACAAATCAAGCTGACACCACTCAGTAGGCCAGAGAGTTGACAAAAGGCTTCTACGGTTAGCCCACATAGGCTAAAACAGCAACCACAGCCATGCGTGTTTTTAGACTAAACACTGGAGCTTTCAGTCTTGTTATATTTCTTTTAAAGCTGTGTCAGGCAGATTTACATGGTGATTTGAAAATGTCAGTCCATGATGCCTTGCAGCATACCTTTGATAATGACTGCATTATTACCTATAGCAGTACTGATATATTGTAACGTATTCAAAATCTGATAACTTGCTTCAACTGAGAAAACATGAAGTTGCCAGCCCTTCCCTCATATAAAACAGTAAAATGTGAGGGCTTTCAAGACTTCTGATTTCAATTAAAAAAAAATAATTTTTCAGGAGTTTTGTTCCATATTGTCCCTTGTGAAAGTGAATCCAGATGCAGCACTGGATCAGTCTGAGATCCATTCAGCACCATTTCAGATAAACAATCAAATTCTTTCCCACCCTCAGAGTACCACCAAAAGAAAGTCCAACATATATGTAAACATAAGTGAAATCCTGACCTTAGCAAGTCATTAACAAAACTTACATTGGCATTAGAGAGTCCAGCATCTCATCTGTGATATTTACAATATCCATGGAATCACTCGGATCCAGGGTTCAAGAGTTCCAGCCAATTTCTACACAGAAACCTCCCTGGACAGCTGGCTGATAAATACAACTGTTCCAGTAGATGAGAAAAGGAATTTGGGAAAGTGATTGGTGGTAATCAGGAATTAAATGACTCTTCCTGAGGCCTAAATCCTCATCACCTTCCCTGCTGCTTGCTCACAGAGGGAGATTTCAGCACAACAGACTAAATTTAATCTAATCCCAACCCTATCAGCCCTTTATTTTTTTAAAGTCCCTCTGCCGTTTCGAGTCCTTTTATGTTGCAATGTGGCAGACAGGTTCCATGAAATCAAGATGAGACAGATGCCAACCACATCATCATGTTTCAGCTGTCATTTCGTTCTTCTAAAGCAAATCCAGAGATTCACAGGCAGAAGATGGCAACTACTGGCAGAAAGGACTGTAGTGTAAGTGTCTTGTCCTGCTCTCTTCTCCTCTTCCTGCTCCAAACTCTACACCTATGCATAGCCAGATGTCCGTGTGGGCACCAAAGTCTGGCTTGCGAGGACCACGTTACATTGACAAAGCACTTGATCATTTTTTAATTCCTGGATGTGGGAAGAAGTAGTAAGACCTCAACCACCCTTAAGAGATTTAAAAGTACTGATAACCTTTCTTGCACAAACACCAGGAATTCCATATTGTCTGGGAAGTAACCTTTGCCATTAATAGTTATCAAGCGTAGCATGTGTGAAACAGGTACATTTATCCCATACTGTGTCAACAACATTAAACCACAATATAGGACTTGATAAAAACAACATCTATTGAAAGCAACATTAAAAAAAATGTTTCAAAGTTTCATGCCTCTGCCCAAGTCAGCAGAGAGGATAAAATGAGTAAGTAGTGACTGGGAAGTCTCTCAGTGAAACTCAAAAGTTAACAGAATACAGGCAGATGGGGAGCAAGGAAGGAAAACAGTAATGCTGACAGACTGATGATGCAGATAGTGCAGGAATTAATTCAGCTAAGAAGCTGTGAATGGTTAGTTAGGAACAATTAAAGTATTTGTGCACTAATGCAAGAATCTTGGGCAACAGAACGAAAAAATAGTGTAGGGAATGAAACTGAACATTACAGAAGTAAAATAAACATGACGGACTAGGTACCAGTCTCACTACTGAAGAACCAGTTCCATCCAGGAAACACTGAAAAGTCAGTGTGATGAAACAGCTCTGTATTTCAGTGATCTGATAAACTGAAGATTAGAAGGAAGAGATAACACAGACTAGGCTAGGCTAGGCAAAAAGAAAATTAATATTTATGTCTAAGAAATGGTGAAAATTAGCTACCTTATTAGTCTGGTGTCAGGGATATTAAAAGCTTCAGGACAAATATCCAAGAAAAAAATACCTTACATCACAGAGAAAAGTGGGATAAAATGCAAAGTACATTTATCAAAGAATATCATGTCAAACTGATATGTAACCAATTAATAAATTAATTGTAATGCACATGGATTTAGCATACCATTAACTATGCCATAATCATATTTAAGAGGGAAAAGACTAGGATTAGAAGAATCATAAGATATCTAAGAAACTTCCAAAAGTAGATAGCAGGTAACATGCAATAGAGAAGTACTAGCATATAGAAAAAAAAGGTAAAATAAGAGTGTGCTTGTGTACGCACGTACGTATTTATAGTACAAATTTTGGTACTAAACAGTGCCAAAACAGGTACTGTCACAACGTTGTGAAACATCATTAATATGGTGAAAGAGCAGAAGGCACAGCTGGATTGCTTTGAGCACTGGACTCATGTAAGCGGGATGAAATTTAACAGTACAAAGTGCAAAATTATGCATTTTGAGGCTAGGATAAGAGCATCTGCTGTACATTGGGAGTTAAAACCTGGAAATGACAGGAGGAAATAATGTCTAGGCCTCCTTATTGTAAAAAAGCAGGTACAATCCATACCAGGTGATATAGTTACAGTAAAAACAGGGCCATAGAAATGCCTCAGTACAAAGCTTCTCCTCCTGGAGCACTTCATGCAGCTCCAATCATCCCCATTCCTGGAAGTTTAACTCAAAATTGTGCTGCATGCACAGAGAGGCTACTATAATGATTAGGGGGACAGAGAACTTAAGTTAGGAAAGCAAAATAGAAATGCCTGGCTTATATGGGCTCCCTGCCCCACCTGGAAAAAAATAGAGATCAATATCAATGCATGAAAAATGTTTACATTAAGGGTCAATATTGGTACTAAAACTAATGGGCATAAATAAAATATGAATATATTTACACAAGACATTAAGAAACATATCACTGTATCAATCAATCTTCCAGTAGTGGAGACAAGAGTGGAGGCAAACAATTTACTTTGTTCTAAGGTGGGGTTTGATGTGTGTCTGATAAGCAGTTGCATAAATGCTCACAAGACTTAATTCAATACAATTGGCTCCCTTCAATCCTTCACTCTTACAATAATTAATTTGCAAACATATTGGGACATACAGATGTTGAATTCCATTTCCAACTTTCAAGAATTCAGGGCAGATTCCAAAAGAACTACAGATCACTTTTGCCAACTTTTAAATTACAGAAGCCGTACCTTGTATTTAAAAAAAAAAAAAAAGTAATTAATTGAAATAAATTATTTTTTTGTTGAATATGAAAGTAGCAGCACTGAATACCAACATCTGCAACACTACACCATATAGAAAATGCACAGTTAATACTACATGCACAAATGATGATGTGTATAGTTAGACTGAAGGGAAGAAATAATTCTACTACTAGTAAAGCAGATCACTCGAGTTAGACGTACTGGGGCAGAAATTACCAGCAACTGATATTAAAGGTCTGTCAAAAAACTGGTTTTGACAGTTTTGACAGACTTTCACCTCAACAGTTAAACAAAAAGTTAACTGGACAAACCACATTTGTAGAGATCAAGACCTGATTCCACAGTATGACTTTTTTCCATTAAAATTAATGCTGCAGTCTATGTAGTGCAATGCAGGCATCGCTTCAAGAAAATAATTATTTTTCAAGACAGATTTACTGGTAGAAGTAAATTTTTAAAATTCAGAATCCCAAAGTGCATTTTTTTCTTTTTTTTTTTTTTTTCATAAAGATTTATGGATGAACGAGGTGTCTAAAGAGCAAAGGTCAGAATTATCAATGTGCTGTTCCAAACTTACAGTCCTTATTTTTTCATCTAACACTTAGCTAATTATCTCCATAGGGACAAGAAAACAAGTAAAGAGGAAAGTACATTTTGTGACCAATTGAATAAGTAAGTGGATGCCTTTCCAAGACTACAGGAACCGCAAATACACATAGCTTTAAACTTTGTTCAATTTTATGCAAGAACAGAGTTTGAGCTTCACTGGCTAGAGCGCTTTTGCTGAGGTCCATTTTTCACTTGACAGAACCACAAATAAGAAATGACCTTGGCACACTTATATTCACAGGCGAGATTTTTCAAGGCAGTAGAGGGCTGAAAAATTCCAAATAAATTGTTTTCCTTGTCCACAGCCTTAGGAATATAGACCTCTCTCTCCCAGTAGCTTGCCTCTGATCATGTCCAATGCCGGATACTTGTGAGGAATGTAGAAAGCTCTCACACTCCCCAAAGCCAATTGGGCAACAGTACTGCTAAGGGAGTCAGATATTTTGCAAACTAAGTGAGAGCAATTTAGTGGGACAGATGACGCCCCTTATGTCTCCTTGTTAGTGTAATTTCCAGATGTTGTTATTAACTCAAAATGCTTTTGTAGTTCTTAGGAAGTTTCAGTAACACTCTTTAACAGCAAGTGCACAAAAATAATTTGATCTCAACTTTTCTTTAGTTAACTTCAAAATTCATCCAGTCCTTAAATTGTTAATAAAGAAGAGAAGGACACCAACTACTCTCTAGTTCTCTGGAAAGATTAAAAGTAGGCCAGTATGAGATGCTGTTTGGCTGGCTTCTCCAGAACAAGGCTCTGGACCTGAAGAGCACTAAACATTACAGCAGACTGAAAGCAGATGTCACAGGCTTATTTCTGAGAGCGTATGCTCATCTCCCACAAACACAAACCCATCTGCTCTGGAGTTGATGGTCACTTGTAAGCCTCTCTCCCTTTTCTGCTTGCAGGAGCGCTGATATCCAGATAACCCCATGGTCACAGGTATGAGCACAAACGGCAAGTCCCCACTACAGCAATCCCAGGATAAGTCCACCTTGGGGGTCTGAGCAGCCCCTGAAGCACACCCCAAACCACGTGGCAGCGGCAGCCTCCTGCTGCCTGCCCCCAGCAGCACCGTGCCACCAAGGAAGAGCTGTGACCAGCCTTCCTTCCTCACTGGCCCTTACTGATCCCCGTTCCTCCTACTGCCTTAGCAACAGCTGCAGGAGACAGGCACTGGAGGTCAGCCACTCTTCCCTGCCCGTCGTGGGCTTTCCAGCGCACCTCAAGTCACTCCAGAGTGATGGACCTTCAGGGAGGCAGAGCCTGTCACATGTCACTTGTCTGCAGGTGTGTACAGCAGTGGCTTTTAAGGACGTAGGAGCCATTGACAATGGTGACAACTATGCTGAGGCTTAGAAAATTCTGGAATGGAGGTCTATACCCAGAACAAATAAAGCTGGACTCTATTTACTGCTCAACTAACACTTGCCATGTGAGTCTGAACATCTAAGCTGACTTGGCTTCAGTCTCATCAGCTGTAGCATTGAGTTAGTTATCTCAAAAGCAGTTTATTATTCATCACTAGGTATGTATGTTATCATTCAATCCTTGTTTTAACAGTGTTGCCATATAGATCATTTATATTCATACAAGTGCCATATGCTATTTTAGCCTTCTCTCCTAATTAGCCTCAGTCTTCTGTTACAAAATAGAAACCATGCTTAAATATCAGTTCTGTTACTATTCTTTTGAAATTCTTTACGTGCCTTAAAACAAATAAAACCTAATGAATTAGGTGGGACAAACATGACTAAAGCACTCTAATATAATCATCAAGGTTTTCAGTTCTAAGCACATAAATGCAGATGCCTAAATATGACCCCAGTTATGATTTACGATTCCTAGATTATTTACAGTTTCAGGTTTCCCAGTACATTCAGAAGGCTTTGACAAACATAACTAGTAGCTTAGGTGTCTCAATATGGATTGATAATTTTTTCTTTTTCTCCTTCAGAGCTTTGTTTTTAAATGCATGGCCACTTCAACCCATTATTTCCTTCTTTGTGCACTCTACCATTCAATTCCCCCATTAAATCAGTATGAACAAAAAAGGAACAACCATCTCTAGCCAGTGTCTACAATAGTCTCCAGCTGCCCTCCCAAATATTAAAGCAAATTTCAGAACTGTTTGAATAAATAGGTGAAATCTCATCTTCCAGAATTAAGCTTCCTAGGGGTCACCATCTATATTAAACTTCCAATTTAATACTGGCATACCAGAGTTTCTCAAATCCCCTTCCTAACCTTGGCTAAATATGTATCATGGCCATATTTTATTACCTTACTTTTCACCTCTTCCACCAGGTTAATAAATACTGAGTAGAAGTCCCAACCAGAGGGTCTCCAGCCCTAAAAAAACCAGTAATCCCTGGAAACAGTAACTCACTGTGACTGTAAAGGGACTCGAAATTTGCAAATTTGGTTGAATCATCTCCTGGATGCTTTAAACTTCTCGCAGAAATGATTCAACTTGTTTGTCTTAAAATAACATGCCCAAAGGATTTCAAGGTGGCTTGCGCATGTCCTCATTTAGCCCTAAGACATATGTTTTCAGACACTGAGTACTTCATCATGTTCTTGGCACGCAGTCCCAGAGAGAGGGAGGTCGTTGTTCTTCTTTGGTACATTATTCACAGGACTGATTATTTCTCTGATGATTTCTGGAAGACTTCTGCAGCTGAGAATACCCTAACAATCATTTTGGGTGGTAAGTAAATAAATAGGGATGGAAAACATGATGATGTATGAGTACGTACATATGTAATCCACCATGTCTCTTGTGTAACGAGTCATCCTTTGCGAGACTGAATGATGAGGCTTCCACAATTATGCTTGGAAAAAAAGCACTGAGCAAGCCACCCAGTTTTATTGTATTGCCATGTTCCACCTTAAGTCTTACGCTTAGAGACTTTGCAAGCACGCCAGCACGTACTGTATCTTTGGTTTAAATCCTTCGGCACTGGCTGTTCTCAGTGACACTTTGCTCCTTTACTTCTATATCACTTTCAGCTACTTTCTTCAAGTTTGCTCCCCCCTTTTTTTGACTACACGGCTCCTTTCCTAATGTAAAGAAATTCTGAAGCCCTTTCTGTCATCTCTTAAGACACACAAAGCATGGTACTTAGTGCTGATACCCACAACTACCCCAGTGTTCCAGCAAAGTGCAGGTGCCACGTGTTTCTGCTGTGTGCTGAGCAGACACCAGAATCGGCATCTCCCAACCCATATTCATGAACTCTCCTGCTGATGTAAAAGACAGTCATTACGGCTGATGCATCCTATGAAACGAAGATATCACAGCGCTCACGTACAGCAAGTTGTATCTTATTTCCAACCAGGCTGCAGATATAAATAACAGCAATTGCAGTAAATTTCCTTTTCTTGGACTTAAAGAATAAGTGGTTTATTTTTCACCCAGGTTCATAGAGGCTTAAGGGACCTGCTCCTGTGTTTTTAACCATGTCTTGATCATCACAAATGGACAGTCTACAAGTAGAGTGGCTTTTTTTTTTTAAAATCACTTTGAATTCAAAACTTCAAAATATTTCTTTTCAAGACTGAGAAGATATAATAGAACTCAACATCAGCAAAAAATAAAGTAAGCTTAGTGAATAAAAGAAATCTCTGGTGTTTACCTGAAAAAAACACCAAACAAATTTTAGCAGAGAACAGAAGATGGCAATACAATTACTTCTTTTCAGGAAGTTGCATCAGCATTCAGTAACTAATGAATAGTATCTTTAATACTTTATTATTATACATATTTACATAAAAATCAGCTTATTTTTATATAGCAGGATTACTGATCTAGCTTTATACCTACTACCGACTAATGGGTAATCAAAAACTGGAAGAAGTATTTCAACCTTTCCTGGGCAATTTGGTTTGTTTTATATCAAAGTTGTTTGTTTAGACGCATTAGAAACACTGTAATTCACTACAGATTCGAGCCAATGAACAAGTACTGTTACTTACATCATCTCCCAAAACAATACTAGTTACCAGTATATATACAAGTAAATGCTATTTAAATTTTTAAGCTTTTAGCCCACAGTCATTTCCTCTTAAAGATACATACTATAAAAAAATTAATAACAACATACATTTACATTAAACCTTTGTTTCAAAGCTTCACAAATGTTTATCTGTACATTAATGTTTCCTCCCAACTATTGTGAACATCATGTAAACTGTCTAGAGAAAGACCACATTAATATAGGCTTCTCGCAATACTTTTATTAAGACAAAAAGACTTCATACTGAAGTTAATATAAGCTTTGCAGTATTACATTAGCAAAGAATATAAATAAAGAAATGATATATTTGCAGAACTCCTGCAAGAGCAACACACTTCTGTTTTCTTTTAAATTTTTAAGAATTATCTTCAACTCTAATCACAACCAGACATGGAAGGAGACCTGGCCACAAGTTCATATTTAAGTGTTTGGGTTTACTGTCCAGACAAAAAATTGAAATTTAAAAAAGACTTTATCCAAAAAGTCCAGACACATAGAAAGACTATTGTCACCCCAACCCCTTCTTAAAAATAACAGTAAGATTAGCCAAATAGTCCTGCATCCATGTGCCAACTACATTTTAATCAAAGATAACATACTACTAGCATATTTCTCTGTTTCACATCACTGCACAGGATTCTGTGTTTCACTTCCATCTGCTAACTGTTTTATAGTAGTGAAGTGCAAAGTAAATGAGGTACGAGACATAAATATGACATGCTTTACAATTTTATTATCGCTTGAACCATTACCCATCTTCACACCACAAGAGACTATTCAGCAGGCAGTAGGTTATTCACTGAACAAGAGACGGTTGAGACAAAAATACTTTTACTGAAACTTTGTAAACTAACTTAACCTAGGAATTGTTATTTCTGCAAAAATATTACGTCAATAAAAAAAAAACCTAAAAAATTCAACAAGAACTTAGAGTAAAACATGGTACTTGGTACTTCAGAACCAACTGAAGTCTTTCTTTAAACTTAAGAGTGAGTAGTCCCAGTATTACACTTCTTTTTTTAAGGTAAATTCACATAATGCATAATGCAGTAGTCATTAAAGAAACAAACAAAAATACCCCAAACCCAAGCCAACCCACCACACTCAGAACAAATCTTAACAACACTTGATTTCCTAAACAAGAACAGCAAAAAGCCATTTACAGTCACCTGCAGTGAATACTTTCCTAAAATAGTGAGGGAGAAATTTTGCCTCCAAACAAACTTCTTGCAATAGAGGAAGTACTGGATGCTCTATAAAATTTCTTTTTTTTTCTTTAATACTATTCTGAGTAATTTTAGTTTTGGATTAAAATATCTCTGCTAACCTGTTCTGGTTAAAATTTATTTGATTTTGTTATGAGTGCACTTCACGTTATCTATCTCAGTCTCCCCTAAATTAGGCATGTTTTCTTTAAGCAGAGGGCAGTACTTAACTCCCAGAACTACTTCCAAACCCATTCCCAAAAGCTGTAGCTATTGTTGCAGTAGGAGAACCCAGTGGGGTTGCATGTTCCACACCATTCTTTTCATCTCTACATTTAAGATGAAGATTCAGTATTTCAAGGTACTGTTTTCAGACAGGATGTTTAAATGACACAGATGTTCTATCATCGTTTTTTTCCTCTCTTCTCTCCTCAATAAGATGGATTTTAGTGTGTACATTTCCCAGAAAAAACCTGCACTTTAAGGGTCAAATTGATACTTTGCCATTGAAGATATACAAACCAGTGCACAAGTAACAGTTAGATGTGAAGTGGTGTTTTCCCCAAGTCATAAAGGAACATAACCAGCTGAAAGACAATTTAAGGGAGGGGAGAAAGGAAAGGTGAGAGATGAAGGAAAGAAACTGGTACATTGTTAAA
Organism: Harpia harpyja; assembly: GCF_026419915.1. NCBI lineage: Eukaryota > Metazoa > Chordata > Aves > Accipitriformes > Accipitridae > Harpia > Harpia harpyja. The sequence goes on along the minus strand of NC_068941.1, from coordinate 59,970,011 downwards.
AAAAAAAAAGAAAAAAAAAAAGAAAAAAAAAAAAGAAAAAAGAATTTACCCAATCGGCTGAGCAGCTACAAGATCGACAGAGCTGGATAAGAACAAGCTACCTAACAGCTGCCTTTATTGCTTTAGACTTTTCTTCTTCCTCATGAAATATACTGCACTGCTCTACCAGTTGAGTTCCTTCACTTTCAAACTCACTGGTATTAAAGACTCACAGTCTGTGTCTGGACCTGGCATAGTACCTCTTTTTCGGTCCTCAAGCTCTTGCCCAAATAAAACAAATGCAGTTAACAACAGTAAGCTTAAGTAACTGTGCATAAGAAGTCCTCTCATTTTTATTTATTTCCAGTGTTTGAGCAAAAGTCCAAAAAGAAGGATTAAAATTTATTATTTGCTAGCACAGTATTTCAACATTTGGGACACAGCAGTTTCCAGTTCCCTTTTCAACTGTAGAAACAATAGCACTCACTAATAACACATTTCATGGATGCCTGTAGACACTAGCAAGCCTTTTGCCACATTCAAGATGCCATTTTACAGCAAAGTCCTTTTTTTTTTTTTTTCCCCCACAGCCTTTATTTCAACTTTTCCTGTGTTTCTTTCATTTGCAATAGTCTAATAGTGGATCTGTGAGCTAAATTCCTCTAAAGTCCAGGATTAAATGCGCCTGTCAAGTTGAACATGAATCAGCTGTTATGCCCTTGCAGCAATGGAAGCAAACCATGTACTAGGTGGCATCAGCACAAATGCAGCCGGCAGGCAGAGGGAAGTGGTTATAACCCTCTATTTAGTACTCGTTAGACAGCATCTGGAGTATGAAGTTTTGGGCTCCACAGTACAAGACACACTGGAGCGGGTCCAGAGAAGGGTCACTACAATGGTTTAGGGGGCTAGCGAAAATGATGCACAAGTAATGGCTGAAGGAGATGGGTTTGTTTAGTCTCAAGAAATAAAAGCAGGGAAGGGAGCTACTTACTGTCTTCAAGGACATAATGAGTGATTACAGAGAAGACTGAATCAGACTTCTTGGAGGTGCACAGTCAGAAGACAAAAAGCAATAGTCACACACTGCAGCAAGTGAAAAATCAAACTGTACATAAAAGGAGAACATTTTCTCCACAGGAGTGGTTAAGACTGGCGCAGGGTACCCAGACAGGCTGTGGAACCGCCATCCTTGGACATATTCAAAATTCAGCTGAACAAGGTGCAACATATCTAGTCTAACTCTTAAGCTGTCCTTGGTTTGAGCAGGGGGTTGGACTAGATGACCTCCAGACATCCCTTCCAACCCCAAATTATTCTTCAATTCATCCTTATTTGTTGATACCACTCATTCTGTGCTAAGCTACAGGCAGTCATCAAAAAGGGCAAATTTCCTGCCTTTCCTTCTTTACCACCAAGCTTCTGCCACACTGTTGCCTCCGCACTAACAGCCATTTCCAAGCCCAATAAGCACTCCATTCACTGTTCAACCTCCACAGGATTCACACCAAGAGCATAAGTACTTGCTCCTCATAAATCACGTTTCTTTCAGCTCTAGGAACCTCTATGTGCTAGACTGAAAAAGAAGGGATGGAGGATAAATTGCAAAATATGCACGTGGACATTATACCTCACATAGTTCCAGTTATTCTAAGGTATGTTTGTTTTCTCTTTTGAGCAATTGTTTTGTGCTCTCAAGGATACTACTCTGGGTATCAGCAGGTGAGACTGAAAAATTAACTGCCACACCACTTTCCTGAATTCAGGATCCATCCTGAAAGAAGCATAATGATTAGCGCAAAGATGATTCCTCAGCAGGTGATGCCTCTAAGCAACACTACACATAAACGCAGGGTCACTTACTGATGAAAAACAAACTTCTGCTCCTGAACATCTCTCCATCTCAGCTATTTTGTCACATCTGCTGAAAAACAGAGAACTTTCTTGGCAGGATTATCAGTATCCTTCATCCTTTCTGTTACATCTAATGAGTTACAGATATGACCTGACAAGTTCAGTTGCTTAAGAAAAACAGCAGAAGGCTACATACTCTTTGCACATCTGGAGCTTGGAGCAACATCTCTGTCCTAGACTGGCAAAACCAGATGACTATCAGAAGATGGGATCTGTTTAGTTAGGTGAACACTCTGACCATACTCAACAGGGTCAAAACCCTGAACTTCATCCTGGTGTAACACTGCAAGGTGAAACAGCCATAATATAAATTTCTTTCTACAATTCTCAATGTGGTAATGACTATTCAGAAAGATCATCTTCAAGAGTTATCAGGGAAAGCCTAACCCCACTATACTCAAAGAGCATTCCCCTGGGAATGCAAAGGCCTATAAGAAGCCCCCCAAATAGGAATGTATGCAAAACTTGCAGAAACGCTTCAAACTCTTCAAAAACATTTAGCACTGAGAAGCACAAAGCCTTCCTGCCTCCGGGGGTGAGTGATGCAACAAAACATCTGCTACATTGACCATCACTGAGATTGGGAACATTCGCTTCAGGTCAAGACTACGTTTTTAGTTGCACTACAGGGAGAAATCAGGAACTCAGGATTGCAACAGGCTGGAAAAGCCAAATCTGCTTGACTAGATAGTCCCACACTGCAGGACTTATGTTACTTTTGGTGAGACAAAAAGCAGACTAATATAACTCAGGAACCACCTGCTCAGGATCCAGGCTGCACAATGGAAGGAGTTCAGGTCTGAGACAAGCAGCATCCCCTCTCCTTGGAAAAATGCCCTGAGAACACCAGTGAGCCCTTGGAGCAGCACTGTGAGACCCACCATCAGGAATTTGGGACTCTTTGGCCTAAGCCAGGCCTGTCTCAGTCAAGTTGGTATGGGAAGCGTCCTGCTTCATGAGGATGCCTGGAGGGAGACTTTGGCTGCTGCCTCACTGATTCTGCAGCTTGCTCTCCTGATGGGTTTGGAGACCATGTAAACAGGCAACAGAGAAATGTACGTAAACATCCCAAGAACCAGTCTACAATATGATCTCCTCTCTGCATAACGGGGTGCTATAGTGTCTCCCAAGCTCAGCTGTTATCCAGGTACGCATCACTTACACAGAGATGTGCAGCAGAAGGGATTCAAACACCCTGCAGACCACTTTGAGCCCTGCAATGCTGATCTGTTTTCTCCTCCTTTGTAAGGACCTCAAACCCACACTGACATTGTGTCATTACTTGTCTCTATTACAGAATTGTCCTAATGGTTGGCCAGGGTGGATGTTAGATATCTGAGATCAGACTTGATTTATCTGGAAAGATATGTATGTACTCATCTACTTTATTACAGCTCATTTTCTTAGTGGGTAGCTATTATCCACAAAGTTTATTCCAGGAATTGATGGTGTTGAATCTTGAGTATTTTTACATTGATCTTGTCAAGAATAAATAGCATGTTAAACACTGTTACAGTCCAATGCAAGTTTTCATTAAAAAAAAAAAGCAGATTTTATATTCTTTATGTTTTTAGATAAGGAATTAATCTATATTCTCCTGTCCATTTTAAGGTACTTCTCTAACTCAAAATGTTATTTCATATCTCCAGGCTAAAATTTCAGGATCTTCTCATTTCTACCCAAACAAATTTTAGAGTTCAATTCAAACCATGCAAACCAGCACATCCGAAAAAGTTACAGTACTCCTCTTTACTTCACAAAGCCTGAGGCTTTGCTAATTTTGTAGTGAGCTGGATTTTTAGAACTGTATTTGTACAGTTCAAATGGAAAGAAACCAAAAGGCTTTTCTTCTGCTAACAAGGGCTCGTGTAACAGCACACTGCACTTTGTTTCTGTTGCTATACCAGTGTTTCGACTTTCATCAGTCTCCATGCCAGTAAAAAGACACAATAAAGGAATTCAGACTCGATCAAGGTTTACTGTGCTCTTTTCAAACAGAAGAGCAAGGGTGTTTCTAAAGCCACAAAAGGACATTTGTAGCAAAGTTTTTACTACTGCCAAATACTATGCTAACAGCAAAGCTTTCAACAAGAGATTCATGGGCTGCCATGTTCAGAAGATGATTAAGATATGCATCAGACCTACAAAGAATGGAACGGGAATTAGAGGAATGGAAAAAACAGCAACCTTTCTGCTGTACTGTAAGTCAGGCCGCTGCTTAGTCACTTACTTTAAGAGCTGAGCCGAAGTAATCCCTTTAAATAATTCCTTTAAATGCCAGGATTTTTATTATGCCAAAATAATTTACACCTACACGTTTACACCTACACAATGGGATATCTGACGAGAACTTGGCAAATGTCTATCTTCCCCCAGATATTTATCAGCATTCACTTGGGTATCCAAAACACAAATGCAGCTGCCTCAGAGGCAAAATGGACCTGATGCAGTTCTTAAAAAGCGTTGTTCGTTGGTTTGGGGGTGGGGTGTATGTATGTATATATGGAGAGATATGGAATATTTAAATGCTCATTTATTTAAATGGACATCTAGCAAAAGACAGTTCCACCTGTTTACATGCAAACATATACTGTTTTGGGAAATGTATCTAGCTGGAAGGGTTAAGGCAAAACTTAGATGTAAGTGCTATGTTAGTAACATAGTTTCAGTGCCTTTATATCATCCTGTAAAGAAAGGGCTCAATGTCAGCATGCCCACAGTAAGCAACACTGAACAAATACTCCCCAAAAGTCAATACTGGCAGCATTACTAAACTCCACAGGAAATTACATCTTCAAAGCCCATATACCCATGTTATGTATTTATGGATGGAACGGATTACACAGTAAGTAAACCGGATGTAGCATGCATAAAGCCTTTATCCCGGCTGGAATTCCGCACAGTGCTTTGCCTGCCTTCTCCAGGGCTGACCTCAGAAAATCAAATATGCTACATAGCTACACAGCTCAGGTTTTGTTCCATAAGGAAAGGGCAAAGTAGCTCCACAGTTTTGTGTTCTAGTTGGTTTTATGGACCATCACTTGGCACTTTGGCTCCCTCTATGATGCGGTTTCCTAAGACTTGCAATTCTGCTTTAAAAACAAACAGGATTTTAAAATGCTTGCAGTGAACAGCTCTTGACAGCTTATTAGCCTGTGTCACTTGCTGAAGTTTGTAACAACAACATAGTTCTTTCACTCACAAAGTGAAATGACAGATAAAATATGCACTTTCCTGTGGAAAGTGGAAGAAATGGAAGAAGAAAAAAAAGGGAAATCTTCCTTGAAGATGGTATAACACCACTTAATGGCCCACCTGAAAACCTGAGTACGAGATGGCTATAGAAAAAGGAGAGAATCCTGCTCTATTTACAAGTGTCATGGAGATGGTCTTAAATTTGAAACTGGACTTGCTCCAAGAGTCCCTCCACCAAAACTTTCAACAAAATGTTGCCAGCTCATCTTCACCCATCTTCTTTCTATGCCGATCCCTTCTGAAACAGTCAATGGGACTTCCAGACATCCCCACTACCACTTTCCTTGATCCAACTAATAAAATGAATATGCAAATCAAGAACACCTGAATGCAGTGCTCCAAGCTACTGAGCTCAAAAAATGTGGCCAAAATTGTTGATTTCCTTTATTTCTCTTTCTTCTCCTTCCTCAGAACTCCCCTCCTCTCTCCACTCCTGCTGTGGGAGAAGATGGAGTTCCCAGTGGCCTGCAGACATTTGGCGGTGTTGGGGAGCAGACATGTGTCACCTTCTACAGTTCTCCTGCTGTCCTTCCCTCTCAGGAGGAGGAGGACACATTCAGAAGATAGCAGAAAGCAAAAGCTTGAGCTCTGTGTTCTCCTACAACTTTCAGAGCTCCTGCCACACATAGCCAGGCAGGGAAAGAAGAAAGCCGGGCATCAGGCACATTGCTTGCAGGAGAAACGTGGGCAAGCACACACACCCACCTCAAAGTAATAAGCAGCCTTTCAAAGCCCAGAAAACAACAGAATTTATTTTCCTTGCACTGAAAATACGGAAACAGGATGGGATCGAGTTTCTCATCGCTGCACAGGGCTCCTGTGCTGCCAGTGTCAGATGTGATGCAGTTTTTCAGGCAGGTGGCCACTGCAGGAGGGCTCAGCTACACCAAATGGAATTCAAAGCTTTGCTTTCAAATGTAATTCACTCCTTATTTCCAGGGGGAAAAAAAGCAAAAAAGTAGTAGTAAGGAAAATACTCTTACCATCTGACACAGCTGGTCTTAGTAAAGAGACTAAGACGCAACTTTCATGCTAGAAAAACTCTCTGACATTTAATATTGGGGCCATAAAAAAACTCAAAAAATACCCTAAGTGTTGGGAAAACCAGTGTGCAATCCACCAAGATCTTCTGATACAGGCAGAACCTGAGTTAAAATCATAAAAATTCAAGTCTAAGCACAGAGCAGAGTGAAAGCATTTCCCTTCTCTCCAGCCAGTGTTCCCTCATATCACAGACGCAGTGGAAGGAGCCTTTTGACTAAACATAGCAATCAGGACCAGAACAGGCCACTAGAATTTTTCCTTCTCAGCAAAAGCAGCAATTGATAAACACAATTTCCAGCTTCCCTAAAAAGAACTAAGATGCTCTTTAGCACAATGAATGAGCAATGAACGCTGTAAAGATGCAGACCTGTTCTAAAAAGTCATTAATAATTATGTGTCATTGGACAATGTGACATCTGGGCATCAGTTTCAGGTTTTCTGCATTTATGCTCAATAAGAAGTTTTGATTTTGGTGGCTGTAGTGCTCTCCTTTCCTTGTTTCTCGTTTTGTCCCTGTTTATCATTTACAAGACTGCCTTGAATTTTGTTTTATCCTTTGAAGTTCAACTACAAAGTTAACAACTGATTATGATTCTAGTGCAAGATAAATATACAATTCACAAAATAAATAACAAAGTTCCATAAACATTAGTAAATTACAGCCACACTTCAACAAAAACCAGGTCTCAAGAACTATAGTGTCAGAAATTTGTTTCTCCATCAACTCTTAAATGTTTCTACATAGCACTATATTGGACCCAGGTACGTCAGATGTTTAGGCTGCCATCAGTAACTGTCAGCTAATATGATTAAGAACCAGATTATTGCAGCCTTCACTGGATACCACAGGAAGGGGATACAGAGGAAAGGGTGGCTGATCTGATCATTCACACAAAGCAGCAAAGGTGGTAGATGGATCATTACCTCTCAAAGACAGGAAGTAATTACTTTTAAAACAAAGCTGAATTTCAGCATTAATGATCTTTTTTTAAGGCATATGTAATAGAAAAACAGCAGGGGCTTCTTAGTGTTATTATGGTAAATACTCACACACACATTATCAGTGAAAGCTTAAACAAGATTTTATTATTTACTATGCCTTACCTCCTTCAGACAAATTTGTAACAGGCCTCTCACAGCTGCTCCTTTTCCATTTCTTTAAAACAGCTTACAGCGTTACTGTTGCAGAGATCTAGTATTTCTGATTAATAATCTACTAAATGCATGCTCTAGGTATTTGTAAAGACCATACAATATATGAAATGTTATAGTTGTTACGAGTTCATGAGTTGGCTGTACATCTAATTCTTCTACAATATCTTGGCAGTTTACTCTGGAGTCCCAGATAAAAGCCTATTACTCTTATTCCATGAAGACCTTTCTCTCTTGATGAAAAGTTCAGCATAAAATAGTCTTAGAGTACATAAAATGCAAAAAATTATTGCGGTATAGAGCAATACCAGTTTTTATGAGCCTAACATCAATTCCTGCATGTCACTGAGTATGATATATAGTAAGAATGAGGTTCTAAAAAAGCTATTGAAAGTCATTATGTTATAATCTGTACCTCTAATATTTTTAAGAATTCAGGTTTAAAAAGTGCCCAGACATGGTTTTCGGCTTAAACCCTCTCAAGCCAGGCAGCCTTACTTCACATAAACCTCACTACCTGTGTAATGTAATCGCTACCTGTATAATGTAATCATACGCAAGATCTGCACAACTTCCATCACATCAGCTGCTATTTAAAGTGCCTGCTTTCAGGACGCAAGTCCTGCTGACTTTTTAAGAATACCCAAATTCTCTTGCTTTGCAGAATAAGGACAAGCAACACGGCTAACCATTTGCATGCCTTTAAACCCCTCCTTCATAGAAGTCAATTGCTTCACCACTGCTCTCAATCTTTTTAAGATTGTTGCATTTAAAAGAAAACACTTGCCTCTCACTTATATACCAGAAAGTTCCCATGGTAGCCACGATGCTCACCTGAAATCTGTTGACAAGGATGGGGGTGAACCAAGGATGGGGTGAGTTTTCCCCGAGAGGTTTAAGTGGAAGAAGAGGAACTGACATTATCTTTCACATTACCACTATGTAGGGAAGGGTATGTCACACTACTCACCCATGCTCATCTTAATAGGTAAATTTTCTCTGCTCGCAGCCTCCACAAGGTGTCTCCTAGCCTCCATCACAGCTTCCTTTTGTTTGAGGTTCACGAAGGACTCCCAGAGAGCTTTGGCAGCTGGATCACTGTAAGAAAATGACAGGGTTACACTAAACATTGCTTGAATAATGGAGCAAGCTTAAGACAACATTTATATTTTAAGATGAGTGCTTCTACGTAGTAACTCCTCTGAGGTGGGCAGGATACAAGCGAAAATAGTGATATAAAAGCTTGTTTTTTCTTAGCGGAACAGTTGCTACAGTTTTACAGAAAAAAATCTAGAATTTTTTGCTAGTAATTATAAAGCATTAGAATTCATATATAATAAATATATTATTATATGTCAGCCTCAAAGTAACCACTACTGTTCAACCATGGGAATATAAGAAACTGTCCAAACTTCTTCAGTTACCAAAAAGCTATGAAAAGGATGGGCTCTAACTTCCCCATGAGAGTTTAAATCCCAAAACCAATACTTCCAACACTGAAGACTGTTGGTATGATTTGATGAACTACTGTCGCTTTGGGTTTCATGGATTCTCCTTACATGAAAAGAATAATCCATAGCAGAATGTAACTGTCCTTATGGTCTCCCTATTGACAGATTTCTTTTTTATTATTGCTAAACTTAAATTAGGAATTTGTGTGGCTCATGTGCACTCCGTTCCCTGTCAGTCTTCCCTCTCCTCCAGGACACTGGATTTGTTGCTGTTGTGAATGAATTCAGTGTTTTCTCAGTGCGGGGGGTGGGGGGAGAAGGGAGAAAAAACCCTCGCCTGGGGCTAAAGCCACACACTGGGAATCTGGGATTAACTGCGTTGGATTTTTTTTTTATTTATTTTCTTTTTTAAAGAAAAAGCTTCCCTCTGGTTTTTCCTCAGGAGACATTTAACTCCTAAATACGTTTTGATGTCATTTACAACATGCTTATAAACATGCCAAACAAGCTTTTGTTTCACAGAAAATAAAAAACCCCAACAACTCATTTGATACCTGTAACCGAGCAGCTGTGCTTACACTCTTCTGCAACGGCAGGGCTGTATTTAGCAAATCTGTGCTATCTCCCAAACCAGGTAAGAGGATCACCAAGCCCCACTCCTGTCATCCCAGGAACCCACATCCTCTATCAAAGCCTGAGTGGGTGGAAGGACCGTGGGAAGAAGATTGAGTTACCCTTCTTCTGAACAAACCACAAATGAATAGGAAGAGCAAACTTCATCATTTTCATTGCCATGCTTTTAGAAAGGAAAAATCAGATGACCTGACACAGTCTTTCCACTACTCTTTCACATATTGCAATTTGACCTTCCTCCAGTGCCGGAGGAAGGAGGCAGCACATCCCAAAGCAGCCAGGGCATCTGCAGCTCCCTCTACTCCATCGCCAAGTGCGATCTGAGCACTAATGCTGCACACTGTTCATAGGCAGCAGCTCCAAGGGGATTCCTCACAAGAAAAAGCACGCCAATTTATAACGTATTATAGTGCAAGAAATGAGAGATTTCCAAAGCAACTAGATGCTTCAACACAATCTCCCTTAAGTATTGGATTCTTGGGTATGCTATTTTTACAGACTATCTACTCAATTATTATGATTCAGTCCTACTCACCCAGCAGCACTTTTAAATGCAGCCTATTGATCCTGTTCACATCACAATTACAGGATATGTCTCACTGTCACTTACAATCGTGCCTGAGGTTTGGATTGCAAGAAGCCACCGCTTTGCCTGTTAACTAATCCCTTCCTGAAAATGCAGTTCCAAATACAAAACTATAGAGATCAGGAATGAGGCCTTAACCAGTAGGAAGCTAGTTTTAAAAAGACTTTTTTTCCTATTTGGAAGAAAAGTCAAGCTTCTGTTTTCTAAGATTTTAACCTGTTCTCATTTTCCCAATTCCCTTCATCACCATAAAGATGAGCAGAGAGACTCACATAAACACAGACACCAGGAGCTAAAACTTTAAAACAAAGGAAAACAAACAACATAAGGAAGCCAAAATAAGTCTCCCAAATTGTGCACAGGTTTTTGTAGTCTCATCTTTCTCACACCTATACTTCATAAAGATATTTAGCAAATAGTAAAGTGTGGAAAATTCATCCCAAAAGCATCTATAGACCTCAGAAAAGTCAGAATGTATGTGATAAGGTTGCACCATTTTTCTACCTGTTGCCTTTGCACGCTGCTCTCCACTTCCACACCATATGTTGATCAGTCCTTGTCAATTTAGACTGCAAGGTCTTTGAAAGCAACATACACTATACTTGTATAATCACAACTACAAGTCCCTGCTTCAGCTGGTACTTCTACTTGCTCATAGTTTAAACAATAAAAACCCTCTAAAATAACAGACTAATTATTTTGAAGTAAAAAAAAAGTCATACTAATGCACTAAAACAAAATGGCGGGGTGGGGGCTGGGAGGTGGGGTTACAAAGCTTTTTGCTTTGTAAACTCTTTCTTCCTCCTTTAGCCACAGTAGGTTTTCTTTAATGCCAAGGTCCTAAGTTTGCACGATCCCTGAGGGTTGCTTTAGCACACCAAAAATAGCGAAAAGCAAAACAACTGTGGTACAGCCTAAAAACAGATGGGGGTCAACCACACTCCTGTACGCTTGCATCTGCATAGTCCACTGGAGTTTCCCTAGACATTTTTCTTCCCGCTGCTTTGCAGAATACCTAGTGGTTTAGGTATCATATATAGAACAATATATAAACAGGATGAGATCAATATATATTTATAGCTCACATACACAGCCAACTGACTGGGTCAATCCATTGAAAGCAGCAGTTCCCATGTTCAGTCATTTTTTTGGAAATACGATAGGGGGAAAAAAGCAACAAAAGTACTTGTATGTTTTCTGCTTAAAACACTTTTCCTGTTCCCGCTCTATTACACCTTCAAAGAAGGGCTTTTGCTTTGAACAACTGCCCATCCTTCAATTTCATCAATGACAAGACAGGAATGGCTGCTGGGAATGAGTCAGTAGGACGCAGTACAGGACTCTGGCGTTGCCTCTTGCCTGATCTGAGAAGTTACCACAACATTTTCGTTTTAGAGATTTCTAACACTCGGAAACAGTATTATCTTATCTTCCCCTTTTGGTGAGACATTTGTCTGTGACTGCCTTCCAGCTCTTGTCATGGTGCCCTTCCCCTCCTCTTTTTCCCATCTGCAGTTCCTCTGCTTTAGTCCAAATGCCCCAATCCGATGACACTGGCACTGTAATCAGTGATTTGTATGGGATCCAGTACACCAATTCAAATTTCTCCTGCCTCTTGCATTCCTTGACTTCCCGAGGATTATTTATTGATTTTACACGTTATCTAGTGAACTGCTACACACCGAAAGTAGTTTTCTGAACTTACGCAGATTTTTTTTTTTTAAATATTTTATGCATTACAAAACCTTTAAAGATATTGTCTAAATCATGTTGTTTTGCTTAAGAAAAAATAAATTCTTTGCAGTTATGCTACAATACAGATCAGGAACTCTAAACCACCCTTCAAAATAAATGTCACAACACTAGGTAAATATTACAGTGCACACTTCTGTGCATCTCTATTAAAAAATGTTTTGCAGGGCATGGCAACCCTGAGAAAGGGTTTCACCAATAAGCTTAGAGTTTTGCTCACAGGTTTTGATACCCTGTCCCCTCCTTTTATTGTTATGGTCATAATACCTAATCAACCAGTCACCTCAGAAAACAGAATAAAACCAAGCACAGCAGTTATCTGCTAGACAAATTAGAAGTTTATTAAAGAAAAGCATTACGTTATGTCCAGAGATAAGGCTGAAGTCTTTGAAAAGCCCTGTTAGACAGAGCTATACCATTTGATATACATAAAGCAAGGTTTTTGACAGACATCTGATAATTGCAAATTTCTCCCTTCCCCTCATACATAAATGTTACTTTTTTTTAATGAGCCATTCTCTGTTGCAAAACTAATTAAACTTTAACTGCATATAATTTGGACTTTAAAAGAACAACAAAAAAGGCTATAAAGGAAGAGGGAGAAATCTAGACACCTAAAAGATGCAGCTTCCCTACTTCTGGTATTTGCATGCCAGTTTTCAAAGCTGAATCATAAAGACAAAGAGGGAAAAGGGACCAAATCATCAGACCCATAATCTATACAAATCCTAAAATGAGACATCAGCTGGCAATAGTGGCAGGAAAGAGGTGCTGATGAGAAGCCGGTCAGAACGACTTGGATGTTCTATGCTGACCAAAGATAGCTGTAGGTGGTTCAAAGCACCTCTGATTTGCAGCCTCCAGAGGCACTTTCTTTAATTAAAGATAGGAGAGATGGAAAAATAAAAATAAAAATCAAGAACAGAACAAGTTAGCTGTGAAGTGGCTAACTAGCTGGCTTCCCAAATTTACAATACCCAAAGAAAAGGCCGCTCAATGACATCTGCTGTTTGCTGGTAGCAAGATGCTAGGGTGAAAGAGCCAAAGCCTTGAGCAGAAGTAAGGGTGCAGTCTGGCAAGCAGTTCTTTTGGTGATGTCATGCTAGCTTCAGCAACACTCACTGTGGGGGAACTCGTTCTCATTCCCATGGCACCCCTTTCAGTTGTGGCAACATGTTCCATGTGGGACTATGCATTGAGTCAGATAGGAAAAAGTTGGTAATTTTTCAAGGCAGCTCAGATCCCTAAACTAATTTGCTTGATCTGGACATTTACAGGTTGATAATCAAATGCCTAATCTTACATCTGTTAAAATTATAACTCATTCTCTTAATCTGTTCTGGCCCAGTCCTGCAAGGACAATATTGCCAAGGTTATCTGACAGACAGAAAGTGCCCCTATCTGTGATCATCTGTAGGCTTTGTCTAAAAGCTACTCATTTTGAATGCATTTGGGGAGAACAGGCGAGGTTGGTGGCACTGGGATGTGCTATTACCAAGCTGGAAGTAGTAGTCTGGAAATAGGTGAAATCAAGTGTTAGTCAATGGAGAACAAACTCTCAGAGTAGATGCAAACCTAAAGGCAAAGACAGAAACCTGGGGACACTTATTACCCTGGGGGGTCCAAACATAACACCACAATTTTAGACTTGGCTAAAATGATATGCCTCTTGCTTCACACCACCAGTACAGAAAGATATTTACTTCCCTTACTGCTCCAGGTCTTGTCTATTACTGATAAATTATTAAAATATGGTCTTCCACATCACTAATGCAAGAGTAAAAGGTCAAGAAGCATTAAGCCCATACCATAAATTATGTCCACTCAATGACTAAGTGTTCCCTATTTACAATTATGTTTTCAGATCTACCAATAGGCCATTCTTAACCCCCTTAGCATTTATAATATTAGTTTGGCAATGTATTTCTTCAATCAGCATGTATAATTAACCAAATGAAAACACGTCAAATATTCTTGTCCAAGCAGCATACCATAATCACCAAAATTATCAGCCACATCTGTAGTCTCTGGCAAGCTATTGCAAATTATTTTAATATGATCTAATTTCCAGTCAAGGAGGATAAAATTGACATGTACATTATCTATTACTGGATTTTTGCCTGGACTGCTTTGCCTAACAGGACAAATTCAGGTCATCCTGTTTTCTCCTTATAAAACACTAGCATAACAACCTTATTCTGTCAGTTATATGCAACCCTTGCCATGTCCCCAGGCTTACTGAAAAACAGGTCAAGAGTGTCTTCATAACCTTTTCAAAGGCCAAATTGAGAAGTCAGTATCTACATCCAGTTTCCTTCCCAGATCTCCTGTAGCTCAAATCAAGAAAGAGAAAGATGACTTTGTACAGTTTTGGTTTGGTTTTAAACTGCTTGGGGTCAGGTGAAAGCACAGCCCGCATCAGAAACAGCAAGTAACCAGGTGGAGGACATCATATGAGCAAGACATCAAGGAAGGAAGAATAAGCAAATGTGGTTATTTCTACACCTGGCAAAGGACACGGGATTTCAAAGAGCAACTTGCTGACACAGGCTCTGAATAAGTGACAGAAAACAATGAGTGGGCTTCAAAAATTAACCAGCTGAAATGACAGCATTTCATCATAACAAATTAGTCATGTTTGTACTTTTACAGATAAAAAAATCTGAAGGAAAATTGTGATAGTCTCAACATGAGACAGATTCTGTGGTTATTGTATCAGCAAAACTTTCACCTTATGTCTACATAGCTTTACAGCTCAGCTGTGCCTGTGTATTTTCACAAGAGAAAGGAATGAGGGAAAAATTCAGTAAAGATTAAATTAGAGCTTCATTAATACCACAAAGCTGCCCAAAACTGAGCAACTGCTAAAAAAAAAAAAAAATATGCGTGCTGCCAATGTATCCTTTGCAATAACTCACATTAGTTTAAAGACGATGCAACATCCACACTAAGTGCACAGCACTTCAAAAAACAACACCAGGGTGGTTAGAAGACTGTTACTAGGAAGGACAAATCCGTTGCTGGCAATATGTCATCTGAATACCAATAAACCAAAGAGAAGCGCAAGCCTGCGATAAGATGCAACGATTTGGCTATAAGCCTGGAGCGAGGGGCCACGTATCAAGACACGTCGTCCCTCTTCCAATTCCCCTGCTGTTTCGGAGAAAGCAGAAGCTGCACCAAGGCTACGCTGGATGTACTGCGCATTCCTGAACACACACGCCAGCCTGACAACTGGCAGGGGGGACAGCCAAGTCCCCGACTGCACCCCACTCCACGCACAGCAGCCCCCATGGGAAAGAACCAACAGCAACATGTGGAACAGCCTCCCCTGAACAGCCTCTGCTCTGCGCCACAGGGATGCTGCGGGGAATGCCGTGGGGATGGGAAGAGCTGACCTCCACTCTGTCGCGCTGCCTGGACACAGCTGGGCTCAGAGAAAGAAGCTGCTCTTCATTTCACCCTTCTGAAAGTGACCAAAGAGCTCTAATATAATCTATCAAAAATTTTCTATACAGAAACAGCTATGAGTATTTCCAGGACTTCAGTCTCTAGCATTGCTGTGTATTTGTGCGCATCCCACGTGCATGCACTCGATGGGCTAGCCAACGTGTGCTCAACTGAAGATGCAGCTATACTTTCTGCAAAGAAAAACACAAAACCCCCAAAATGTTTATTTTCAGATAAATGTAAATTGCACATCCGCAGAAGGGACTAACACTTTTTATTTCTAAGAGAGTAAAATGGCAACTTTTTGAAGTTTTAAAATCGCTCTTAGCAGCGGACTGTAATTCTGCTGCTGGACATTTTATATGGTTGGCAAATTTGCTCAGCCTAATTAAATGCACCTCATAGACAGTAGAAACTTGAACTATTTTCCAATCCACCCTAACCTTAGAAAATAAAGTAAACAGAAAGCTAATGTCATCTTGGTATTGTGCTTACAGAAAACTGCAGGAGCATTGGATATTACCACCCTCACTATAAATGAGTAAAAATATTGCAACATGGCAAAACACACAAAACTTCTTAAAAAACAAGCTCTTTGCAGCCATTCAGCTTAGAACATTATTCTCACATCCTCACTTAGATGTGTGTTAAGATGCCCTGCATGTATTGTTTTTTATGATTAGAACATGCAAATGGTACTTTAAAAAAAAAAAAAAAAAAAAACAAAACCCAAGCACATCTGACAGCCAACATTAAAGAACATAAATGTGTTCCTGCATAATTTAACGGTTATTTCCCTGTTTCACTCCAAGCCCTCAAGCCACTCGGTGGGAGTAATCTGCTCTAGACTCAACTGTGGCTGTGTACTTTGGCACCAAGTCAAAACAGAGAGGTTATTGTTTGATTTATATGCCAAGAGCCTCTTAGATAAAGGGCTAATGGCAGGCTGATAGCTTCAGCCTTTGCATGCGGTGTTTATACAGACCCTTCTTTCCTCTCCCTCCTTTCTGCGTGTACTCCAGGAAGGCTGTGTCACATCAAGATCAAGTTAATTAATTAACTCATACTAGCATAATTTGATTGATAAAACAATTGATTCACTAAAGGTCATGGGGAGGGCTGTTAAAACACCAACTTTCCTGCCTGAACAACGCATAAGGTTTTGAGATTTGCATTTTTCTACACTGCAAACAGAAATTTTAAAGCAATATCACACTACAAAAATTGATGGAAGAAGCTATGAGAAATCAATCTCTCAAAGTGCACTGCAAAGTTCAGAAACTATTTCAGTATCTCATTTGAGTAAAAAATAAATCAAGTCCTACAACAGGAAGGGTCACATAAGGGAATTTTCTTATTGTTAGTTCTGTAAACTATTGAACTTTCCCCAAAAGAAAACCAGAGGCCTTGCCTATGTGGTATACTTTGCTATTTACTACATCCAAACTAGGAGTATTTCCTAGTATATAAATGTTTCTGTACTGTTAAAATACTCCTATAGGGAGTCCTATATGAACAAATTATTATTTATGAGATGTTAGCAAACTTCATTATTCAATTATACAATTAGATTACTTTTCTGCAAGACACAAGCAGCATAAAATTTTAATTTAAAGAAATCTCATTTTAAAGATACAGAAAAAAAATTCATTAAAAATAGACTAGATTCTTAACAGCCTTTTGCCACTAGTTTATTTTAAAACACTTATTTTAAACAGCAGACAGATAAAACAGAAGCTGCCAGGCATTTTAAAAGCAGTTCTGAGATAATACTCAAGGTGTTGCAAATCAGATTGCAGCCAGGAAGGCTAAAACTTGTGAGCAAAAATGGGAGCTGATGATCAGTCACGAAGTTTTACAATAGATTCTCCTCTGGACTACCTGAAATATTTGTAAGTAGTAAGTGTTAGAAGTAAAACATTTTTATCAAACTGAGAAGCAGAGAACTTGCTTTGCCTAGTCCTCAGCAGCCAGGAGGGACTGCCAGGCAGCTCCACAGGATACAGCCCAAGTTTTCCTTCGTTACTGGTTTCGCATACAGCTGACTCAACATGGCCATAAAACAAACAGACAGAGCACAGGAGTTACTCTTTGAAAGCTCTGGCTCACAAAAGAAGGGTACACTGTCTAGTGCACTAGGGGAAAGTTGGTTAAAATACAGCAATAAGAGAGGGAACAGCTATTATATGCAAGTTATTATATTCAAGCTATTCTATTTAGCTTCATAAAGGCATATCTACAGATACTGACACTTCAGGACAATGCTGTACACCTAGTCAAGTTAACTTAAATTTTGCAATCATTTTCAGATGCAGGATGATAAAACAGGCTGTTAATTACCATTAGGAGAAGAGAAAAGATTCACCAGACATGACCAATGATTAACAACAGGAATAGGAAAGTATTCTTTGAATTTATTACTGAGCATCACAAGAGAATAAGTTTTGATCATCTTACAATGAAGCATATGAAGTATGGGACAGGATTTTCATGGACATAGTAGCAAAAGTCTAAAAATATGCTGAGAATACACAAAATCACAAGCTCATTTCAGACAGACAAGAATTGTGAAAGAATTATCTCAAAACAGCTTTTGAAATAACATCGTCATTTTAAGTTGCAAAACCACTGTTTCATATAATCTATTGTGTTCCAATAAAACCATGACCACTATACTCCAAACCAGGAAGAAATATGCTCCCTGTTATCAGTGGAGCATGGGAGAACTTAAAAACAAACAATTCAGGAGTTCTTATAAACACAACCAACATGGCAACCCCAAACTGCCATACAACATCTCTGTTTACCTATAGCTCTTTGCTTGGGGCTGAATTCCTTTCCCCTCCTTCACAGATAATGGACAGTAAATCAGACTCTTAAAATTTGATGTATTTTTGGTCCCACAGGTGAAATGAATTACAATAAACTCTAAGAATTAATTATTAAAAGCTTGGCAAGGATTCAGTTCACATCAGGAATTGATTAAAAAGAGGGGGAAAAAATCCTCCCAACAAAAGTGAATGGTAACAACAGCATTCTACATTTTGCCCCCCCCCTTTTTTTTAATCAAAAAAATAAAAGAGAAACTTAACTTTTCTGGCTCATTCATATATCTACTTTACAGATGGCTATACCTATAAAATTGAATATGTACACAAGTCTGATGACTGTGGTCAACCACCATCTGAAGCAGGTTTGTCCCTTGCCAAACCCACCGCCTTAAGTTTTATCAAACATTTCCTCAATCCAAGCATCATGTAAACTTTTAAGGACAAGCATCTTAACCACAGTCCTGTTTCATGTTGATCTAAATATAGATGCATATTTTTATATATATATATGCTGTGATACACATACAAGAAGTTTTCCAGCTTCAGAAATCCAAAAAGTTTAACACATACTTCAGCATCCATGACACTGAACAATTTTACTTGCTAATAACCACATACATGAGACAATGCAGCTGTGCAAAGAATGATTTTATTGAAAAGTAATCCAACTCCACTCATTGCTGCTTCCAGTATCAAAAGACTAATACTGTAAACCAATGACACCAGTGTGCATTAAACCAAAACAGAAAAATAATTCAAGATAGCAGAAAAATAATCTGTGGATTGTATTTTACCATAACAAAAGTCAGCACAAATGCACGCGCATGCACACACACACACACACACACAGAGTGTATCTGGAAGGAAAATTAATTTATAAATCCTCTTACTCTATTCCATTTACATAGACTAGTAATACAAAATTTCTGTATCTGCTTAATATTAGAACAGTTGCTTAGTGAAAAGTTTCTTAGAAAACATTCAGAGCTTTTTTTGCAGTAGAACTTACTACATATATATTTGAACTGTTATGGTGACAATCAATAATCCTTTAGACAGACAGTCATTTCTACAATGTTTCATCTGATTACAGACAGCCAGTACAGCATTTTCCTGTGTTAAAAACAAAGCTACACAGTCCAACGAATAGTTTGGGGAGCTATGGGTTCTCATCACCTTTGTGTTCTGTTTATTTTAGCTATTCCCAAGATCATTAATATCCACTTGAACCTGTAAACTTCAAGGTCAACCAAAGGTGAAACATAAGGAAGCAATATAATATGGAGTATTCAACTGGATTATATGCTGTGAAACATTAAGGCAGTTTCCTTAAACTACACTTTCTTTTCTTTCTTACTAATAGAAAAGATAAGAAGATAAACTCCATATTGAGCCAGAATTTAATTTGGAGGACTTAGAGAATGACTAGTAATTCCTTTTATAGAGTAATTTTAAAATTTACTAACTGTGGCTTTCTAGAAAATGCTACATAATCAGAACAAAATGAGTAGAAAAATATTCATCAAACATTCCATAGATGGAATAAAAATATACCCCCAAACCTGTAATATTGTATAAATATCTTACCACTGCCACAAGCAACATAAACCCCATAACCTAAGTCCACATTGATTGTTGTTGTTAACCTACAGCAGTTATGTGTTATATTACATGTATAAGCTTGTAACCAACAGCACTGAGAACACACGAAAGCCTTACAAATACAACAGGTCTCAAGATCAAGAGGGGTCCACTTTTGGACCAAACATCAAGCAAAATCTTTGCAACTCCTGGACTAACTTACCTCTCACATGGTCATCCTTCTGCAGCTGACCCATGCCAACACTAACAAAGCTATACGTGCAGATAAACCAGATCATCTCTATTTGTGACATCAGAGGGAAAAATATATATATAAATTGTCGTCACCTACATGTGCTGCGGCATCCAAGTGCAGTACACCAAGCAAGCAGAAGAGGCTGACATTGCAGGGAGAAACTACTTAGAACAGGACTCTTCATCTTCTCCTAACCACCCCGTGAAAAGGAGAACTAGTGCTTAATTCCATAACACCTTTTTGTCTGCAAATTACAAAATTATTAGAACTCTGAATTGGGTTACTAACCAGTACACCAAAGCTCCCATTCACTTTGAAAACTTTAAATTAAATATAACACTGTAACGCACACATACTAGGAGTCATGTAAGCAAACAGACAGCTTTGCAATTTCATATGGCAGCAGATACTGCTACAAGATTATTTCTTCAGCAGCTACCAAATGTTTTGTCGGGAAGAGAGTTCCTCTAAACAAGTAAGGCTGCTCCTGCTGAACTACTGGAAGAAGCAATGGCACAAGCGTGAAATGGCTGGCAAAGGCCCAGGCTCTCCCTAAATAACATTTCTGAAGCCAGCTCTATTCACATTCTATGAAACAGACTGCCAGTGATGTTTCGGACCATTATATGACTACTGTGCAAACTGCAATATGTTTTGTGTCGTAATGCTAATGCTGGAAGATGTTACCCTGAGGCAAGTCTGGAGGAAGTTCGGGAAGGTAAGGGCTGTAGGAAAAGGAACCCATGCAGAGCTGTTGCTGCTCACCAGGCTGAAGCATGAGTGAAAGGGAAGCATTAGTCATGCGAACAGTCCTGAAACAGAAGCTATGCCTGGCAACCGCACCAACAAGAAACAGATCATCTTTGCCAGAAGTCCTTTTATGACAGTTACTTATCAACTTCAAGAGCCTCTGAAGTCTATAATCTTGCATGATTATTATCCTAGAACCAAATGCCTCTGGTTGTCTTAAAATACATGAATTTCAACATGTCTCTTTCAAAACTTGAATTATCTCAAAAACTTTACTGAAAGAGTACCAATAAACAGGGATTTTATTAATCTTTTTTAAGGCTGCTTCTTTTTGAACTACAGCAAGCGTACTTTTCAAACACAAGGTTTGATCATTTTAACCCTTTCTGCTGACACCCTAAGCAGAGGGAGCTGGCAGATCACTGAGAGAGGAGAGCAAGCAAGATGCGTCTCAGAAAGGTAGGGCTGGTTTTGACACAGGCTGACTGATGTTTAGGTCTTACTAATCCTTGAAGTACTAAATCCCACTAAGCTCCATCTTGTACACAGACATGATTTTGAACATGTTCTGTGCAAAGAGAAAAGCAGATTAACCATCAACTGGGCAAAGAGTTCTAGCCCTAAGATGTGGTCAGCACACCTCAAAACATTTTAACTCTATCCTTCCTCTAACCCCTATCTACTCCTTTTTTAAATGATGTTATATAACAATGCATAATACATACCGTTGTAATTTCCATCCATTAACTAGCTGGTAGGGTTCCCTCCCTTCTGCAACAGCTTCATATCAGCCATCTCTGCAGAAGAGCCTTTATTACAGGCCACAGAACATTTAGCTACCCTAAAACTTTCCCATTATTCAAACAGTAGTACTAAAGGAGCTCTTAAACAATTCTGGTGGCACTGGGGCACTCAGTGGATAGCTATGCATCATACTTGGACATGCAAAACCAAGTTTCTGTTCCAAATATGGGGTAGTGTTGTCACTTCTTGCCAGGTATTCAGGACTAAGCTCCTCTGCATTGACTCAGCAAAGGACCAGGTCTGGGAGTGCTCCTACCTCTTCTCCTATTCCCACCCCACCCCCACCCCCACCCAGTAATATATTCTTTGGAAGTCTTCAAAGATTTCTCAAAGGGGCTCCTACAGAAGGGTAAGAGGCATAGCCTGTAATAGCATGTGAAGTTGTTGTCAAGTAGTTTAAAAAAAAAAAAAAAAGGGGGGGGGGTACTCCAGCTGTCCACCACCATTCAAAAGCAGAAGCGGCACCTGATCTTTAGACCCCAGAGCAACAATTAAAGGCAGGCTGATCCAAATAAACAACCAAGCACACCATAGCAACTGGAGGACTGCCAGAAACAAAATAACTGACCATCCAGATGAAAGCTGAAGCCAGTTTGCTTCCTTCAAGACAAACAAAAGAAAAACCACTGAAAATCACTGAAAAGTGAAATTCTTTCTGTTGGAATTAGAATTTCTTATTGCAATCTGACCCACCCTGTTTCCCAATTAGCAGATGTAGATATACAGTACTTCACAAGGTAAAGGGAAGGCTTGATGCTGAAAGGCTTCCCATATACGCCACAGCCCTCTTGGTCACTGTAATAAAGCAGACCTTAGTCATTCCAGCATTACCCCAAAATTCACTCTTGTTCCTCTAACAGTGGCCACACTCTGCAGGGGCAAAGGAAAAAAGAGCACACAAATAATTTCTTAAAATTTTCTAATATTCATAACCATCATTTAGTCCTGTCTGAGTTTCAATTGGCTGCGTTTCAGTCCAACAAAATGGTTCTGTAAAATGTTTCATTCCTACAAGCTGCAGGACAGCTTATGCAGAATGCCAGACCGAGTTACTGTATGAATCAAGTTAATTGAAAGCTTCTGAGCAGGATTTTGTACACTACAAGGTATATCAAAATTCTTGCCAAGCAGCTCTTTAAAATGTGTATATTAAAGAGTTACTTGTCAGGGATTTTAATTTAGTTTTTGGACAAAGCAAATGAATTATGCTAAAAATAAAGTTTGATCCTTACAACATATGTATTACTTGGGAATACTACATGTAACATAATAGGTTACTTTAGAGCATTCTGTTCAATGTTTTAAAGCTATTGCATAAGATTATTTTAATAAAAATGATTCCAGTGAAAAAACAGTTAGTAATGAGGTGCTGACAATTGAATCTACATTCAGGGATTGCATTGGAGTGCCAAGTCCACTTTTACAGATGCACTGGTTAGTTATCCAATAGATGTCCTCAAGGCATGTAAAACCAATATATTTTGGGTCACATTTGGCAGCAGAGGTAGATGAGACAAGTGAAAACATTTACCAAGAACACATCTGAAGTGTGTTTTTCTTATTAGAGAAATGAAAGAAAATAAACCCAGATACCATGGAATGCCAGGAATTCCCTCGCCTCAATGTTTCTGATTTACACGGCCACTTTTTGGTAGTCTCCTTTGACCTCCCTCCCTCCTTCATTTGCTGGCCTAAAGCCTTGAGTTACCGACGCTACCTCCTGACTAGGCCATTCTGAGGGTTTAATGTGCAGGAATATGTCTTCATCACAGAAGGAAAGACAATCCTTTCCATAAGTGACTCAGTTACCACAAAAATCATTGCTTATGAAGTCTTATGGCATAGACAAGTTAAAACAGTCAAAGATACTCTCTTTATGAGTTAGGAACAAGTATTCAAGTAGACACTTGGAGACCCAAAATAAATAGTAAAAAAATAATCTGAAGCAGACCTTACATCTTAAAAGACGTGTCATTTGAACATGCAGGTCCAGATTCTGTTAGCATGTTGCTGAAAGCAAACTTAGATCAACTTGAGGGCTTGGCCCTGCATATCTTCCTTATTCCCCTCTCTCACTTCAAAGTAGCATATTTGTCATAGTTTCAATGCAAACCTAGAGCCCTAGCTTCTTCAGATCTCATGCAAACCTAATATGGCCAATTCTAGCCTTCAAAACCAAACTGACAGCTATTCAGAAAGAATAAAGCTCCAGCCTCAGGCTTTCATTTTTATAACCACTTCCATACTGTGGTTGATCTGTCACAGAGAACGAGATAAGGACTTCTGTCTACATTGCATATATTTACCCTGTGTTCTGGATATCTTCTCACCACCCCTCCATGATACACTTCTGCCTACCACAGAATGAGTAAGGAGAGCAGAATTTTGCCCTAATCCAAAATCTCTGGATATTCGGTGGCTTTCTGTAGTCATTCAATATTAACACTGCATCCTCCTCCTAAAAAGGGCTTGTATAAGAAGTGGGTCAGGTGCTGCCTAATTCCCCTCCTCCTCCACATTCCCTTCTTACCACCAAACCAAGTGTATCATTGATAGTATTTTCCAACCTGTGCAAAGAGTGTTTGAAGCCATGACATATTCCCCTGTCATTAATAAGAACTGCAGCTTTTTCTGTCGAGGTTAATTTCCTTTTTCTAAGGGGTAACTGGAGCACAAGCATCCACGTGCAGCATACACATTCAGTGCCTGTGCTACGGCTGTTTCCAGTAACTGAAAATGGCTCAATATGGATTTCTTTTTCTGGTTGCTTATTTAATTAAGTAGTATAGTCGTGGAGAGATTTAGGTAAGGTCATAAAACTGTTCTCTCCCACAGCAAATGGGAATCTTTCCCAGTTGAAGACCATTTTAGAAAATACATTCACAATCTATGGAAATTAAGTGGTACTTGGTGTAGCACAGTCATCCAGAGCGTGCAGAAGGACTGCTTCTGGGCCGCAGTTCATCAGGGCATAAAAATTGGCTTGGTTTGGTCAATTTTCACAACTACTTTTGAAACTGCAAGCAGCTATAAAGCAGCAAAACCCATTTCAGCACCTCTTTGCTACACTTCAAGAACACAAGATGCACAAAGAGAGGTGAGCACTGGAGCTAGGCTTTATGAGTTAGAATCCCAAGATCTGCCATCTAAATAACAGAAGCCATGCTAAATAACAGAAGAGGAGGCTGGATTTTTGGATCAATTATAAAAAATTAAAATCAATAGTTGTGTAAGTATTCATCTGTATAAAAACAGACAAGTATTTCTCCGTGCACAGATTCTGTCTACTTTCCAGAGTAAAAGCATCTTTAAGTTCTGCCAGGTAAATAGCTCACTTCACATAAATTTTAGCCTGTGTAAGCTTTGATTCCTGTTTCATATTAAGTTTGGAATCATGAAAGAATCCCAATCATAGAGTCAAAACTCGCAGCCAAACCTGTTGCCAACAGATAATAGTTTCCTTCCCAAACATTGATTCATCATCTGAATGAGCAGCTATCATTTGTTCTTCTCATCAGTCTATTATGGCACATTTTTCTCCATTGTAAGATACATCAGGCTTACTTTATAGTATGAGAATGATAAACTAAAACACCCCTTCAGGTCACTCAGTCACCCTCTGTTCTGGCACTATGGTTGAAAAGCAAACGAGTAATTCCACAGTATGTAATAAGGCCAATGCATATCACTGCATTTTAAAACCTCGTTGTTGAGGTCATTCAGGAGGCAAACTTCAAGGCAGTTGGCCAAGCAGAGTGAGAGCTAGTCTTAGAAAAATCTCACAACGTCAGCCAAAGCAACAGTTACTGGGAGATTGTACTATAACACAAGATCAGAGCTCACTTTGGAGATTCATAAAGTCTGCTTAAACAGACACAGTCTTTATGCTGCTATTGAACTCTGAATACATCTGCAGGAAAATGCACTGTGGCCACACCAAGAGAAAAACAGTTTGCAAATTTACACAGGGGAAAAAAGAAACTCGCAAAATTCACAAACAAAAGCATTAAGGTAACAAGAAAGTGATGTCAGTTTTAAAAGAAATGCTGCAAGAGCCAAAAAACCACCACCCCAAGCAACATAAAGATCTTCCCTTTCTGTCCTGACTGCAGACATCACTAGTTACTCTTTGTGATAGTTAATCAGACAGAGATTTGTCCTTACATATTGCAAGGAAATGTACCTGCAGAACAGAGAGCAAAGCTGACAAGGAAAGTCAGAACATAAACTAGCTGAGGGACTGTACTCACTGAAGCTTCTTAGAGACATTAAGTTGCCTTGCTGTGCTAAGCAGCTGAAGATACAAGTATACTCAGAGACCTGTTGGTGGTTGGACAACATTCTGGGTAACACTCAGATTTATTGTGTCTTTCAACAGGCAAAGGAAAAAGTCAAAAACTTGGGACTTAATGACAGTACTCAAATAGAGATTATATTAACAATAATATAAATACAGGGAGTCCTTCTCCAGAACTAAAAATATGTCTT
The DNA here is from genome assembly GCF_026419915.1 of Harpia harpyja. Taxonomy (NCBI): domain Eukaryota; kingdom Metazoa; phylum Chordata; class Aves; order Accipitriformes; family Accipitridae; genus Harpia; species Harpia harpyja. The sequence goes on along the minus strand of NC_068941.1, from coordinate 59,944,085 downwards.
CAAAAAATTAAGCACCAAGGGTTCTGGATTTTGCCATTTTCAGCTAGCAGATTCTACAGGCAAGGGCATCTCGAATCTCTTGATCCTAGCACTCCGAGGATGGCTATGAGAATGTCAGAGGGCCCAGGAAAAAAAACTGAATTCTGGTAGAAAACTCAGCTTGAGTAGCCCAGACAAACAGGTAGAGGTCCTCAAAGCACAAGGAACGAAGTCTTGACCAGTCCAGCCTCCCACGTTCCCCAGAAGTCCTTTTTGTGGGCTGAGAGGCACAGACAAGGAAGAACCGCCCAGCTGATGCCGAGAGCTCGTCAGCCCAATTCATTCTTTATCTCAAGGAAAATAAGCTTCAAGCTTCCTCTTATCTAGAAGGCAACTTCTAAGGCCTGTCATAACAGGCGATTGAAAAAAACATGGCCCCTATTATGCAGGAGCCTGGTCAGATGGAAAACCCTCATGCAATTCCTCCACCGGTTACTTCAACAAACCCACTACTGCAGCAAACCGGGGTTTTGCAGAGCAGCAGCGAGGTGTTCTAGCAATGCTGTACATTACACAGCGCAGGCAAGCTGGGGGTCTTGACCTCTTCCCAGAATTTTCCACCCTCGGCACACCCCTCTCACCCCTTCCTTTTTTCCATTTCCAGGAGGTCCCATGTTGAAAGGATCCAGGCAAATATACACATTTATTGTAAGATATAATAAATCTTATCAGCTTGTTCATCTTATCCTGTGGCAACAGTCAATTATGTTCATTTGATTCAGGCTGGTTTGAAACTGAGCAGAAAGCATCTCCTGGAAAGCTTGTCTTGACTGACAAACCCCAGAAGCTGATGCAGCCAGGGTTACTATTCCAAACAAGAAGATACCTTGAGAAATTTCAAACAATAAGGGAACTGTGAACAGGCCTCAACTCAGGGCTGTGCTCTGAGCCTGTATGAGTAAAATAAAGCGGTGAGCAGGAAGACTACCAGTCCAGGAACATGGTGGCAGCAGGGGATGCTGCGTTTGGGGCATTCCTGCTGTCCGATTCACAGCTTAGAGAAGCGTCTCCTGGCTGGATTGCTGAAAAGGCAAAAGCTGTCAACAGAAAAACGCTGTGAAGCCCAACTCATCTCCCTGAAAATGGACCTCAGTGGTAGAAGCACAGGGCTGGGCTGTGATTTCTCCTGTCATTGGTGAAGGAAAATTTCAGGGTTTTTTTAATGTGATGTGATGTCTGCTTTTCATAAATCCTGCAATTAAGACATTTTCTCCGTAAAAGTGCTGCTCACCTTCTTCAGAAAGGCAGACAGGAAAAGGCTGTACATGAGTGGTGGCTTTTTTTTTTGGTTGGTTGGGGTTTTTTTTGTCTTGGGGGGGTTAAGTTTAGGTTTAAAGCAATCCTCAAGAGCAGAGCTCTGCAGGGCACTGCAGCAGAGGCAGGAGGCCAGGTCCTGGGAGAGCAGGACTGCGCAGCTCCCAGCAGGGGGAAGCGTCCAGCAGCAGAAAACCTGGAGGAGCACCCCAAAAGCAGGGACAGGCAGGGAAACCCACACAGGCAGGGAGCCCCGGCAGCACCCCACTGCTGCTGAACCACCAACAACATACCGGGGCGGATCCAAAAGTGGTTTACAGCGTGCAGCTACCGCTCTCCCCATCTGAAAGAGCCTCACCATCCATTGTTTTGGTTTACCCTTCCTCCTCCACAAGACCCTCAGTGGATATAAAGCAATATAGTAGTGTCATCTGGATTTTCTTACTGTAGTATTAACGTTTCCTCTTTAATATTAACATTCCAGAAAGGAAAATTACTCTAATTTATGCCATAAATTCCCAGCTCATTCAAGAATAACAGTCCCAAATTACCTTCTTATTACAATCTTTCATAAGCTTATGCATGCAAAAAAGTTGTAGATATTAATTAAAAGAAAAAAAAACAACCCACATCTGGCATAAAGGAAATACTTAAAAAATAAAATTGAAAATGCCACAAAGATCCAAGAACCGTCCCCCCAAAGCTTAGTTTGCAATTAATTCAGTGTTAAGAGGAACATCACTCTGATATCCTTCAGATGCTTGTTCCCCAGCTAAAAAAAAAATGGGGAAAAAAAAATATATATCAAGAGAATAGACTCAGCCATTCAAAAAAAGTTATTACCCAGCTTAAAAGCAGACTTTAATCTCCCTTCCAGTTTTAATTCTTGCTGCTCTTTTCTTTGCCATACAAGCACAAATAATCTTTCATTTTAAACTCATATCATACAGGTGATTTTTCAATGAATGCTGGCGTGGTGTGTTTTACAGAGACCACTGGAATTGCTGTTCCATGAGCTCCCAGGAAAGGGGGCTTACGGGACACAACTCAAAACAGTCCCCTCTCCCCAAACACCATGCATGCAAATGTGTTGCACCGATGCAACAAATCACCATGCATAGGAGTGGGAAGGACACAGTCCCGAATAAAGGGCAAATGGAGATCCTGCCTTTGCTTGAACTGACACCTTAACTCCTCATGTAATCATTTGCAACATTATTTGTACCCTCCCAAAGACCAGAACCCCTAGGATTTTCTGCCATGTGGTCTGCAAACTTGTGTCCTGAGAAATTCCCTGGTTTACTGGTTTAAAAAACAAGTTCCTTGGACAAGGACTAGAAGAGGAAACAGGAGTAGCAAACCAGCAGTAGAGCCAGGACTGGAATACAAGTCCGTTCACCTCACGGCCTTCCTCTATGCTGAGGGTTGTCAAAGTCCCACCAGTACAAGGAGAGCACTGCATCATCACTTCACACCCAAGAGCAAAGGTGTGGCTGGAGTAGAGCTTTCTTCTCCATCCAAACAGTAACAGTTTTAGCACTTGTAAACAAAAGTACTAATCAGTCCAGAATAGGAATAACAACCTCAGAACTACGGAGGATTAGGAGAAGTGGGTATTTTCAACTGCCATTAACATGAGACATTGAAATTTTACTATTACCTCTCCAGGAATGCCCTTATTTTTAACCAGCACACCTCTCCTTCAACCTCTCATACAAAGACCTAAGGAAAGATTTTTGCGAGTGCCACATTTCAGACATCTGGCCTGCATATCAATGCTTTCTGCATCACACCCATCAACATAATCACCTCATTCTGAACTTGTTATTTTCCCCCCCCCAACACAAATCCACATGATTTAGTGGCTCCATCTACTTTGTCAAAAGTGCCCAGACACCTCAGCTGTATTGCTCATTGAATTGCTTTAGGCATAGCAGCCCAAACGTGAAGTGTGTTACATCACAGTTTTGCATCTTTATGGAAAAATGCTTGCTCTAAGAACCCAATGGTTCTTTGTATATTGCATTACATACATATATATTTTAAATAAAAAAACTGGTCTTTTTCTGAGATTTTTAGCACCACATTGAATTCCAAGAAGCTTGCAAACTCCAAAGATTGGAGAAAGAAAGCAAAAGTGGAAAAACAGTCAAGAAATCTCTATTCAGCAAGTTATTGAAATATGCATAAACAAATTAAGTCTTCAGTTTATTCAGCAAAATACATGAGCACTTCAAAAGTGTTCCTGGGTAATAGAAGAGCAGATTAAAAAAAAAGAGCAAACATACATATTTCTTCAGATGCCCACAGTTCAGTATCATATAATTCTTTACTTCTTGTTGTCACATGCCGCAGACCTGTGGCCAGGATGCAGGCATCTGAACCCTGATTTGGGGCTTCAGGGAGCCGTGGGGCCTCCTCAGCTCCCAGCTTGCAAGAAGTGGAAAACAGTGAAAGATAAACCTCCATCAAGATAAACCCATTACTGACAGCAGGATGCTTCCACATGATAAAATACCAATCTTAAAAACACAAGATAGGTGCTTTGAGAAACAAAGTGGCCAAAATGTTATCAAATGGACAGGATGGATGACTCACAAACATGGAGAGTTTGATGTTCATCCAAGCGAACAACTCCTAGAAACCACTGCATGTACACTTAAAATCAGAAGATGAAATTTGGAGGAATTCCTCCAAAAACACTGTGTGAGTTATCAAAATACAACCAGAAACAGCTGCAATCAATATATTTTTTTTTAAATTACCTCTGCCATTAAGATTTCACTACAATTTCCCCTTCTACGATGCATCATTTATTTGAAAGGACAGGGTGGCTATCACTTTTCCTAATCAGAAGCCAACAGTTCTGATCAAGAGTGGATGTCTTTAGTTTTATATCTATAAACTTTCATTTTTTTAATATATATCCATCTGTATATAAAAATGAGTAAAATATTTTGACACGATTCTCAAAGAGCGTAACCCTCAACTAACATTCACACCGGAGCAGCAACATGTCAGTGACTACAGTAGGGCAAGCAATTACTTTGCAAGATTTTTGAGGCTAAGACTAATAAAATTAAGAACTCTAGAATAGATTTTTTAAGAAATTGCCTTCCTCACAAAGAGAGCACCTTCAAAGTGCAGTAACTTAAGCAGCATATGGCATTTACATTTTCATCTAAATCTTTAAAGAAGCCCATTATTTCCTTAGATTTGAGAAAAGAACCCTGCTTTATTTCACCACACCAGCCATAAATTATTCATTAATTCTGTTTGCTAACTCTGTAACTGAGCCCAGATGTTTCTGCTGGAGAGGCATTCCATAAGAAAAGTTAAATATAGCAAGCTGTGTGGAAGGAACAGACCTCTCCCCCCCCCCCCCCCCCGCCAGCATGCTCAAATATTACTTGAGAGAAAATAATGAAAACATTTGAAAAATATTCTGAATATGTGAGTCTGTGAAATGCCACAGTCTGATCACAAAATTTCACGTAAAAGAGCCCCCACACATTCCATTTGGGTGTAACTGAGGTTACTGGTCCTGTCTCTGGGAAAGGTGCTGGCACTTTCACTCGCCAGAGTAAATAGAAAATTTATAAGCAGAGGAACACTCCTTGCCATGCATCATTTACAAATACAAATCAAGACTTAAGTTTCAATTACAAGAAACACTTTTGAGCCAGCTACCAATGGCATTAACCATGCTGATGAAGAACTAAGAGCATCCCATGGAATTTCTTACGGAATTGACGTGGAAAGTTACTGGTGGGAATTTTAAATCCATTTCAGTGCTTCAGAAGAACTTCAACCATTTTACACTAGCAAAGATGATTAGTGCTGACATTTATAATCTAACAGTAAGAACACAGTCCTGTTGAACAGAATGGAAACTACCACCTTCAGCCACACGTTTAGACACTGTTATGGTTTCTAATACTCTTCAGCAACTGTCTTAAGCTGGTTTTGAAATGCCTATTCTAAATTAGAAACTATTCCTAATCATTATGTAGCTGGAGAAAGTGAAAGATGCAGGATTGAATATCGCAGACTCACATTCTTTGGAGTTTGGAGACTATTCTCAGGCACGCAACGCTTCTTCAGTTTTGAACAGTGATCACAGGAGAGATTTTGAGACATCATCTAGTCCCTTTGCTCTGCTCCAAGGCAAGACCAATCATATTTAAACAACTATTTTCCTAATCTGTTCTTAAAAATTTCCAGTGTAACAGATTCTGTAAGATGACTTTGCAGAGGGAGGATATTTTGGGGAAGCTGTTACAGACTGGTATGGTAATGATGCCACTGCCCTGATACCAGGTATCAGCTGTTGTCATCCAACTTTATTGCACTTGCACCTTGTAGCCAAATCTTGTTGTTTTTTAACCACTTGTGTCCATAAGAGACTTTGCAAAATATGTTAAGTCTAACCATACTGTTAACAGAAAGCACCTTCCCGCTAGCTAGCAAACAGGCAAACAAACCTCAGTATATATACTATTAGCCACCTTAGAACACAATAAAACTCTGCTGGCTGTTCCTAAAAACATGAATATATGACTGAAGTCATAATTTTAGCATGGGAAGGCATACTAGCACTAGCTTTAGCCTCCTCAACGTCAATAATGTTAGGAATAATGGAGTGGTAGCACAGGTCAACAATTTCAGGGCAATAAATACCTTTTTTTTTTTTCCTAGTCCATGCTGCCAGAAGTTTTCTTTATTTCTGGTAGCTACTCAAAGTTAGCATTACCAACAGCTACCACAGCATGTCTACCACGGGCAATGACCTCTTCATTTTGCTGTGTAGACAGATCTTAAGGACATCTCACTTCTACTTCAGAGGTCAGCTGGAAAGCAGCCAATGAGAAGAAAACCAGAACAAATTTTATTTAAGTCACCCCAGCAGCAACTTACAATTGAGTCCACCTATATGAGGAAATGTTTCCTCTTCAACTCCTAAGGAAGAAGACAGTTATGCAATGTGAAACCTAGAAACTGGACCCAGTTATAGCATGTGTGAGAGATGGAAGATGACAAAGATCTGCAGGCTCTCAGAAAATACAGACCATATGTTGAAACAGTGGAAAGTCTTCTGCGAAGTCTTTGTGGGGGGGAGAAGAGGGAGTAGAGCACAGGTGTGAAGCACCAAAAGGAATAAAAACAGAATAGAAACTACATTAGACAGCCCATCTTGAAAAACCCTTTTCTAATATATGGGGGGAACATTATAGCAAAAGAGAAAGAACTTTTAATCTCCTTTGCACTGCATGAATTTCTAGAGCACTGCCGAGCAAAATTTTTTTGTGGACTGAAACCAGCACCTGGTGTATTTCCTGGTTTATGCATGGTTAACAGAAGCTGCAGGAAAGTTTCAGTTTGGACAACTAAATTTAGAAAGTGAAACATCAAATTTGATGCACTTTACAAGCAAAGCCTTAGCTACAAATTATACACAGCTAAGTACAATTGTTCAAAGTTACTGCTTTTAGGTTGTCCTTGTTTTAAGCAAAAACCAGGCCCTCACGAAGATGTCAGTATACCTAAATTTGTGCCTAATTATCTTTCTCCACAGGTATTGTGTTGGAAAACAGGGATAAAACCTTAAGTTAACAGGTACTCTAACAAGAATTCAGCATGCAGCTCACTTTAGAAAGACGCTTATGGGAAAAGGAAGCCACATTTAAGACCTACCTGTTTGTATGACCTGTTACTTAGACAGAAAAAGAAATGTTGCAAGGAAAAATTCTTGGTGTTTAACCCGTACAGATTTCTATTAGAGTAATCTACAGCAATTTAAACAACCCAAACCTAAAAAGGTCCTGAGAATCTCCCACTTTTGGGAGTCTTATCTGGTCCACTCACTTCATGCACACATATAGATGATTATATTCCAGCAGAATTAAGACCAGATGGGGTTTTGCTGTAAGCTTGATTGTTTTGGGTTTTTTTAAAGAAAAAACTTGTTCTCTGTTCATTTTTTCACAAAGAGATAACAAATATATTCAGCATCTTAAAAAAGGAAAGAAGAAAAGAACGTTTACTTTGGTTGTGCTAAGCAGCCAGGTGCTATAATACTGCAAGTTTCATCTGTAGTCTGCAGTGCTGTAAGTTCTACCATGTTAACCATCACATCGGTCTTGTGGCCGGGAAGCTTGGGAAGCACAGAAAGTATCTTCTCTGCAAGATTGTCACCATGATGACCAACTGCTCCTAGGGGGAGAAAGAGACCCCAAAACTGTCAGGTACATAACTAGAAGAAAAAAAACAAAAACCCCCAAAAACCAACACAACACAAAAACCACAAGGAATTGAGAGCAAAATAATAACCATGTTTTGGTGAGAAGGACAGTGGTAGTCATAACAACAAGACCACATTTAGCTTTTCAAAGATATTTTGCTACAAACGTAAAATTAATTTCTGGAATGTTTGAAGTTAAAAGCATTGATAACATTTCAGAAAGATTCATTTAAAAAGCATAAATTAGACTTAATTTTACAGCTGTTAGATATTCATTGATTTTGCACTTAAACATGCAAAATGTTTCTCTTTGCATAAGAAACTTGTTTAACAAGATTTGCAATGGTTATTAAAAAAAACCAGGCAAACATTCATATATACTCACATGCAAACTATACTCTTCTACATAAACTAATAGGACTGTGCTTAAAAGGGCTGTATGCAAGTTGCATACATAGCTACCCAGATAGGCTAGCATAATATTAAAATAACAAATTACCAAAGTAAACAATTACCAATCACATGTCACTGTCAAGATCATTGCTTCTATATGGACTGAGGGCAGCTCAGGTGAAACCAACAGAAAATAACCAAACCAACCCAAGTTACATAGTATAAAATGGCATTTTGACCATGTTCCAAGAGAAACTCCAAATTCCAGTTGGCACGTTTTCTTCAATTCTCTTGATTTCAAACACATGCTATTCTTTCCATTCACAAACTCTCAACACAGGCGCTACAACCAACTGACAAAATATTAAGACTGTGAACCAAGCCAAAGCAGAAAAACATGACACACACTACAGATGAAAAAGTCAGAGAGGGTGACCAGAAACCTTATTGCCTTTAAGTCAGGAACAAGTTGAAGGTATTTGTATTCTGCCACTTTAGCTATGGTTCAGCTATTACCACAGGGCTGGATACCAGTCCTGAGCTTAGTATTGTGCTCCTGGCTTTACTCACAGGAGAATGGGGACTTCTGAAGCCACCGTTGAGAGGCAGGAAAAAGATCTTTCAGGCTATGGTCCCACTCCCGTCAAAGTCTGTCCATGTGGCACCCTATGTGCTCTCACTTTTCATAATTTCCAAAGACAGAGGAGGTCTGTTTCAACAGCTGAAGTAGCTTCACATGCTCCGTAAGTCCAAACAAGGCCCTTACATCAAGAACATCAGTGGGGTCAGATTATTAACTGCTCTTGGATAAGCAGAAGGTTGTCTCCGGTACATCTACAGCAGCCAGGTATCCATGCTGTAAAACCACCTCATGGTTTGTCAACTATTCTGAATTGCAGAAGAAGTTGAAAAGAGAAGCAAGGATGAAAAGGGAGGAGAAAAGTAAAGTCAAACTCCATGCTGGCAATGCCTCTATCCACAGAAGGCAAGGAAGGCACACGTGTCCGGCATGTGGTGGTACTGCAGTGCGGACACCTGGCCGCTCAGCTGGATTGAGATTACCAATTTGTTTCACCAGAGATTGTAATAGTCAGAGAATGACAGCAACCTTCCTTTCTTCCATCCCCAGCCAGATGTATACCACTCAAGTACAGATGAAACGAGCTGGGTTGTCTTTATGACTCCCTAAGCCATCTGCTCTCCAAAATCCCTACATTCTTCTTACTAGGTCAGTCACTTGTCAGCCACACTGCAGTTACCAACACTCGCAAAGTTACAGACATGGAAAACAGATGGTAATCTTCTGAACCTACACCCCCATGTACTGGAAGCAACGTCTATGTCTCCACACTTGCTGCACGTGAGCAACATTTAGGTAGACAAGACATTTCGCTAAACTGGAAACACCTCAAATGCAAGTAAACCCACATTAATTATTAATATCCCTCCTTTCTCCTTGGTATAGGGGGAAGTCTTGGCACATTCGAATTGCTTCCATGATCAGCCAGTGTCATCTCAGTCTCCTTCCCACAACTGCTACTCCTTGGAGGCTCCCACTGGTCCACAGGTGCTAATGGCTTTTGCTGTGACTTACCAAATCAATCAAAAAACATCTCCTGGAGGTTTTAAAAATCACTATCACTGCTGACCAACTACACAAAGCAACCAAGGCTGGAAAGACAGTTAAACTTCAGAAGACTAGGACAGGAAATTGCACTGACTTCAGCAGGGTGTATGGCACTGGTTTCCATCCTCTCTCCTCATCACTGTTGAGGACAGTGAACAGGCTGCTCAGCAGCTTCTCATGACCAACGGTGTTCAAGGCAGCTGGCGGTTTTTAATGCTGCCAACATGCACACAGATCTGGTGTTAAAGTGACAAGGAGAAGTTATGTGACCAATGCAAAACAGGAGTCTTCACACCAGGCTAATATCCAGCCTTGAGGATACCGGAAATCTTATGTATCACGCTGTTCTAATTTTACTTTTTCTTCTCATTAAGAATTACAAACTGAAATGCGTGATGTTTGATACAGGTTGTAGCTGTCAGAATTGGCAAAGGCAACCAAACAATTCCTTAGGAATGAGCCAGGAACTCATTAACTACACCCTCCCTTCCCCCCAAAAGGCATCAATGACATGCATACAAGAAAATATTTTCCTAAGCTCATTACCAGCCCTATATCACACCATTTGTACTGCAATTCTTACATTCTCCTACTGGTTCTACTGTCTGGTTCAAAAACAAAACAAACAAACAAAAAGCAGATTTAAGGGGCAACTGCACATCACAGAAGCAACATGAGAGCTTGGGTAATGGGAAGACTTCAATGTCAGCAGCTAAACACAAGGAGCTTGAAGTAGAAAACAGTTCTTCTACAAAGGCATTGCTCACTAGCCAACAACTAATGCAGCTAATTTCTACTGGGGGCTTTTCCTTCAATCAGAGGTTACATGTAAGTCAGTGTGCACCAAAACAGTATGCAAGGGGTATCTTGCCCCCACTATCAAGCTTTCTCAACATCTGCTGTTTTAACTACTTCGTAGATTAGTTCAGAACTGGTGATTTTGCAAAGATACACGGACAAACCCATCCCAGTTTTCCTGATGTTTCAACACTACACATTCACCCAATGCTTTTCTGAATAACATCACCACTACGAAGACTTTACACTAAAGGACTCTACCAGGACAATTTCTGTGATGCAACTTTCTTAGGGAAGGCATCACCTCAGTGAGTGCAGGGTTTAAAATATCAGAAGGCACAAACGTTTACACCTATTCCCTTGAAAGACGCTGGATATTTGGAGCTCCAGTTCCAAAGCTTATCAATGTTCTGCCATATTCTTTCATCCAGCATTAGCTTAAGCTGACCTTGTTAAACAGTGCTGGAAAGCAGCCTGTATGTTCCCCGGAACCATTGTGCAGCATTCAAGGCAAACTAGAGCATCCTTCTGCCCTGCCAAAAGACAGATCTACATTCTTCTTTGTACAGACAAAGGAACATCAAAGTAGTCAGTTATCTGTCCCACTATGCTGGCTACTGAATCTTAAAAAAAAAACCAACAAAAAACCCCCCAAATACCAACAAACAAAAAACCCAATCAAACAACAAAAAAAACCCCCAAACAAAACCACCACAACCCCCACTCAAAAAAAACAAAAAAACTTGTAGCCCAGCAGTAGGAGCACAGAAGCCCACAGCCAAGCACAGCAGCATCAGAGTGCTGCCACAGAAATATGAGAGATTCCCCACCTCTCACAGCCAGCTACTGCAACATATGCAAAGAGTAGTAAATTTGGAGATAAGAAACACTTAACCACCAAGGCTCATGTAATTTCCAAGTCCTCTGCACTGACCTAGCTACCTGCAGTTTTCTTTAAATAGGCAAAACTCATTCCATTTATTTGCTTATCTCTGTAAAGCCTCTATAAGAAATTTAACATCTGAAGCATTTAAAACCTATTATAAAAATTTGTGTGCCTATTCCACAATAGCAGAATCTTTACAAACCACACCATAGCAGAAGCTGCACCCTGACCCGCAGCACTGAGTTGACACCACTTGAATATTTTCAGCTGCCATCACTCCTCACAGCTATAGTCTACAACCTCAAGTAACTACAATAATTTAAGCATCAGTTGCTTCCTATGTCAAAGCCCCAGCCTGGTTCATAAAAAGGGGACTACTGTATTCTACAAGCCTCAGTATTTATGTTTTCAAGACCTCAGCTTATATGGTAATGAAGAAAAAAACATGGTTTTGTTTCCTTTAAAAAGGCATTAGTGTCAATCCACCAATGCATCAACTTGGAAGATGCTGCAATCAAACAAAGCATGAGTAAAGCACTGCAAATTAGAAACATGACAGAGATAATGAAAGAAGTAGACAATTACAAACAAACAGTTTAAAACAAAAATAATCAAAAGGAGATATTAGTCAGAACCAGACTTTACCAGAAAGGCATGGGTCTACATTAGTCTTCACTCTCATCCTCCTCTATGAATGGCATTATGTGGTAGGACAATTAAAGCACACCACAACTTTCTCATCACTGCGGCTGTTCCCAGAAACTGAAAGGGAATGGTATCTACACTTCAACAGTAAGTGCTTGAACTGTGCACTTTGTATCTGTTACAAGGCTGAAAACATTACAACCAATGCAAGGGTGTGATGCAAAAATGATGCCTGGCTGACAGTGAAGGAGATAATACAGAAAGTCAAACCTGAGTTTGCAGCCTTGGCTGTGGGGAAACATTCCTGTGATTTTGACCGATACATGCAAAAGTGCTAGGGGAAGATAAAAGTGCTGTTGCTGCTGGCACTGAAATACCCAACTTCAACACTCCTCACACAAAGGTTATTATTCAAAGCTGTACATTAACTGCCCAGGCACCCCCCTGCTATTCATTCTTCTCTGTCTTTTGCTCACTGTACTGCATTTCAAAATCACCTGCACTTACCAGTGGGTGAGACCTCCCTATTCCCTGCACTTAAAACAGCCCACGTCCCAAATGCTGCAAAGCTCCAAGGGACTGGAAAGAGAAACGCGTCAAGCTGTTCTGAACACCAATATTTGAAAGGTATCAATGAGCTTATGAATGAAAAAGGAAATCTGGGAAGCTGGAAAAACTGCTTCATAAAAGGTGTGAATGCTGGCAGGGTGGTGACTAAGAAACACATGGAAAGAGTATGGGGTTACAATATGGTATTGCAACACAAATATTTAGGGACGCAAATATTAGAGGAGAAAAATAAAGTGGAATTAAGGTGCCAGAGTTATCTCTGACTTTAACCAGTGTCATTTATGAGAGCACCACCCTAGCTGGGAGGATTTATTCTGCTTTTTAAAGCAAAGTTAGTGAACTTTCAAACAATAATAAGTAGGCAAAAAAAAGAAGCACTACACATACATACAGCACCAGTAACAAAGTTTTATACAATCAGAAGTCAAGAAATGAGCACAAAGTACCAAGCCTGTGATCTCCCCTGGGCATAAAAATACATGTCCCACCTTCCAGGGCACTGCTTTATCCACAAGATCCTACACTGCAGGGGTAGGCAGTATCCATGTCATCCCCAGTTGAAGCCATGCCACTGCAGTGAGGGCAGAAAAGGCCATAAAAAGATCATCTGTATAACACCTCAGCTGAACATTATGTCATACAGAACAAAAAGGAGAATTATTTACCTTAATTCAGTATTTTCCTCTCTACTTACTAAATAAAGCATGCATAAGTAATGCTGAACACACAAAATATAGATTATAAAAAGTATTCGATAGAGCTCAATCCAAATTTTAGAGTAATAGCTCAGAAGAGATTCTTTGTTTCACGGAACCTAGAATGCTAACCTAGCCAGATGCCTTCTGGTTTTTTGATAGAAAAATGTACCATTTTGTATGTGATTATTTTTTTAATAATTGTCACAAAGATAATACAGCTTCGTGTCACTGACAGAGGTTCTTTACCAAAATGTACTTAATACTTCTTCAGTATGTTCTTTAAAGTGGAAAGTTTTAATATTTATTCAAGTACCAGTATTTTCCCTTAGTTCAGTTGTTTGCAATTGCAGCACCAGAAAAGGCACTTTTGAGATAGTTTGATTTTTACTACTAGTTTTCAGTAACACTAATTGATTTCTATTTGTTATTCTAGCCTAACATCTTATTTGCTGTAGATAAGCATGGAACGTGAGCCAAAAATAAGACATCTGTTACTGCAACTCCTTTAGACATCATCTAGAGCTACCTAAAACTCTATTCCATTCAGGTCTTTTGAGTTAGAAAATATTTGCCTCCTGATAGCCTACTCAGAGTGACTCAAAGTCACCTGGTTCAAAGCAGTAGCCTGACTTAATCAGAGAGTAGCCCAGCACCTACCCCAATGAACTTCCAGGTTTTTGTGGAATTGGTTGGAATATGAAAGCATTCTCATAATTCATGGATACATAACCATTTCTCATATCTGCAGCCCACATGTTGGACAAGATTCAGGTATCAATAAGACATTTACAAATTAAATGCAAAATCTTTCATCTCTAGAGAGGGGAGATTTAAAAAGTTTTTTGAAATGAGCTGCAAATGAGAAAGTCTACCTGAAAGACTTCCACCTGCAATGAGCTGTTATTTGAGAGAAAAAAAAAAAAAAAAATATTTTTACACTGCTGACTGCAAATACATACCATAGCTTGAAAAAAAAAATCCAGTGACCCAGTTGCCAATACCAAGCTGGGAACTTGCAGATAGGAAACTTTAGCTTTTACAAAGTGTAAGGCTGAAATTCAACAGATTCATTCACCTGAAGGCCAAGCAGTGGAGTTGGATGTAGCGGGCCAGGGGAGAGAGTATATAAAGGCTGAATACACCTAAGAAAATTACGGTTTCAAGTGCAACTTAATTCTGTCTTTTCCCATTTCTTGACAACTGATTTCACAACATAAATGCTGTTCTTTTTGTGTACTTTTTACTGTAGAATTTCTATCAAACCAATGAAACAAATCTCATTGTGTGGCACTAAATTCAGGTCCATATAGTGCTTTACCTCTGAAATGTACTATATTTTTCCTCCCTCAGTTTGCACTGTACTTGATGGCAAGAGTATGGGATCATGTCCAAAGCATAGGAAGGCTTCAGTGAAACTGTCAATGAATTCTGGAGACATTTGCTGGTAACAAAAGAATGGCTACATGAAGGGATCTTGGTCTCAGTTACAGATACCGAAGAGAATATATTCCTAAAGAAATGAATACTTCAATTTCTCATCCTTACTCCAAGAGCTTTGATGCATCCCCTCCAAAGCTGCCCCACCACAGCCCTGATGTTTTCTCCAAAAAACCTTCTCCTACTGACGTACAAGAACCCAGACTTCACTTCCCAAATTTAAGCTGGTACCAGTTATCTCTCTTCATGCCTCCTCAACAGTCTCCTTGTCAGGCAGCTCCCTGTCACCCACAATTTCCAGTTCCTTTTCTTGTTTTTAACTCTTCCCACCACCTGAGTGCATGAATCCTTACCCAGTTTCACTGGTTCCCACCCCCAACGGGCACTCCTCTCACAGTTTCATTTCAAGGCTCTTCATCCAAGTCCACTCTCCTGCAGCCTTCCCAGCAATCTTCCCAAACCACAGCACAGCATTAACCACCCAGATCCATAGCTGCTCTTCAGCACATTGTCAATGGCTATGAACCCTATAGCAGTGCAACAATACACAAAGCCAAAATTGAGGGGGGGGCGGGGGAAGAAAAATCAGGAACAGATGAGCTGCAGGTGCAACATTGTACCAAACACTCGCTATGGGTCACCTGGCAAAATTACAACCTTAATTATTGACCGTATGCAATGCAAATGGAACCAGGCCCACATACTGTATATGTGAGCAGGTTTATCCATAATATGATGGGGTAAGTGAATGCAGGCCCTCCTATAATAATTCTCTGAGTTTAGTTTTCTCTGAAAGGTGGTTATTCCAGAAGTGAGAGCCCGATACAAACTTTTTCTGGGTCACTGGCCCAGCACCTTGCTGGTGACTTGTTCAATCACTCTTTCCCTTTCTGCCCTTTTGATATCACATCTTACCAACCTTACCAACTTAAAAGTCTTCACCTCACTTAGCAAGCTCACGGCTTGATTACAATACTAGACATTCTCCTTCCGACAGTTTCCCTGTCAACTGTCACACCACTCTCTATGCTTCTCAACTTTTGTATCAATTCTGCATTAATTGGCAGTATTAAATTTACCATCTGGTCCATCCTTACACTCATTTGCTTCCCGGAATGTGTTGTATAAACAATTCTGTATCATTTTCACTCAAACATAATGTTTTCCCAGTTAACAACACCAGCCACATGCAATTGCTTCACTCAAAGACTAAGTATAATGCATAGCATGTAAAAACCACATATATATACACATAGAGAGACACTTTCGGGCATATAGATACAGCTAAGTGTATATGTAGATGTATATCTGTTTAGACAGGTATAATGCTAAGGGCGACAAGTAGATACACTGGGAAGTGCTTCGCAGTAATCCACCAGGTCATTTCCTTCACGCCCTGGGATGACACACAGGCACAGCTAAGGTCTCTAGCGTGCAGCAACGTGGAAGTGCCAGAAACAAAGCCTTGTGCTTCCAGCAGAGCCTCCTGCTTCACCCTTGGTTTCCATGACCCACTGGGGAGCAAGGATGTGTGAGCAACTGCCACAGCTGTGGTGTTACACATGCTCCCGGGCCACGAGGACTCCTGCAACTATCCGAAAACCTCCGGATGGGGTGGACGCAGGCCCACAGGGATGGCAGCCCCTGCCAGCGGTGGGTTTCTTACCGGCGAGGTCCAACGTCCTGTCCACGAAGACGACGGAGGCCTTGTTGGTGGCCGTCCTCCTCCTGTTCCTGGCCGGGGCATAGCTCGCCAGCTCAGCAGCGACGACCCTGCTGAGGGCCCCCACGGCGAAGCTCTCCTCCCGCAGGCCCAGGGTGGTGAAGAGCGCGTCGAGGTCGCCCACCAGGGCCCGCACCGCCGCCCGCAGCTCGGCGGGCAGGGCGGCCGGCCCGACCTCCGCGGGGCCGGGCCCGCCAGGGCCGGGCAGAGGCGGGAGGAGCGCCGCCAGGGCGGGCAGCAGGCAGAGCTCCGCCGACACGGGCGCCAGGAGCGGCGGGCCGCGCAGCACCACCTCGGCGCGGCCGCCCTCGCCCATCCACCGCCGCAGGGTCTCCTCCAGCTCGGCCGGCCCGCCGCCCTCCGCCTCGCCGCCGGACACCAGCACGCAGTGCCGCACGGCGCCCTGGCCCAGCACGCCGCGCACGGCTGCGGCCGTGCCGCCCCGCAGCGCCCCGCTCACCACAAAGACGGCACGGGCCGGGGCCGCCGCCGCCGCCTCCGCGGGCAGCGCCCTGACGGCCAGCGCCCCCGCCGCCAGCAGCTCGCCCGCCCCGCCGCCGCCCCAGTGCAGCGCCTCGGCGGACGCCGCGTCCAGGAAGACGACGGCCCGGCGCGCCCTGGCGAGCACGGGCTCCCAGGCCTGCTGGCACACCCGCCGCAGCTGCAGCTCCGGCACCGGCGCCGCCATGGCGGTGGGCAGCGCTGACAGCCACAACACACCGCACGTGCCCGGCGCGCCGGCGGCGCCGCGGGATGACGCAGCGGGCGCGGGTTGGCTGCCCGCCGGCGGGGAGGGGCGGGGCACGGCACAGCGGGCGGTGCCGTCCCTCCCCCGCGACAGAGCCGGGGGGCGGCGGCGGGGTCGCTTGGGGTCGTCGGCCGGCGGCAGCGGGGTCTCTGCGGGGAGGCGGCGGGGGCCCAGGTGTCTCAGGCGGGGTCGTTACCGGCGGCGGCGAGGCCTTCTCCTCCGGCCGCGGGGGCTGTGCTGTGGTGGCTCCCTGAGGCGTCGTCCGTCCCCAGAGGAGCCGCCGTGGCCTGGGCGTCTGATGAGGGCTGCCCGCCCCGGCGCTCCTGCTAGCCGGTCCGGGGCCTGGTCTCCCCACGGGTTAGCCTCGGCCAGTTCTCCCGCCCAGGTCTGAGACACTGCGAGAGCGGCAGCAGGGGTACCTCTCTGGGAGAGGAGCCGGTAGGGAGCTCCTCTTTCTGCTGGCAGTGCCGAATTCTGACAAACATTAACGTGTTTCTCTCATCTACCGTCTGTATTAGAAACTCTGCTGCAGTCTGCAGCCCTGGCCGGTACCAGCAGGGACATCTGAGCGCTGACAGTTCAGTTTTGCCTGCCATTTTCCTGGAAAGGCTAGGAGCTTCTTTGGTCTTGCTCCTCGTAAATGTTAGAACAATTCAGTGTCGCTATTTATGTCGCTACCTCTTTTCTGCTGCATTGGTATCTCTGTTATACCGAGACAACAACTGTTTTGCTGATACTTTTTTAAACGTACAGCACTGGAAAGGTGAAACGTCCATCGCCATTCCCTGTTCTATAATGCTGTATTTCTTGTGTTAGTATTAACAAACCCAGTGGTTGATGAGCTAGCAACAAGAAAGATTCTCTTTTAATAAATGCAACTTTTATGATACACAGCTGGAGATATGACAAACTAAATTCCATTTCTCCTTTAAAAAGCTCTTGATCTCAAAATCAGTTTCACAGCCAACTAGAAAAAAATGCCATAATATGCATCTACAGCTCCTTCTCCCCAGAGAATGGATGGCTCGCTTGCAAATCTGTGTTCTACGTAGTATTCCGCTTGGGCAACCTCCTCTAGCACAGAACGAGAATACTTTTTCTGGCATAGTGGGATTATCAGCAATAACGAAAAGACAAACTGTTTAATTAGTTCATCCGCTATCTTAATTGGTCTTCTTAGGTCTCTTGCAGGTTCAGCTTGTTTCAGAACACTGAAAAACACAAATAATGTGGAATTACCAGATTTCCAGTAACAAAATTAAATTCTCTCCCTCCAGTCTCCTCCATGCACGTTCCTACCCCAATGCATTCTTCCCTCTTCCAAACTCAGACTTATGTCTTTGTGCTGTTCCAACCCCAAACTGTTATTTTAACCTTAGGGCATATAACTTTATGATGCTAGAAAAATATGTAAGTTAATAGCCTTCTTGACTATTTTGATTTGAAAAATGAATGCCAAGAAAGGATTGGGGATGGTTAACCACTGGGCCCCTGGGCTTATACACAAGTAGAATTATCCTCCTCTCAGACTGAATTACCTCAGAGATTACGTGAGCTTTTGCTTTATGCTTGAGTGCCATGGACAAAAGCTAGATATATTATGACTTGTCCAACTCTTTAGTTACCATTTTTAAAAGGTTGGGGGTTTTTTTCAGAGGTATTGTCAAAACAGTAGGTGCTTTTCTAAGAAAACAAATAGCTTTTTTACTTTATAAATACTGTTTAAATAGCACCTAGTTCTGCATATGCCAATGTTGAAAAAAAGGATTACTAGCCGGAAGACAAAATGAGGTTAATCAGTTTAAAGCATAGTGGTTAAATTACAAAACAAAATTATCTAAGTTGTTTTTACAGCTTATTTTATCCCATGTGCAAATTTACAACTACTGTGCTAGAAAATGAACTGTATTAAAGGGTTCCCGTAAACTGGATACCTTGTTGTGGGTTTCTGGAGTGTGACCCACGAGTCAGATGTTTATGCAGCTCACAGAGAGGTGTCCTCAGCCTTTTAGCTACTCAGGGCCTTGGGAGAAGCCTTTTTTTCAGGCCCCAACTGCTGCTGTCCCTCTGCGCAGCAGTAAGGAGAAACTGCCAGGTCCCTTCTGGAGGCTGGGACTCATGGGAGTTTTTACCTTTGAGGGCAGAAGTCAAAATGCTATCTAGGCCAGCACTCTGTCCTCAGAACCAAAGCAGAGAACAGGTTCAGAGCACCCTCTCTGTCCAACCAGAGGCAGAGGTGGGTAAAGATTTTCCTGGGAGCAGTGGAAGGCTGGCAGCCATTTTCAGGACTTAGCCTTTTTGGGTGAGCTTCCAGTGTTCAAGATAGATTTTTATGTGACCACCAGCTCAATGAGATGTCTATTTAAAGGTTTCTACCAGGAAAACCGCTTTGAGGATCTGTGTTGATGTATTTTAAGAGATTTTATGTTCTATACCTACTCCTGCTTTCTCTTTGGGGTGTTTTCCACAAACGTAGTTTCTTTCTTCTTCCTTGCGTCTGCAAAGGAAACTATTATGAGTTCTACCACATCCTTTAATGTCAGCCAGAAGTGTGTTAAATGGCCAAGTAAACAAAACAGAAATTAAGAAAGATACTGATGCCCAGTAAGAGGTACTACAATACAAATTTGTTTTATGAGAAACAAGTATCTAGAAATGTTTTGGGTGAAAAACACCTTTGCTGACTCCACTACAATGTATAAAAAATGGAATTGCACGACGAAAACATACCCAATTATACCACATAATTCATGATCAGTATATGACACCCAACCATTTAATTTCAGGGAAAAAAAAGGCCTTTGGAGAAGGTAGTTTGTTCATGTGAACTCCAGTGAAACATCATGCCGTATATGAAACTTTAAAATAAGGTTCCCTAGGCAGGCAATTCAAAGAATAACCTACCCTCACCCAGAGTTGTGATGTGTTTGTAATACAGTCAAACCCGCTGGTGTGATTTTTCACAAGCTGTTCTGCAGTGAAAAAGGGGTTCTTTTTTTAGTTTCCACAAACATCCTAACATACCAAAGACTCCATTCGTACACACGACTGGTCGAAACTCGTTTTGACAGTTTTTGGTACTTAAATTTTCTCATGAATCTTGCAGTTGTTAATGCAGCATTCACAGATATGAAGTGAGAAAAGCATCACTAAAAGTGGCTTGCTACTTGCCACCGCTTTTAAAATAAGAGCAGTTTCTTCATGAAATGTGTAGTTACGCTCTGGAACACTCAAAGCACGCTATGAACGTTAAACTATTACTGGAGCTAAAAATAAAACTAGGCAATTTGTGGAGGGGAAAAAAAAATTTTATTAAGAGTTGTTAAACCTAGAATATTACCTCCAGCTGGGAGAGTCCCTGAGCCGAAAGCTAGGACAGCACTAGTAGAAGTAGCAGCGCGTTTATCCTGTGGTTACGCTCCCCCCCCGGCAGCTGCCATCAGCCGCCAGTAGAAGCACGGCACTGGACTGTACGTGTGTTCGGCCAAGTCCTGCTTCTGGAGGTGGGCGAGGATGTGCTAGAGGAGATCACCACGCTGCCGGTGCTCCCTGCTGGGGAGGCGGACGGGCGTTTGGGGATGGCGAAGAGCACAAGGACCGCCGAGAGGCAGCGGAGACAAAGGGCAACGAGAGGAAGGACGGGCGGCTCTCGCAGGCGCGCCGCGCCTCGGGAGGGTGTGGGGAAGGCACAGCCGAGGTGAGTGCCGGCAACTGGCAGCGCGCAGAGGTGGGACCGGCCCCCGCGGAGAGGGCAGCCCCCGGGCCCGGCGCGGCCGCACGGCCGCTCTCCCCCTTCCCCTCCGGCCCGGCCCGCTCCGCTCCTCCCGCGGGCAGCCGGGAGGCCCCTCCGCTTCTCCCCACTCATGGCTCCCGGCCCGGCAGGGCCCCCCGGCGAGCGGAGGGCGCCGGGCCGCGCCCGGCCACGTCCCCCCGCCGCCCGCCCTCCCTTCCCTTCCCTTCCTCCCTCCCTCCCTACGCGGCCGGGCGCCGCCGGGCCGCCCCCCGCGTGCCCGTGCCCAGGGCGCCGCGGGGCCGGGCCGGGCCCGCTTCCTGTGCGTGTCACTCAGCCGGCGGGGGAGGGGAAGCGCCGAGCAGGCGGCGGCGGTGCCTCCGCGAGCGCTGGCGTTGGGCCGGGCGGCCGCTCGCAACCCCCCGGCCGCCGCCCGGTCGCGGCCTGAGGCGCCGGCGGAGGCCCGGGGAGGGGCGGCGGCGCTGCCCGGGGGCGGGAGGCCCCGGCGCCGCCGGGCCTGGGCCCTCGCTTCCCGCGGGAGGCGGCCATGTCTACCGGCGAGGTGGAGCGGCTGTCGGCGGACCTCGGCGGGGCCGCCGGAGACGAGGAGGAGGAGTGGCTCTATGGCGGTACGGACCCTCCCAGACCCCCGTCCCCAGCCCGCGTCCCCCGCACGCCGTCCCGGCGCTCTGCCCCGCCAACGGCGACGGGGTGCGGGGGAGTGGGTGGGTGGGTAGGCCGCGGCGTGCGCCGCCTCGCCTTGCCAGGCCGGCCGGCCCGCCCGCGGCTGAGCGCGGCCCGCACCTGCCCGGCGAGCCGGGCTGGCCGGCGGCCGTTTAAAAGGGTCCCCCCGTCCCGCCACCCCCGCGGCTGCTGAGTCCCCTCCTCCCGGCCAGCCCTCCGGCGGTGCGGTCCCGGGCCTGTGCGCGGCCCCCTCCCCGCCGCGGCGGTGGCTCCCTGCCCCCTCCCCCGCGGGCGCTCGGCGGCCGCTCTCTGAGGTGCCGAAGGTCTGCCGGCCCCCTCTGCCCTGGCCGCGCAGGCCGAGGCGGCGTGCTGGGCCGCCGAGGCGGGAGGCTCGCATGGCGCTCCTGCCCCACACGCACCCCTGGGGCGGCCGAGCCTCGCCCCCATACCCCCCTGGCCGGGCTCCCAGCGTTGAAGTACTGAAGCAGCCTTAACCTCTTACGCATAAACTTCCTTTACAACTTTAGGGACTTTCTTTACGTTCAAATCGTAACGAAACCTGTAAACGAAACCCCGCGCCTGTGGTGGACCTGTCAGTACAGAGCACTCTGAGGGCTCGGGGGTCTGCTCGGCTGATTTCACAATTGAAACGTTCTGAAAATGTCTCAGTAGTAACCTGAAGGGTTGCCTAATAATCCGCGTGGCAAGATATCTGTCATGGTTGGTGTTTGGGGGATTTTATTCTTAACCGCCGTGTTTCTTTTCTCTTGTGATAGATGAAAATGAAGCAGAGAGACCAGAGGAAGAAAAAGCTAGGTGAGTATCTTGAGAACTGGGAAGTCCTGCAGTGTGGCCACACAAAAGTTGTATTCGTTACGTTCTTCTTCCCAGTTGCTTGAAAGTCCATAGCACCCGAACACACTCTGGTGTCTTTGAAAATCACCTTAAGATAGTATGTTTCGCCTGCTAGAATGACTTGGCTTTTCTGTGAAATGGTCTTACCTGTGAAATTGGGACACTTGCGTATGAAAGTTATTTTAAGTTTTAACTGTATGGACAGCAGTAGCCCCTCACAAAATACCAGCAGGTCTTTTATTTCTGTAATTATTGTGCTTTGCAGTCTTAGTAATGGATCAGGACTTAATTTGTTCTGGATGATTTAGAAATTAAAAGGCAGTCTTGTCTGCCAAAGAGTTTACAATGTAGTTACAAGAAGAGGAATACAAGGAAGCAGTGGAAGATTACCAGCTAGCTTGATGTGCAGGTTGCATAACACATCTACTTTGGGTTTTGGGGTGCTTGTTTTTATTAGTAAGAGAGTATTTGAAAAAAATTTAGAAAAAGCTTTGGAAGTGTTTGAGGGAGCCAGTTCGATTTATAAGGGGCTGTATGAGAGAGCACAAAGATGCTCCTTTGAAAAGCTAGCTAAGTTGATGGAGGTCGGTAGCAAGGACTGACTGGAAATGGGAATAAGTCTCTCATACTGAATGAAAGAAGTCTCACAATTGATAAAGTATGGAAATTGTTGATTGTCAAATTAAACAAATAAAGGGGAAGCCAATGCAAGAAAACCCGTGTTTTTACTTTTTATAAATGCTTCCAGTCAACAGAGATTTTTTTCAATGAGAGCTCTTGAATTTAGTTACCCTTGGTGGACTTCTTGTCCGTAAGTTTGCTCAGTTGCTTTTTCGAACTGACATCAACTTTTGACAGGCACAGTGTGATACAGCAGTAATGATCTCTACCACTTGACTATATACAATATTGTTTTGAAGCAGCTACTAGATGCAATTATTTGATTCCCATTAGTTCCTGTAGTATAAGAAAGAGTAGTTTCCCGTCACCTTTTCCATGTCACTTAACAGTGTTCTAGACCTCTGTCGCATTAGTCTTGAATCATCTCTTTTCCGGAACAAAGAGTTCTAATTATTTATTTGCTCTTTATTTGGAAGCTATTTTATATCAATTGATTCCTTTTCTTGACCTGGTACCTTTTGTCAGTATTACAGTTGTTTAAGAAAAGTACTTGCATGGCAACTGAAGTGATCTTTAGAAACAGTGGTGTTTTATTCCAGTTTCTGGTCAGTAGTGTCTAGCTTGGCATTTGTCTGCCTCAATACATAGTTATGGACTAAAAGGCATAACAAATGGTAGCTTATGCATCTTATGAGTTGTGTTTGGAACTCTGGAAGTGTGGTGACAGTTTACCTGTTAAAAGTTTTGGTCTCTGGCCTCTCAGTTTTGGCATTCTTCGTATATATAAAAATCGTGAGGTTTTATTCAGATTCTGTAGCTAGTCTGTCATTTTCCTGGGTGGTGAAGTGAAATGCTCAAGCTTGAATCCTTGAAGCCATACTTG
Organism: Harpia harpyja; assembly: GCF_026419915.1. Lineage (NCBI taxonomy): Eukaryota > Metazoa > Chordata > Aves > Accipitriformes > Accipitridae > Harpia > Harpia harpyja. The sequence goes on along the minus strand of NC_068941.1, from coordinate 59,920,253 downwards.
GTCTGTGTTGGGTTTCGGTGCAACGCTCATGAGTGGGTATTTTGCCCACAGAAGACAGGATCAAAATCATTCTATTCAATAAAAATTGGCAGTTGCTCACTACATTTCAGAAATATGTTTTCCGTGAAAGAATATTGTTTCTAAATGGCTCCCTGCTTACTCTGCTATTTGTGGTGCAATATCCTAACAGTTAATGGAACTGTGGAAATGAAAATATTGCTGCTTAAGAAACAGCAGTAGGTAAGCCCAGTGAGACAGCTCATTTGCATGGATTTGACAAGTGCTGGTCATTTTAGGTAGACCAGTAGTTTTAAAATTTTTAGTTTTCAGCATACAGTTAAAATATAATTGAATTCATCATTGAATTGTAGCTATTCCATATGGTAGAAGAAAATTTCACAATGCAGATATGGGAATTTTGATTCAGTGCAACATTACCTATGGGTATTTAAATGTTTTTTCCATTATGTCTTTGAAAAGTGTCAGTCTGCAGGGGTGGGAAGCTGTTATTCTCCCTTCATATATTATGGAAGATTTCACTTTGATTTCAAGAGTATCCAGGTGTAATGCCTTATTATGTCCAAGTATTCTACAAACATCCAGTTAGTATGATTTATGATAGCTAAATATTATCCTGCTAATATAAAGTTATATTCATCTAGAAATTTTTTCTGTTTTGTTTTTTTTTTAATTAATGCAGAAGATAGCTGGAGCTTTGGCTCTTCTCTGGAGTGATGTAGCAAGGCTTTTTTTATTAGCTGATATGTGTGAAATACTATCTGCATAAATACCTAGTTTCATCTTTTCCTGTTTGTTTTTGTTCAAGTGCTCCACCCCCACCTGGAAACGAAGAGGACGCAGCAGAAAATGGCGTTGTGAAAACGGTAGTTTTAAATGTTTTTGAAATACTGCTTTAATTTGTTTTGACTTAAGGGGTATTTGTAATTCGGCTAGGACTTATAATTAAATGAATTAATGCGGAAGTATATGCCTTTGATTTTTTTTTTTTTTTTCCTGAAAGGTGTTTGACACTATCTGCAGAAACTCTGTAGAAATTACTAAATTAGGAAATCTGATTTCCAGCTGCAGTCCACTTTTTAAATCTAGCTTACAGAAAATAAATGAATAGTACTTCCATTTTGGGGGGGGGGGGGGGAAGACGGTGCGTCAAGACAGCTGTCTGTTCTCAAAGATACCCTTTTCAAAATGATACTCTCTATTTTTCCTCACTGAGAGGAAAGTAAAATCCTCTGATCATTTTTCTTTTTTGAACGTGATAAACAATCAGCATTTGCAGAACTATGGGAAAATGCGGACCAAGAGATGAATTACATGTGCCTTTCAGAGGCAAGAAAACAGACTTGTTTGGTAGTAGTCTTCAAGGTTCAGTATAACTGCAGTGTTAGTATGATGAAGGAAAGGACCAGGAAATGAAATTTGCAGTTGCAATGTTAATAAAAGGCCTCAATTTACTGTGAATGGGAACAGTTTAAATTTGTTCTATGAAAAAATTGTAATTTTACCTCACTGGGATTTTTTAGCTTATATTTTGCAAGAATTCTCTTAAGTGATGGAGAAACCATTATCGTGATACTTGTGCAAGTTCTAAGGACTGGCCTCTCTCAAAAGTATATTTTTTTCAGTAAGTCTCATACCTTAGTTATAAAAGATATTACAACTTACTGAAAGTTGGGGAAAAAATTACAAAAACTTAAACTTACTTCAGTTGTTTAAACTGAAAAGCTCTTTATTTTAAGTGCACCAGAGGCTTTTTGTGCTGATGCTAATACTGTAAGTGGGAAATAGATTTAACATGTTAGGTAGAAGGAGACAATAGTATCCTTTTTTGGACTTGGTGATTTAAAAATATTTCTGAAAATCCTCATTGGTGCAGTTTCCTTGTACTGGCATATCTTTGTGTTTTTCACCTATATAAAGCCTAGCATTGTTAGGGTATCATTAGAACATCTCCATAAAACTGAGAACTTCATGGTGAAAGGTGCACATGAAGGGTCAGCAGCAACCTAGAAAAATGGATGGTGTTCAAGTTGGTTGAATAAGAAAAGGTGAATATTCCTGTGAGGAGGGAACTAAGAAATCATTGTTTATAAGTGAAATTGGGTTTGGTTGAAAAGGTACATGCTCCAGACAAAATTTTATTTTCTGTTTGATGCATTTGTAGTGGCTCTCTGCTGTGTGGGTTGCCTGGAGTGTGAGAGAGTGGTCAACTTGTACTTTTCAGCATTGGGGCATTCAAAGACTGTCTTCCATCTTCAGCTGTTATTTACAGAATATCTATGCTGATCTAGACACCCCCCCCCCCGTTAGACTCTTAAATGTTATGTAAATTATATTAATGTTGTATAGCAAGGATTAACTGAACTCCAACATCTTATCTTCTGTGCAGCTGCTTATTTTTGTCTAATTTATGTACCAGGCAAGTTAATAAATGGTATAATAGATAAAGGCTGGAGCTCAGCTGTGCTTGGATAACTAACTGCAGGCTACCTGGGCAGAATCAACTTTGGTATGTTCAGCCTCTTGCTGAAAGATTCAACAAATACGTGAATAAGGGTGATCTGGTTGATAAAGTTCACTTGGGTTCCACAAAGTTGTTGAAGAGGTTCCTCACCAAAGGATTTCAAGAAAACTAAGCAGCTATAGGATGAGTCCCACATGGATAATTGATGTGTAAAAGTAGAAAACAGAGGGTAGAAGTAAAGGTTCAGTTTTCACGTTGAAGGAAGTCACCTCCAGTGGTGATTCCCTGGAATGTTGTGCATAACCTGTGGTGTTTAATGTGTTTATAAATTACTTGGAAAAGGGGTAAGTTGTGGGATCACAAGTTTTCTGATGTTACAAAGTTATTCAAGATAGTAAGAGCAAGGACTATCTGTAAAGAACTAACTGGTTAATAAATGGTTATTGAAATTCTGTATAGAGAAAGAAGAGTGATGTTCATGGGAGGAAAAACAGGTTTACAAATAAAATGGTGGTCTCTGAGCTGATCACTGCCACTTAGGAGGGATGCACTAAGAAACACAGAAAGATCATGAAATTAATGGTTAATTGCTTGTCTGGAGTCTAAAAAGCAGTTAAACCTTGGAATCTACAGAAAATGAATAGAGAACAAAATGGAAGATATCATTATACCATAAATTCATGGTTCAGTTGCACCCTAAATTCTGTGTGCTCTGTTCTCCTCACATTGTAAAGGCTTTACTTCAACTGAGAAAAGTTGAGAGAAGAACAGCAAGAGTAATCAAGGGAGCTTCCATACAAGGAGTGGCTGAGTAAGCAAGGACTTCTTAGCCTGGAAGACAGGCATACGTAGGATACAATGAAGGCTAACAAAATCATGTATGGAGACTATAAGGATTCACTCCTCACAGTCCCTTTCATATGAGAATTCGGACTGTTAAATGAAAGTTGTAGGAGCCATGATGAAAACAAATAAAAGAGGTTGGATCTTCATGCAGTAGACAGTGCTATGGAACTCCTTGCCAAAGAGAGTGTCGCTGCTGGGAGTTTATATGAGTCCAAGGGAAGTCTGGGCAAGTACTTGAGAAAAAGATCCATTGGGGGTTACTAAACAGACAAACCATAACTGGCTTAGGAAATACCCTGAGCTGATAATAGTCAGCAGCTGAAAAAGTGTTGGGGAGGAGCATCATATGTGTTTGCCCTGTTTTTTCTCTCCCCTGTGGTCGCTGGGAGGGGAAAGCCAAAACAAAACACCAAACAAACCCAAAACACTGGACTGAATGAACTCTTGATGTGAACTGGCATGACTGTTTTACTTACCAGAAAGCTTGAATGCAATGGGACAGGACAGCATGCAGTGTGATCTTGTATCTGTTTTTTTCAGCCTGGTCGCTGAAAAATCTCAAGTATTTTATATAGTTTACTGATGTTAGTAACTGATTAGATTTCTCTGAAGAGCAGTGTTCATCTACAACTGGAAAAACTTCTATTTGAGTTACTCTGGATATGTAATGAAGGATGGCAAGAAGCCAGTCTTGCATATCTTTTAAGTTCTTCCCTGAGTGACAAGGTAAGAGTAGGACTGGTGTGTATGAGCTAGATAGAGGGGAAAAAGGATATTAGATAGTGGAAACTATTTTATGTTTATTTAGGTAATACCATGTTTCAGAAACAGAGCTTAGTATTAAAGATACTTCCCTACATTGATCCAGATGTTTCGGATACTTGTAGCATTTCAGCAGATGAGCTTCCTAAGTTTGCTGTTAATGCTACTGGCTTCTGAGTTCTAGGAAAAGAAGAATTTTCTTTCAAAGATTTCTAGAACGGATAGTTTTGTCTGGATTATTTTTCCACTGGAAAGGTAAGTGACTGCTTTTTGTCTAAGCAATGACTTTTTCTTTCGTAGAAGGTGGCAGAGGCTGAGGATGACAGTGATAGTGATAGTGATGATGATGAAGATGATGTTCAAGTCACCATAGGGGATATTAAAACAGGAGCTCCACAGTATGGGTAAGTTATTTGCAAACATTAACTGGGGGAACTTTCAAGATCACATTTAAGTATTAGTTCAGGCTCTTTAATACTTGTCAGTGTCCAATTATATGCATAATTAGTCTCAATTTAGTTTTTTCGGCTTTTCAACAATGTTTTCAATGATGCAATGACTTGAAAACAAAAAAGTGAAATTAAACCAATGAGATGTCTTAAAGGAAGAGCTGTTGTAGGAGTTAAATTTTGGTTTCAGATTTTGAGAAATAATTGTATTAAGTTTGTAAAGTCAAGAGTTGAGTTTTATTATGGAATGGCTATGTTACATGGCATTTTTAGGGTCATTATTGTGATGGTGACATTTTTCTTGCAAATAGTAGAGTGATAAGCACAGAGAACATTAGAAACATTTGTCCTTGGTTCTGTTTGTAGTGGATACAGTTCTAATTAGACCCCTATACTTTCAATTCCTATTGATGTTCTCAAATAGGATTTTAATGTACTTCAGGATTGAGCTCCCAATCTCTGGACATAATTTCTCAAGATCATGTTTTAGGCATTTGTACCATTCAAGAAATTTTTTGCTGCTGTTATTGTCCCATATTCCTTCTTCTCTTGATAAAGGGCTTGTTTTTCACTGAACACTTTTGAACAGTATTAATTTTACCCAAAATCATGAAATATTATTTTTTTATTACATGGAAGTTTCCTGAGGGAAGTGGTCTGCTTGTTTGTCTTGGCAATCCTAATGTTTTTATGCTTATTAAAACCAGAGTTACTAGGGCATTTCTTAATAGAATTATGACAGGTCTCCAGGTAGGTCTGACTCATGTATATTATTGTGTTCTTAACTTCAGAATGCAAGCAATTTACTCATTTTTGAAACATAATATTTTTAAACTTCCAGTATTTCAAATCCTAAAATAACTGTGCAAATCGATGTAATATAAAAAATAGCAATTCTTTCAGTTCTTTATTTGTCAGCTTCCAATAACTTGCAGTATGCTTGTGATGTAGGAAGCGACCTCAAATTTTGTGAGACTAAAGCAAAACTAGATTTATATTCTCAGTGGATTTGCTGGTGCTCTTTCCATGAATACAGAAAACAATAAGCAGATGATCCTAACTCTAATTAGAAAGTTTTACGTAGAAATGGTTGTTTTCTGAAAAACCTTTTTTCTGGGCAAATTGGACAGAAAGTTCATGGAAGGGCAGTAACCTAAACCAAACTCAGCATTGCTGTTTATTTTAACTTCAGTATAACAAGTTCCTTTTATAGGATTAAATGATTTTTCATACAGTAGTCAACTGCTGTTTAAAAAAAAGTAACATTTGTTTGACAGGCACAAATAGAGCATGGCAGATCAGAAGGTTAAATGTTTTGTGTCAGTTTTGTACTGTTGTAGCATTTGAATGAAAACTAATGGAAGTGGTACTGTAAACTGTACGCTGCCTTCTAATTATATGCTAGTCTCATTATGTTTATGGGTTGATACCACCTGTGAGGGTAAGATACATTGCATGCAAATGGTAGCGAAAGCTACCTCTTAATGTTCCAAATGAACAATACTGTAATTCCTAAGGTAGTTAAATCAGTTCAGTATCTAGATTTCTGAGTGCATTTTTATGAAGAAAGCTCTCAAGTATTTTGGAAAGTGAAATGTTACGTACTTTTCTGTTGGTCACAAGGATAGATGGTTGCTAGAAGTACATTGAAACAGACAGCCTTTCAATCATTGTAAAGAAATGCTTGTATTTTCCACTTCTGTACAGATTAAATGGAATAATTATGAAAAGAGAAAAGCATCTGTCTAAACCCTTTCTTTTTTTTTATTTTGTTTTTACTCTAATCCCAGAGTGTCATCTGTATCCTTAAATGAACTGCATTTTTCCTTTCTCTCTTCTTCTGGTTCTGTCCATTCTTGTTTCTATCAAGGTCTTTATCCTTTCAACTCAGGAAGAGTGACTGGGACTTGCTTCACAACTGTTTATTAGTTGGAGAAGTTGCTACTGAGCATAGAAAGGTACACTCTCTTCCTCCTAGGCTGATCTCTTTACTTTTACAGTGTTACCAGCCTGGAAAGCTAGAGATTCAGGATGGCGATTGAGCCTGGGTCCAGTTTGTTTCTGGATCTAGCTAACTCGTGTTTTGTGTTTTCTTCTGTTTTAAGAGTTCTCTCTGTCTAATTAGCTTTTTGTTAATTTCTTTAAGTTATGGAGCAGCACCTGTGAATCTCAATATTAAGACAGGAGGACGAGCTTATGGATCTTCTGGTAAGAAAATTTACATAGTAGTATTAGTAAAAATGCAAAAAAAAATTGTTGATTGTTTTGGATGAAGGAAATAATTTTCACTTCCAAAACTTCTTGATAAATTTAAATCTGACTTTTTATTTCTATTTTAAGTGTGTTACAACTGTTAAAACTCTCTTTGGTAGAGACAGAAGGCTCTAACTTTCTAACTTTTCTTCACAGGTGCAAAAGTTAAAGGGGTGGATCTAGACGCACCAGGGAGTATTAATGGTGTGCCACTTCTGGAAGTAGATTTAGATTCTTTTGAAGATAAACCTTGGAGAAAGCCAGGTAATGCACTGGTTTACATTAACTGATATGTAGGTATTCAGTAGGTTATTTTAATAATAATTCCCATTTACTGCATGTAGATGTTACCTACCCTATAGCTAGAAGATACTGTACAATATAACTTGAAAAAAGCAGCTAAGTTACTTGTTGCCTTTGTGCTGTGCCACAGAGTGTGTTGGTGTGCCATGTTTCTTAGTATACATCCTGCACGTATGTCGGCAAAAAGAGACTGTAGGACATGCCCTTTATTTTTTTTTAATACATGTATATCCTGAACTCTCCTTGGAAAACTGTATTTCTATGGAGATTACTGCCATGGGTGTGTGCCATAGGACAGAAAATAAAGCAGAAAGGAAAATAGTTCTAGCAGGTTTGAACATGAAGAATGGTGTAGCGTAACTGCTTGTGCTTGCTTGTGTTCATGCATAGACGTCCATAAGCTTTGAAGAAGCAGCTGGTACTGCATGGGCTTTCCATAAGTCTCCTGTGTGTATTGTCTGATTGGCTCAAGTGATTTGGCCAGACTTGTCTAATACCAGTGTTGGTTGGGTTTTTTTAGTGGCAGTACATCTTGCTGCTGTGTATAGTTTTTCCTAGTGTTTGTATATTGCTTTGGCAATGCAAATAGTGTCTACAAAATGGAAAAAAGCCTTTAATACTATTCTGGTGTTTGAACTGTTAGCTATTTGAAATATATTCGGTGCATATGAGTTATGTCTGGTCTCTCTCTTACAATAAAAATACTTCGTGGCATCAAATGAAACTAGGAGTCAAAACGAAATGAGGAGTCAAAATACAGAACAAGCAAGAGGGAATGGTTCTTCACTGAACATACAGTAAACCTGTAGGTCTTACATTTATCCTGTTGTAATGATATGGGGATTATAATATCCTATGATATTCTGTAAGTATCTGCTCTTGATCCCTGAGACAGGATGCTAGGCAAGATACTCTGACTAAATTTTTCTGTTTTTATAGTCTTAGCCATGAATACTCTGTGTTTACTGATGTAAGACCGAATTGTACATTTCAGTAGTATGTTTTTGGATCAATACCTAATCTGTTTTGATGTTATAAATAGAGTTGTATGTATGTTCAGTGAAGAAAAGATGAACTTTGTAACATCCTAAAAACCTATGCTTTTTCTATTTAAAGGGGCTGATCTCTCTGATTATTTCAACTATGGGTTCAATGAAGATACCTGGAAAGCTTACTGTGAAAAACAAAAGAGAATACGAATGGGTCTTGAAATTTTACCAGTTACCTCAGCCACGAATAAAATCACGGTAATTAGTACAACTTTTGTGGTGTTCTACATGCTTTTTTCCCTGAAAAGCTGCTTGTGTGTCATAAGCTTGTTCTGCTCAGTTCAGTGCGTTTGTTCAGTGAGTTTGCACCTGACTCCCCACCCCAAGTCTAGAGTGCTCCTGTGTTGCTTCACTGGCAATTTGTGTGGATAGTGTGACAGACTAGCTACAGCTAGATTGCATCTGTACCATTATTCAGATTGTGGCCCATCACTTAAGAGTTGTATGGTGTCTTAATGGGCAATGTGTTATTTAACTTAGGCTGAAGACAATGCTATGGAAGTAAGACCAAGTGCAGAGATTCTCGATGGCAGATACCATCTTTTTAAGGTGAATTTTAGTAAACTTTTGTTGGTTGCTCTCATTTTTGTTGAGTATTGCTTCCCATGCCACCACAGAGTGATAGAACAACAACTGAAACGGATGTAGCCATTATTTCAAACTCTCATCTTACATCAGCGACTTTCTGCATATGTCACCAAATGCTGATTAAAAAGTGTTGCTTTGTTCATCACCCTTTTGCAAGCACGTGAGTTAGTGGCCTGGTGAACTAAAAAATTTCCCAGTGAAACTAATTTTTCTTTTATCTGACAGTTTATTTTTAGTTGTAGTGCATTTGTTTGTGCAGATTAAAGAATTTATGCAGATGTGCCGGGGATGCTTTTGTAGATTATGGCATGTTTATTTTTCCTGTGGCCTTGTAGCTTTTACTGTGTTTTGTAACACTTATCCTTGGCAACTCGGATGTGAAAATCAATCTTCCATATTTTTCTGTTCTCTTGGGATTAGATGGCAATAAATCAAGTTATATATAATATTTTTCCCTTCGGAAATGCTGATTTTCAGAGAGCAGAAAAATCTATATGACAAGATTTATCTTAAGGATTGAACATTTTTTTCAACTTCTTGTTTTCTCATTTACTCTTTTGTTTGATACTAAAATTGAAATTAAAATACAAAGGTATTTGTTTTGCTTATTTTCAATATGCAGTCATTTTTGTTCTTGAACTGTCATTAAACTGACTTGGAACTGTTTGTTGCCATCTTCTGTATAGTTGACAGAAGTGTCAATTGCAGACAGGTGTTTTTGTTTCCCCTCATGCTACTTGAGGGTATCTAGTCATTTTGACTTTATCTTGGCAAGAACAGATCAGAAGCTCTTCGGGGCTTTTTGCCTTCCTCAGTTATCATTATAATAGTGTTATGGAGTGATGGGCAATGGGAGTTACGATTTGCAGCTGACTACACTCTCAGACTTCTCTGAACTGTTGTCCTGAAGGAGGAAGGATAAGTGTTCCAAACCAAAGCTTCCCTATTGCTAGCTCAATATTGACTCTCTGGGGGTCCTGTGATCAAACAGTACAGATAATAATTGCATTGTAAGAGTCTGAAGTAAGAGTTTGTTATGTGTTTTACAAGGAGTCCCTATAATTATTAAGTAATTTCATTAACTTTTTTCCCACTCTTCTGAAATACTGAGTCTCATGTAATTTACATGGTATGTTTTGATTAATCTTCTGTGAATGGCAAGACTTCGTCTCCTACATTTCCCAGTTATTAATAGAAGTTTTACAGATTTTTCAGATAAATGCTTAAACCAAACCTAGTCAGTTTTGGGTTTGGTTTGGGATTTTTATATTTCTGGATACTAAAGTTTAATTCAATTTTTAGTGAATCTTAAGTATTTATGTGCATTTTTGTGGGTTTGGGAAAGAGGTGCCTCTGTTTAGAAGTAAGGTTCTGCAAAAGCTTAGTAGTTCACTTGCCTACAAGAAACTGTGAGATCACAGCCTATATGATGTTATACCATGAGTGAACTAGCTATGTAGAGTGATGTAGCTATGTGGTTGGTACAGTGGCAGCGTCTTCAAAAACTGAATCAGTACAGGTTTATCTTTAATGCTAGTCCATGTAAGTTTTTCTTTCATATATAATGTGCTGCTGAAGTCAAGCAGTACTTGAAGTACTTGTACCAAAGGTCTTGCATAGCTTTAATAACATGTCTCTGGAATTTTGCAGTACTTCAGAAACAGCAGTATGTTTTTGAAGTATTCAGTCTGAACTAATGAAAAAATCTTTTAAAATTTGCATAACCCAGAGTATGAGGTGACTTCCTGGTATGACTCGGAAATTAAGTGGTTGCTAGATCTCATGGTCAGTAAGGCAGACAGAAAATCCACTCAGTTTCTTGTCTCATGGTTTGTTGTTGGGTAGCAGACTTGTTAGATAAATCTGTCATTAAGATTATGAAGATTTTTATTTTTTTTAAGAAGTTTGCTGCTTTTAAAAACTAAGATGTTATTTTGTTCGTACAGGAAATTCTACAAGAAAATCAGTTTGGTCTGTTCATGTCCAAATCAAATGCTTGGAAAATAAATATTAAAACTGTCTAATCTTCTGTAATAATTGCTTCTTATATATATTAAACACAGTACTTAAGTAATATATCCTTATAAAATGTGGAATTTTACTAGCTGTGCAAAGTTGACGGTTTTTAAAAAATCTGATTAAAGTTGGATTTACTTTTTGTGTTGGCTATGTGCTGTGTTGAGTGTTGGGGCTACTACACTTCTGCGGTTAAACTAATAATGAAACATTATTTTGAAGGTACAGCAGGGCAGAACTGGAAATTTGGAGAAAGAGTTGGCAGTGCAGTCGACCAAAGCTGATTTCACATCTCCTCCTGCCTTATTCAAATCAGGAATTCCAACAAACAGGTCAGTTAGACAGCTGTAACTCCAGACCAAAAAACTTTTTATACTGTTACTTCTATGTATTTGAAGTTCATGAATTTTGTAGGAAAACAGGAAAATATGTTTCTGTAACAGGTAGAAATGAGGGGAAGAGTGATCCTAATCACTTTTAGCTTTCAGTCAGCATTACACATGAATGCTGTTGTGCCTTCTTGGCTATTCAGGAAAGAGAAAGTAGAAGGAAAGGGGAGAAAAAACAGCAGAACCAAATAACAAGGCAGCTATAAAAATCTAGGTGTTGATGTATGACACCATGTTTTTTGCGTAGAATTAGATTGGCCAACAAAACGTTTCTAGCTAGTGTCTTTATGGGTATTAGCTAACACATCTTTTCAGTTAAACAAGACGGAATCAGACAGCTGTGACTTCAACAACAGGAAGGATTCCTGGTACCCAGTATCTTTCCTGCAAGGTAGCTTTAGCTTCTCCATATTTAAGTATTTTACTATACTTTCTTTGAAATGAGAGAAATTACTTCCTTACTAGGGCTTCTTCCCCTCCTTCTCCCAGTCCCAGGCTTTAATAACTTCTGTCCTTTATATCTAAGCTACTGCTGTTTGATACCTGGCACTTGGCTTAGGATGAATCCATGCTTCTGCTTTACTTCAGTTATCGAGTCATCCTGTTTAGAAGTTTTGGTTCTGTGGAAATTAAAAGCCGTTGTATTATAAATGATGATAAGAGAGGTAGAGCAAGTTGTATGCTTTTGTTGTCAACAGTTAAAGATTAGCATCTATGACTTGTCTTTAGTGCTGCGTCCAGAAGTACCTTGACTAATTCAGAGGCACTTGTGTTCAGTTCCATCCTTTAAGAGTCATTTCAACACCCAAATATGTTTCTCTTGGGTGGAAAAAAAAAATCTTGCTTGATGCTCTTGCTTGCATTTTTCCTCCTGATAGCCTAAATTCTTTTCTGACCTGTCAGGTTATACTGCTCTGGTTTTAGTAGATTTAGTTCTTTTTTTTCCATTTTTCTTTGTCTAAGAAGTAGTAAAAGTCTTTCAAGCTTTGTACCAACCCTGTAATTATTTTTTTTTTACTTTTGTTTCTGAATTGCTTCTGATGTGTGATGTTCTTGTAACAGAGTTCTCAAAATTGAATGTACTGTTCACAGGGTAAGGATTCCAAATCTGTATCTAATACAGGTTTTGTTACAGGATTTCAATTCTTTGTGCATCTCATTGGTGGACAGAGAATCTCTAAAATACTTTAGGAAGTAATTAATGACCAGGTTATTAAAATGCAGTTAAGCTTAAAGTTGTAGAAAAAATGCATTGTGTAAATTCTGTGATTCTGTGAAATTTGCATTTGTTGTGAGAAAGCTTAATACAATAAGGTCATACATGTGCATGGTGTAGGCTTCATAAGTAAAATCTTTGTTGTATGCTCTAGCTAGGATAAATCTATCTTACCATAGATGTCTTTATACCATATTTTTTTCTGATACTTTTTTTCTGCCTGAAGTTAGCAATCTCAAGTTTAAGTGACCATCTTTCTGATTTTTAAAGGTTTAAAGTTAGTATACTGGTTGTTAATCAGAGCTTTCCCGAGAAACCTAAGACATGTCTTTTTTTCTTCAGAAACTAAGTTTACCTTAGCAAAGGTTGGGAAACCTGCATATCTTTAAGAATGAGAAGCCAGTAAGTGAAGTTGGTCTGTTGCACAGATAAAGAGGAAACAAAATGGTACATTTCCAGTTGTATCACTTTTGCATTCCAGTGGTTAGAAAAGGTTGTTTTGTATACATTTATTGTGAATACTGTATTTGTAATTTGTTACAATGACGCTTCTTTCCATATTTAATATCTGCTCCTTTGGATACATCTGCTTAAAATAAATTCTTGTGTAAAGAAAAAGGTATTTCTACCAAGTGGTCAGAAGAGATTTTGAAAGAAAATTGTATGCTCAAAAGCCTGAGAGTAGCTCAGTGAATGAATACATCTTAACTGTATGGGTTATATATACTTCTACTTGAATGACTTCCCCAGAATGCAGCTACTATTTTCTGTATATAAAAACGTGTATTACTAATTTCTTTATAACAAGGTAGTGTTTTATGTGATTGGACTTTTCTTTTTTCTTTAATTAAAGAGTTAATTTTAGGTAGGCAGAAAATTTTTGGCAATCCAGCTCTTTGATAATTTAAAATAATTGCCTTTATGCCATGAGGCATTTGCAATAGCCTTATTGTGAAAATGCTGGAAGCATTTCTCGTGTAGCAGTAAAACTTCTCTCAGCTTCTAGCAGTAGTTGATATATTTGGTGAAAGGGAGGGAAAACGGGGTATAGCAGCATTGGTGTGGGGATTGATAAGGAGCTGGGCATGAGGAGAAGAGGAACTCAGAGCAGAAAAGATAGAGACACAAGAAAAGAAAGACCTAGGCAATTTATCTCACCAGAAGCAGCACCTCTTCTCAGTCACACACAAGCACTGCCTCCAGAAAAGCCAGTTCAGGCATCAGAAAGTGGCAGAAACAATATGGGAGCGAAAAATCACCCCAATTAAGGTAAGGCTGGGAAGGGAGGAAGTCAAGTCATGATCCTAATTTAACATTTTAATTCCCCATTTACTAGTCAGGACTGAAACATCAGTTCGTGGATGATTTTACACATGATATTGCAGCACATATTTCTCTTTAATGTGAACTCTGAGGACAGATAGTGGGGTTTGCTTTTTTTCGTTTGTTTTTACACAGACATTAAAATAATTTTGTGCCTACTGTTTTTACCTTTTTAAGTTGAGTACAGTAGATGTTTGCATATGATCGCAGTTGAAGTTCTCAAAAAAAAAAAAAAATTGCTGAGGTCTAGCAAGAATATTACTCATTACCAATATGGAAGTTGTAGTTTACAAAATAGAAACAGAATCATTGCTTACCAGCAAATAAAAGTTACTACTTCACTAGAATTGCATCCTAAATGTTTAATTCAAAGAAAAAATCAGTGCTTGTTCATACGACGTGTCTGTGTGAGAAATTTTGCTTGAATTTATAAACAAGGACTGTCTTAATCATAGCTGAGCTATTAGTTGTTTAGAAATGATACCTAAAAGTCCTGCTTGATTCTGTGATATTTAGGGCTGTTGAATAGCATAAAGTGTTGGGTAACCCTGAAAGAGGAGTTAGAATGTAATGGGAATGGTTTAGTAAATGCACATCATATGCAAACAATATGGTATAAAATAGAATGTGTGGTAGTTAATTAAAGATTCATTGTGTGCATAGTCACAATTAGATAAAAACTAGAAGGAATCTCTTTTGAGTATAGTGCTTTCTAGAACACGAGGAGGATTTGACATATTTCAAACCTGTCCTAACCAGCCAGGTCATAGAGATATCTTACTGGCTTTTAGACCAATGCTTTTCCTTATGTCATTTCTCAAGGACTGTGCAATAGTATTTCTTTAGTAGCAGAGAAATAAGCAGAAATTTCATTTACAAGCTGGATGCAAAAACTGGTATTTTTTCATTCCAGTAATATTTAGACTAGCTGTCCATCACAAAACTTTGTTCTGTCAGAAGCTCTTAGGTTTTTTAACCTCCATTTATGCTTTTTGGGTTATTACTAAAGAGTACATTACATTTAAATGAATTTTGCTTTCAGAGAGATTAGCCTGTCAGTATCATGGGCTATTGTTATCAGCTTTCTCCGTGCTTGGGCCTTTCTATAAACAGAATATTTATAGAAAATGGATTTGTGATATGTCATTACTATGAAAATATACAGGTTTCTCTTGTTTCATGAACTAGCCTTGTGAGGCTAAATGATGAAAACTCAGATACTATTTTGAAAAAATATCTATTCATATATCAATGATTTCTGTATTGAGCCTGTCCTCAAGAGGAGGAAAATAAAGCATAAAACACATAAGACAAGAAGGAACACAAGAACATATTAAATACAGTTTTTAAAGTATGCTATAATTATGTAATTCTTAGACTAGACTGTAGGTCTAGTGAATAAATGTGGCATCCAGTAGTTAGACTGTTTCTGAATTCTGACAAGTGGGGTTGGTCGGGGCAAGTGGTCCAAAAAGCAGTTTGTTATTTATATTACTTGTGGTGGGGATAAGAGATTTATGAAGCTATTAATTTGGAAAATAATTGGGTTTGTCTTTTTTTTTTTTTTCTTCTTTTTTTCTCCCTTTCTCTTTGCTCTGTAGAACCTAAATAAACTCAGCTTGCCAAATGAGGTTGAGATATTGTTCTGAATTAAATCTCCATGGAGGGTGGTATTCATAGTGCAAATATGTCGTAAATAACCATTCTCTAATTAGAGTGAAATCACTCACTGAGTTGCTGGAATGTTCCTTTCAAGCTACACTTTGTATGAACTCTGCTGTGGGTTCATGTGCATCCCACACGCATGGATTGCCTTTTTATGTTTGGGTGTATCCACTGGTAATGCATCTGTATCCCAGGTGCTGTGATAGTGTAAGGGACAAACCAAGTCCTTTCTTTTCTTTGCATACAGCACTGAGACAGAAACCTAGTAATGCCTGCTTAACATCTTATCACTAAGCTAGATAGTGGCTGGTGAGTCTTTGAAATTTCCCTGTGTGCCAACTTGCTATGACTTAATCAAGATCTGAGGCTTCAGATTTGCCCCTTTTACAAAACTGTTGAACTGTGAAATTCTGGACACTTCAGATGCCTCTCTTGCCTTTGTGAAGATTATGTTGTTGACAGTGGTGTCATCTGCTGCTCCAGTTGCAACTGAACATATGCTTTCTCTTGTTCAATTTCAAGCTCTTTTAGTGGAGTACTTAATGAAATCATTATTGCAGTCTTGGAAAAAGAATTTGTCAAGTTCAAGGTATGATGGCAAATTCCTGAACTCTTCCATCATTTCAAAAAATTAAGTCTCTTGGCAGCTGTTGGGAAGAACAATGGACGTATTACTATAAAACATTATTAAAAAAATAATTACAAAGCACCAGCTAAGTGAGAATGAGTGAGCATAGATGTACTCTTCAGACTCCAGAAAAATTAAGTGAAAGCCCTGTTCATTTCAGTAAAGTTTATGTCTAGGAACCAACTGGTAGTCTAGATTTGCTTCCTTTGATAAGGCAGTGTTGTATTTGGGCTGCTTCCCAAGCCAAAATTGGTATTATGTGGTATGGTTGATGCACATATTACTTAAATGCCCAGTACTCTTGCATTGGTGTCCATTGCCTCTGTTTTCAATGCTGATTCCAAGAGTTGCTGGCAGTGTGCGAACAGCGCAAGAGAGGAAGAGTCTTCATTTGAAGTACATTACTCCCACGTGGAAGCCCTGTGAAACAGTGGAGCAAGCCAAGCAGGGGGTCACCTGTGGAGGGACTTCCTGCTGTAGAAGAGAGTCATCTATCATGCACAAGGACTAAAGCTAGGTACAGTGAGTTTTCTAGGGTACAATTCTAGATAATTAAGAGAAGATACCAGTGATGGAGGAGAACCAGTGTCTTAGAACTCTGAAACCAAATGAGCTCTCAGAGTGGAAACTGAGACAAAGTTTTGTTGTTTTACAAAGATTGCTGTTGTCTTTTTTTTTTTTGTAGTGAAACAGTTGGTTTATCAATTGTTTTATAATACCTGTGTTTCTGATTGTCCTAGTTTCAGCTGGGATAGAGTTAACTGTCTTCCTAGTAGCTGGTACGGTGCTATGTTTTGAGTTCAGTATGTGAAGAATGTTGATAACACTGATGTTTTCAGTTGTTGCTAAGTAGCGTTTAGACTAAAGTCGAGGACTTTTCAGCTTCTCATGCCCAGCCAGCGAGAAAGCTGGAGGGGCACAAGAAGTTGGCACAGGACAGAGCCAGGGCAGCTGAGCCAAACTGGCCAACGGGGTATTCCATACCATGTGACGCCACATCGAGTGTATAAACTGGGGGGAGTGGGGACTGGCTGGGTGTCGATCGGCGGGTGATGAGCAATTGCACTGCGCATCATTTGTACATTCCAATCCTTTTATTATTGCTGTTGTCATTTTATTAGTGTTATCGTTATCATTATTAGTTTCTTCTTTTCTGTTCCATTAAACCATTCTTATCTCAACCCACAGGTTTTGCTTTTTTTCCCGATTTTCTCCCCCATCCCACTGGGTGGGGGGGGAGTGAGTGAGCAGCTGTGTGGTGCTTAGTTGCTGGCTGGGGTTAAACCACGACACTGACTTAGTTACTGAAAGCAAAATAATAATCCAAAGTGCAGCAGCGCTTGAATACCATGCAAGACCACTGGGGAGGTTTAGGAAAGCAGGTGTTGATTATTTCAGGATTTAGACTGAAACAATCTGACTTTTAGGATGGCATCAGAGAAGATCAGAGAATTTCTTAAACTTACGTTATCCTTGGAGAGGCTGCTGTATAGTATAGCTGTTCTAGTTTGC
The DNA here is from genome assembly GCF_026419915.1 of Harpia harpyja. Lineage (NCBI taxonomy): Eukaryota > Metazoa > Chordata > Aves > Accipitriformes > Accipitridae > Harpia > Harpia harpyja. Next base: position 59,902,772 of record NC_068941.1, on the reverse strand, counting down.
AGTTTTGTTCTCAGATTCTTGTACCACTGGACTTTTTTTTCCTCCAAACTGTTGTGCTTAATGAGCTTGCTTTAAAATCCCGGAGGAAGCTCTAAACCCAGATATTGAAAAGCTCAGAGGACAGGCATTTGAATCATCCTCAGTATGCGGTCTGACCAGGAACTTTAGATTATCTCTGGGAGATCTAATGGATCCTTCATGCTCTAGTGTCTGCTCTGTCTTTTTCAGCTGCAGCGGAATCTATGTATTTGAGCAATTGGGGTCAGAGCTATCAGTCCAGCAGAACTTGGAGCCTGTAATCCCACCTTCCAGCTGTTCTCCCTGCTATTTGTATTAATGTCGTTAGTAGTCCATTAGATACAAAAAATAAAAGAGCTTGTCTTCTAAAACTAGAAGTAGTTTGTTTTTTCTTTTCTTTCTATGGATTTCTCTTTTGAAATTTCCTGAAAGTTTTTTCCCAGTCTTTCTTTTACTTTGTTAGATATCATGCTATTGGTAAATATTGTCAGTTTTCTCTACTCTGGTTTCCCTTATAGGTGTGACACAGATGTACCTTTGTTTCTCTCATCCATTAGCAATGTAATTTTGTACCTCATTTTCTAATGGAGTTGACCTAAGTGAATCCTGCTTTTTAACCTCTTTTAGAAATTAACTGTGGGCTGCAAAGCAGGTAGGTTTTGTTCTGTTCTGCATAAGAATAATAGAGTTATAAATTCTCCATAAAGCTAGGTTTCTGGGTTTTGTTTGTTTGGGGGCTGCAAACAGGAAAGTTCACTATACTTCAGATTCTTCCTCTCTTCAAAATAGTGGTTCCCCATTGTCACAGATACCAGGTTTTAGTTTTAGTAGATGACATTCAGATCCTTGTCATATCATTTCCTGGTCTGGCGCCTGGAGTCCTTCTTTACTGTCAGTATATTTCCATGTGGTTGATTTATTTGTATCCAATGGAATGCCATCATGTCTTTGCCCTCAGTGTAGCATTTTTAATCTGCTTTGAAAAGTTAAAAAGTTGCAGTTGACAGCTGTATGGCCACAATATCAGATGGTTTTGGGGGCTTAAAGATACATCTCTTAACAGACTATGTTATGTGAATATGTACATGGGAGTTAAGAATTTTATAGTAGGAACAACTTAAATCTAACAGGCATAAGCTTAATAGATTGACTGGTTTGGAAACTGAAGTAAGATATATTTGCATTTAAAATTCACACATTTACTCCAGTGTGGACTGGAATAACTTGTTCATAGTGAACTGAAATCACTGAAAATCACTGAAAACTTAAATCCTAGATTGCATTTTTCTAAATAAGATGCACTTCTTCAAATTAATCATTAATAATTAATAACCATACCCATTAGGAAAGAGATCTTGGGATTATTGTTGCTGCTTCCCAAAATGCTAGTTCAGTTTCCAGTGTTAGCCAAAATAAGAAAATGGAAAGGTAGTCCATCATTAGCAGTGGGGAACAAACTGGGAAAAGTCACTACGGTAGTACATAAAGCCATGGTGCACTGAGAGCTGAATATTATCTGTGATTCTGTTTGTGTCAGACAAGAAAAGGTATAGTAGAGTTAGGAAGGGTCCACAAAAAGATGAAATAAATAGTGAAAGTTATAGTCACTTCTGTATGAGGAGAGATGTGCACTAGTTCACCTTGGGAAAGAGAAAACTGAGAAGAGATACAACAGAGGTCCCACAAATACTACACTGGCAGAGAACAGGGATATTTTTACATTTTTTTACTCTTTTTTTTTTTTTTTCCTGACACAAGGACTGTAGGGCACCAAATACAGTTGTTGGTCAAAAAAATAGCTGAAACAGATCTCATCACTGGAGATTAAAAGTGTGTTCAAAAGAGATTGTGCAAATGCAAGTTAATCAGGGGCTATTAAACACAGTTGCATGGGAAGCCCTTAAATTTTTGTTTAGCAGAAACTGGGAGGGAAGGAATGTGTCTATGCATGTCACTTTTCTTGTCATCTTTCTCTAAAAATCCGTTACTATTTCTAAGGTAGGTATTCTTAACTTACATTGTGTTCTGTTGTTGCCTGATTGGCTTGTAAGGGAGACTGAGGTGGGTCTTGTGCTGCTCTGTTGCCAGTTTCTTTAAAGAAGGTGAACATAGTGCTTAGCTATGCAAATGTTTTAGAGGTGTTTGAGAGACAAACATTTTGCATTTGGAAAACTGAAGAACATAAGTATGAATGGCTGGTCTAAGATTCCTTTGAGTTTCATGCAAGGTTTAATTTAAGAGTCCAGTGTCTACTAGTTTCATATACTTTTTGTTTGATATTAAGACTCTGTATTCCAAGATAAGAGAGATGGTGGCTGATTTTGTTCAGTATGTACTGCAATATTGATAGTATGCATGGTAGGGTTCGCTTATGTTTATTTCTACCTCCTAACTTACTTTTGTTTGATCTTCCATGGAATCCTCCAGTATGGTTTCTTGCAGTTTAGAAATTATTTCTAATGATTAGTTTATAACTATTTTACTTCAGATTTTTGTAGAAGTTCTGTTTAATAGATTTTTTTCTTACTGAGGTTTTTTGTGATCTCATTGTATTGTTCCTTCCCCCCCCCCCTTTTTTTTTTCTTTTATCAGTAACAAAAGTATAGATTTATTATCTTGTAGGGGATGGAAGGAGAATGTGGAGAGTCAGCTTTTGTCCTACAGGAGTCTATTGCTGCATTGTTTAGTTCTACACACTTGCGTAGTTCAGCAAATTTATCACATTTAATGTTCTTCAGAAACGGTCTTTTATGTTTTATACAGGAGAAGGAGCTTTTAGCATTTAGAATGAGAGAAGTCCATAAGACTTTCTTCTCTCTCTTTTATTTTTCTTTTTTTTTTAATTTTCTAATTCTGCTTGTTGATTCTGGTTTGTCCTGTTGCAGGCGATTATCTGGCACAATAGATGTGATTGGACAGACCATCACTATCAGCAGGGTGGAAGGACGACGACGTGCTAATGAAAACAGCAACATACAGGTTTTATACTGCAGATTTGCACATTATTTTTGACTAAAAGACATTTTTGCTTTCCCCATAGCTTCTGATTAAAACATTTCAGTGTGTATGAATGAGTAATACAGAAGTAGCTTTAAGTTCAGGAAGAAAGTTGTGGCAGTTAATTGCAGTATATTAAGATGAAATATTTGATATATTTCAAAACATAAATGTTTTGGTACACTTCTTACTGAAAGGAAATGAGCAATATTGCAGACTTAGAATCCAGGAGACAGCATTGGCTCTGCTACATCTGTACGGGACAGTGTTTTGTTTACTAAGTGACAAACATAAATATTTAAACAGTCCATCTTTCCCCTATTCCTGCCAGACACTAATGCTGAAAGTGAAAGCCTCTTTATATGCAGTTTGAGAAAGGCAGTCTTTTAAAAATAAGTTGTGAAGGAATAAATAGTTGATAGTACTTTTTTTTAATTATATTGTATTATTTTACCATAAAATGTAAGATAGTCTTTCTGATTTTAGTCTGTGAGCTTGGATTATCTTAAGAAAACAACTAAGTGCTTTAAGATTGAATACACTTTTTCTCTCCTGACTTACCTGTGGAGAAGAATCAAGGTTGCTTAGTGCCCTAGCTGCATTTCTATGCCAACTTAGGTTAAGGTTAAACAATGAAAATAATTATGGATTGTAGTGCTTATATTGAAAACACTGCCATGTGTTTTTCAGCTGATCTCACTGTGTTTAAGTAATTTAAAGTCTTGGGTTTTTTCATGCTTTTCATACTGATTTTTAAAATATTTTCCTTTATATAAATTTAAGATGGTGTTTTGGGCCATATTCAGATGGCTTATATTCCCTCTCAGATCTTACGTTTGTTGTTCCCTGTTGGCTGCTCTTAGACCCTCAGAGGTACTTGGCAAGCATGGGACACTGAACGTAGAGACGCAGATAGAACTTAAACCATCTGAATGTGGCTCTTTAGGTGCATATGTAATACTTTCCTGTTGTAGTAACTGGAAAGAGAGGAAACCTAACTTCTACCCTTTTGACATAGCAATTGTAACTATAGTTTGATATTTTACAGGTTCTTTCAGAACGATCTAATCCTGAAGTAGACAATTTTACCAAGCCACCTCCATTTTTCCCTCCAGGAGCTCCACCTACCCACCTTCCACCACCTCCTTTCCTCCCACCCCCTCCAACTGTCAGTACTGCTCCACCTCTGATTCCCCCACCAGGTAAATATCCTGCACTACACAGGATGTGAAAAATGAGAGATGCATTCTCATCAAATGCTTGTAGATCATGAATTAAAGATGGCGCATTCCATACACATTTAGCTATATGTGCAGAATTTCAAAATTTTGTGTTCTACTCTTTTCTTAGATATTTCTGTAAGGCAGAAACAGAAACTTTTGTCTTTAATTTCTCAGTAAGCATAATCCTAAGTAGTAGATAATTACCTAAAGACTAAATGTTGGATCCTATGTCCTTGAAAGTGAGAAGCTATTTTCTGCAATTCAACTACAGTTAATGCTATTGAGAGGTACATGTTAACAAATCATTCTACAAACTTTTTAACTAGAAGTATGGCATACCATGAATTTGTGTCAGAAGTTGGATTCTCTGATGTCTAAGGTCAAAGCAGCAACAGAAGATTTAATTCCCCTTTGCCCTCACAGTATGTATGAATTCCCAAAAGTCTGATAAGAATTGCATTTGTGCCGTATCCTTTCTTTCAGTCAGAATTCTTATTAGCACCTGATGTTATTATCCAGTGTCTGTGAATCTTAGAGGAATCAAAGCTCTTTGAGAACTCTTCTCATTGTTAAATCTGGTTTGAAATTTACTGATATTTACTGAATATTTACTGAAACTTGGTATTTATGGAAATTTACTGGGGGAAGAGTCATGGGCATTTGCACAAATAGTGCAGTTACCTGAGCATTGTCATTTTAAGGAATTAAGTTCAAATGGACTTAGCAAGAAGCTAAGACGAATGGTCAGTGAGAAATGAAAATAGATGGAGGAACTTTGGGGAGTATTTGAGTAGGAAAGTGAAGGATTTTTTTATAGAAGAGACTGATTTAAGGTGGAGCCCCTTTCCTTACTTTCTCCTTTTGTTCCTTGGATTCTTTTGCTTGACTTGTTCTGAAATCCTGCTGAGCAGTTTCTTTGCTATTCTATTTGCATAGGGAATCTTTTAGAAGTTTCTCTGTTAATACATGTATAAGCAAGGAAGTAACATTATTATTTCTGTGCAACAGCTTTGTGGGGGGTTTTGTAGGGTTTAAATCGTCATAGAAGAGGTTGCTTTCTTCAATTGCTGCTGATGATTTTAAAACTATTAACTCCTGCTGCCTGGCAAGCTCTGGCTTTCATCTGAGATTGTCATACACAAAATGATTGCAACCTAGAAAACAGAAGAGATTTAAAGATGAAATAATTCTGTGCCCTTTTCCATGCTTTTGTGCATAAGTATAAAAAACAGGGTGTCTGAAGAGAGAATATGCTACTGCTCTGGCAATTTTGTGATGTTTTCTTACTGCATGAGGGACAGAAAGGAGAGGAACATGATGCTAATGATAACACTGGTTTTAAGCTGGATTAAAACCTTTCTGATAAAATAATATAGGTAATGCATTGCAGGTTTTTAGAAAGTAATTATTTTAATTGTAATTGAGGTACAGAAAAGGTGATCTAAGTTGTGTTTTATTAAAAGAATGAGAGGAACCCCCACAGACACCCCAAATGCACTTCGTGCAGGGGTGTCATATAGGTATACTGGACTGTTCTTATGAAACCCCTCACCTGTTGAGCTTTTAAAGGTGAAAGAAATCCGCACGTGTTACAGATTTAGCAAGCAGGTTTGGCTTTAGTCTTGTGGTTTACAGACAGGTTTATGACATACACTTGTTCAGAAGGTCTCCTTCAACATCCTTCCGTGCTTCAAGTAGATTTGAAAATAACGATTAAGAGCTGTGGATTTGGTTTCTTCAGGCCTGTGTTTTAATTGTGCTGTTGCCAGCTCTTTATCTTCAAAGCTGTTCCTAAAATAGAATCTGCCATCCCTCCTAGGTTCAATGGAGGAGGAGGAAAAAAACTACTGTTACCCAATATTAAACTGGGACTACTTGCCAGAAAATTTAAGTATTCCAAATATAAAACATCCTCCAAAAGCCCCTTTGAAAAAGGATCTTGCTTTGAAGTTAGATCTCTTGTTCTGAATTCATTCACTCTTGCAATTCAAATCTTTTTTGAGGAACGAGTCCTGGAACGATTCAAAGGGCCAAATGCAGAAAATTTTCATGTACTCCTAGGAGATAACTGGCTGTGGCAAAAAATGTGTTGTTTTTTGTTTGCTTGGTTTATTGCTATGTTGGAGTAATTTAAATCTAAAGAAGAAAGTGGATGCTTCTGTTTAACAGGCTTTAAAAGTTGTTTTACGTGTTTTGGTTTAAGAGCATAGTTAAAATGTGACATGTATTTGTGATATTAAAGAAAAAATTCCTCTGAAGTATTGAGCTTCTGTTGCATAGCTTTGGGAAGTTTGACTGCCTAGACTTACACCAGGGCTTAGCAAGTAACTGTACATCTGCTCAGGCCCAGCAATCTAAGTGTGTACTTTTTATCTTGTGATAAATGAGAGAGAATTTGACTTAGTTTAGCCTGTGTCAAAGTTTTTACACCAAGTTGAGTTATGTTACATTGCTGTGGGCTATTACACAGTTCAGCTCATTTGCAGTATGTTGTTAAGCTGTGGCAGTGTTACCACGTTTGATTCCTTATTCTGCAAGCGGAGCACATGTGGCATTGCTTTCCTTTAGTAAAACCTACTTGGTTTTCTGTAAATATTTACCAGCTTTGAGTTAGTAGGATGTTATACAATGTCCTGAAAGCAATTTTGAGCATATTAGGTAAAATGCTGCACTAATGCTATTTGGATTGCTTTTGACACGAGTCTGAATATTTAGGTTTAGGGCAGGTGTATCTTTGTGGCAGTACAGTGTGTTGTAGGGATGTGATATGATCTGTGCTGAGGCACCTTCTTGCACCGGTACTCAAGTTTAGTCCCTACATTGCAAGAAATGACTCGATATTTCAATCTTTGTTTTTTCTCAGAAGTAATTGGCTGATGACACTTCAAGTATATTTTTATACATTGCGTTAGAAGAAGGCAAAGGAGTGAAGAGTTAAGGATTCTTAATTTGCCATTAACTGAGGTTTATGATTTTTTTGTTTCTTGTTTTCTGTCACATTTGTGTGTTAGTGAAGAAGGTGAGGAAGAAAATTTTGGTTAGATCTTTTTAGTGATACTTGCTAACTTGGAATGTAGAAGATCCATTATGATACCATCAAGTAAATTAGCTTCTGTCTTAAAATGATATAATCATTAATCATGACTTTTTTAATGTTCTTAAAGGTTTTTGAGGAAAAAATGCCTGTGTGGCTTTTTTAGTATAATACCCTGCATTAACAAATTTATTCAAATTATTTAGATGTTTGGTCTCTGGGTATTAGTGGTATTCAGTCTGTCTTAATTTTGCTTGAATGGCTCTCAAGTGAAATTTTTCATTTGGCTTTTAATCTTGTGATGAGATTTTTATTTGTATTTCTGCACAAGATAAAATTCTGAGGAACATATTAATTGTTTAATCAGAATTTCTTCCTTTTTGTAAAGAGTATTAGCTGATGGCTTTCCACACAATTCTGTGCACAGTGCTGAGTTGTGTTCAGTGCTAACAATATACTGTTTTTAGTGGAGGAGTTGAAATTTTTTTAAGCATAAGGTTGAGCTAATAAATTAATCAGTTTGAGAGAACTTCTGATGCTTTTCTTGCTTATGTTCTTAACATTGCTGTTAAGAGGTATTTTTTATATATATTTTCTATGTTGTAGGCTCATGAAGAATCTATTAAGATGGATAATTAACAAAAAAAAAATAGAAAATACTTGAGCTATGCAACAGTTTGAGTTCCCAGTCTTCCTTTTTCAGAAATTTTCATTAGGAGTGTTTGGTCTTTTAAATGTTACACTGTCAAACTTTTTATGGTGTGAATTGCAGTGTTCTTAACGACAACAGCACACATTGGAAAGCTTGTGTGCTGGTGAAGAGAAAATGGATCATGCAGTTTAGAAATTTGGCTTTGGGGGTTCACTGTCTCCTGTTTTATATTTTGGCTCTGAGATTAGATTTTAAGTCTTCAGGATTGGACAGCAACCTCAATTTTGTTTCACAATTTGTTTAATCCTATAGGATTGATGCTGGTAAGAATTCATGTTAGTGAAATCACCAGCAATTAGTGAACACTGATATTGATGACTCTTCCTCAGCTTGCATATTCCTTCATTCTGTTGTTCTGCCAAGGCAATTTGGGAGCAGTTGGCATTTCTAGACACTGTAATACGTAGATGTAGTTAAATGTTGCTGCCATGCAATAGTCTTTAGTTCTAATGTTGAACTAATGATATATACATAAAATCAATCGTGCAGTGGCCAGTACATCTAGGATATTCTCTGAATGATGAAGTCTGGAACTTGAATGAGAAGGGTTTTAATTTAAGTGGGTCTGGCTGCTGTTCTTTCTGGATGTTTATTCAGTTATGGCAAAACTGATGAAAGCACTTGGCTAAGTTTTCTGTTCTCTCCCCCCCCCCCAAAGTCTTGCAGTGAGTTGTCAGATTGAAAGTACTTGTTTTTTAATGGAAGCAGAGTTGCTCATAACTGAAAGAGCTTTATGCCTGGTAAAGCAGTCTATTTTCTGACGACACTGTTTTAGCCCAGTTTATTATTTTCATGTAACAGTATTTTGTGTGTTCAATTGAGATGAAGCTAGTTCTTTGCGAAGCATGAAAAGATAATGTCCTTTAAAGTATATTAATTATTTTTACCTTTTAATCATTCCTTTCCTAATCAAGTAAGATAGGTTTATATGTTGAGGCAGTATATTTTGTTAGGTCGGCTAACTTTTAGTTGGGAACAATTTCTCAGCTTTTACTTAGATTTGTAACAGCTAAGCTAGGTTTGAACACCAGAAAAGTTAGAACAGCTTTTGAATGTGTTTGTATTAAAGGATGCTCCTTTCTCAAATATTTACAAGAAAATAGAATACCGAACAATTTTTTTTCCCTCCAAGTAGCAACTGTATGATTAATTGCAGCGTGGCATAGCATTGACTGAAAAGTCTGTAATGCTTACTGTTGCTAGAATATTTTGTCCATGTGGACCTACTATTTGCTATACTAAGCTATTAAAGGTCAGAGGCCAATTGCGTTTCCTTTCATCCAGTCATGGAATATAGAATCATAGAATGGTTTGGGTTGGAAGGGACCTTAAAGATCACCTAGTTCCAAACCCCCTGCCATGGACAGGGACACCTTCTACTAGACGAGGTTGCTCAAAGCTCCAGCCAACCTGGGCTTGAACACTTCCAGGGATGGGGCATCCACAAATTCTCTGGGCAACCCGTTCCAGTGCCTCACCACCCTCATAGTGAAGAACTTCTTCCTTACATCTAATCTAAATCTACCCTCTTCCAGTTTAAAGCCATTACCCCTTGTCCCATATCTACATGCCCTTGTAAAAAGTCCCTTTTCAGCTTTCTTGTAGGCTCCCTTTAGGTACTGAAAGGCTGCTATAAGGTCTTCCCAGAGCCTTCTCTTGTCCAGGCTGAACAACCCCAACTCTCTCAGTCTGTCTTCATGGGAGAGGTGCCCCAAGCCCTCTGATCATATTTGTGGCCCTTCTCTGGACTCACTCAACAGGTCCATGTCCTTCTTATGTTGGGGACCCCAGAGCTGAATGCAGTACTCCAGGTGGGTTCTCATGAGAGAGGAGTAGAGGGGGAGAATCACCTCCCTCAACCTGCTGGTCACACTTCTTTTGATGCAGCCTAGGGTATGGCTGCAAATGCACATTGCCAGATCATGTTGAGCTTCTTGTCAATCAACACCCCCAAGTCCTTCTGCTCAGGGCTGCTCTCAATCCACGCATTGCCCAACCTGTATTTGTGCTTGGGATTGTCCTGACCCATGTGCAGGACCTTGCACTTGGCCTTGTTGAACTTCATGAGGTTCACACGTGCCCACCTCTGAAGTCTGTCAAGGTCCCTCTGGATGGCATCCCTTCCCTCCAGCGTGTCGACCGCACCACACAGCTTGGTGTCATTGGGAAGCTTGCTGAGGTTGCACTCAATGTCACTGTCCATGTTGCCAATAAAGATGTTAAATAGTGCCGGTCCCAATACCGACCCCTGAGGAATGCCACTTGTCACTGTTCTCCAGTTGGACATCGAGCTGTTGACCACAGTTCTCAGTGTGACCATCCAGACAATTCCTTATCCACAAGGTGGTCCATCTGTCAAATCCATGTCTCTCCAATTTAGAGGCCAGGCTGTCATGCAGGACAGTGTCACATGCTTTGCACAAGTCCAGGTGCATGACGTCAGTTGCTCTTCCCTTATCCACCAGTGCTGTAACCCCATTGTAGAAGGCCACCAAATTTGTCGGGCATGATTTGCCCTTAGTGAAGCCATGTTGGCTGTCACCAGTCACCTCCTTATTTTCCATGTGTCTTAGCATAGTTTCCAGGAGGATCCACTCCATGATCTTGCCGGGCACAGAGGTGAGACTGACTGGCCTGTAGTTCCCCAGGTCTTCCTTTTTTCCCGTTTTAAAAATGGGGGTTATGTTTTCCCTTTTCCAATCAGTGGGAACTGCCCCAGACTGCCGTGACTTCTCAAATATGATGGATAGTGGCTTAGCCACTTTATCCACAAGTTCCCTTAGGACCCTTGGATGCATCTCATCAGGTCCCACGGACTTGTGCACCTTCAGGTTCCTTAGATGGTCTCGAACCTGGTCTTCTCCTACAGTGGGTGGTTCTTCATTCTCCCAGTCCCTGCCTTTGCCTTCTGTGATTCGGGTGGTGTGGCTGGAGCACTTGCCAGTGAAGACTGAGGCAAAAAAGTCATTGAGTACCCCAGCCTTCTGCATGTCCTGTGTAACTAGGTCTCCTGTTTACTTCTGGAGAGGGCCCGCATTTTCCCTAGTCTTCCATTTATAACCAATGTACCTATAGAAGCTTTTCTTGTTGCCCTTGACATACATCCCCAGCCAGATTTAATTCTATCAGGGCTTTAGCTTTCCTAACCTGATCCCTGGCTGCTCAGACAATTTCTCTGTATTCCTCCCAGGCTACCTGTCCTTGCTATTTATATATATATTATTTAAATAAAAGCAAATACATGCTATGGGATGTTACTTTCCTTCTGGATAATAAACATTTTAGGGTTAGGGATTTAATTCTAATCTTGAGACCCAGAGTTATTCATCATTATTTTTGTCTCTAATTAAATACGTTCCTGAAGAATAGGAATTTAAATAAAAAGCCACATTTCACAAGGTTTGCATAAAATCTTAACAGTTGGTATTAATGTGAGGTCTTGATCTGCGGACACAGAAAATAAGTTGTTATTATTCTTGATCATGTATGTGGTGGTAGCTCAATCTGATTTTAGATTGACAGATAATAAACATAAACTGTTACTATAATGATACATTATTTGTTTTCTTTTCAGGTATACCAATAACAGTGCCACCACCAGGTAAACTTGCTTAGAATTTTTTTTCACATTTGGTTAAGAAATGAAAACTTAACTGATGTGCAATTTATCAACTTCCTTTTAGTTATATAGATAAAAGTTCATAAATACAAAACTGTATGTGTAGATGTAGGCTCAGTTATTTTGATGTCATGCAGGTTACTGAGTAGTGGACCTAATTAACCAGTTTCTTAGATGTGTGCTTCCTTCTTTTCTTTCCATTCCTTTTTTTCAGCTTTGCAGAAAATAGTTGTGATTGTTGTTTATTAAGTATTGTTACATACTTGGGAATTTTCCTATGGCTCTAAATTATTGTATTTTGAAGAATGATAAGGTATTTGTGTTGAAGCACTGATAATATATGTTTAATACTCTGCTTTTGTTAAGCTGGAAAGTAGTTCTCAGTCTTACAAAATAAAGCCCGTTTACACAGTGAGAAACAATTTTTGCGTTGTACTCTCTGGAATTTGTTTGCCATTTTATGCTTAGCCTAGTTCTTTTATGTGTTTATGGTTTTGGTTTTTTTTTTTATTCCCACCCCCCCTCACCTAATTTATTATTACAGGCTTTCCACCACCACCTGGCGGTCCTCCACCTTCCCTCATACCCACAATAGAAAGGTGATTATCTGTTTGAAGTCTTATAAAGCAATATATCAGTATTCTGTAACTGAAATAATTAGTAAGGACTCTTACTCTACGCAGTGTTTAATGGATTTTATCTGGGAGTGGGGAGATAGTTTCAGATTTTTACAGTATTTTTACAGAAATGTTACCAGTGTCAGCTGTCTGACAATATTCTTTTGAGTAGGTTACTTGACCACTTACTATTTTAGTTGAGTTATGACACTATATCAATGCCAAGACTTAGGAACAAAGTCAAGGTAATGATTGTTAAAGTATTCTTTAGTAGTCTGAAGGCTTATTTAAGTGAACCGTATACTTGTCAGCTACTGTATCCTTTTCTATAAATGCAAATAAACAATTTGGCTACAGATTCAAGCCCTCATAAGCTATAGGAAAAGCCAGAGTTCCATAGAATCCAAATTTTTATTTCTACTGTGTGTGTTCTAAGTTTTCAGCTTTAATAGGCCTAAGTATTTTTTCAATACCTTTTTTTATGTACATGTTTATGTGTAAATATATTTTATTTATATGTAAAAGGAAGAAAAAATAGTTGGCCAGCACAGTCCTTAAAAAGTATTTATATTTTGGTAGAGGCCAAAACCAGGTCATATATAAAGCTCACTTCAGAAGATGGTGCAAGCCCCTTGCCAGTCCTTTGGATTTCACTGAAGGAAGATGCACACATCTGTTCCTTTGAAATTGAAAATTCTATTAACATATACGCTACAGGATGATGATGGTAAATCTCTGAGAAAATCCTCATCTGATTTAATTCAGGAAAAACCCTAACTAGTTGCATTTGATGTGTATGAAAGTAAATTTATTATTTCATACTGACATTTGCTGTGAGTGCTGCTTCTAATTGTTAAGCAGCAGTCATTGCATTTACTTGTGAATATTTATATAGTTTCTGAAATATGCTGTGCAAAAATCAAGTTTGTTGTGGAACCTAGGAGCTAAATCTCATACTTTTAAATGTTAAGGTGTTGCATTGGCCTTTCATTATCATTGGTTTTGTTTTGTTTTTAAGCTAACCCAAAACTTATTTCTTAATGTTAAAGTGCCTTCAAGAACAGAAATAACACTTAGGTTAAATACTGCAAAGATAATTCATCCAAGTTACATAGGAAGTGCTAAAAGTCATGAAAGAATTACATATGTATGAATTATGCCTTGTGCACATATCATCCTTTTTAACCTTTCTGGTTTTTACCTACTTGAGTTGGCTACCACTGAAAGAAGTCAGCCTAGAAAATGTGTAGCTAATTTAATAGTTTATTTATAGAACTACACATTTGAAGTCCACCTGTTCTTAGATATGCTCACATACCTACTTTTTAACAGAAAGTATGAGAATGGCTTCATTCATGAATGAAGCACTTTCAAACAATTGGAGATTAAGTTCAGTATCTGTGCAGAAACATCTTATGATACAAGAAATATTTGAAATAGAAAATTCATTGAAAATATATAAGAACAGCTTTGATGATATGGATTTTTTCTGTTTTAAATTTTAAGAAGAGAGAATTCTATTTTTACCTCCTGCAGTAAAACATGAAATATACGTGTTCATAGACAGCCTCCTTAATTAGTAATGCTCAAAATGGAGGACTTAAATCCATTTATAACAAACACTTTGTTTTAGTCTGTATGGTGGTAAGAATTCAGGGGAACAATATTAAAAGTATATGTTTATTGATGGAGGTAGCTTTGATGGTAAAACTGGATTGTTACATGTATTTTCTTTTCAACAGTGGACATTCTTCTGGCTATGATGGTCGTTCTGTTCGTGCATTTTCATACGGCAGTGGTGAGTAAGCTTGCTGGCTTTGAAAATTTTGACTAGTGCTATATCAAATTGTTTCATATACTTATCAGAATTTTAGCTAAGAGACTAAACAGGTCCTTTCAGTAATTCATTATGAAAGTTCGTTGCCTATCATTGTGAACAGATACATGCTGTTGCAAATTTAACAGTTGTTGGTAAATACTATTGTTTTGCATACTTATTTTTATGCCAAGACCAACCATTGAGAAATCCTGAGTGATGTACCTCACCTTTGAAAAACTGTTTGTCTAAGATACAATAATCTTCAGCTATCCTGTTGCAAAGTCAGTCTGGGGGATTTTTGGTTAATGTCATGGAAAAAATCTGAAGCTGAAAAACATCACTTTCTGGTTTTATAGTAAGAGCGAACCAAAATAGAAGTTTCATTCTGTGCAATCAAAAGGACATCCACAGAACTTACAGTGAGTTTAGAACTGTTACCTAGCACAGCTCTGCTTCTTGAGTCAGAAGAGTGATAGAAATACTAAGATGTCAGCTTCTTCCTGACCTAGTCCAAATTGGGAAGATAAACATAGAATCACAGAATGGTTTGGGTTGGAAGGGACTGTCAAAGATCATCTAGTTCAACCCCTCCCCACCATGGACAGGGACATCTTCAACTAGATTAGGTTGCTCAAAGTCCCGTCCAACCTTACCTTTAACAGTTCCAATGATGGGGCATCCACAACTTCTCTGGGCTACCTGTTCCAGTGTCCCACCACCCTCTTCATAAAGAATTTCTTCCTGTGTCCAGTCTAAACCTACCCTTTTTCAGTTTAAAACCATTGCCCCTTGTCCTGTCACTGCAGGCCCTGGTAAAAAGTCTCTCTCCATCTTATAAGCTCCCTTTAAGTACTGAAAGGCGGCAATAAGGTCTCCCCAGAGCCTTCTCTTCTCCAGGCTCACGAACCTGAACAACCTGGTTGTTCCAGCTCTCTGATGATTGTTTGTGGCCCTCCTCTGGACCTGCTCCAACATGTCTTGTACTGGGGGCCTGAGAGCTGGATGCAGTACCCCAGGTGGCATCTCATGAGAGCACACAGAGGGAGAATCACCTCCCTCAACCTGCTGACCATGCTTCTTTTGATGCAGCCCAGGATATCATTGGCTTTCTGGGCTGCAAACTCACATTGGTAGCTCATATTTAATTTTTTGTCCACCATTATCTCCTAAGTCTTTCTCTATAGGGCTGCTCTCAATCAATTCATCACCCAGTCTGTATTGATATTGACGATTGCCCCAACCCAGGTGCAGGACCTTGTGTGTTGCCAATCACTGCCTCTGCCTTCAGTGCACCTGCCATCCAGACCCATGCCTAGTGCCTTTTCTTCCAGCTTTTTCTGTTTCCTTGCTCTGTGTTCCTTTGGACCCTAGCTGCTGGGAGGAGAAATTGTAGGGAAAGTTCTGCCCCGTTCCAGTGATACATCATTCAGCACAGACCAAATGTCCAGATAATGTATCTCCCAAATGTTCATAAGTCTTAAGATATACAGTGACATTTTTGAATGGCTTGTAATTTCTTGAAGTTGGAGCAGTTTATGGAGTAACAAATGGTACTTTGTTGACATTGAAAGGATCCTCATCAGTTATCAAGTGTTTGCTTTCATGCATGGAAGCTTGTTATGTTTTCAAGAATTCTTGATGTGGGCAAACAGCTGCTTTACGCTAACTACTTTTTTAGCAATAATTGAACTGTGTTTGCTCAAGTTTTAGAAGAAGGTAAAGCTGAGGCAGACAACTAAGATACCCAAGTGACTATTTTGCTGAAGCTTCAGTATCCAAAGCTATGCAGAATATCATAAGGAAAGCAGTCTTACAGTGATTAGTATGTATATTGCATCTAATGTGTAGTCTCCAACTTAGAATGTTTTTCACCTCGGAATCTCTTTTGTTAGAATTTGCTATTCTGTCAAGTATTGTCAGGGACACAGGAATGTTTCCAAGTTTTATGTTGACCTTCAGAGGTGATGGCATGCTTATGTTGTTGCAGTACCAATATTTGAAAGATGACTGTCACCGTGATCATGCCAACACTGAATGTGAACTTACTCAGCAGGGTTAAAAAATTATGTTTGCCTTTGTATGGTTATGGAGACCAAGGAGCATAGTCTGCTCCCATCTTCCCAGTATAGCTCCCTACTGTGGCAAAAGCTTTCATATTTGCTGCACAAAGCAAATTGTCTGTCTCTAAGCTGTGCCTGTCATACGGATTTTTGGATCTGTAGAGGCTCAGTGGCATTTTATCGCTGTTGTTCATCCTGGCTAGCACCTTACTCTCATAGTCTCTTGTCTCACAACATGACTGCTGGTCAGTATTTTACCAGTGCTCACTGTGCATCAGAACTTAGGTAAATTGAGGGCTTAGGGTAGAGATGATCATTTTAATTAAGAATCACTAAGTATATTTATTTAATAGTTGCTTTGGATGATAGCACTGAATCTCCAACCCGTTGTCTTCTTTGCCAGTCTGTATGTTTCATGACTTTGTCAAAATTGCGGGGGAAGATGAGCATATGGAATGCATTGCAAAAAATACTAATCTTGATTAAGGCTCTAGCCTTTCTTCTGCCTATTCAAATTGCTAATCTCATGCCTTGGTGTCTTTTCCATAGTGGTCAGGCATCACTGTTTGGTCTGCCAGTGAAGCGACTTGTATGCTTGTTCGCTTTTTCCTCAAGCATTTCTCTGTTCTGTGCTCTAAATGTTCTTTATATCTTATGAACTTGCAAGAAATTTAGTGTTACAGAAACAGTTTGAGAGTCAGTATTTTTTGAGGCACAAAGAAGGTGTATTAATAGTTTGCCTTAGACTGTGACACCATGCAGCTTTTAAATTTTTAAACCATCTCCAAAACAGGACTTAAGTCTCCAAAAATACTGATTGTTCAAAGCTCCCTCTCTTCCTGTTTTAGAAATAAAATGAGAGTTAAACTTCAGAAGTGTCCTTCTTTTTGTAGAAGTTATTAGAATAATCCGTGTAGAAATACTAAAAGTGACAAATTACTTCATTCTAAGTAGTAAACACAGAGCACCAATTCATATTAGAAAGTAAGCTTCTTGTGTGTTGTGAATAACTACTGGTGAAAATCTAGATACAAAAATGCGCAGAGTATCAAGTAACTGGTTTATCTCAGGTTATTGGGGTGGAAATGACAGACTTTTGTCTGATGAGAATTACTGCAGATGTGAGGGAGTGACCAAAATTTATTGTAAAAGTTTATGCTATCATTAATAATTGTTTTGTAATATACATTTAAAGTTAAACTTAAGTTTACACTTTAGATCAGAATGTTCTGGCAACCAGTGTCTTGTAGACATACGTATATTGTTGACATAGTGGCAAGTCAAGGAAATTACCAGTCTTCAAAGTCCAGCTGGTTTTTTGCTATTTCTGGCTGATTTCCTTAGAAAAATTTCAGGTTTTGGCAGTATAATGAACAACATACTATTGTATTAGGATAATTTTTTCTGTTAACTCCTCATTTTGTCTGTAGCCCTGAAGTGAAACAGTGTCAAGCATTTTGTTAGAGGCAAAACTTTGTATAAATGCTTTTTAAAAGAATTACAATGCTTTTCATTGCAAATGTATTTTAACAATGAAGTGTTTTTTCCTGCTCCACTGCCTGCTCAAAAGGTCTTTTGTATTCCTCCTTTGGACGCTTGGCAAACTGCTATCTTAAGCTTTTGCCAGAGCTTTCTGGGGTAGGCATACCCCAGACGTTGTAGGCAAGGCAGTCTGAACATGGTTGTCAGGAGGAGCCACTGATTTTATAACCTGGCAGTATTAAATACAGCATCAGTAACGCACTTTACATTGTTCAGTGGATATTTATGTTAATTATATATTAATGTCTCTTTGTGACACCATGAAGTCAAGTGAATATTGTTCTCATATTATAGATAATGAAGTGGAACTCAAAACAAACGATTTATTGAAGGCTATGTTATCATTGGCTAGCAAAGCAGATAAGCAGAAAGTGGGAAGTCCTCTGTACTGTAAGTCCACTAGAGAGTGCTGTTTCCAGTTAAATACTACAGCCCTTATTTTTCATTAACAGAATGCATTCATGGGGCTTCTGGAGAGGGAGGGCAGGACAGAACAATTGGGGTATTAAGAGTAGTAGTTATTTATAGATTGGAGTTGGCAGAAGGCAATGGAGAAGCATGTCCCTTCTCTCTTTCCATTGCTGATTACCTAAAAAAGTGGTGAGATGGTGTTGTGACTTCCTTCTTAACTTAAGCGTATCATCTTTTAGATTAAGATAAAATGCTTAATTTTCTGAAAGTATTATATTTTAGTGGTAATAGTGGCTGTGCTGAGTATTCATTAGAAATGGTATCTTACAAAGCATAAGTAGGAGCGTTATTTCTTCTCCCCAGAATGAATTTGTGGAATTTATTTCTAAAGCTGCTGTTACATCTGTAATCAGAAAAGTATGGCAAAGCACAGTATAGAATGTAAATTAGTGAATGAGAACTTTGTAACTAAAGTATTTTAAATACAATGATTTTAAAGGACAAAACATAAAAATAGTAGCATCTAAATATAAAGATAGAAACATCCTTTTTCCTTGTTTTTCTGAACTGTACTCTCAGAGCCACTGAGTTTCGAAGGCAGTTTTGTTTTCTGGTTGTTTTTGTTTTGTTGTTTCCCCCAAAACAAAGCCATTTGACCACGTAAAATCAGATTCTTTCAGCAAATCTTTGCACGATATTTTTTTTTTTCCAAAAGGATTTAGGCAGTCTTTGTGGTGTATATCCTGGTTCTGTACATCTTCATAACGAGTATTTAAATGAGTGCCAGAGGCCTTTATTAGCATCATGGAAAAAATGCAGAGTTTGCTCAGAATTAACTTCTGTGTGAAAGGGGAAGATTGAAAAATGTCATTGGAGGAGGCTGACAAATGTCTCTGTTTTCATGCATAAGTAGTATTACAGTTTTCATATGGTATGTGATTTTGTTCTTTCTAATACCCGCGTCTTTTTCTTTAGTCACCTTTCCGCACTTTGCAGGTCCTGCTCCTTCATGGTCTAGTCTCATGGACACCAGCAAACAGTGGGATTACTATGCACGAAGAGAGAAGGATAGGGAACGTGAGAGAGAGCGATCCCGAGATCGGGATCGGGACCGGGACCGAGACAGAGATCGAGAACGTACCAGAGACAGGGAGAGGGACCGAGATCACAGTCCAACTCCAAGTGTATTCAACAGGTTAGCAAAATGTCTTCAAGCATGCTGTAACTCTGCTCAAAACCCTGTGTCTGTGTTGTTAAATAGTGTACTTCAACATCAAAATTTAGTGTTCAGGTCTATATTCCAAAAAGCTAGAGGGTGTGGATTCCTCCCCTTCCCCCTTTTCTCTTGGAAACTATAATTAAATTTCTAAATGTAAAACAGAACTGTAAAAACAACAGTACACGTCCAAACTCGTCATAGTGCTTTACAGGTTAAAGGTGTGATTTAAGCCCTGTGTAGGAGTGAGATATCCAGCTCTCTTTGACACCAGTAGTTCTAGAAAAATCTAGAGAAGTACTAAGTGAATCTTAGTTGCCAATTCAGTGGTAAGAGCAATGTGGTACAACATTTGACCTTAATGAATGGTGTTATTAGCTGCTAAAATGGTTAGTTTGGTCATTAGCACTGGCTGGATAATAATCTGTCCTATCTTTTTTAAAACTATTATTTCAAGGTCAAGAACTTTTTTTCATTTTCAGGCAGATGACAAAAATAATGGCAAATAACCTTATTTGGCTTTCAACTCTCTAATCGCTTTAAAAAAAAAACAAAGAAAAAAGCTGCAACTTGTGTGGTGCACGTGCACAAGTACAAAGCATTCAATGTTGAGCTCACTATGACTCCATAGAGCAGAGGTCTATTGGCTTGCCAGATTTATCTAAACTTACTTTGCTCATTACTTGCTAAGTATTTTGGTGTAAACGTCCTGATGCTTTTCTCAGTGTTTTTTGTTAAGTTTCAAGTTTTGCTGAATATATACATTAGCTATTAGGTGGATGGTTTTTACCAGTGGTGTTACTCTGTGGGGAATGAGAGCACCCAGAGTCAACTTTACTTCAGTTGAGAGATGACATTTTTTGCATGATGATTCTTAGCTGAAGACCCAAACTGGGTGCAAGATAGGGGATTTTCCATGTATGCTGATGTGATGATGTTGTCTCCCATGTGCATGTGCTATGATTCCAGGGTCAGTTTCTGAGAAATCAAGACCAATCTAAACATCTGTTTCTCAGACAGCTTGATTGAAGGCCAGAAAGAAGCCTGGTCATTCAAGGGTGCTTGAAATGAACCTTAATAGCTTCCAGGCCTCGAAAAATGTCTGTGCTGCTGCCAGAGTTATCTGTAAAGGAGGGGGAAGAGCAGGCCTCAACTTTTTTTATGTGACTAAATTATCCACCATCTGTAGCAAAGCTGTTGCCACATGGCTGCATAAGAAAACGGGAGGCCCTTAACTAGTATAAGTTGGTTTGGGAGTCACAGAGAAGGTGAGAGAGCCTTAAGACAGAACATGCAGACATAGTGTTTTTTAAGAAGGTTTATTTTCAATTCTATGCATTTAAGAAAAAAAATTAAATGAGCTATGAGGAAGAGAATGAGAACTATTTTAGAGAATGCAGATGCATTACTTTTATTTAAATTCCCTTTGTTTAAACTTTGTTCAAGCGACATTGTGGTGGGATTTGAAGTAAGCATCATCTTTAGCTTTTTACTGTTCAGAAATTACTGCTTTCAACATTTTTAGCAGTTCTTTTCCAGATAAATAGGCTGTATTTGTGCTATAGTATTTCTTAAAATTGTAAGAAAATTGGAATTATTTTTATTCTATCAGTATAACCGTAATGTGGTTTAAAAAGGAGCCTTCAGCTGTCTTTATATTCTGTTCTACCTTTACCCTGCTATCCTCAGATGAAATTGTGCATTTTTACAATATGTGTCACTCTGCCACCTTGAGAAGATGCCGTTCTTTTTGGACTGTTGTCTGTTCTGCAAATACTATGTTTTCTTTTTTTGTTTTGATCATTTCAAGTCAATTAGTTACCACTAAAAATGTAAACTTTGGACTTTGATTGATATCTTACCATTTTGTGGTTCTTCCTCAGCAATTTGAAAAACAAACCCCAAACCCAACAACTGTATTTCTAAGTCCTGGAACCCAATAATCCCATGCAGCAGAGCAGATCAGAGTCTGTCTGGCTAGAAAGCAGCTTTACAGGAAAGGACTTGGTGTCCTGGTGGATAACAAATTGAATGGGCCTTGGCACTTCATGTGCAATAAAGGTCAAAACACATTGAGCTGCGTTAGTGTAGCCCACAGGTGGAGAATGTCGTTACTCCCCTCTTACTTGGCACTTGATACAATGTGCAAAGTACTGTGCCCAGTTTTGGGACCCTCAATATGAAAAAGAAGACATTGGCAGACTGGAGAGTCCAGTGGAGGTCTGACAAGGTGGTTAGCAAGGCTAAGGGGATGGAGTTATTTAGCTTGAAAGCAGTAGGATGAGGAGGGTTCTTTAAAGGCTATTTTCAACTACCTAATGGATGGTTATAGAGACGATAGAGCCAGGCTCTTTTTCAAGGTGCACAGAGAAAGGACAAGAGGCAATAGTTAAAAGTCACAGCAAGGGAAATTCTAGTTAGATACGGGGGGAGGGGAGGGAATAATCACAAAAAGAGTGATCAAGTGCTAAGGCAGGTTGCAGAGGGAGGTCGTAGAATCTCTAGCCTTGGAGATATTCAAAACTTGACTAAACAAGGCCCTGAGCAACCTGACCAGACTTCTGAGTTAGCCCTGTATTGAGGAGGGGTTAGCCCAAGTGACATCCACAAAGTCCCTGCCAGCCTAAATCCTTCTGTTTTAATTACTGCCTCAGAAAGCCTGGTCACATTGTGCCTTTCTTTAGAACTTGGTAGGGATCTTCCAAACTATGGTTATGAAGACTTCATGTGATATATAAGTAGTTACAGTAAGTTCATTTGTATTGGAAGTTTTGTTGTTAAATGATACTGGACACTGTATCTGGGTAGGATTTTCTTGGTAGAGAAATGATAAAATGAGCATGCCTTTTTAAGCTATGCTAATGTAGTATGAGTGGTGTTGGCTAACTATAGATTCTGCTCTCATCTTTTTTTAAAATTTTACTAAACTCTTAGAACTGCCCTTTTCATCAAATGAAAATATGAAAATATGTTCCTAAGTGAAGCCTTTAAATTCTTGTATAGCCTGTAATATTTAGGGGGTTTTGCCAGGATTGTGGCAGGGCAGCGCCCGTGGTAATCCAAGAGAGGAGTGGAAGTAGAGACAGTGTTGGTACTGGAGAGAAATTAATTTTAAAAGCAACCTAAATCATTTAGTATATTTTACTGTCAGTCTCTTTGCACCTAGCTTTTCCTTTCTTGAAGCTGATGTAAGGAAATAGATCAACTGTACCAAAATATAATTTAATTTACCCAAATGGTATAATAGTCCAAAAGTGTGCTGATAAGTGTTGAGCATTACACACACTGATCTGAAAACATTACTAAAGTTTATGTAGGATTGTACTTCATTTGCAGCTAGATAGAGATTTAAGCTAACTGCTTGATAACTCCAGTATAAACTTAATGTGACACTGTTGTATTCTTTTTTCCTTCCATTTTTACTGAACAATCCCCTTTCAAAATTGTATTAACCACAGAAGTCTAGTGTATAAGGTGAAGAGCTTTAATGTCCTTCTGGCATACATTGTGGATATTGTTTAGAAACACAGAAGCGACATTAAGATTTGTCTGTCATTTATCTTGAGACTGTGTAAGAATTTCTTTTTCTAATATATATACTGCTTAGTGTTACTGTCCTGAAAATACCTTTTTTTTTAATCAGTGATGAAGAACGATACAGATACAGAGACTACGCAGAAAGAGGCTATGACCGCCATAGAACAAGTAGAGAGAAAGAAGACCGACACAGAGACAGGAGACACAGAGAGAAAGAAGAGACTAGACACAAGTCATCTCGAAGGTTTGATTTTTTTTTTTTTTTTTTTTTTAATAGGATACGAAAGACTTGACCACTTTAAAAAAATAAAGTAAACTTTTAAAAGAACCCCAAACAAACTGGAGTTTGGTGGAAAGACTGTAAACAGATGTACTACTTTGGAACAAGTCTGCCATATAAAATGTGGACAGACAAAAAGCAATGTTGGCCCCAGGTAACTTCATCTTGAATGATGTATGTGACAGTCTTAGCTAGTGAACAGAAATTATGAATTTGGGAAAAGAAAGGTAAAAATGGTGGGTCAGAAAGAGGTAGAGTGAAGCTGACATTCAGCAGCATTAACGTAAGAACTCAACAGTGATTCTTAGTAAGTAAAATAACCCTCATGATCACTTGAGATAAAGGTTAAGTCCAGGGAATGGGGTCAACAAGAATGTTAAACCATTAAGGGATACCAATAGGGACATGACATTATCAAAAGTATTGCTGTTAGAATATGGGCTACAAATGTGAAAAATCATTCCGATTTCCCAACAAAAAGTACAGGATGGGTAGATATATGTACCATTCCATGAAAAATGCAGTTTGGTCCTGACTTCCAAATACTATATGGGTCAGAACAGGAGCAGGTGCCAGTTTTCAAATACGAATGCTGCAAAGGCTGGTTTTTTGGTACTTTGTAATTAAATGGGGCCTGAAGTGTCACAAAATTTGTTTGAGGTGTTTTTTTCTCTTTCTTTATTCAGTAACAGCAGACGTCGTCACGACAGTGAAGAAGGGGACAGCCACAGAAGGCACAAACACAAAAAATCCAAAAGAAGCAAAGAAGGAAAAGAAGCCAGCGGTGAACCTGCTCCTGAACAGGAAAACACTGAAGCTGCCCCTGTGGAATAGGCTTGTGTGATTTTTGCCTACTTGCATATATATTAGTGCCAGAAATAGATTACTATAAATCCTGTTATTTTTCTGGGTATTAAAATAATTTGCTCTTAATCTTGTTCTGTTAGTTTGAAATCAAAGATTACTTTGGTTTTTTTTGAAAATAAGAGAATAAATTTTTCATGTTAAAATCCCTGGACTGACTTTGTCTTTTAAGAAACAATGAGAAAACATCTTGCAGCTAGAGGCTTATGCTCTTACAATATATAGGGCTTAAATTCTTTGTATTAAATTGTCTCCTTTTTTCATAAGCCAGTGGGAAGGTCATTCTTTTACTGACTTTAGAAACAGTGTGCATTCACTTTATTGTATATCAACATCTGGAACAGTGTGGGATTAGTATAGCTTTTGGAGTTCATATTTGAAAAGGTCATCCCTTACTACAGGGACAGGCAGGAATTGCAAACTCTTTAAGAACCTTGTATGAAGGTGAAATGAAAAGAATTAGGGAAGCTGGGAAAGGTGCTGATTGTTCTTAGTCTGATAGAATACTGAGTGTGGTGATCATACACTTGGTAATTATGTCTGGTTTGTGTGGGTGCGTAAGGGTGAATTAAGCTGGATAATCATCCCTGCTGCTTTTCAGTGGCTTAAGAGAAAGTTCATTTTAGTCTTTGTTGTACGGGAACAGCTGTCCTTAACATGATGAAGATTAACAAACATATCCTCTTCCCCTTGCTAGCTTGTGAGGAAAAAATAAGACTTTGGAACATGGGTAATTTGCAGAGAAAGGCAAAGAACTATTTTAAGAAAAACATAAGACCATCATCACTTTCAGATTTACTCCATCCAGAACCGTATCAAGTGTGATTGGCATGGCAGTCCTGCAAAAATTGTACTACCCTGTCAGGGTGCTATTTAGAAGACTTACTTGATGGTATTAGCAGGGTGCAGTGTACTTCCTTAAAAACAATAATTGTATATAAAAATCCTAGAATTTAATAGTATTAATCAAAACATACCAGGGAAACTAGGTAGTTTGGTTTTGGATGAAAATAATGTCTGTACAAGTACACAGTTACAGTTATTTTTAATTATTTTAGAAATTTAATTCACAGTTTACAGACTAACAAACAGTACTTGAAAGTCTTGAAAATAACCAGCTTCATGCTGACCATGAAAAGGTACACATAATCAAAGTGCTATTAATGTGTTGGATAAAAACCTTCACCTGATTTTTGCAACTAGAAAAATTGCAAGAAGTTTTTCAATAAGTTATTCAAGGATTTCTTTTTGTAAATCAAAATAAAGTGAATGAGGAGGAGCTGCTGCTCCTTGAATTTCATTATTATTATAATGCATTAAATATATATATATTAAAAAAAAACCGAAACAAAAAAAAACCTTAAGAACACAGGGAAGGAAAGACTTAAATCTGTAGCTTAAATCACTCTGAAGTGATTTTCTGACAGGTGTCCCTGCTTTGCCTAAACTTGGCTTTGCTTGACATGCAGGTTGAAATTTCACAAACCTTTTCTTTATAAACACATCCTTGGCCCCCTCCAAAAGCAAAGACTAATGGTCCTTTGTTTTTTTTTTCTGTGTTAAATTACTTGTCATACTCTCCATGAAGCCTTGTTTTATAAAAAAGTGCCAGGCCAGGACACAATTGTGAGAGTAATTTTTCCTTTCAGTTCTTTGAGCATCCTTGCCAAGCAGGCATGCATCATTCCTGATGTGTTCCTGCCATTGACAGCAAGGAGGATGTCGCCGCATCTGAAAAACCAAAGGCAAATACGAGAGAACAATTGAACAAGGTGACTTCTTATCTTAAATGTTTGCAAATGCTAAAGCATGTCCTTAAGCTGGGAGGAAGAGGTAGAAAGGAGTATTACTCTTCCTTTTCTGGTTAACTACTGTTCACAAATAAGGGAATAAAGCACGTGAAAATACTTAAGTTGTTTTTAGACATATTTGAAAGAAAATAGGACATAGTTCTTTCAGATGGGAATGATCCGTGTTCTGAACAAACTGTTCTAAGACTTCTTAACTGTTTTCAGTTTGCTCCATAATTCTGCATTTACTATCTTAAATTGTATTGGTGTTTGCAGGGAAGGTGGTTGGTTGTTTGGGGGTGTTTTTGATCTGGGGATGTGGGAAAGCTGCTCTGTGCTGGCATGCTTTGTACTACCCCAGAGATCAAACTGACTTACCTTTATACTTACATACTAGTGATTGCTAGACATCTGAAAACATTCTACTATGAAGGCAAATCTATTAAAGTTCAGGACACTTATGTCCTGTTTCCTATATCTGTCAGAGTTAATTCTGTATCAATGAGTCCTTTCTTCCCCCTATGCCATCTTCATGAAAACTTGTTTTACCCCCCCCCCCCCAAATTAACTAGATGAAAGACTTACTTAAATGCTACTTTTCATTATATAGTTATCATTACCTAATTCTGCCATCATTATATGCTGGTGTTCCCCCAACAATGGATTTGATAAAGAATGGTTTATTTCCAGTATGTTCTTCATAACCTCCTACGATGCTGAAGCCAAGACTTCCAGATGTATTTCTTCGTAATACGATTTCTTTGCAGCTGTACAAATACCTGAAACAAACCAGTCTAATTAAATGTCTTATGGTTAACTTCAGATTTTGATGAATCATTAATGATTAATCTGCCTTTTCATACACTCTTAGAGTGTTTTGAAGATGCAAAATAGCACCAAAGTTCCACTGTATTAGACACCTATACTTACCTTCTGTTTTTGTAGTGCTGCTTTCCACAACCAGTTACCCTGAAAGTAAAATTACTAGGTAATCTTGGGGTTAAAATATTAAATAAGTTGTTTCATAGGGTAATAATTTATGCTAAATGATCTAGTTGAAAGTGATAAACACTTAACTGAGACTGGATTTAATATTTGTAAGCCGCCATTCCAGAAACTATTTCACCTACCTTGTACTGTCTAGTGACTTGTTTTATCTTCCAGATAAGAGCCTGTATGTGACTAACTGTGTCAAAAGTGGTCAGGCATTTATTATTGTGGTGCAGGTCAAAGCTAAATAATTTCAAGGCCAATGAAATGAGCCAGAATTAGAAAAATCACAGAGATGACACAAAGAAGAGTATCAGTGGAAGGAGGGATCCTGAGCTTTTCTTGTCAAGTAACACGGTAAGTCACAGCATGGAACATGTGAGAAGCCTATCCCTGTCAGTCAGTGCTTTGGAGTACTGAGACTGCTGTCAAGAAGATAACTTGTCCTCACTATAATGATTAACACAAGTTTTTATGGTGAGAGACCTGAAATCTGCTTCTCCCTCCATTTGTCTTTTGAATGCATTTTATGATACTGTAAGTTATGCTGAGTCAAAGCTTAGCTGAAACAAGGAATAGGGGAAAGCAAGAGTAGTAAGGTTACTAGACTTACAGTTTGCCTATTGCTCTGAGTACATTAATTTCAATACCTGCTTTGTTTCTTTTTTTTAACCAAACAGGAAAAAAACAAATTAATTTCATTAGTTACAGAGCAACAGAAATTTCTGTCCTTAGTACTTAACCCACCACATTAGCAGTGTACTCAGGAATGATTGAAGAGCCTGAAAATCCTTTTGCTATTCCATATCTGAAATTATAGGCTGGCCTACAGCAAGCAACTGTTACAAACTCTATTCAGAGACTCTTTAGGTTTCTAAGAAACAGCTGACACTTTTTCTGTAGAAGGATAAATAACTTTATCTTAAAGACCAATATGTCTAGCTTTTTAAAAATTCTGTTTGTCAAATAATGCTTTTGCTGTGTTTCACAGCAGGATTTTATAGTAATACTAGATTAGTCCCCCAGGACCTACAAATATTCACCTGCTGCCAGGATGGTAGGTATATAATATTTGCACAAGAATTCACTGGCTGCTAATGTAAGAAACAGGTGACATTTGCTTCTTTCCTCAGCAGCCAGGCATTATTACTTTACCATCTGTGGACTTCTTAAATGTGCAAAATCACTTAAACCCTCTATGTTTGATGGTACTTATCAAGGTCATGACCAAGCGATGCCAGGATTCAGCCGTTAGTGCTATTACCTAGTGTTGATTTTGGGGGCAGGGGTCTCTGCTGCCCAGTGCTATGCTCACTGCCTTAAGGAGGATGTTGCTGAAATTGAAAGGTCATCAGCTAAATCCTAATACCATAGAAAAGAAATAGCCAAGCAGGTAAAGTCGTGAGAAGAAAACGCAGTGAAGACAAACAAGGCTTACATGCATTCTGTACATACCATCTGTAAGGTTATCAGTTACACAGTCTCTGTTGGTCCAGAAAGCATAAATACGTATTTGCTGTCAAAGTGTATGCTAAATTTAAGTAAAATAGACACAGCATGCTAGTCTAGTGTTAGGATTGTTCTCTCTGCCAGAGCAGAGGAAACACACGAGGAGCAAGGAGCAGCAGAGAGCAACTAGTCTGTCCTGACTCCAACCCCCTGCGCTGCCTTTTGCCTCACTGCAGGGATGGGGTGTAACCTGCTGTAACAAGGCAGTGGAGACCAGGAAGGCAGGAGGAGAAGTGCTGGAGTGAAGCTGAGTATGGGAAAAGGGGAGGAAAAGGGTTTTCCCCAAGTGTTTGTCACATGTTTGTCATCTTTGGTTCCCAATACCCAAACTGGTAATTAAATGTTTTAACTTAATTCCCCAAGCCAAGTCTTTTGCACACAACAGTAACGGGTGAGTGATTTCCCTGTCTTTACTTTGACCCATGAGTTTTCTTGCTCTCGTTCTTCCTATGTGCTCTTGTCCTGCTGGGGGTGTTGAGCTGTGCAGGTGCTTGGTGCAGGCCAGGTCCAACCCATCACACTGGCCATAGCTAGAGATTGACTCTTGACAGCATAGGAGTGGCTAAGTGGGTCAACCCACCACAACACCTTTAAATTAATGTTTCCTTATCTCAGTCCTAGAGGACAGAGGGTATAAACATGGCGGTGCACCCTCCATCAGCTATTTGTTAGTGCTGTCAGAAATGTGAAAAGGATGCTTGGGAAGCAGGGTGCGCGAAGCTGAGCTACATATAAGGTGGGTACTGCCTGCTCCAAACAGTTTAGTACGTAAGCAGAGATGTCTGCTCTGCCTGAGCAAAGAGCAGCCCAAAGGGAGTTAGTTCATTTGGGTCTGGTTACAGCTGTGTAGTAATAAAGACAAGCTAGAAAGCACCACAGAGAGAAAATGAAGTAAGTACTTGCGTCATCCAAAGATGCTTAGTGTGAGTAGATTACTCCTCTGTGGTAACGAAAGCCCCAGTCTGTGTGTTTCGACCCAGTTAAACTGCCATAACCCACTAAACTGCAACCAGTCCAAGGAGAACCGTCTTCTGCCTTGGAAGAGAGCAGCGCGCAGTTTTCTGCCTCTATCTGTAAATATTCCAAAAGCTGAGGACAAGGAGTGATTTATGTGTGAACTTGCCTCAGATTCAAGATTTGGGGATAAACAATGTCTAGACACAGGGTCCTATCGTAAGAAATACTACAAATGAGCATCAGTTACTGATGCACAAAGAATTTAAAAGTGCCTGTTTTCAAGTAGTTAAATGTACAATTCCCTGCCGCTTTTTCGCAAAGCGCGAGTATGCTCTGGGAATGAAAACCAGCCCAACTTCAGGAGCACTTCAGCAATAACAGGTATGAAAAGCATGACTCCCTCCCCCTGCCCTGTTACAGTAGCCAAGTAGCAGTGGAATACAGTAATATTTGAGAATTGCTCCCATCAGAGCCCTACAGCCTGGATGGAGTTAATTTGGGGGAGTTTCTGTCCTAATTCTGTGTTTTATGTCCAGTTCTACCCCTGGTTTGCAGAATGACTTTGGCCACCTCCTGTCTTTCTCATCTCACTTTGCAGATGAGGAAAAGCACTTGTGTGAAGTACTAATGTTTGAAAATGTTATGACAGGATGATCTATAAAGTATTTTTAAGTGCTAGCTGGGGGAAAGAAATGTGAGGAGAGCAGAGAAAGGAGAGCAGGAAAACAAGCAGTAGAAGAAACATCATGGGGCTGGGGAAATGCTTTTCACCAGCTGCTCCACATTATTGCATGCTTCACAACAACATTTCCCTCCAAAAATAAAGGAGACCTGTCTTCCTCAACAATAAACAATTAAATTAGCTACCCTGAAATAAGTCTTTGGGCGGGAATGCTTAAGGTCCTGCATCACTGTTTCCTCCCGACACCCAGTCTGCAGCCCCTCCACTCACATGTGGGCCAAGTTCTGACAGACGTCAGATGCACATGTGCATCCTATTTTATAACTGCTACATATTGGATTGTACTACAGAAAGAACAGAGGAGTTGTTTATGTATTATCAAGCCATATAAAAGTGACCAAAGCCAATTTTAAGCTCTCACAAGGAAAGGGCTGAAATTTAAGTGAGATCTGCAAATGTTAAATTATGCAAGATGGCTTTTCCAAGGCTTTGAGCTTTGGTGTGAGAAGTCAGATAACCTGTCTGATTCTGCTGCTACTGACTTGAGCCAGAAAAATGGTATAGTTCCCTAACTCTCAATATTTGTGTCTCTTGTCTGTGCCCATCTCTGTAACAAGTATGCAGTCCCTGTGAAGAATTAGGTGTTTATAGTACACTGGCCTCAAAAGCAAGGAAGGTACTTTTAATCATGTAACTATTATTAACATTAGCCTGTTTTCTACTTGATCAGTCATGGGCAGAGGTCTGTAGACATCCTCTAGTGTTTAGCTCAACTCGGCACATTTTATGGGACCATGCTTGACAGGATTTTCATCAAAACTCCATGTTTTTGAAACACAGAAGGAAAGACTCTCCTCTCCCCTCAGTTTCCTAAGCATGAGCATCCCACTGTAAGTCGCAATGTCAAGCTGCGTCTGCACTCCCTGTCTCGCTTGCTGTGAACAGATACTTGGCACTGCACTGCTATGGCTTGTCTAGAGCCACATCTTCCCATTCTCAGCAGAATTTAAAGAATCCAGCATCCAGCTGCCTCTTTTTTTAATCGTGCCTGTTCCTGGCCTACCAGTTTTACTGACTTTCCTATTTGTTCAGTTTTTCTTATGTAGGTGTGCCCCATCCTACCCATCTTCCCAAGTACTTTGCATGATCCTGTATAATCATGATTTTGACATTTCTACTTTTCCATCACCTGTACCAAATGTTCTCAGACTCACATATCTTGGAGCAGTCCCTCTTGTAAATGGTTTTAATTAGGGTAGGTGAATCTTCACCATCTTGTCCCACAGTTGCACATGAGGCACCTTTGCCAAGCTGGACCTGTCAGACATCTATTTGGAGAAGAATAGTTTTCTCTCGCAGCCTGGAAAAGGCTGTGAGACTGCTGGCAATACCTTGAGATCTAGTGGGATGTGATCCTTGCCAAAAGCAAACTGAAAGCCAGATAGGGAAAGGTTAAATGCTCAGCCTGGAGTGAAAGGAGTTCATGCGATACACATCCTAGCATGAGAACCTGTTGAAGGACTTCCAGACATCTGGTGTGGGACCTGAAGAATCAGTACAAGAGTAAGAGTGTAAGCGCACTGATGCTGGGGAAGACTGAAGGGTCTGATAATACCTAATGAGCAAACCCAAACCTGGTCCTTGCACACCCCTACTCAACCAACCAGCTACCAACAAGGATGCAGCGCACCTTTGTTACTGTCATGTCTAACCAGTGTTGGTCCCTGTCTTAGTCTGATGTTCAGAGCAGTGTACCAGCTCAGCATACCAATCCCTTTGCTTTTCTTTGGCAGAGAAGGGCCATGCTGTGCTTGGCATCACAGCTGGGGATGGAGTTACAATGAACTCCTGTCTTCAGCCTTGCTGACACTGAGGCTGATTTTCCTTCAGATCAAAGGGGTGGGAATGCTTTCACACATGCAGCCTTTGGAGGAGGGGGGATAGAGTGAGCTCAGAGACTGCTTTTAAAATGGGAAAAACACCTTTTCTTCCCAAACTGCAAAGTGGAACTGACTGATGTGAACCCTGGGTGCAAGCCTGCAGCACTGGAGCTCTGTCCTTCATCTCTGTCACCTTGCTGAGGACACAGGGACTTCAGGCAGCTGTGGGTAGAGTTGATGACTAGGCAGCTCAGGTTTTCTCTACAGCCCAACGAAGGTGGGGTTAGGGCAGGTGTAGGCAAGCTGCAATTGTTTCAGTCCATCTAGCAATGGGTGGTGATTGAGGGCAAGCCTCAGCATTGCAAATTGCAGCATCTATAAGGCCTCTAGTCTGCTTGCTGTCTCTCTGCTGGGAGCGCTAGCCATGCTCCAGTGCCTTCACAATGCTGCTGGTCAAGCTCAGGGGTGCAGAAGCAGCGAGCAGGAACGAGGACCTCCCTAAGGCTGCCTGTCTGCAGTGAGACTGGGTGAGAAAAGTTTACCATTGGCTGGGGTAGCAAGTTATGGGCCATCCATTTACTGCTTTTTCTTTTTACTGCTTTTCTTTCACAGGAATAAGGACGTAGTCCTCTCCACTGGAGAAGGAACCTTTCATCTGTGGGTGACAGACACGTGGCCTACCTTCTGATCTTGCAGTGCTTCAGCACATGTTACACAGTCATTAGCCTCAGACCAAGCCCCGAAACACATCTGGCCCTCACAGCAGACCTTGCTGCAAGGTGAATGAGCTCAAAACAGCTCAAGCCAGAAGGAGAGAAAGCATCTAACCTGCTATGCGAGACTGGGAAATGAAGAGGAGTCCTGAAACTGCACCTAGAGCAAATGCCCACCTGTTCTGCAGACCATCTTCTCATGCCCTCCCCTAAAAGACAAAGAGACACTCTGAACTGCTGCCAGGGACAGGACTAAGGACAAAAGTAACTTGTAAGCTAAATTCTTCATTCCTTAAAACTGAATACCAGTTTCAAATGTGTGATACTAGCTTCACGTATTCACAGATTCACAACATGTCCTCATTTAATACTTACAAAATGTCACTGAAGCTGCAGGTATACACCCTGCACACCGAGTGTGTTTGCGAGAACGACATGCGATGTGGCTTTTATTATCCTTACCAAAATGACAACACAGCTGCTTCCTGTGTATGACAAATGTACTTCTTTCAGTCGGGGGTGGGGTTAAAAGAGGTGATTCGGAGATACCGGCCAACTGCACACACTTTACAACATCTGGGCAAAGTCAAACAATTCAGCTGGATTTGGCTAAGGAGAAGGGCTGTGCAGCTTGAGAGCTGCAGGAGGGGTAGCTCTGCCTTCTGCAGGGTGGTCGAGCCTAGACCCCAATTCAGCAAGCTCCTGTATCCCTGCAAGCTTTTCCTTTCACTCCCTAAGTGCCAGATATGTTTTCAATGGAACAATTCAGGATCCTTTCCTCCCTTGCAAGGGGATCTGTGTCTATTTTTCCATGTACACATACCCATTTACAAAGGGGAGGTATTTAGAGTCAAGTCTGTGACAGAGCCTGGATTTAATTAAGATGTCAGTGCAATGAATCAAGCCAAAAGAAAGAATTGCCAGAAAACACAAATCTTTCCTCCCACTCCCCTTCAGCAAGAGGATGCAATCTGTGGACTTACCGTGGCAGCCCCAGCCACATAACCCAGGAAGGTGACCACTCGCTGCTCTCGGGGGCCGCCTGCATGGCCTCGGGGGGTGGCAGGCGGCCCTGCTCCTCCTGGGCTTCGCACTCTCTCATCTCCAGGGCTTTGAGCACCACCGACGAGTTGGTGTTTTTCAGCAGGGCGACGGCCTCGCTCCGGCTGACCCCCGTCAGGTCAATCCCATTCACGTTCAGGAGGATATCACCTGAGACCGATAAAACGGATGATAAAAAACCTTGCAAGTGTTTCCAAGATCCCCTCTCCACCCCCACGAACAAGTGAGTCAAAGCCACGGCCAAGAACTTGCTGCCTGATGAGGCTGTTTGTTAATCCTATCGGTTAACATGGATGTGAAGCATATGCTAGTAAACATGCCACAGGCATGAGGGAAGGGGCTAGATCCCCATACACAGGAGCATCGCTGGGCTGGACGGAGGCTTTGGTCCTGGTTTCTTGTCACGTCATGTCCTGCATCCAGAGCTGAATGGCACAGCTGGGGTCCTGCTGTACCAACAAGCTTTGGTACCGGCACCTGATGCTAGTCCAGGTCTCCAAAGCCCATGTCCAGCTAACAACTTTGGTACTCAACCTGAGCTTGAAACCTGAAAGCTCGAAGGTGGTTTTCTCCCAGCGCTCCCTAAGCTGAGGACTGCCACTCCAGCTGGTTCTTCATAAAGTTTGCTTTGCAGAATAACCTATTATTATTTTAATGTTAATGCTTGTTTGAATGGCTGCAAGCCAAAACATCTTTCTGATTGCCTTGTTTACAACATAGGCACAGCAAGTTGCAGAGAAAAATGCAAAGATGACCTCAATTACTTCAGGGAGAACAATAAAGACATCATTAATGTCATGCCTGATGCCATGGTGCCAAGTGCTCCGCTAGGCTCCACGGCTCGTTCCAACGACAGGGCTTCCCTGGGTCCCTCTGTGCTTCACCTGCATGCTCCTCCAGGCAGGGGCTGTATTCACTGGCAGTCCAGGCAGCGCAGCATGAACATTAACCTCTTCTTGTGGTCTGCCCCGATGAGGCAGACAAGAGCCTAAGGGATGCTCTAAACCATGGAGGCTTATGGCGCTGTTATATCATCACGTATTCATTTGTTTCTAATTTTATCAAATTAACTAGGCTGAATTTTCCATGCTGCCTCATGATGAATATTTTTTGGAAAATGTATCCCACTGAGAGGCAGTCATTTCCCAGCAGGAGGAAAGGGGAAACCTGCTGGTTTGCTCCTGTTGTCATGTTCTTACATGGGTTTTGATGAGCAGCCATAGCTCCCGCAAAGGGGAGGTTCCCACGTGTGCCGGTGCCGGGTGCTGCGACCCAGGCTCGTGGGGCTCAGCTGGGCTGCAGCTATTCTGCCCCACTTTTGGGTGCCTTTGCTTCCCTCGCACTCAGGATTTCCCTCCAGCTTCTTGGTAGTGACTGGGCTGAAGCTGAGCATGGGGGATGAAGGGCAAGGGGATGGCAAGCTGTGTGGTTGCCAGATGCAGGGTACCAAGCTACTTGGCTCTTGGAGATTTAACATCCTGAAAACTGAGAGTTTCACCCTTCCTCTACTGCCTACCTGTTCCCACAAAACGCACTGATAACATATGCTCTTCCTCTTACTGTAAAGGCTTATTCATGCAGAGGGGGAGAAGCTATTAATTTTATCACTCTGTTACATCAGGACCCAAATGGAATCACGAAGCCAATGTTTCCAGACATGATATTAAGCCACAAGGCACTAACATTGCTTCATATGTAATGGGAATTCTGCTCCTTTATATTTCTTTCAAAGCCATGAACGATATGACAAACAAGCACAAAAATTTACATTAAAAACCCATGAAGGTTGCACAATGAAGATTTCAGTAGCTAGGAGATGGTGGTGCAAGCTCATTTTCCTGTGAAAAACTATGTTTTTTTTTTTTTTCCTACCAGAATATGCCCACATCCCACTTCACAGATATGGTTACTGCTGCATATTATACCTTTTCTGGTAGCTGACTTGAGACCCTCTAATCGGAGGCATCCCAAAATCTATGAGATGGCTGAAGATGTCAGGGTGTGATGCTCTTTCACTATCCCTCTGTTTTTCAAAGGAAGCCTTTGAATTAAAGCAGGCTTTCAAAATCCCCTCTTTTTACCTGTTTTTATCCTGCTGTCTCTGCTGATAACTCCTCCAGGTTCGACACTTATCACATAGATAGGCAAATCCCATTCCCGGTTAGATGCTCCGCCTGCTACAGTCATTCCTAGCGATTCTGTGTGATCTTTCCGGACAGCCACCACCTTCTCGTGACAGGTGACGGTGTGAAGGGTGCTCTGTGATGGAGAAAACAGCAACAACAAACACAGTGGACACAGGGATCTCCCTGACAGCTTAGGCATTTTCTGCTGAAATGAATATTCTTTGAGGGAATACCAAAGCACTTCACAGCCGCCTGCCATGCCTGGCCAGATGGCAAGCATGACTTTCTCCAGGGTTTAGGCATCTGTGGAGTCAGAGCTACCGGCAAGATAATCCATGCTTTAACAGCTAAAGTCAGGCACTGGTCCCGCCAAAATCAGAAGAGTTTTAGTGTTGAGACTAATAGAAGCAGGTCTTTGAAATGTAAATAAGAAATCTGATTAAAAAAAAAAATGTTCTTAATATTATCACTACTGGTCCTCATATCTTTGACTATCAGGTCATGGTTCTTATCTTGCGGCTTGCAGTCTGAGCATCATCTGTACAGTTAATGAGAAATGGTCCACCTGGGTTAAAGGAATAAAACTCTTAGGGACAGATTAGAAGATACACACTTCATTTGCTCTTCCAGATTTCTGTGTTTCTGTGTAAATTACTAGTGGGAATACACCTGAAGAATATGTTTCTGTTCAGGAAGAGAAGGACATTTATAGAGTGAAGAGCCAGCAGCTTCCAGGGCGCTCTTCCTAGTGCTTTTGCTTAAAAGGTCACTTTGGGACAGCCTGCTCTACTGTCTGAGGACAGTCATCCCCTTATTCCTCCCCCTGAACAGGAAAAGTTGCATACACACCGCTGATCATGCAGTAACTAGTGTATGAGTGAAGCAAACTCACAGGCAGCCTCGGGATGGAGAGGCAACACAAGCTTCAACAAAACCTGTGAACAGAATGTCATGTTTACAACACATCCAGCTCTTACAGAAGAGTTGAAAAGACAAGGATGCTTCTCCAGAAAACCTGGATTTAAATGTTAAATGCTTTGATTTCCTTAAGTATTTCATAAGCTGTGCTCCTGGCATCAGCTCCTGAAGATCCCAGCCTCTCTTGCAGGAACAGCACCATCCACTCCAGGCTCCTATGTAGATATAATAGCATGCTGCTAAATATATTTAAAATGCATATTAAAAAAAACCCCAACCTTCTCACTCACAAGTGTGACCACACATTTATAATATGCAAAAATAAGCTGTAAAACTCATTTAAAGCCACATTAATCTCTTCTTAGAAATCCAAGATCCTACAAAGACATTCCACCTCAATTCCTGGGCCAGCAGCACAGAAAGTGGAGCAGGCAAGTCCATGGCTGCTCCCGCAGTGATGATGATGGGTGAAGGAAGACAGCGGCAAGAAGTTTTTGTGGGAGTAGGGCAGGCTATATATTTGGTTTGTTTTTTTTTTTAAAGGTATGTTTGGTGGAACTAACTCCACATCAGGATTTCTGTGATGCAACATCAACAACGAACCCCAGAACCTTTTAGCAGCTTAGCAAAGGATCTCTAGATGCTTGAGCAGAAGAACAGTGGCTGCCACAGAGCTCCAGGAACAAAAAGGCAAAGAGCTCAGTGGAAAAGGTCTTCTTTTAGTCACCAGGACAAAAACCAAAAAGTGATACAGTTGTTTGGACATAACACATCTGATCCATGCAGAACACAGGCACTGTTTCAGAGTAATTGGGCTTATGGCTTGCAAATGAACCTAAAAAATCTGAAGGTTTTACAACACTCCCTTTTAAAAAAATATAAATGTTCTAGTCCAGATATTTTTAACCTTTCACCTTTGTCTTTAAGGTGTAAATGTTTTAAACATAGTAGTTCTATCTTTGTGCAAAATAAACTTAATGTTTCATCCATATTTGTGCAAAAATGCTGTCCTTTTTCCCTTGGAAAGGAATGGCTTTCCATCAGGAAAAGGCTAATTCCTGAAGCATGTGGGATAGGGGCAGTACTAATTTTCACAAAAATGCAGTCTGGAATTCTGTAGCAAGAGATGAAATTGGAATTAGACTTGCAGCTTGGAGAGTTCAGAGCAATCCCGTTACTTATGAAGTGTCCATCATGTCTCAGACACCAACAGCATTAGCTGATAAACTGGCTAATGCTCTATTTTTGAGGAATTGGTGCAGAGAGAAGCAGATTTCAAAGCAGTGCTTGGTAGCAAATTGTCCTGTTACCTTTCAATGAAGAATCATAAAAGTACTGGTACTTGTATGCTCAACCATGTAGGACCAGTTTTCCTTTGAAGCTACTCTTGCACATGTCATTTTTTACATGGTTGCAGATAGAAAGGAATTGGGTCGACTCGGCTGAGACGAAGGCAGTGATGAAAGGAAAGTAAAGCCTTTCTTAGTAAACACACGTAGAGCTTTCTTGGAGGTACAACTGATAATGAGTAAACCAGTTAAAAGGCAATGTTTATCAGTGCCTGCATTTCAATGCATTCTCTTCTAAACAATTGTCCTTCTCTGTCATTTTGAAGTGACCTTGGAGGTCAGGAAAAGAAAAACATAACAGTTCATCTCCTCCTCTTTTTATTTTTTTTCTTTTCTGTATATTTACTGGAAAATAAATATTTACGGCAGATTATCACAACATCAAAGCCATGACACGTGTCTTGCAGGCAAAAGATGTATCTGCGTCTGTTTGCAAAATGTACTTCACCTGAAGACTAACCTGCTCGTACGGTCAGAAAACATTGCTTGCTCAAGCAACAGGGTGACAGATTTGTTTTAAGTACTAGGCAATTTGTTAGAAAGGAGTAAGAAAAGAGTTCCAATTAAAAACAAGTGCTATTTAATTAATGGCAAAGCTCCCACCGACTTCAAAGAAATCGAATCTGGCCTGTTTATGCGTTACAGCCCAGCTTAACAACCTCAGCTGCACAAGAAAGTGTTTCTGACATCTTTTCTTTTCTGATTCCAGGCAGCAGCCAGAACACCTTGGGCTGTGCCTCCCCTATCTCCATATGCAGGAAAACAGCTCGGTGAGAGCCTGTGCAGGAACAATCTCCTGGCACACCATACACCCGGCATCACCGCTGCCAGAGAAGGACCTGGTCACTACAGACCGTCCTCCTCTTTCTCCAGTGCCTTGTTGGCTGCGTGGCTGATTGCCATTGGCATTGGCCTGAAAGAGAGCCGCCTCCTCGTGCTTTCCAGATGGAGGCAGGCTGTCATGAGGGCAACAGCTTGGCCAAAAGCGGTTCGTGAGCCATCGTGCGAGCAAGGCGGCTGCTGGAAGCTAGAGTTTATTCTTGGTGCTGAATACAGCCAAGGCTTGGGAGCAGATTTCAGCCCACGTTTACATACATGCTCTACAGTGAGAGCTGCTTCCCTCAAAGAGCATTCCTGACCTGCTAATATCACC
This sequence comes from Harpia harpyja, assembly GCF_026419915.1. Taxonomy (NCBI): domain Eukaryota; kingdom Metazoa; phylum Chordata; class Aves; order Accipitriformes; family Accipitridae; genus Harpia; species Harpia harpyja. The sequence continues at coordinate 59,863,694 of NC_068941.1, read as the reverse complement.
TCCTACAGTAAGCTCAGGGGACAAAACACACCTTAAAATTAATCAGAATTCAAGTCAGTTAGCAATCTCTCTATCAATCGCACATAATAAAGCAATCGCACTGATCGCAGCAGGTAACAGACTTATCAAACCATGCACACACAGGAAAATCTCTTGACAGTAAAGTCCGGCCAACAAGCATTGCCTTGGTTTTGAGCAGGCGTGTGCACTGCGTTAGGACACCCTACAGGCCCTAGGCTTGCAAGCATTACTCTTGCACTAATGTCTATTTAAAAACAAATAACATTTTAAGTCTGCCAAAGCCTAGAGTTTAAAGATCTTGACTTGCAAAGGCTGTTCAGTTAAACCTTCAGCAAAAAAGCATGGGAAATTCAAACTGACACACTCATACCCTATAAAAGGGCAAACAACACTCCAATAATGATTTTATCAGACCAAAAGCCTACAGTGTCTGAAGCCGATCGTGTCCACCGGCCGTACTGGTTTCCTGATCTATTGCCAGAGCATTTCTCTGATATAAGCCTTCCACTGCACACACACAAAGCTAAAGGGAGCTATGAACAGCTCAGAATTTTCTTTTTTTGGCTGTGATCTTCCCTGGAAAGTGCCCAAATGGTGGCACTGGACAGAAGCCCACAGCAGCATGCCCACTCATGCTCTTATGTAGCACCCACCTCTTGTGGCAAACTGGAAATCCTCCTAAAAGCCGTGACCTATCCAACAAAAGATGATTCATTAGTCTTTAAAGGACTGTTGCAAGGTCAACATTGGCCCTTCAATCTCACAGCTACCCAAAATGGTGTTGAATTTACCAAGAATTGCTATCTAACACCTCTCGGTACAGGAAGAGAAAACGAAGATCTAGGGCAGTTTATGGAAGACAAGTCATGTTCCCAAATAATCCCATGTGGGATCAATTAATCAGATCAATGTGGTAGATCTAGCAGGTGCTTGGAGCTTCACTAGAAATCATACAGTAGCAACACAAGCTAATTGCTGTCCTACACATATCTCCCTAGGGAAATCATTACTTCATTAGGAAGTAATGCCTTGCAGATGCATGATTAGTTGGGCACTATTTGCTACTGGGTAGTAGCTACCAAGCATTGACTCTGCTCACTGGTTTAACTCCTGCTGATCCAGTCTCACCTAACAAGGGCTGTGATTGTGACTTTGTGGAAAAGGAAAACTAAAAATAGATAAATAGACACTAGTATAGTTTTTACACATAAAAACACTGAATAATGTAGTTTAAAAAAAATAAATAAAAACTGCAAAAAATGGGTATCTTTAAGCATCTTTAAGCATTTGTAAAATGCAGAGCTCCTGGCTGACAGCTGTGCAGCCGATCTGGCAGCTGGTTCCGTCCAAAGGTCCCTTTAAGGACACATCTGGCTCCCCATCAGGCAGGATGGATTTAAACCAGCCCTGCCTGTCCACCTCCCTGATGCACCCCTGGCACGGGTGGCCAGGGGACCAGCTCGCAAGGCTTTGCATAAGTGGTGACACTCAGAGCGATTAATGTAAATTAACCAGGCATGTGACTTTAAATTTAGTGAAATAAACAAATTCAGCTCCTGCAAGGACATACCTTGTTGTGTCTATAGTGCAAAGAGTAGCATCGAGTAAACTCAGAAAAGGCATTTTCAAAGCTCTTGCTGCATTGGTTTCTGCTTTAAAACCTCATATATTTGACCATGAGAGTCTCTCTGCCTTATGCAGAGAGCATATTGCAGGTCTAAATGCACTAAACACATGATGTAACCGGGTACAGAGGAGCGGTTGGAGGGACAGTTTGGGAACCAGAGCCATATCTGGGCGAGAAGGTTGCTCTGTGCCACATGGCCCTGGGTTGGGTCCAGCTGTGCTGCCAGAGCCGAACCAACATATTTTGGGTCCAGAGCTCCACAGAAAGACGGCATGCTTGCAGCAGCCACGGAGACTGCAGCCACTACCTGCCGCCAAACTGCCAGCTGGGTCAGAGCATGGGTGTCTTAAGAAATGAGCAACAGACTAATAATTACTGTAATTTTCAAGCAGCTTATGGGAATCTCTCAGGCCAGTGTATGAAAGCTTTTTGCCTGAAGACTTTGCTCCAGATGGAGAAACTTCAGATAAGCCTCTTATTTTCATTGGAGCGCATTGCCCCATGCTGGCTCGCGCCGCTGGCCAGGTCCGTGCCCACGGCCAGGATGCTGTGTGCACATCAGCCCCCTGCCCCACCACTGCCCCTTGCCTTCTCCTTCCCTCCCCACCCCAGCCAGAGTCAGGGCAGAAGCAGTCTATCAATAATGAGGAGCACAGCTTTTACGTTTCCATTGCAAAAGAAGGCATGCTTCTTCTGGTGACAGAAACCAGATATAACACCCCAAGACACTAAAATGCTAGCTGCCCTCCCAGTGCCCTGTCCCACGGATGGCAGAGAAACCACGCGAGCGCTCGTGCCCTCACCTTGCCGGGGTTGTTTCTTTCGGTGGGACAGGGCTGGGGGCTGCCGCAGCCGTAACTCCAGCCCGTCTCCTGCAAGAGGTCGGGGGTCTGCTGCCTGGTCTGCCGCGACACGACGAAGTGAACCTGCTTCTCGCTGGCCTGTGGGAGGAGGTACAGAGTGAATCCCACCGCCCCGGTGCAATAAACCCCTGCACTTTAGCCCCAGAGGATTCAAGAAACGTGGGTCCCACTTAGTGGGAAATCCAAACCACACTTAACGTGGTTGCAATGACATAAAGCAGTAGCATCAGTTCAGGTCAATAAAGTTCATAAAAATTTACTGCCAGCTACTTAATACTTCTTTTGAAAATTTGGTGTTAACTCTGAAAACCCCTTCCTATCTGCCCCAAATCTGGCTGGAAGAAGTGATCCACCACAGCGAGTGCCAATCAGCTCTCGCACACACCTGCGTACACCACCACAGAGCAGCAACGTGCCTGCCACAGGAGAGAGAGACAACCAGAGCTGCTGCTGCCAGACAGGAACTCTGAAAAAGGTGCAATTAACCCTGTAACGAGGGATGTGTTCAAGCCTTGGCTGATGAAAGTGGGGAATAAATGATGTAACTGAGTTCACCTGCATGCAGTGAGCATGACAAATGTAAGGCAGCTTAAAGAAAGGGATGTGCAACCATTTTGAGAAGTAAAATCCTACTGCACAAGAGCAAAAAGAAAGAGGGAGGGCACAAGCAAGCACACAGAGTAATGGAGTTTAGGATGGGAAACTAGCCCAAACTCTCACTCTAGGAACAGGAGCTGCAAAAACAGTTAACCCAAAATAAGCTCAAAATGCTTCTGGGCCTTTTTGCACAATGCAGTCATAATACTTACGTGCCTGAGAGATGCTGCAAAGCTTCTACTGAGTTATGTTTGCTCATTATTTTTAAGGTGTTCTGTGTGTGCCTGATATTACTGTTATTAATTCTGTGTACAGGTGAATTTCTTCTGCCTTATTGAATCAGCACTGTTTCCCTAGAAGCAAATGGCTTCATTCTTCCCTCAGTGAGGCTCATATGAATCTGTTCAAGACAACAGCGATGTAAAGATAGAGCTGAGAGGGAGTGGGGTTTAGCTGGGTAAATCATAGATGTCTGCCGTAAGGGCAAACCAACATACTGAACTGAACTGAAGTATAGAAACAGCCTCAGTGCTATAGAAGCATACGCAGAAGATAAAAAAAATTAATCCTCTAATCTCCTTCTCTCCAGGCTAAAGACCCTGGTGTTGTGGCAGGCAGGAGGGGCTCTTAAGGACCAGTCTCCAGAGGGACTCCTGCCTGCTTGCTCGCAGGTTATTACCGAGCAACTGCTTAGAATCAAAAGTGGAGCCCCCCCGGCAAGCATGTCTGGAGGTCTGATCCCCCTGGGGCTGCAGCAGCAATGCTTGTTGGTACCGCAGCCCTGGCGGCATCAGACCTCCAGAATCGCTTGCTGGCATGCTGACGTGCCCTGCTCGCTGGGGAGAAGCTCCAAGCTGGCGTTGAACAAGCAGCTGGAAACCAAACCCAGATCCAGTTGCGCTATTGAAATCAAATCTCCTGCAGACAATTAACAGAAGCCAGAGGAAGCCCCTGGGATTTTTGTTTTTATAGTTTGGTTTGTCTTTTCTGGAACTGAATTCAATAGTAGTAGCTGAGAGTTAAAAAATGCTTTTGAAAAATGTCACTATAGTTAAAAAAAAAGCAACCTACCTCTCCTAAACCTCCAACTTCAAGCCTGAAATCTGCATGTTCAGGCTGTGCTATTTCCAAGGAAGGTGATTTCTCAGTAAAAAATGTGCACTTCTTTGTTACTGCCCCAATATCTTTGGGGATGCTATTTTTTTCACCAGCAACAAAAATCTCCACAGCTTCATAATACATCATTTGGTACATACGCACATATTTCAAAATAGCTTTCTAGGTATTTTCACCAGGTGTGTTTCTATGGAATATTAATTCCTGGACTCTGGACTCAGCTGGTACCCAAAAGCAGAATGCTGTATCTTGGGAGAAAGGAAACCACCCTGGTCCCTAGTTTGTAATATGTTTGAGATGGAACTGAACAATACAAGACTAAACCTCGTAAGGGCATATGGCCCCATGAAAATCCAGTTTTCTCTGAAACAAACAACTTCAACTTAGGCAACTTCTGTTTAAAACTCATCTGCTGCCACATGGTTAGTCTCAAAGTTGGTTATTTAGAGCAAGGTTGTAAATGTGATTAATTCTTGTAGAATGACTAGCAAAAGTTCAACAAGAGTCTCTATTGCAATGTCACATTTGTCTCCAGGTCAGTCAAGTTGGGTAATTTCTCAGAAGTCCAGAGTGTTTTAAAAAGTTATCCAAACAACAAGACCAGCTTTTGTATTTATGTACTTCCATATAAAAACCCATTAACATTTCTCCTGATCAGAATATTAACTACTGCTTCATTCTGCTCCCTCCCTCCCTCTCACCACTTCTTTTTCCCACAATTCCTTCTGTTTTTTTTATGCTGAAGCAAGAATTAAAGAAACGAGGTTAGCTTTGAGACTGAATGCAAGTAATAGCTGAAACAATCTACTAGAATTAAAATTTGTGTTACAGCCAAAGCAAATCAAGCAGGGAGGCAGAGACACGGTGGCAACTTCTGAGTATCTAGTAGGCAACCGCATCTTAAAAAAAGGCAGCCGTGCTGCTCTCGGCAGAAGCTGCCCCATCTCTCACAGGGTTGATGGAGCGCGGATGCGCTCCACATCACGACCTGCTTTCTGCCGGCGGCGGTTGTCGTGATGGAGAGGGGGTCGTGGACCCGTCGCAGCTGCTCCGAACTGTGGTGGGGAAAGAGGGAGAGAGGAGGGCGAACATCTGGAGGCAGTAAAGTCTGGCTCAACCAGTGCAGCTCGGCTTGATGTGCTCACACGAGCGCCCACTGATCTGTTACCTTGTTCCTTTTCTTGTCTCTCCCATGGAAAACAGATGTGGAATGTCACGTTATTTAGATTAAAAGTGCCACATCTGACACAAGGCCATGACTAAAGATGACGCGACAAATGGGAAGCAGCAAACTCCCAAGTGTTACGATGTGTGCACGTTCCTAATTAGCACTTACGTGTTTTCTTCATTTCAGTTCTTGTGACTGAGCATATAAACAGCCAGACACCTAATCTACTGATTAACAACTCCTTCACATATGCTAATGTATAATTGCTAAAGGCCTGAAGAATCAGATTTTTCTCAATTATTCGTTATGAAGTCAAAACTAATCAGATTCCACAGAAATCTGATGTTCTACCAGCTGTGCTTGGCCTAATAAACCACCACCACCTTTTAGTGAATGTTAGTCCTGTTTTTAGAGGAACCGATGGCATATTTGAAGCTTCCACCACCATTAATTTGAAGACCTCAATGTACTGTGACTGACACACGCTGAGGTCTCAACAGGCAGGATACTGTTGAGAAATCAGAGGACACAGTAAAACATCCCTTCGTGTAAGAAGCAAATGCAAAACATTTGTGGCTTCAGTATAACGGTTTTTCTCTGGCATAACATAGAAACAGGAAAGGCAAGTGATAATTGATGAAAAAACATGACAAAAAAGACACAGGTTCCAGGAATTTTGCATTAGACAAATGTAATTCACAGAGCTCACATAAATGCAATGTAATCTTGGCTGTTTAGAAACCTGAGTCTCCCCTTTGATGGGCATGTTGTTTAAATTCTCAGGGACTGGTGTGCATTTCAAGCATTATTATAAATAACATCCACTCTTTGGAACCCAATAAGAGCTTTAGTTGCATTTTTAAACACTTGTGTGTGAATGGTCTCATTAGTCATTTTTTCCATTTCATCTCTAGGCTGCATGTGTTTTTTGCTTATGAAGCACTGTTGCCTTGTTTTGTAGCCATAAAGAACTGTTCCAAGAATACCAATGTTGTAGAAAGGTTTTCGTCCCAGACTTGTTCCCCTCAGAGAATTTAAACCTCCCCTCCCCGCTGCCTTCTGCTCCCAGTTAGTGAGCTACATAAAGTAATCCAGAAAGATGCTGGACCGGAATTTCAACAACTGGCATTATGCAAGGGGACGCCGTTTTCCTTACATATGCTATAAACTTCTCGGTAAAAGTTGGCTACAGCCAACTGTGAACCTATGCTGAAGGAGGAATCCTTTCCACAAAATGCACGGATTCGAATGCTTCTTTCAGTCTGACTCATGTTACCCTAAGTATACCTGTCAGAAAGGGGAAGCAGCCAGCCTGATTTGACATCTTGTTATTGAGGCACATGAAATTCTGTGAACATTCTGCATGCCTCCAAATGAAATGTAAAATTGCACAAGTATAATAACTGCTATGAATATGAGATAAAAGCAACAAAATACTCTTGGCTTTGTTTCTCATGTTGAAGTTTTCTAAAAACGTAGGCTGTAAAGAAAGAAAACAAATGAAAATGGTTCTGGAGGGGAAATTCAGCAGAAGCTGACTGATTTTGTAGCTGAGAAAGACACAGGGTTTTTCTTCTGACAGTTTTGTGGTAAGACTGTTTAGTGCATTGCAGAGGCATCCCTTTAGTTCTCCACGTGAGTCTAAATAGAGATTTATAAAAACTACAGCTACAGACAGATCCATTGTTTCCCAGACATCTGGATTTCCGTATGCTGGATTTAGGTAAAAAGTATCTACAAGATATGGAGTACCTTCAGTCGTAAAACACACCCATGGAAAATCACCGAGTCTGGGAGGGTAATGGGAGGGTAACGTTCATCCTGAAACAGGCCGTCCATTGCCATAGGCTGCTCTGGTTTGCTCCAGGGCTGCAACAGGGAGCACTGCAGCTCCTTCTGAGCTGGAGGAGGCAGGACCCAGCTGGACCCAGTGCTTCCAGGGTGCAGGCTGGCCTGCTTTTTGGCAGATGGCATCACTCTTTGGTGATGCACAGAATATATGGAGGCTTACATTGATCTATACATTACAAAGCCTGATGGTAACCGGCATCACTGCAAGAGTGCATGCCTGTATTCACCCTTGTACCCACAGTGAAACCAAGGAGCTTTTAGAGGTGTAAATTCCCATCCAAGCTTGACACATCTCCTTCCCTCCCCCAAACACACACACATTAAGTTTGGCCCCTGCTTTGCAATGGGTGGTGAAACCACACTGCTTGGTTTTTGCAAAGTTCAGAAACCGGGGTCAAAGTGGTGGTGACAAACCTGTATCAGCTGGGCTGCGCTCTCTGGACTGCCGTACCGATGGTCATGCCCATTGATGGCCAACACCCGGTCGTTCTCTTGAAGCTGTCCATCACGGGCAGCCACGCCGCCTTCCAACAAGTTGAAAATAAATACCCCCGGTTCATCGGCCCTGCGGACCAGCTTTATTCCCAGCTGCTCGTCCGGACTGCTTTTGTTTAGCACAACATGGAAACTGTCGTCCCTATTGCAGTGAGCATCAAGGGAAAGTCCGCTGTTTCGGCATCGGTACCTCTGCTCTCGGAGCACCGTCAGTCGGAGTATGTGGCAGGGTTGCTTCAGGAGTGATAGGGCATAGTTGTGAGGCACATTTTTGATGTCCATGCCATTTACCTGGAAGAGAGAAGCGTAAATCAGCAGCAGAAAGACCATCTAATCTGAATTGGCACTGGAGAGGGCAGATCTATTTACACAGATGTCTTTATACGAAGTGACGTGTGCTACTTCAAACTGTGTTACACAGGAGGCCAAGTTTGCGATGCAGAACAGTCTTCCCCCCAAGGAAAAGACGTGCTGTACAGACACTTTCTGCCTCTTTTTTCCCACTTTCTCCCTGATAGTCTCCAGACATACATGTTATTTTTCAGCTTTATTATTGCTCTTTCCCAAGCTCCAATATCCTTTCATATATCTTACTTTTATTCCACTAGCTTCTGATTTCATATCGCCTTGCCAGCCTTTCCTTTCACTCCCACCACTTTCCTGCTGTTTCTCTTCTTCATTATCTCCCAGCTGTTCTAGGTACAGTAAAAAAAATGTTCCCCACTAATGAATCTCTAACTAAAATGAAGAAAAGAGCCTCAAGCAGAAGTTTAAAATCCCTGGATATTTACTAGCAATTATGCTGATATACCACACCAGAGAATCAGGCTTTTTACATTTCTCAGTGTTTTCCAGGTAAGATTTAGCTCAGATGGTAGTAAAACTGCGTAACTGCCACTTCTTTAATTTGGCAGGGGAAAAGAAAGAGAAAAAAAAGAGCTTCAAATCAATCCCGTCATGTCCGTGTGTGTAAGAGTGACTAGGCATTGCGCTTTATCACTGCTAAATGAAAACCAGTTGCAAGGTTGTAAGTCGTTGCTGGCTGGAAAACCTGAATCAGACAAGTTATTTCCATGTAGTTTTACATTGCACGGGTTGAACCATTTAAATATTAAGAAACGTCTCCAAACTGCAACAGAAATGTTCCCCAGCACAGACAAAAGCCTTTGACCAGCATTTGTTTTTGCAGTGGTTGTCCCCACTGCAGTCTGATGGGGGGACTGCACCCCTAGACACACAGCTCAACTAACTTTAAGCTGCCAGCTTGGGTACCACGAACGGAGTGAGCTGCACCAGCATGCGGCCGAAATTGCTGGGAATCCTCAGTAAATCCCTGGGCGGTCAGCCACAGCTGGGGAGAGCTAAGACGGCCCGTCTGTGCTGCAATCACAGCTTCCCACTGCAGTTTGGATGTGCCCTGCAGGAACAGTTTTGGCTCAGTGGTGCCGTTAACTCTGCCACTCTGTGCTGGCACCAGGACAAAAAGCCTCCCTGAAACGCACGACTGGGTGACGCTCATCCAGCTGCTGCCTGGAACCACAATCCAGAGGCATGTTTAAACAGTGCCAGAGCAAAGTATGCCCACATCACGATCCTGAGAAATCCTTTTGACCATGGTCTTTCAGAAGCAGAAGGCATGTCACAACCCTGGCATGCCTCAAGTGTCCTCAGCTACCGCTGGGATCAGCAAAAGCTAGGAAAGCATAGTGGCTTACAGGTGGTCCTCTGAACTTCAAAGGATGGTATCCTTAATAATTACTCACATGAAATATGTAGTAGAAGAAGTCAGTAGGGCTGAGAGAACTATTCACTAACCCTACCAGCCAGGTATGCCAGAGTAGGCAGTAAGATGGGCATCCAGTCCCACCTGGAAGACGACCCTGACATATGCATGCTAGACCTTGCAGTCCACCCCACTTCCAGCTGCTATAGCCTTATCCAGCTAATGCCACACTGGTTAGCCTGGGTACCAGCACCAGTCTATCCATGGCAGCATGGCCCACAGTGAACGAAGCAGCCTGCTCGAATGTTTACCTGTAACTTGGAAAACCTATGCTGAGCTCTTTGCCATCTCTGGCCATGCTGTCACTAATATTTGAGCTAGCTGATTTAAGCTGCTTGGGGTATACCTGGGTGAGCTGCAGCTGTACCTTTGGCTTGCAATGTGAATATACCTGTGCACTCCAACTACACACCATCAAAGTGAGGAAAGTAACTACTATTTTCTGTCCTCACTCTTTTCTTCTAAGGATTGAAACATTAATACAATTTAGCATCCTTGCAGAGCTCCAAGTCGCTGAGGCAGCTGAGAGTGCAGTTCCCATTCAAAAGCTATTGCTGAAGCCACTGCTCACAAGATACATGATCTTTAACCATCTGGCCTAATTCTCGTTCATCTGTTATACATTTCTATAGAAACAGGAGCAGAAGTAGTAGCCAACAGCTAATGCCTTAATGCTGCTCAAGTTCGTTCCTAGAGATTTCACCTGTGGCTGCTGGTGGAGCAACACTCCCAAAATAGAGCTGGCAATGTCTCACGCTCTGCAGTGCTGAATACATCATACAGAGGAGCTAGATGCTGAAATAAATAACTTAACCCTGATCAGGCCCCTATCACCTATCCTGGTGTAAGTGGGATGTAAGGCAATGGAAACCTCACTAACTGAGATTTAAGCCCACAGTTCAGTAGAAACAAACTGGACAAAAAGCCCAGCCTCTGCTTTCAGAAAAAAACTTCTGTACCCCTGGGTCAGAAATGCCAACAGTATATTGCACTACATTGCATTTTGGATCTACTGTGTTTGGGCAGAAATCAGAGAGGCCTGGTAGTGAATAGGAGAAATAAACAAATCTGTGAGCCTCAAAACCTGTTGAAATGAATGAAATCATCACAGCATGCAAAGGGACTGCATGTCTCTGCATGCATTATTCTACCCACGCAAACAAGCAACACTGCAAATCTCATCCCATGACTGACTTACACCATCTTATTCTTTGTTAGGATACTTTTATCTTGTACCTCCACAGTACTGTACCTTTAGTATCATGTCTCCAGGCAGCAATCTTCCATCTCTGGCAATTACCCCATCTCGATAAATATGCTGTATAATAATGTGAACCAAAGGAGTCTCACTGCCTCCCACAATCCTAATGGCCAGGTTTTCATGGGGATCGGTACGGTTGATCTTAATGCAGGTAATTTCTCCATCTGGAATCAGGTGATACAACCTGGGAAAACCTGGAAATGCACATTGTAAGGTATTTATTTGACATCACAGCTTGGCTTTGTTAAAACATGCACCGCACGACTTCAAGTACCTGCCAGTTATTCAAACTAGGTTTTATGCATGGATGTGATTTATACTAAGTGGGGAGGAAAGGATACGTATGCTTGCTGAGTGGACTTGAAAGGATCTATTTTTAATTAATACATTCCAACTTCCTTTTTTCCCCACAAAACACAGCCCTAAACCTTTGATGTAATCGGGACAGATGAAATGTACTTAAAAACAGCTACACGTGCTAATATTTTAAGGGAACAAAATATATTTTTAGTCACCAGAGACCCCTCTGAACCAGGCCACGGTTCCTTGCTGGCCCTAGAGCAGATGGGCACGGACACCTCGACAAACATCCACCCCTGCTGTGGTAGGCTGCACACCCTGTCTCACTGGTAGCATCCCAGACTGCCCTGTTTTCCTCCATTTTTGGTGCCATAGGCGAGGACTGGGTGCTTGGCTTGTGACATCCAAGGAAGGGTTCTTTTACCTTCAGCTAACAGAAAGGCAGGATTTCTTGGGCAACCCAAAGCACACAGTAGTTTCCCTACCAGACCCTTCTCTTTTCATCACTCCTTGAACTCTAAGAAGTAGGAATGACTTACTGCGACGTGTCTGTATTAAAACCACGGTATGCTCAAGGTGCCTGGAGGGAAAGATCTCTGCTGGCCAAGGCAAACTGAGTGTAGGGAAGAGGGACTAATGGTGGGCAGAGATCCTTTTTGTATTTATAATGCACTAGATAAGAGTATCGTCTTCCAAACCCTACTTTTCCACTGGCATGTTTGCTTTCACAGCATGTCACTAATACTTTCTTTCCTTCTAGGTCAATTCAAAATTTTAATCCACATTCAACAGTAAGCAAAGTTGAAGTAAAAGCACCAGTGAGTTTTCTAGCACAGGTGTATCAGCCTTCAATTATTTTGAATCCCCCAAAGGGGAGAGAGAGCTTTTGAATTTTTTGTGTGTAGGTCCAATCCAGCACTTATATGAAAAACCTTTAAGTTGAAAAATTAAGTGCTAATATTTTTTCAATAGCCTATTTTAGAAATGAAAGTACAGTGACTGTTACTGAATAGAGGTAAAATGTTAAATAAAAATTAACAGAGCAGTATCTGAGAGAATAAATATTTTCTACTACAGAATTAGCAGGCAACAAACCAGCAAGGCACCAGAACCTTTTGGGAAAGAGCAAGGGGAAGGAAAGAACAGGAAAAAAATATTAAGAAACACCATGTTGCATCCCTTACCACTTCTTTGATCATATGCTCTTCGGAGTGGGAAGCTGTCTTCCTCCACATCTGTAAAAAGCACCTACCAGTAGCACAGACTTCGACTTTGTGGTTTTACACAGAGTTGACAGGCAATAAAAGTCTATCTGGATAACGATACAGCCTTCATCAACCTAATATCCAAGTATTCATTTAGTTTATACTCTTGTAGTAGCAGTTTCTGTGCTAATAGGGGTTTACTTGAGTTTTGTGCACAACTTTAATGTCTCAGGAATGGAAGGTGCTTTATTTTCCCCATACTCCTCTATTTTCTGAACATTTGCCCAGCTTGTAACTTGTTCACTGTCTCTAGCCTGAAGGGTGGATTCACTCCATCTAAATCCAGGCCTCTAAGCCAAATGCATAATTTGGTGATCTACTTGCTCTGGCTTCCTTTATAATGCATGGGCACCCAAAGGGAGCGATACCTGCTTCACTGCTAAATCACCTCTGGAGGTGCTAAACTCTCTCAACCGCTATATAAGCAGAAAGAGGCAATTAACTCTGGCATCTCAGTGGGGTGCTTAAAGTCAGACGATACAAGTACTCCTCAAAAATCACCAAAGGCCTGATCCCTGCAGCAGAATAAGCATGCACATTTTACACTCTCAGTGTGGCTATAAGGGTATTTATATGTAAAAATGCAAATGATAACCTGGATCCCCAGAGATCTTCTCTGCACAGAAACAGCATAAATAAATATCTCTGTATATTTTGCAGGCTACCAAAGCAGTCTTATAGCAGAACTACTTCCACTTCCCATTGCATGATGATTCACGGCATGTCCTAACAAACTGTGCTTTTTGACTCAAACACTCATTCTCCCATATCTCATTATGAAAATTTTTCTAAAGGAATTACCCAGTTACATTTCTTGACCATGGAGAACTGTGGACTGAACAAGCTATTGACACTGTCACGTTATTTCAGTCTGTAATTACCCCAGAGCAAAATCAGAGCAACATGGCAGTGAACAAGCCTCTGCACTTACATGAGACTTACATATAACTTTATATAAGGTATAAACTTACAGAAGTTTCTTTGCATCTTGAACAATGCCTTAACTGGTTTGTTAAGTCTTGCAGTGGCACTTGGCTGACTTTCAATATGACTTTATGCAGATTCTTTTAGAGGAATTTTTAATACTTAATTTCCTTCTGAAATGTGCAGTCTACAACAAAACAAATCTTCCCAAGATATTTTTCTTGCCAGTCTGCAAGTCACTAAGTTTTCTCTTTTCATAGTTAACAGGATGTATGTACTACCTTGCCTCCTGTCTTCATTTGATTTGTGTTCTTTATCAAATATAATTAATAAATTGCACCATTTTCTCCTCAGATGGGCCAAGCAACAAAAATAACTCCATGATCCCTTAATTTCTGCTCTCTTCATGGAAGACTTGCCTTTTGTTTTCATCCCGGACATATACATGGACGTTTGTATTACCAACAACCTGGACTGTCATAAGTGAAAGACCAATGCCTATTTTGATAAACTAACAGTAAGTCTGACAACCTAAATGTACAGAATACACAAATACATTTTTTTTCAATAAGAAAATTCATGATCACTTTTTCACCAAACAGTCTACATACATTGTGTGCAGTTTGATCAAAACCTATCACACCTATTTCAAGGTGGTGCTGTGTCTGGAAAGCAATGTCTTCAACTTGAATTTTTCTAATGCATATACCATACCCAGAAGAGGTGGACCCTGCTCCAGCAGCTGGTTGCATACAGTGAATGGGGCCTCAGCAGCCCAATCTAAGGGACTCCAACTGGGTTGAGGGCTTGTACCATTCACATATACACAGCCTGTTGTGAGGCTGGAGCATCAGTTTGCACAGATCCCATTTTCCAGCCCTTACACTCTTAATTAGAATTCTCCGTTCTCTTTGACCAGGTTTTCCAGAGCAGGAAAACCCAGGAGTATTGCATACCTTTCTTTACCATTTTATATTTCCAATCCTTAAATATCGAAGAGCTGCTGAATCTAGAAAGAAGTAAACTTTCTGTCTTGTTTTTGGTGATTCTTGCAGGTTTTCCCACAGAGTGTTGTGTTTTTGTCACCGGGGGTTGCATGGAGCATTCTGAATCTGTCAATATAATAAAATGTCATCTGCATTCAGAAAGACTGTGTGTGCTTTTTCCTCAAGCAATATTTTCCTTATATTAGTGAGCAATTTTATTGATATTTTCACACATCCCATTGCAATAACAAATACCATAGGAGAGACCAGCTTTACACAGTAAACTCCACTTGTCTGGTATGATGTAGGACATTGAGCACTCGTTAGTATAGCAGCCATGAGACTGTGACACAGAATTTTAAGTATGCTTAATATTTTATCCTCACAGTTTATCATACTTAATGGTAGTGTTCCTTCAGTGCTCAGGTTTTGGCTGACTTCTGTGCGCACCGTGCTCCTTCTGACAGTGTTGCCATCAGGATAACTTCTGCCTTCGTTCCCAGTATCCAGTGTGACAAAGCACTGTGTAATGTCTGCTATGACTCTTGAGTCCAGCTTAATCAAAAAGGTAATCATTGCAAACTAAACTTGTGTCTCAGGTTGCAAGTCCTTATTTAGATCAGAAGGTCTGACTGATGTGAGGAGCCAGCCCACCCCCACAAAAAAGGCTATCTGCAGGGAGACACACTCATGCTTCCCAGCACCTGGTCACCAGAATTTAAACGAAGCTTGTGTAACCTATTGTTGGAAAATTCTTGTGTCTGTGAGTGTCACAGGCACTTGCACTAGTGTGGGACTTTGTTCTGCAACTCTTCCATCCCAATTGATTTTCATTTAGCATTTCATTCTCCCAGCAGTTTGCCATCATTTTGGTTTAATCCCTTCCATTAATTCTCCAGGGATGCTGGTCGGATGCAGGGGGCAGGTAGAAGGCAATGCCAGCTCTAATGTCTCTTCTTGCGTCTGGACATTCCTCTCACCAAAGGAGTCCCAAAAGAACTAAAATGAAACTGTTGTAGAGTTGAATGTGTCTCAAAAGGGTTGTGGCTATATCTATCTCATCTACAGCAGGCAAATTTTACCAGTCTGCAGTGGAGGAAATGCTACAGAGCCAATCTCTTTCTTCTGGAAGTTGCCTGACTCATCGTCCTACAGCAAAGTGCTTTGAACTAATTCTGTAAGATTTCCAACAGCTGTTTGGGGAGACTGGAACTGCAACTGCATCCAATCTGGGGAACAGCGTGGGATTCCTGCAGGGTGCAGCCTTCCCGAGACAGAAGTTGGGCTGCGCTGTCTTGTCCTGGGGCTGGATAAGCCACTTTCTTTTCTGCACATAGAGAGCATTAATGCCTTAATGCCATGAAATCGTTGATACGAAGAGCCATCTGTGTTTCACTTATTTTACCTTTTTTTCTTCATGCACCTTTCCCAAAAATTGACGTATTGATAATATCTGTCTATTTTACATATGTGTATATATAAAATACAACAGGGCTCAGACTGAACAGTAGGAATAAGATACACCCATACAACAGGAAAGTCTGTTCTGCGGTTCTGCCAGGGCCTGCCTTGGTCTTGAGTGCTGCAAAGCAATAACGGATGGTAGAACTGCACCCACCATGAGACTAAGAATAATGAGTTTGACTTTGAACAACATTTGACATCCTCAAGCAATCATAAATTCAATTTATTTTACAATGGCTTGACTGCAAAATGGAACTGATGAACGTTTTTGAAAACCAGCAGCGTGGCTCCCTTTTACTGTAAAACTGTATAGAGGTTTTTGCATTGCATTCTCAAATTCTTTCCTCCTAAAGCATTAGCTGGTTTATGACTTGTATTTCTAGATCAGTTTGAGTAAAGTGTATGTATATATAATTTTTCTTGGAAGTGAATTTAAGAGGTGTGATGCCAAACTAAGAGTACAGTGATACAAATAAGCATAGCAAAGCTGGACCACTCTTTGCTCGGAGATATTTTATCATTTATGTAGATTGTCAAGGTCGTTTACACCAGTAGATCCAGTCAGAAGATATTACATCTTAAATGCATCAGTGCTGGAAGGATGTCCATGACACCTTCCCTCACGTCTCAGAATGAAACCATCTCTTTTAAGATCTCCTAACTTCTACTTCAGACCTGGAAAGCTATTTGTAGCTGTAAGTGTTATTAATGAGATTAGTCTCAGGTGGATATCACAAGCGTGGGTGCTGCACTACAGACAAATACTTCTTTGCATGGGTTATTTACCAATGACCAAATTATTAAAAATGAGAAAACCTTAATGACTCCTTCCCCCAAACATTTTCTCATCAGTGTTTGCACTTTTCATTCACTTCTAACATTTTCTTCAGTTTGGACAATGAACAGTTCTCTGCTGGAAATGTCACCAAAACATTTAAACAGAGGAACAAAGAAAGTCTGAATCATTCAAATCCAAAATGGCCACATATGACATTGTTTAAGCAAATCAAACCACAGGTTGCAAAGGGAAACCATGAAGTAATCTTCACAGTGAAGGACTGCTACCAGCTCCAGGTATCTTATAAGATAGCATTACACTGTAACTATTTCTCTGCTGTAATTATAGCACAAACACATTTGCCGTTATACATCATATTTTTCAGTGTCCTTGGGTAGCAAAGGAGTTTTCCAAAACCATTACTGCATTCAGCTTCAAGTTAAGCAGAATCATCATTACCTGAATATTTTTTCCCCTGCATCAGGAATGATTATTTTGTCTGGCACCCTCACAGTCATATCGCAACCGAGCATTGGCCCAACAGATATATCATCTTCAGATTAAAGGCACCTACACACTCTGCAGCGGGCAAATAGTTAATTTGACATCAGTGCTGCTGATGCTGAGGGCCAATACATAGGTACACACTATGGTTTTTGTTCTCAGAGCTCCTTTGATGAAAATACGGGCAAAACACAGATTAAACAGAGACATCTGAACTAAGATGAGGGAATTCTGAAAACTGGGGACAAATGGACTATAATACATTGAACTTTGCCAGATGATCTGACAGGTCCTTTATCAACAAGAGGTTATCAGCAAGAAAGGGTTACTTCACTCTGTGCCCACTGTGAGGCTGACACAGTCTCAGTGTTATTCTGCTCACGCACTGACTAAGCCTGGTGAGGAAAGGAGACACCAGAGAGGTGGTGAAGTGCTGTCCAGTCTCCTGGAGCAATGAGGCATGGCTGAGGTGTGCTCTCAGGTGGTCCCAGACATGAACTTGTGAAACTTGGGGCAAGGCAGCAGCAGCTTTCACACCAGGTGTGGGGACCTCCGAGGCCAGGAACCACCACCCACAGGAGCACCTCCATTGCCAGTAGAATGGCAATGGGGAGACAGACACGTGGGGCTGCTTTTTTCCAACGGCTTTGGGCTGGACCTTTGGCAAGCACAGGGCAGGCCATACTGTAGCTATCCCTAAAGATTGACCAGCAACTCTAACCAAGAGTGCAACCAAGTCTAACCAAGAGTCCAACTGCAGACTGCTCAGAACAGCTGCGGATTTAAAAAAATAAATAAAAGAAGAAAACACACAGAATTGGAGAAGAAAACAAGCCTCCAGCTGGCAGGATGATGATAACTGCAACAGAAAGAAGTATATTCATTTCCTCCTCCAATAAGAAGAAACAGGGAGAGCCTTTGAGATGCCATTATACAGAGCACCTGTTGCAAAGGACTGAGTAGAGGTCTTTGTTAAAGTTGTATTTGTATCACTGCAAGTTACTTGCTTGCATTTTTTGAGAGACCAAATTCCAGAACTGTGTAATCAAAGTGCATTCTTTGCAAATGTAATTAATACAGTAATTTAGGTACCCAGCTTCTGTGATCTCACACGTAAGAATAACAGCTCATTAAGTAATTACACACCTACCTGGTTTTTCCAGTGCTGTAGAATATATTTGCAAGTTTACAGGCATGCTTGGTGCAGAGGAATGAAACCACAAGCAGAGTCAAGGAGAGAATGACAATCTTGACACTGTCAATGGGGCCCTGGAGTGATTGCCACTTCAGTGCTCCATTATATGTCCCTTAAAAAGGAGCCAACAGCTCTTTTCATTCTGCTGGAAATGTAAAAGCCAGTGTCATCTTCACAAACTTCCTTCTGTTAACATCTGGACTGCACTGGGTTGCTGGGTAGGTACTGTTGGCATCTAGATCACCCACACACTCTGAACATGAAACCAAGCTTTCAGTGGAACAATTGTGAATGTCAACTATAAGCCTAGGTAGAAAGTAGTCATAAAAATGCCTATGCCCCATCCTGAAGAGGTGTCTTTTGAAAAGTACGAACTTGAGACATGCAGAATTTCACTCCAGCTGAAGAAGGGCAAGCTTTTGCTTACAATGGATTGAACAGTTGCTAGGGAATGAGAAACGTGTCTGTCTGCTCAGAGAGCTGTAGACAACTGATTTGCAAAATTTTATTTGGGGAAAAATAATAAAATATTTAGGACAGTGAAGTTATTAATGATGTTTCCAGACCAAGGAGCAGATTCACATTATTTTTATGGAAAAGGTTCACAGTTTTGAATTATCAGGTTTTATTTTGGCTACATCAGCAAGTCTGTGGACTAGGAGAGTAAGTACCAAGAACGCAGAAACGTAGTGAAACTCTCCTGAAGGAATAAGCAAATAAAGCAGAAGAAATATTGAACACTATTCTCCAGTTCAGCACTTAAAGAATAATGATGCTTAAACACAGCATTTGGCAGCCTTTTGTACTTATTTTGTGAGGGTTTCAATGACAGCTTGAAATACAGAGCAAAGGGAAGTTGGATATTCTGTCTTCTTAAAGCCCTTACCCTGGACATTTGATCTGGGAAGACATGTGAGGTGCTGAGGCGTCAAGCAAAGGAATAATAAGCTCAGTGAAGACCTTGATTAAGACAATGATTCCCACTCTATCATCACTTCCTCTTGATGCATGAATGCTAATGTTGACTTCATAATTACGGTCCAAAGCAATTAGTAACATTTGCTTATTGCTTTGAGAATGCCAAATGTTAAGTGTTACTGCCTGCCAGACCCCTCATTCTTGACATACGTCAGACAAACTTGCCTCTCCCTGCTGTTTAAGAGCAGAGCACTCTTACCTCATCACCTGCCTGGCTGAGGTAATACAAGTCTGTCACCAAGGAACCCACAGAAGTGCTGGAATAATTACAGTACTTTGCACTTTCATACCATCCTCCCACAGGGAATTTCCAGTGCTTCATAAATGTTAGCCAAAACTCATGAATTTCCTATAATGTATGATCACTGTGATCCATTTGCTTTACAGGGACAGACACATGCTGATGAAACCTCTTGAACAAAATGATAGAGCAAATCGATGACAGCTCCAGTAATAGATCCCAGATGCTCAGATCCCACATCCCACGTGCTAGATACTGGCCTGGCTGTAGCACGCAGGCTGTTACCAGAACAGCCCAACGTGAGGTCCCACACACCCCAGTAATATTCTTGCCTGCCACTCACTAACAACTTTTTAAAGACGAAAATAAGGAAAGATTGAGTTTTCTGGCTTTTTAATCACACAGAGCCCACTACATACATGAAAGACATGGACATCCAGTTCCCACATGGATAGGGTCACCTATCCCATTTTAAGTGATAACACAAGGAGAATAAAGCATTACCTTCCTCTCCAGCAGCAGAGTTTCCAACAGTCTCTCTTTCCCGGTCAGCCTGGTTGGAAACGGCGCTTCCACTTTTTGTCCTTCGAAGAACACTGAATGCCTTGTTTATTTTTTTAAAAGATCTGCTTCTTATAGTGGAGCGTTCAAAGTGTCGAGCTGCAACAACAGGAAAAAACAAATGAATACAGTTCAGCAGTTCTGGGCTAGAACCACACCTTTTCTGCAGCCATCAGCATACGACAGGGCATAACATCAACAGCAAGGCTGCCTGCACTTCACCTTTGCACCTGACTCCAGCTGTTACTCCAAGGTTGCACCCACCTGAATCTGGGTACAATTATCCTACCTCTCTCCCACACCCTGGAACTGCCACCTTCCCTGTCTGTTTTGCCAGCCACACACAGAAATCTCCTGTGAGTGTGGTAGCCTGGGAGAGAATAATCCTCAGTCAAGGCAGAATCAGCAGCAGTCCTGTGAAAAATGCATAGAAAAGGAAGAAGCACTGCCTTCCCAAGTTATATAAGTTTGAAAAAAAAAAAAAAACCCCAATCCTGGAAGTTGTTGTTAAAAACTCTTCTTGAAAAAAACCCCACACTACTGCCTCAAAACCCTGCAATGCTTTCAAAGCCACCAACAACAGCCAACAATTTCATGTCAAAAATTCAAAGATTATCAGGTGGGAGGGACCAACTAAGTCACATCTTCTAACCTGGGTAAGGCAATACAAAAAAAAAAAGTCATAATACTTTCAAAACATGTCACTCTTTTCCATCCTGCTGAAGATATCTTCGTGGCTGTAGCTGTTCTCTCTCTTCCAGCTCTGTGTGCTAGCCAAACATTGTAATCTAATAATACAACATTCCCTCAAACCAGACTGCAGCCTCTAAACTCAATAAAACTGGTGGGATTTAATTTCATTCTGGTGTTCTCTTCTTACCCCCTCCCTTTCCTCACCTCTCTAGCCCCATGCAGACAAGAGGATAGCACTGCTCATTTTCTAGTCTTTCTTCAGCCCTTCATCCATTCTCCCAACACACAGCTGGTGCAACACAAGGTGGGCTATTCATTTTGGCTTCAGAGTCCTCAAAGAAAAGCTTTGAACCCACTGTTAACACTTCCGAGTCTGCCTTTGGTCAGGCCACGTTTTTCAGATATGACATTCATCCGAGCCGGGTGAAGTTTCACAAGGTGAAGGATCAAGGCAAGATTTCCTGGTGCAACTTGTCCCTGACTATGGTTATTTCAGCAGGACCAGCTCCTCCGAGCTGCACCTCCCTGGGAGGCTGGCAAACATCCCCCAAGCTCCCAAGGCACTTCTTAAGGTTTGTTTTCCTGCAAATACTTGTCAACTGCTGATCACAGTTCCCAACAGGCTTTTGTGTAGTTGCCCATGGCATGGTCTATGGGGGTTACTTGGGCCACCATGTTTTGGTGAAGCCACTACACAGCTACCCCATCTCCCCAACACATTACATATGCCATTTGCTCTTCCAACCGAGCTGACTTGCCTAAATAATCTTTCTTAAGACCTGTGGTTTGCATGTGTGCAGCTAGTCCATCTTTAGCTTGATGCTGCCCCTGGCCAAGCAAATTTGGTTTTCAACTCAAATCTATTGGGTCACTGAGTGTGCAATTTGATAAACCATGTAAAATTAAAGCTTTCATTGTCCCCTTTTTTTTTTTTTAAAGCCTCCAACAACATATGTTTCACAGAAAACAAATGCTGTCAGAGGCTACCAGGCTCTGAAACCATCACTTTTAGTTCTTACTTCTGTTTCGGTTGCTGCGATGCAGGTCTCCGGGGCTGCTGCCCGACTGGCTGTCCTCCGAGGTGGGGCTGAAGGCCGGGTTCACCAGCCCCGGCTCATCTGTCATTAAGGCAATGGCTGCAGCTGCCGAGAGCTCGGGGCCCAGGGCAGCTACTGCTAAACTGGAGCCATGGTCCGGAGAGCAGTCTTGGGAACGCCTCTTCCGTTCCTTGGTAAGGCCATAGTGGGATGCTCCTTTACATCTAAGGGGAAGGGAGGGAAAGGGAGACATGATAACAATTTGTATTTAAATGGTGGGTACTCGTGGAAGTTATCTGGTGCCAAGGAATCACTTGGAGTACAAACTGTGACAGTCATGGTGGCTGATGAAATATGGGTGGTTAGCAAGAGGGAAAAATGCCAGTCCCATCATGTTACACAGAAAAAGAAAGAAAACTGTCCTACAAAGTAGCTGAGTTACCACCTTATGGAGAGAGACTACTGCTGGTCAAGAAAAAATAGAGAGCTGCAGCCTTGTCTGTAGTCTCATGTGTATAAATAGTTACTGCGGATGGAAGAGGACAGGAATAGCAGGTGGCTAATTAAGCCAGAGGCTACAGTCTGTAATTTCCCCCTTGCTTCTGGTCAATGAAGGAGGGCAGGGTGAGGCCTGACAGCTTCTCCAGGTCTGCTGGTGAAATAAAAGGCGCCTCACCTAGCCCTTCACCCTGAAAAACCTTCCCTGTCACCAAGGTGGTCTCATGGGGAGCACAGTGCTGTAGTCTTTCATGCAGGAGGCAGGGTCTGCCCTTTGGGTAGAAGCCAATGCAATCAATGAAGGGAGGGCTGCAGGTGGGAGTTGAACCCCCCAGGGTCTGCGGGAATCAAGTCCCCACACAGTGCCCGTACAGACCATTTACTACTTGAACTGCACCTAATGAATTGTTTTCAAATTCAGCCATGGAGACGAAGTTTCCAGCTCTGCTATTCCAGCTCAGTTGAGACACTAAAATAGAGGCGTCACTGCCTTGACAGAGGAAGAGATGCAGGAGGTGGGGGGGTCCCACTGGCCCTGCAGCCCCGCCAGAGCCAAGGAGGGAGTGCAGGGCTCCCACCAAATGACTGAGCACAGGTCCTCAGACCTCAGACCAAGGTCCTTGGGCCAGCCTGGGACTTCACCTCTCTGGGGAGCTAAAGGCAGGTTCTAAAATAATTCCAGAGGAAAATCCAAATCCTAAATCCTGACTCGACCTCCACAGTGACAAAATCCTCCATTTCTGGTGGAGCCATGCATGTTCCCAGAAGAGCGGAAGATACAGCATTGTAAGAGGCAGATTACAAGCCTGCTTTGAAACAACTTACTTGTGGTCCCAACTGTCTGCTCTAGATTCATCCTAGACAGCAAAGGCAGGACCACACATGGCATTTCTTTCTTAAGATTTGTTAAAGTCACTTGAATGAAATTAAAGGTCACTATGCTCTTCATGAGTCAGTATTTAATTACAGCTGTAAAATAACTAAAGAGACAGAGTGGCCCAAGGACACAGCACCTGTGACTTTTCTCCAGCACCACTTCTGCCCAGTGCCCACCCACTAGAACCTCATTCACTGCATTAAAAAGAAAATCTGCCTTTTAATCATAATCTAATGAGCTTGGCCTATTTTCAGTTACTATTATCTCTTTCTTCATAGCAAAGGCTAACTGATGACTTTCATAAAAGTGCCCTGTAGGACGAACTCACAGAAATAGCTGCAGAAACCCTTAGGGATAGAAAGCTCTTTGTAATATATGGCATGCACAACAGGCAATGCATAATGCATACAGTACACAACGCTAGTGGGTTAAGTGTCAGAAAAGAAGTAGTACACTGAACAGAAGCCTTGGAAGAGAAATGTTTTATGGAAGCAGTTCCTGGGACAGAAAGATGAGATGCAGCCCAGTCACAGAGCTCTCTATATCAGCTTTGGAGCAGTAGTTTAAGTTCTTTTATGGTATTGGCTTTTTATGAGAGACAATTGAATTAAAACCTTTTTTTAGCATGAAATTATGATTAACCATAATTTACCTCATACCGCTTCTGACAACTTTTGTCTTAAAGAGGGGAAAAAACCCCCAACCCAAACTGTATCATATTGATGAAACTAGGTAAGGGCTTTGTATTTGCTTTAAGATGTGGATGGGAATGGCTGTGGCAGAACTTATTTCTGAAACCTTTCACAAGCAAAATGAGGCATCTCAAAAGAAAATACTCTTATGGAAGAGAAGGTTAGTCAACTATTTCAAAAGACCAACAAAAAGCTATTTGGGGCACCTATTCCAAGACAAGACTGCAACAATAATCATGTAAAACAGAAAAGAAGAGCTCTCCTGCCTCCACTGCAGCAAGCATTTTCTTATTCCTTCCCGAAAAAGGGGTGACTTCCTCACCCTGCCCAGCATCCCACACCATGGCAGGATGCTCTCCTTTATATTTCATAGGAAGCAGAAACGCAAAGGCCTTCCCCTCTTGCAGCCTACCTAAACTTCTCCAACACAGCATTTTGGGAATCTGTCCTTGACCTCTCCCACTCACAGTAAGGTCCCATTTACTAATCCAGCCTATGACTGCTCAACAAAATAGTTAAAAAATAGTCTAAAAAGCCAACGCAATGAAATGAACACAAAGAAATGGCTTCAGGGTGAATTGTTTGCTGTTCTCAAAAGACAAACTCTGCCTTACAGAGATCCTGCAAAGATTCGGAACATGATAAGAGGTATTCCTGCTCCACATTTTATTTTATTTGCCTCTGTTTTCACCGTGCCAGTAAAGTTTCAGCAGCTGATATTAGAGCCTTGTGAATGGGTCCTCAAATGCAGATCTTTTTTTTATTTTTGGCGGGTTGCATGAAGATCAACGTGAAGATCAGAAGTGGCTCTGCCCAAGGATTCCCAGCTACATGGATTCAACTGCTGCCTGGTGCCCATCTGCACTTCCCTGCTAAAGCCTTCACTTTCTGTGGAAATCCTCACTCGCTGCTGCTGGCTGCACTGCAGACACCCAGCTAACAGCATCAATCCAACAGCAATGAACAGAAGACAGTTACTTTGAACATACAGAGGGCTGACACAATTTAAGATGTGGCTTATTGGAGAAGACAAGTTGTCATGATACAAAGCACAAGGCATATCTTTCTAACTCTGCCAGAAATAGTTAAAAGAGAACCAAAGCCCTTCAAGTATGAGCACTACAGCTATTTCTTAAATAATTGTGGCAGGCCTAAATGAACACAAATCAAGCCCTCTTTCTTCAGATTAACACAGTGTCCTTGAAGAAGAAAAAAAAGTCCCAAGCCCTCAAACTTGTAATAAAATCTGCAACAGCATCTCTTCACTTTCATTGTTTTCCTTGTGCTGACACTGCTGTGATAACAGAAAACAGAAGAGATGACTGTCTAAGTGGAATCATATTTATAGTGTCTCAGCTACATCTTTCCATATGGTTGGAGTTGGCTCCCAGAAAAGAGAGATCCATAAAACAGCTACATGCCAGTACTAATTATCTCTCTCACTGTGATTATTAATCAGCTGCCTGATTTACAGCTGGAAGAGCAGGATACCTGATTAACATAGGTCAGTCAGAAAGCAAACCCAACACTGTCTGGTGGCCAAGGTGAGCTACAGATTTATGTTCCTTCTCAGTTGCGCTGGACAGCGAGTACATCCATGCAGCTGAAACAATTTGAAGGCCAAAACTGAGAGAGATAAACAGACATGAATAATGCGTGTTGTACAGTTCATGCCATTAAAGTAGTGTCACTAGGTGCATACAGGAAATTCAGAAAATAGTTTCTTCTGTTTGCATGGCCTCTTTCATGAAGCAGAACTATGCTGGCCTAAATCCTGGCTGTATGAGCTAACGACCGGGCAGTGAAAGGGCAGTGGAGGCTGCTGAAGCTTCACCCAGGGTTGCAATTCTGGCTGGCATCAACACCAGCAGCTGCAGGGCAAGCCTTGCCCTGCACCCTGCTCCTCACGCGAGGGAGGCTCTGCACTCCAGGCTTCAGGAGCAGCACATCCCAAGCGCTGGAGCCAGGAGATCCAAAACTCTGTGGCTGCCTTAACTCGGTCCTACCATTTGTAAAAACAAGCTTCAGTCAAACTCAAGGCCAACAGAAACATTTCCACATCATTTGCAAATTGAAATGAAAACAGTTGTTTGAAAACAGAAATGCATTTTCCTTGCAGCATCCCTGACTCGCACAGCAAAGGAGCGCCTGAAAGTGAGGTCGACCGCAAGGATTTCCATTACCCAGGCTCACAAGGGGCAAAACGTAAAGGCAAGACATAAACAAGGACAACTGCATGGATTTTTTTCACTTCACTTCTAGTGATCTAAATGAAACAATATCACAGGCAAAAAAAAAAAAGTATATATTTATAATGCATTTGCTCTTTTAAAAATGCCCTGCTTTCTATTTGTGTCACTTCAAAGGCTATCCCTCTTTCTCCCTGTCTCACACCTGACTGCCTAGGCAGGAAACACAGGAAAAAAGTGAATCTAGAGAATGACAGTGCTTGTGAGCCAGGTCTGGCACAAATAAACAGAGCAGAAGCTCTCCCTGCCCAGTTCCAGCAGTGCTTTCCCAACCTCACTTCCAGCACACTTATATTTTGGTGCTGTTTTGCTTTTATGCAACAGCAATGGACACATTGTCTGAGTGCAATTAAGAACAATGTATACAAAGCACTCAAGATTTCCCAGCAGAAGAAAATACTGCGTAATGGGCTGTCATCGCTGATCCAAAGCTAAACCCTGATCAGGGTAGACAAATATGTTTCAGCTATGCCACTGCAAGCAATCTCATCCTTCTGTAATTTGGACTTGACACAAGCCAGGATCAGAAGTACCAACAGTGTGTATCACACCCTGACCCTGTCACACAAACTATTCCAACTGCTCTGGTACCCCTGAACTGATCCGGTGGAAAAGATGATGGAGAAACTGCAGATGACCAACAAAGACCGTCCTGGATAACCTGGTGCTGATAACCTCACTTGTGAGACCCTGGTGAGAGGCTCCTATCATGTCTGGGAAGGAAGCAGGGGGGATTTGAATTGCAGAGTTTGACTCACAAGAAGATGTTGGCAAATTCTGCCCCGCAGGAACCATTCGTACCGTGTGTGCATCAGCAGTGACTGTAGCCCAAACATAACCCAAATACCAACCACATGGTTTTCAGGCCAAATGCCTAAACTCTAAAGCTTTTTGAAACTCCATCATAAGGGAGTGAACTGACTTGATCAGTTCTCAGGCAGACATGACACCAACTCCCCTCTGACCTTTTGCCAACAGTGCACCAGAAACTGGAGCCAAAACTGAAAAAGGACCGAGGCATCTAAACCCCAACCAAATCCTATGTTACAGATCTAAGCTAAAATGCAGCAAATGCACAATCTCCCTTCCAGACCAACCATACTGATGCTTAAGAGGCCAGAGACATCAACATCTTCAGCAGCGAAGGCGACCGATACCCTGCTGCTCTTTACACCACATGATGTCGTATCATCCTTGCTCGGAAATCTGGCTTCTGTGAGTCCTGATCCTATGTGCAAAATCCCTCTTTTTTGCTATATATGAAAATCAATCCTGGAACTGAGTGCTTAACAGCAATGCTTTTTCCTTGGTAATTCTGAGTTCTTGCAAGGATTAACCACTGCATGAATGCTGCATATGAAAAAATCTTCATAAATAGTACCTGATTTTTTTTTAAATGCATTTGTGTTTTCTGCTTTTTGTAAAGGATTGTGTCATGTCCAGAGCATTCCTCAAGCTACTGTAATCACCAGCTGTGGCTAGGAAGGTCCTGCCTACATTAAACCTTCTTCAATGTTCCTAAAGAAGGGGATGAACCATGTAAAAAGCAAAGCTTAAAATCCTGGGTTACGGTCCGACCAACATTTGCTGAAAGTCAGGCTGCAAAAACCTTGTCTAAACATGCAACTAGAAACAGGCTGTTCTCTGCACCTGCACTTGAATTTCATAATGCCGGCAACATTTCTAGACACTCACCACTGCTGTTCTGTGCACTCTGTATCCTGGCATTGATGCACTTGAGTATCCTCTCCCTGATGAGTTTCCAGTGTCACGGGCTTGCCATCTTGTTTGGGGGAAAAAAAAATGCTCATTTTCTATCTAACTTAAGTGGGAAATTGTCCCAGTTACTATTACTCTTTCACTTCAATAACCCGATAAACAAAAGCGTTTTAGAGACAGCTCCCTGACACCTGGGTCGTCAGGACTGTCTGGGAGGGAGGCACAGGCCGGCAGCTTGATCCCCGCTGCCTCCGAGGGGTTGAGGATGAGCGATTCTGTCCTCTGCTTCCATACACACTGCTCTTCTCCATGTCAACATGGAGATAGCTATGATAGACATTCAGATGAAGCAAATGGCTTCTCTGTCTAGCTGTCAGAGAGATTGTCTCGTGTTATTTGCTCTCTATTGTCAGCTAGAGGCCTTTGCTAAAGTATAAACACGTAGTAGATTTAATGGTTCTATATTTCTGCATTACTACTCTATAAATATTTATAAAGGTCCTTATAACATTTATTTCTTTAAGCTAAAGTTATTTAGCTTAAATACTTTCCACAAGATAGGAAAAACCTCTCAAA
This sequence comes from Harpia harpyja, assembly GCF_026419915.1. Lineage (NCBI taxonomy): Eukaryota > Metazoa > Chordata > Aves > Accipitriformes > Accipitridae > Harpia > Harpia harpyja. The sequence goes on along the minus strand of NC_068941.1, from coordinate 59,835,375 downwards.
TATCTATTTTTTTTCAGTTTAATTTCTGCATATCCCTGTTATTGTTTCCTAAGGTTTTTTCATGCTTTTTGTTTTAATGAAGCTGTTGTAATTCAACAAAGTCTGGAACTACCTTACTAGCAAAGCCTAAAGTTGTGCTGTGTCCTATCTCTAAAGATCTGACCCCAGGGAAAGGCTGTCATTTTTACAATGCTTTTGCACTATGATGCTGTCAAACAAAATATATTTGTTTTTTATATAAGGAACGTGTGCAGGAGTATCTGTATACTTACACTTCCACATCAGCTACTCTGTATGAATTTGGGTGCACCACTAGAAGAAGGACTTAGAGTTCCCACAGATTAAAACCAAAAAGATTTACTAAGCATAGGAGGAAAATATATAGAGAGAGCATTCTTTATAATTACTATGCTAGTCATCACCTACAGTGACGTACTCCCATTTCTGTGATTTGGTTGCTGAGAAGGAGGAGCAAGCATGGCTACTGATTTTGGTACAGGGCCTTGAAAGTACTTTCAATTGGTGGAGAATGGAATTGCAGTTCAGAGGCCAGTCCCCACAGTTCCCAGAACTACTGATGGACAGACAGCCAGTGCCAGACACAAATTGAACAAGCATTCAATGGAAACCAAATCCCCTTTTTAAATTTGACTGCTCATGCTGAGGGAAGGGAGGAATTTCCAGATTTCCTACTAGTTTTCAGGAGACTTGAAAGAACTTGGAACACATTTTTATTCTTAAATAAATTGCAGAGTTTCAACTTCATGTACATGCTACTAAAGTGTCATGTAACATGTGGTCATGTTTAAGCTTTTTTTCCCTTCTTTTTAAAAAGCAAAAAGTTGTATTTCAACCACCATCATCAGCTTCTATTATGAAATCTTTTAGAAGGCCCATTAAGCTCTATCATGGGAACAGGGAATTGGAAGAAATAGGTAAACAATACTAGTTGCCTGCAATTGTGGGCAAAAATCATGACTGGGATTATTGTGCAATGATCCCAGTTGTTGTTGGGACTGTGTACAAATTGTTGGTCCAGGCCATGTTCTCTCCCTCCCCTGACACTTCTTCCAGGCTATTACTCTGTCACTGATGATTTTGAAACTACAGCTGTACTGATTTCTCTTCAAGGTTCAAGCATTGTTTCAAGGTCTGGTCTTAAACCATTCCAACAAATTGCAGCTGCCTTACATATAGGGGGACGGAGTTGTAAATTGCTACAGACAGCTGAGATGGGCAAGTCAGCATACAGACTGGAAATACCAACTTCTTTTATGGATTAGCACAGCTTCAATATTGTGCTTAACACAACTACTACTTTCGAGAAGCTAATATTCACAATTGACTTTGTGGCTTCACCTTCTGTTGCCCCTTCCCACCTGTGCCCAAGCCACCAACGCTTTGAGAATGCACAAGGACATCGGCAGTCTCTTCCCACTGCTCACATAAGGCATGCCCTTGGGCTGCTGCTACAGCTTCTACCTTTTCAATGCTGCCTTTAAATGTAATACTTGTAGAACACAAGCAGACCTTGAGCAACAAAAATGAGGAATTAACTGGGCTGAAAGGCTGCAGTCAGCCTATTAATCATATTTGCTCCCAGATTACTATAAGCAAACATTTTTCATCACAGGGAAGTTACTGGCCAGAAGTACAGAACCACAGTGATCTTTTTTGATGCAAAACAACAGCAGCATTTATTTGTACTGAACTTACTCAATTAAATACTGAAGTTCCCCAAGAGTAAACTAATAATATTAAACATACCTCATGCAATCTACTCACATCAGCTGACACAAACAAAGAAAACAGAGGAGCAGCACACTATCTCTAACTCTTGGTAGGTGCTCAGGTACTGACAGCAAGGAACCTATGAGTACCTGGGTAGGAGATTCAGAGCAAAATAAGAGGGAAGAATAAACCAGGTGGGACTAACATTTTTGAGCTGGTGAGAGCCTGTAAACCTTGCTGATGGCTTCTAGTGTTTTTAGCATTCAACAGATCAACATAATTTAAACCCGTTAATCTTGTTCAAGTGCAATATTAAAGTCCTTTACCAGGTGCTTTCATCACCTTCTAGAATTGCACCATTTTCTACACAACATACTTGAAAGCTTCAACCTTCCCCACTCTTAAAAAAGAGCAAAACTAGAACATTGTTTCAAGAGAAAGTGAGAAAACATAACTTAGAAAGACCCCTGAGAGGTTTCTTCATGGAAAACTTGGGTACTTATCAATACTCGTATTCTTTTATCTACAAATGGCATGCACGAGGGAGCAATCACATGCAATGTGTGTCAGTTGGATATTTGGAAAGTAACACAACGCTTGCCATCAACACCTGTCAGCTTCATATCTGGTTTTCAGGTCCACCCAAGACCACTCAAAGAACAGCACTGGTATTCTGCAGGCAATCTGGATCACTGATTTTGCCTTATGCTAATAAAATAATAATGTAACCTTTTTTACAGTAGGAATTGAGATCATATGCAATGAGACTGCAGCAGGATCACAGAATATATTCCTCATTTAGAACCTTAACTGGAAAACGAGCCTAAGGAAAATCACAGCATATATATACAAAGACTCAAAAAATGTAAATGCTGCTAAAATCAAGTTATCTGTGACTAAAATAACAAGTGCAAGAGCAAAGAAATTCTTAAAGCATTGCAGTACTATACCTCATAATATCATACAAACCAATACACTACATTTGTCAGATTATGTGGACACACATATAATTAACGTTAAGAATAAGCATTCAATCTGTTGATTCATGTGTTTTTCATGTTTATTGTTTGGTATTTTGATCACCGGATTATATTCAACAGGTATAACTAGTCTCCTGGAACTTAGTATCTCGGCATTGTCTTCCCCTCCTACTATCCCCACCTATACTATAAAAACTTTATGATGCAGTGAGCAAAATATGCTTGCAATTGGACAAGGGGTTTGTTTTTTTAACAAGGGTGACAGTATCAGCGTAACCCGATTCTCGTAGCTGCAGACAGAAGAGCCTGCCAGACAGAAACTTTGTATTTACACGTACTTAGCACACATTTCTTTTTAAAATAAAACTAATTACAATATCTGCTATGTCACAGACTCGACAAGCCAGCACTACTGAGAGCAGGTTTGAGGCTTATGTTGGCACAAAGCAATGACACATGCACATAAGTCTCTAGATGTAAAATAATAAAAAGGGAACACTGTGTTCAGTTTTAAGGTGTTTTCAACCCAAGGCTTGGGTTTCCTATTATGTTTTCTACTGGAATTTGAAATTACAGGAAACAATGGGGCTGCAGGCAGTAAATAACAAATGTTGTCATTACAGTCTCCTATTGACAGAACATGCTATGGACAGCCACCCACAGCTCTAGCTCTGGTGGCACTTGCCTCTCATCTCAGTGACCCAAAAGTTACATAAGATGCCTTTTAGGTCAGCACAGGTATCTAAATTACATCACTAACACATCTTGGCACACATCAAGCTCTGAAAACATACTTGCTTCCTCATGGAGAAGGTCAGAAAAAGGTCTCAGCATACCTCAGAAATTGAAAAACCAGAGATCCCTGTCAGGTGCCCACCTGAGTGTTGAGCAAACATTTCTGCCACCACAAGTAAGAAGCTTCTTAAGATGTCACAAATGTTTCCCATTTAAAAAAAGTAGTTCTCCTGTCTTATCAATTCCAATGTCTGATTGGATTCCAATGTCTGATATTCAACAAGGACCCTAAATCAGTCCTATAAGAAATCAACTGCATTTGACGCATGAAGCACCGTGTCTTTAAACCCTAAAACAACACAGGCTCCCTGTAGGGGTGGGGAAGGAAGAGTACAACATTTCCTGGTGTATCACAGAGTTCAGTTTCCAGGATTTCAGCCTAAATGAGTATTGACACTGGCGTAAGAAGTACATAAGTCACACTGTTGACTAAATATCTCATTACACTAGTTTTCTGTGAAGATAACATAGCCAACAATACATTTGGCTAGTGAAACACTATTCTGGCTTCTAATCCTCCTGGCTCTGCAGTCGTCTTCTTTGCACATATGGCTGGAAGAGGATGGATCAGAGGGACATTATGAGCCAGTTTTCAGAACAAAACTCCCCAAACCCATTGGGCATGCAAAAATCTTCACTGCTTGTGGTTTTATGGGTTCCACCCAGTTGAATATGAGATATTTTAGTGAGATATTTCACCCTCCCATTAAAATAAACACACACTGTAAAAGCATTTAAAGGCTCCAGAAAGTCCATATCCAGCCACAGCACAAGTATGGCTGGAATGTTGTTTACGGTCTTCCGAAAGCTCACATGGTAGGAAATGCTCACTTATGCTGTAAAAATGGTGAAAAACATTTTTTTTAAACACCATTTTTTAACAGAACTATCAGAAATACTTTTAACCTGAATTCCTTTATCCAAAGCTAAAAAAAGCCCAACCACTCAGCTTTCTCCCCATATAGATACCTACAGGCAGTGCCGCTCTCAGGATCACGGAAAGCATCCAAAAACACAGCAGTGTGGTTTCCCTGCTGTTGTACGTGGACCACTGTCAGCTCTTGCTTGGCAAGGGAATCTGACGGAGCTCACACCCTCATACGTCAGTTTTCCGGACTGCTCTAACCACTAAAGCTCAGGTTGGGTTGGGGTAAGGCTGATCTCTGCTTCTCCTGCTGAAGCTCATTCAGAGAGGAGGATTAAGCAAGAGGGGGCCCAATGCTCTCTCCAAATGAAAAACTGGCACCTGGGAAGGGAGAATCTGAGTCCTGCTTCAAAGGCTGCTATGGCTTTTTGGTTGAAGTTGGGAGAAGTTCATAAGAAAAGGCACTGCCCTCTGTTAGTCTGAAGATGAAGAAGTGATCTTTGAAGCTTGAAATATGGGTTGAGAACCTCTCCGTAAAGCTGTGTCTTGTTTTCTTAGACCACCAGGATATAACTGATGAATCATGGGATAAAACGCATAAACTAGGGTGGAAGCAGGAATCCAACCCCAGACCCCCTTAATTACAGAAGATACCTTCAGAAATGGGCACTGTGTTACCAACAACACAAAAAGGATTTCCCTGACAAAGGCAAAGGTCACAATCACAGAACAGCCCAGTTGGAAGGGACCTCAAAACATCATCTGTTCCAACCTTTCACGGGAAAGGAAGCCTAGATGAGACTATCTAGCACCTTGTCCAATTGCATCTTGAAAACTTCCAGTGGTGGGAATTCTACCATGTCCCTGGGGAGGTTGTTCCAGTGAATGATTGTTCTCACTGTAAAAAAGTAGGAGAAGAAGAAAACAACTTTTGCACCATATCTTACTTTAAGCCCAAGTTGTTCAGGCTACTGCTTCTTATACCTTAGCTTGCTGATGCTCTGGGTTTCTTTAGTCATTACTACTCTCTCAGATTGCATGATATTTTTGCATAGTATAAATAAGAGAGGATGTTTTCACTCTGTTTTTCTTCAATTGTTCAATTTATTAAAAAAACATTCAGAGTAAGAGTCCTGTTACAAAACACATTAACTTACGCACTCATCCTACTAAAATACAGGAAACAAATAGAAAACAATCCCAAAATGTTCTTTAGGAAGCTACTCTTTTTTTCCTTTTTTATGCCACTGCAGCCTTGGGAATTCCAATATTGAAGCTCTAATAACTATTTTTGCTTTTGAAATTGAAATATAAACATCATGCATGCAAATGGGCACCTAGAACACTGTGGGCAAACCTGGGCAGCGGGTTTGGAGAACTGAACCTTGAGCATGAGCCACAGTTATATTCCCCTGGGTAATCCAAAATGGTGGCCTTGCCCCTGCTGTCCTAGGAGAGGGCACATCCTGCTTGATCTTGCTGGACCACAAAATGGGTTGGGGCTACTGTGCGAGAGGCTGCCTTGAAATGAATCCAAACCGCGAATTCTCTGTGACAGGTTGTGGCATCTGGGTGACTCAGCCAGCCTCTGTGCCCGAGGCTGTTCCAGCCCAGGCTGCGATTTTGTTAACGTCACAATTTAAGTAGACTTGGGTCTCGTTAGTCATGATGATGGACCCCCTGAAGGAAAACCAAGGTGGCATAGGAAATGATGTCAGTTCATTATCGGCTCTGAAAGGGGGATAATTAAATCTGTCTTCTTCAAACTGAGATGACCCTGGTCCTTCAGAAGGGAGCTGGCAATCTAACCTCCAGCAGCGTGCTCATGCCATGCCTCATCACCTCCTAATTTTCACAGCAAAGGCACTACCCCCATCATGTCTCAAGGTGACCCAAGCCATCACCAACAAACAAGATCTCCAGCTGGACATCTATACTAGTGTCCAGTGGACAGCGGCATGCTGGGGGCATTGGACATGTTGGCAGCCCAGATTCAGACATACATAAAACAAATCCTACTTGCTTCACGTAAATATTATCACAACAGCCTGTCAAAGCAGATGGCTCATCGAGCCAAACTGACCAGCTTTATAATACAGAATAATCTTACAGCTACAAGGAGAAAATTTTCTCTGGTTCCAAAATATCCACCCCAGCCTGACACAGACATTGAGAATAAAAAGAAAAATTTAGTAGACAGACTAAACAAAACTGGTAGTGCATTTAAATATTTATATTAACAATTGAGACATGGGTCTCTGTTTTAGTAATTTATACAATGCCTTGGTCCAGTGGTTGGTGGTTTACATATCTTCAGCTGGTTGTACCTTCCGAGGAACTTCCTTAACTGCCCCTGAAACAAGTTTGCTTCCTGAAGGGCAAAGCCAGATACTCGGCACCATGTGTTTATAAGGGTGCAATATGGAGGGAAAAGAAGGAGGAAGAAGAAAGGGAAAGAAATATCTAATGATTTAGTGACTGTAAACAGAAGAGCCCCATGGCAAATTATTTTCTTATTTCTTTAAAAGCTAATTGAAGATACTACAGCATCATGTAGGAGGGTTTGCTGAGTACTTAGATGCTGGTATTAAGGAGACCTTCCAAAGCTGAGCACAAATTGTTCTGCAAAGGCTAACTGCACCCAGCCTCCAGAGATGGTGCTGTTTCCTAAGGGGTTGTCTGCAACAGGGAAGTACATGATTACTGTAGTGGTTGTGCAATGATACCTTAGCCACACTATGTATACTGTATGTGTAGAAACACACATCCGAGAATAGCTGCCCTGGAGACATCCCTGTTCTAGAGTAAGAGCATTCACCAGAGAAGCTATCCTAGAGTAAGAACAGTATTGTCACTTGACACCCAACTTTATTATGGATTAACTTCCCTGTGTACTCTTTTCCTTGTGTGTATATTTTGGGGATAATTTCTGCCCTTTCTTCCCTGCCCTTTCTTCTGGACACCACATTGAAACTGCGGGAGCTCAAAGTGCCAATTTTAGGTACCAGCTTCTCAATGCCATTGCACTCTATAACTCCAGGCTCTGCATCCCAAAATTCTTTTTTCACACTAGGTAGTGGCCACGTATAATCAAGGTATCAGTAAAATTACGGCTCATTTTTAAGTCTACAAAGGTACCTGCCCATTCCTTTAGCCCACAAAGAAGCAGGCATAACGAAGCATAGACATTCATGCCAATGGGCATAAGTAACACCAGGAAGTGAGCCAAGAGATCCTTCTGCTGCTGGGGGAAAAATAGATAATTGTTTTCTTTCCTTTGATAACTTGCTTTCTTTTAATTAACATATTAAAAGTATCATTTTAACACTGTTGACCTAATAAAACTTCAGGGGTAAAAAAGCTTTGCCAGTTCAGTAGGCAGACTTTCCTGGCAGCAACCCTTATAAAAGAACCCAACTCTGTAAAAGGTGATTAATTTGATCAGCTGTGTCTAGCAGTGGTTCAGGATCAGTTAAGAGGTGATATTGTCCTATAGTTCAAGCTCTGGAGCTCTGTGAGAGCCAGGGTCTACCACTCAACATGCCACATCTTGAAAACAAGTTACAGGTTCACTTTATTTCATGCGTAATAAAAAGAAGTCCTTAGGGTTTACTATGTTTTTGTTCAATGTCTCCCACAACACAGATTTGGCTCATTTGTGGGTTCTTTAAACTACCATAGCGCAAAAAGCAAGAAGAATAAAAGCAGTCCCATAGAGCCCTAACTGTAGGAATGGCACTTTTATTCCCTATCAGACACCTCAGCATCTCTAGAAAAAAGGAAGGGAATAGAAATAACAGACACCCATCTACCTTCCAGAAGCACAAAAGAGGTTGGGACTTGAAACAGTGGGCTGGCACTGCATCCAAGTGTTGCTAAAGATACAGAATCATGGGTCACCTGAATTCCTGTGCTCAGCCCTGGACCTTACAGCTCACGCCCTTGTAAGGGCGAGGACCATTCTCTTCAACGTGACTATTTCAGAAGACCTGGAAGAAGCACTCTTTGCAAAGCAGTCAGAAGGGAGGGGAGGATAACATCAGCAACTGCTTCCTTGGCACAGGGGACCATAGGCAGCACAGCTGTTCTTTTTGGAAAGGTCAGAGAGGAAAAAAAAGTGCTGAGGGAGTTGTCATGGGTGGACGGCACAATAGGTGATTCCAGAATAATGCTTCACACAGTCATAAGCTTTTCTTGAAAACATTGCTCAGGAAGCCCAGGTCTGACTAACTTTACAAACAGCAAACACAGCTTGAAAAACAGACATATAAATTATACAATCACTTAGAATCCATTTTCCCTGTTTCTCTCTGATGAAGGAGAACACAGGCATGTCTCAGGGCAAATGCTGCTGCTGAGATAGCCCTAAATCAGCCTTCTTCTGCCTGCTCACAGCCACATCCAGGGAATGTCAGCAGGAGGATTTCAGGCCATACCCATGGCTTCAACTTTCTCCCTTGGCTCCCTTTGCAAGCTGCCTTCCCGCTGCAGGGAAGGTCCATGCAGGGCCAGTCGTCCCATCAGCACCCACAGAAAATAGCAAAACGCTGTCCCCGGGCTCTGCAGGAAGTCACGCACCTTTGGAGGCAAAACACGATCTCAAGGTCGTTTTGAAATCCTGCCGAGGTATGCCCACGCAGCAAGCCATGGCAGCTCTCAGATGGACATGGACTGCCTCCTGTCCTCCTTGGTGCCCAGGGCCTCCCCAAGCAGGAGGATGGGGACAGAGGGAGGGAGCAGTGTCATATGGTGCCAGACCTATCCCGCTCTCAAGCACTGCCAGGAGATAAGGAAAAAACAGCACAGAAGCTTTTAGAATGAAGACGACCCAAACAATAAGCCCTGAATTTCCCTGCAGTTAACAGAAAAAACCCAAACAAACCTGAACCCTCTGCTTCCTTGTGCCCGGGACACTGAGGTGAAATGGAGACATCAAAATGATTCCTACTGCATCCCCATCACTGTGGTCAACCAGAGGTGTGGTGAGAGGGGACCAGGATTCATCCCTAGCCTATAGTTACACTGTTCAGCTTCTTCAGTAACTTATGAGACAGGCAGCAAGTCCATTCACCCCAAACCCCTTGAAGCCTTCTGTGGCGATGTGGATGACCCTTACAAGGACCAGCTTCAACACTGGAGACAAACAGCGACCCTTCTGCACCCTTGCCCTTTAGCTGCAGATCTGACCGTTCAGCAATGGGTCGCTGTTTTATCACCAGTCCTGCTACTCTCCTGAAAACATCCTGCTTCAAAGGGACTTTCTGGTCAGTGTTAAAGTCACAGAGTTTGTGTTTGCCAATGCAGGGAGATAAATTTCAACAAAAAACCCAGGAGAAAAGTCACAGTTTTGTAAGATCTATTGTCATACAGCTACCATCGTCACAAGGGACGGGAAAAGTGGAGTCTGAGGTTTTACAAAGATCCCACACAGGGATGTGTTTTTTTTGGAGGGAGGGGGAGGTTGTCAAAGAGATTGCAGAAGCTGGAGTCCATGACATTTTATTTGTGTTGTTTCAACTCATTCACCCACACGACCTCAAGGGATGTTCTGTTTTTTAAAATTGCTGTCTCTGCTAAAAACTGCATGGTGTGAATCAGTGAATATTTTTTTGGATCTCTACTATTCTATCACTCTGCTATATAGGTGTAAAAACCAGAAGTTTGCCCATGTACGCAAAACCTCAATTTCCTCCTAATTCATTTCAATGAAATTCAAGAGAGCAATTTGCTAAAGTCAATGGAATAGTATCTGTATAGAACTAATTTAAGTGAGGAAAAAATCAAGCACATTGATATTACTCTTTTTGTTACTTCTTCCACCTTCCATAGCTTCCTCTGTCTGAGTACTGGAATAGCAGATAGAGTAACAACTAGAGACGAGGTCCTTGAACAAAACAAATCAACTAGATAAGAGGAATTGAATGATATCGGGGGAGAACTTACGACACCTATTTTCTTACCTTATTTTATTTTCACTGTTTGTAGTGGGTTTTGTAGGACAGTTTGCAACTCTTTTAAGGATTTCAGTCCAGGTGGTAATTTAAATAGGCAGAGGATCAGTTGACAAAACTCTGATTAGATGTCAGTTCTGCAACTGAGCTATTTCATGGCCTGGCTTAACCTATGTTTAGTCTAACAGATAAATGTTTAGAGTTCACCAAGACTGCTGAAGTGAAGTTAATATAAAGAGAGTCTCACCAAACTTGGTCAATCCATAAAGCTTTCTTTGTTTTTAGCCTTCTGCTCCACATGTTTTGCTGAAGTTAAGCTCTGCAGCTTAAATTCACAATTTACTCATATATTAATCCATAAATTCAACATAAGCATAACCAGCTCGGAGTTTTGCAGTGCTGCAATAGTGCAAGGCAATGGAAGACATGTGGCTCAGTGTGCTCAGCATCACTGGAGTTGACCACGAGGGTCCTTGACAGATCAAGTCAGCCAGTTTCTTTCTTTTCCTTTCCTCCTTACTCTCCTTGAACAAGACAAGACACTCAAGGGAATAGCCCTTTCACGGACTATTTCACAGACCAGTCAGGTGCTTGCAGACAAGAGAAGGGAGCAGACAGGGTCTCACCACAACTACAACAAGGAGGGCAGGGCTTGTGCACCTCCGACAGAAGCGCCTCTCCATGGACTGACTGAACTTACTGGCTTCAAGTGACTTCGAAACTATGGATGGGTGATCTCCATTCACCTACCACAGTTAAATCCAGGACCGGCATACTCTGTCCTTATTTGATCTTGACTCTGTGCATTTACTGCAGTGGTTACAATGGAGTCTGTGTCACGAGAGCACCTTATATTTTCAAACCAGTTCAATTCTCCCTCATCAGACAGGAGAAACATGCTGCCATCATGCTGTGCAGCGTTCAAGGCCACGCTTCCCTGATAAGCTTGATCCCTTGGTACTGCTGTACTGAGCAGGGCAGACGTGTGGGAGAGGCAAGAGCAGAGGTATAAAGAAAACAGGAATTGAGCGGAAGCAAAGGAAAGACAAAGATTTAGGGTAGCCAGGAGCAGCCAGGTGGAAAATGACTAAAGAAACCAAAACACAGCCTCGCACTGGTGATGACAGAGACTGAATGAGCATTACAAGTCACGTCAAGGGAACCAACAGAAAGATTCTTATTTAAAGAGTTTCAAACCTGCATTTTCTCTCAAAACATATATAGGACAGAAGCGGCCGATTCACACTTGGCAGGTAGCATCAAGAGAGTTTATGTAACACTGCAAAAAGATAAGCACCTATTTAAGAGCAAACTGTTATTTTTACTGAACACACAAGCAAATCAAACTCTCTCATCACAGACAAAAAACCTTCATGCTGTCAGCTGTGAGTTCTCTTGGTGTTGTAAAGTGCCACAGGGCACAAAATGACTATGGTATTTTTTGCACTGGTTGTCAACCTCTATTTGCTGGAGATTTGAAAAACAGAGGAGACATGAAGCACAGGAAGACCTGAACAACAATTAGCAGACATTAACAAAAAGCAAGGAGACCATCACAAATCTGTGAAATGCATTTTCTCTCTAAGAAAGAGACTGTTAACCTCTCTGCAATACTGAGTTAGCAAAAATATGAGGCATGTAACTAAGTATCTACTGAAGAGGGAGAGGATGGGGAAAGGGGAAAGGGGAAAGGGGAAAGGGAGCTTGTGTTATGAGGTAGGTAGAACAGGACCAAATGCGTTTTGGAAATGTCTGGTATGGATTACAGTTCATCAGCTCTAGAAGAGGGTTGCTTGGTCTCGGCCTCCCTTTATAAATTTCTTTTGTCACTTGGGTCACATTACTATTATTCAAGCCTAGATTACAAAAAAGGCAGATCTGTGGGACTTTGCATTTATTTGCTTTGTCAGCTCAACATATTAAGTGCAAGTTTATAAGTACACTATATATCTTATTAAATGCTCTGTCCTGTTTTGGTCTATTCTCTTCTGATTTATTTTGAACTCAAAGACCATAACTGTAAGTGCCTTCAAACTTACAGATGCTTAGACCACTGGGGAAAGAGCAGAAAAAAGTGAAATGCAGCAACCATTACTGTCCAACTTCATCACACTCATGCCTTGGAAGAATAAAACAAGAATGTACTGGAATTTAATCTCCTCTGAGGGAAGAAACTGGAAACAGCATGTTTGCTAGAAATGATGCATACTCAATCCACTAAAAATCATCAAGATATGCAAAATTTAAATGCAATTTAAAAATGGACACTGAGAAAATTTACAGACACCGCACCAAGGAAAGTACATTTGTCTGGCCATACCCTTGATCCACAACAGCACAGAGCAGGTAGAAAGCAGATGTGGAGAACACAGCAAGTCCCCAACACTGGCGGCTGCGTGGGACGTGCAGGACTCTGCCAGTCCTATGCCAGGGCTCAGGTCACAGCAGCAGGGCACAAGGACGGCATGGATTGCAGTCCCATGGCAGGATCTTTCCAGCATTTCTAGACTGATTTACTGATATTACCGGTACTGATATTTCCATCACAGTCTGGGTTGGGGCAGAGTAGCAGCAACTGGCACTTTCAACTATGCGCATCCCACAACAGATCCCAATGACAACTGTAACTGCAGAAGTGCCAAGAGCAAAAAAGAAACACCAGTGTATACAGACTGCATTTGGGAAAGAATTGTATTCATCCTTTCTCCAGCAGTGCCATCTTCCTGCTGTAATTACAAACCAGACAGTAATGCTCGAAGGAGAGATGTGCCAAATGTTTAAACCAGGACCAGTGGCGAGGGCAAGTCACAACCACCTCCTGGGATTCCCGCTCCCACTGCAAAACCTGTTTGGCAAAGGGCTGTGTTGCAACATGTGCTCTTCATATAGAGTGCTTATTTCTGACTGTAATTTAGCCTCTTGGCAGGAGATGCTCGTACACATCAAGCGAAACAGCCTTGCTCATCCATATCAACCTATACATCCTCATATAGTAGCAGCAGCACAGCATACTCTCTGCTTCCAGTGGTCTCCTGTGGATCACAGGACAGATTTGGTTAATCATGCCCATCTCCTCTCCATGAAAGCCTGCTCCATGAGGGACATTTTCTGGCCTTTCATACTGTTGAGTTACAAAATCCACAAGTGAAGGGGCCTCTGCAGATGCTCCTATGAAACCATTCCACTACTCATTTTACATGGGAAAGAAGGTTAAAAACAGTGAGATATCACCAGTGCTAACTGAATGTTAAAAATAACATACAACAGTAATGCTTATCACGTATGGGAGGAGAAAAGAAAATACCTGAATTACGCTTTCAAAAACAGTACTATCTGTTCTTAATAAAACAGAAAATATAACGAGGCCATCAGTCTACTAATCTTATCAGTTCACTAAGTTCTGCAGAGAAGAGAGGAAAATACAATCCTTAGACCATGTCAGATTCCCCTCCTCCTATATTTAAGAGGTTACTAAATTATTGAAATTCTACATTAAGAATATATTACACACTGTCTAGTGAATGATGGGACTGCAATGCGTAATATAGAGAGAGGTGTAAGCTTCCCAATATGTGCACATGAAATGACTTGCTGACCTGGAACACTTGCTTCCTGCCAATGTGACTTCAAGAGAGTTGAGGAGGGAAAAATAAATCCCAAAGTAATACACTGATGATCAAGTTTTGTAGCTGAAATTTATACCACTAAACACATTTTATTCATTTATTTTACATTATTTAGGTAAATAATATGTAGTGAGTTAGTAGAAGAGCAAATAAAAAATGAGCATGGCTCCAGCAACTGCAAATATCTTGTCTTAAGCTGACTTCATGCCATGTGTCACAGCAGTGTCATGGAGCAAGACAACTCCACAAGGACAGAGTCGTCAATGGTGATTATTTCCTCCTCACCCAGGTACCCATTATACTCAGCTCAGTGTCTTCATAAAAAGAAAAGAGAATGAATACCAGAGTAGATACAGTCAATGTTATGCGTGATCATTACAAATCTGATTGTCTGCCTGCGCTGCTGAGAAGAACAAGACTTTATCAATAAAGTTTGATGGTGCTGCCAACAGAAATTCAACAGAAAGGAGATGGAAACTTCCTAGAAATATGGCTTGACTCGCCCACTGTCAATCTATATTCAGAATCCATTGTCAATTAATAAATTATATGAATGGATAAAGCATGTCCTAGAGAGAGTCCAAGGATTCACGGGCTAAATTCAGTCTTCACCAGCTGCAACTTTGCTGAGGCCTAGGGGTGAATTCAGCTTTCTAAGATGTTAAAAAAAGTTCACATTCTTAATCCCCAAACAGAGTTCAGCTCCAAGCCAGGAATTCTTCGGTGGCAGTGGGGTTTTAGTCACTATGTATGACATGTCATTGACTAACAGATGCTTCCACTGAGGTACCAGTTCAACACAGAGGGACCAGCCTGCACCCTCCTTTTGAAATAGGAAGCCCCCAGCAGCCACATCTATGCTGTCACATGGGCATATTAGTCCAACATTGCCAGTGATGTTACTATAAAACCTCTGCTTTCGTGTCCTGTGCTGTTGGCATCCTCATGCACCCAGTTACTACAAGCACTCAGTCTAGTTCCTGAACGATAGCTTTGCTCATGGAGAAGGTCACAAAACACAGCCAGCTGCTCTGCAGTCTGGGGACCTTGAAGGCAGATTCCCCCAAAAGGTCAAGAGTGTTAAAAAAAACCCAAGATCCTCAGACCTACTAGTCTGCTTCCCTACAGTGAAACAAGCTGTGTTGCAGCTGATCTCAGAACGAGTATTCAGAGCAGGATTTAAGCTATGACAGGCATAAGAGCTCTGCAAGAGCAGTGTTTATCCTCGTGTTGCAGGACAGCCCAGTTCTGCCAGCTTTGTCAGAGAAATAGCTCAAGGAAAAATATCCTTGTCATGCTGCCAGTGCCAGTGCTAAACTAGGTTAATTGTCAGAGAGATGCGGAGGTCGGCCAAACTTGCAGCATACGGCCTGCGTGGCTTAATGTCAGACAAGAAATGAGAGTCAGTTTCTTGTGAGTAACCACCAACTTCCTGCAACTCCCATCACCTCACTCCTTCCTCCTACCCCGCCAGCCCCCCAGTGCTTTGCTCTCTCTGGTCCCCATCCCAACGTGGATTGCCGAGTGTGAAGCAGCCTCTGAGTGGGATAAGGTTTAGCCCCTCCGTGCTCCCGTTACATGGGCAAGGCATGTAAGCACACTTCTTTTGAGCAGCCTACACAATAATCAGACATAACTGAGACATAACTCATTCATGAAAAGAAATCTTTCTGCCAACCATAATTGTTGCATTGCCTTTCCAGCTTGGCAGGGTTTCACTTTTTTTGGCTGGCTCAGGTTTTACTTTTGGCAACAAAATGCATTTGTTGAGCGTGACGCTGGCCAACATCAGCCTTTTCCAAAGGTGTGAGAAGGCTCCAGCCATGAGAAAACATTCCAGCAGAGTAAAAAGTCTAATTCTGAACTCAAGTGTGTGGGGGTAGCTGTGAATGGAGTAAAGGTGACTTTCATGCATGCACAGAAGGAATGAAGCAGAATCTTTCTCAAAGTATAACTGAAATGCCAACTTCTATTACACACAAAATTCCCAGGCAGAATCAACAAATTCTTAAAGCTCTCAAAGGGTTTTTGGTTTCTGGAGCTGTCCCAGACAAATTTATTTCTGCACCTAGAATCACAGTGCTGGGGAAAAAGATGCTAACCAGTAACACTTACTCATACCACGAAAATGCCGCACTCTCTAACCTGGGTTGTGGAACCAGGCAGGATGTGCAGGCGGGAAAAGGTACCGTCTCTGGGAGAGGGTGGCAGAAGGTGGGGGAGAGACCCAGAGCCCACTGTGCTGCTAAGGGGAAAATACTGCATATTTGGCAGAGTGCAATTAGTCCTTGGTCAAAGAGTGACCAGACCCAAAACAGTCACAGTCAGTAGAAACGACTACTCTCTGCTGCACCTCCTATACTAGCAGCATAGTCTGTGTCAAACGCTCTTGAATACAACACCTAATGTACTTAGAAAATTCAGTTTGCACACCTCAACACCACGAGTTTAGATGACAACTCCTCCCGTACTTTTAAAAATAATACAGTACATTTGTAGTTCACCTACATGGGCTTCTGCTTGGGGGCTTTCAGGCCATATTCATACTAACACTTCAAGTTTTACTGTGCAATTCTAAAGGCTGGAAATACAAAGGGAGAAGAATGGCAGAGGCAGAGTCAAGGCATGAGAGAGGAGGGGAATAAACAAAGTTAAGGACCAAAAGAGGTACGAAGAGGGCAGGGTGGAAGAGCAAGTGAGAGGGCTGGTGAAGTGGGGTCAGACATAAGGCAGTGAGACGACAGGCTGGGGAAGTGACACTAGCTGTTGCTGGAGATTTTTTGAAAGATCTCAGAAGTCTGAAGGAAAACCAACTCCTTGGAGGATCTGCTGCCCTTGCAGAGAGCTTGAGGAGAAACAAAGGGGGCCTGAGAGTGCCCAGTGCCTACTGCTTCTCTGCACCAGGGTACATGCTCAGACACGGGGTAGGATAATATCCAGATCAGAAGCTTTCCCAGAGAGAATATTGGAGACAGGAAGAGTCAGGAACCAAGATGACTGTATTTCTTGCTTCCACGCAAGATGTCAGTTTGCCATGTTTCCATCCTGGCCCCTTTGTGAAGCTGTAGCATAGGAGTGAAGCTAATGGGCAGCCCTTGATGCACCTATGCCTTTCTGCTTTAATTCACCTCAGCTCTGCTTTCCCTGAGAGACATCCAATTCTAGTACACTGGAAAAGACCCTTCACATTTTATCTAAGCGTGCTTTGTCCTGGCTATGTAATGCAGATATTCTAAACATTTCATTTATATTTTCATTCAAGAATCTTTCCATTCAAGCCTTGCTTTCCAACACTTCCAGCTTTAATTAACCTCACAGCTTAACTCCAACACAGATTTCCATACATGCAGCTTTGCACAGAGTAAGGAGACCAACGTGTGGCTTTTGCAGTGGACTAACACATGAGCCCAAAAGGCGCTCCAGGCTTACCAATTTTGTCATGAATAATGCGTGCCCTGTGCTCCCCAGCCTCTGTGCAGCTAGTTTCACAAGGACAGACTTGAAGCCAGACATGAGTTTCCCCACAGACTTGAACAGAAATTAAAGTTGGCCGCACAGTTAAGCTTGGTGCTGGAAGTGGGCTGGGAAGGTGCACCTAATAGCTTGAACTAAATTGTTCTTACCATAAAAAAGACGTGCCCAAGGACACTAGAAGACAGCTGGTGCTTACATCTCTTCTTTTTAAATTGAATGAACAGAGAAACTAAGTTTTACTGGCTATTTCAGCCCAAAGTGCTGTTTTGAAATTTAAGAGAGTAGTTGTTGTATAAAAGTTATATGGGGAAACTTGATCCAGTTAATTTGGTGAGATCCCTTTGACTGTTTCACGTAAAACTCAAGAGGGGTAAGAAAAATAGAAGTAATTTTTTGCATGTGGGAGTAGGTTGTGCATTTCACTCTAACAAACAATAGATTTTTTTAAAAAAAGGCTTGATTCAAATTAGTGGGGTGGATCTAGCTGGTGGATTACCAGTAGTGACTAAGGCCAGGAGCTGTTTAATCCTTGGAGAGAAGCAGCACCAGCAAGTGCGGCTGCCACAGGCTCCCCAGAGCTTGACCTGTGCTGAGCACATGCAATGCCCGGCACCCTCCCAGGCACTCGCTCGGTCAGTGCGGCCACGTGCTGAAGGGGGATTAGGTTGGAAACCACTCCACGTTTTCCACGTGACGGAGGTCCTCAGAGGGACAAGGTGAGGTTATTCACCGCCTAGTCTTGCAGTCAGAGTCCTTCCCCTCATAATTTTATTTCTAGGTAAGTGGCTCATTGACGTCAAAGTGCAGAAAACCCTTCTATTGAGAAATATCCTGCTGCACAGGTCCTGCTTTGAAGTGAGAGGGATAGCGATGGAAGCTGGTGTCCCTCGGTGTGATCAGTGCCACCAGGTCCTCACACCCAGGAGAGCCTCCTGCAGTGGCCACAGGCTGCCTCTCCATCCACACACCTTGTTTTTAACTGGGGGGAATAACATACCCTGACTCAAAAGAATGTTTGGGCAAGTATTTCCTTTCTGAAGATATTTTAGATAAGAAAGCAAGCAAGCAGATGCCTGCTGAAGCAGCTTTACAAGGATATAAAGGAGAAGGCATGGACCCTGGACTAGGGTCTCCTCAAGACCCATGTATATCCTTACAATGCCGAGAGCCATCGGGCTTTGTGGCTACATCCCACTGGTTACAGAGGTTTCTTGAGGGAGACCTCACAGATTTCTCTTGTCCTTCTGCCAGCTGTTTCCCTGGGCTTCCCCTCTAGGAGGGAGCACCCTGACTTACCACAGGCTGCTCTTCATGATTTGGCTAAGAGTGAGGACAAGAACAGCATCTGTGCTGAGATCTTTGCTGGGGGCAAGGGAGGGACAACAGGCAAAGGCCAGGGAATTGGTTTTAGTGCAGGTGACAGTGTCAGGAGATACATATTTGCTTGCTGAGAATACCTATAATTATCAGGCCAATAATAGAAAACTAAAAATAGCAGCACCCAACATCTGTCCCATCAAGTGCCACTACCACACATCCACACACCTCTCTTTCTCACCCGCACGGCACCCAGCTGAAGTGCAAAGGTCTGACACAGCCTTTTCCCAACTTCATTTCTCCTCTTCGACTCTCCTAAAATCTCCTCTTTATTTCTTAGATGGATTCCAGAGCCTGCATCTCCAGACGGGCTTTGGGCTATACTGTAATCCCTATTCCCCAAGCCGCTTGTTCCGCACTTATAAAAAAAAAAAAAAAAAATGCCCTCAACTAAAGCAAACCCTGCCAATGCAACACAAATAACCTAACCTTTGTTTGAATGGGGTAGAAGGGAAAAGATGGGCTGTATGAGCAGGACGGCAGTGGAAATCTCAGCACCCTTATTCTTCCTCTTGCACCAGCACCGGTGATGGTAACCACATCCCCCATGGTCCTCCAGCTCTTCCCTTGCCACTCGCACCCCTGCCAGCCCCCTCCTCCTGCTCGGCTCGTATCTCTGGTGGCTGCCAGCCAACAAAATAATGAGTCCTGACTGAGGCCAGTATTTGTACTGGCCAGCAACCAAAGATAGTGTGATAATGAAAAAAAAAAAAAAAAAGTTTTCCACCTAGTATGGTCTAGTGTCAAGCCTTGAGGCAAGTTGTCAGATATGCTACACGTGGCAGTGGGTTTTCAGTTGCCTGTGGGGAAGGATTTACGAAGCTGCCTCTGTGGGGTTTGGGGCACAAAAGGGCTGGAGCAGTAATTCTGTGCCCCTAGGTGCCAGGCTGTCCTGGACACTGGTGCCCATGCTGTCCCACTCACAAAATTTTGCATGATAAACATCCTGCATGCAAGTGCCCGAGCAACCGAGGTAGCAGCCTGTAGGTCATAACATTTGTATAAACTGATTAAACAGGACTGAAAACAGTATTTCTCTTTTTCTTTCAACTGCTGCTATTAGAGAGGACCTTGATTCTATCCCACAGATTAATACGTTTGTGCCTTGTGCGGCATCCAGCAGCAGCCAGAGGCACCAAATACATACAGAGGAGGAAGAGAAGTTCCTGAAATGAGCTCAAACTGCCCAGCACCCTTTTGGATTATGTCAGCCCCAGCATATCCTGCTTCCCATTGTCCCAGCCAGAGACAGAGCGGTGCAGGAGGTCCTGAGCACCAGCACCCAGGGCCAGGTAAAATCCAGGGCTGGGCACCGGGCAGGAGACATGCACCTCCCATTGCTGACACCCGAAGATGCACGTCCAAGCCCCCGCCCACACCCAATCCATTAAGAACGACTGCTGACATCCAGCAAGACTAACATCTCTGTGGGTTAGAAGGCTAAATAAATAAGAGACGAACAGCTACCGTAAGTCGTAGCCCTTTACCCTGGGAGAATCAGTGAACCTGAATTCCCCAAGAAAAGCAAGTAGGCGGTGCCTGCGTCTGTGCTCTGATTAATCTCATCAGTTTGTTTTCCTGGAAACTAGATGTCCCAGATGCCATTGTTTCCATTATAAGTGTTCATCTGCTCTGTTTTGAGCTTGATTGCTCCTGTAGCCTGCTTGGCTTAACTGTTTTTTGTTTGGTGGTGGTTTGGCTTTTTTTAAATTAATGTTCTTAAACAAAATGCCAGTAAATTAAAATGAGGCAAAATGAGCAGCAACCCTCAACACCAGATTTGTTAGATGTTTAAAAACACCTATGACGTACAGAAATCCTGAGCTGTTGTACGCAGCGTGACTAAATTATTAATAGTTGCCATGCATATCACACAAGAATTTCAAAAGGGGACTTTGTGTTTCTGCAAAACACTGCTATTTTCGTCTGACAGTAGAGACAAAATCATTTGGAAATTAGTCTCATTGGCACTAATCACAAGTGTTACTAACATTCCCACTGTAGGCACAATACAGTCATTTTTCATTTTCGAGCAGAATTAGCCATTTCATTCATTATCTCAAGATCTTGAGAGTTTACAATTTGTTAAAATACAAACAAAACATAATTAATTAAAACATACTGGAACAAATATCTATTTCTAGTCATAAAAGCCCTATTAACTAGTACAATAACATTCAAACACAAATTAAACTAGCATCATTTACAGATGATACCATAGAATATTTGTTTTATGGGTTGGAAAGATGAGCTATGGGGTAGTTTGAGGTGTTTTGTATTTTTTTTTTTAAACATGAAGATATATGAATGGATTGCTACATTTAAATTTGCATTACAGAGAAAATAACATTCTGCTGTGGGCAAAAAGAGAAATATGGGAAATATCTTTCCTGTCTCAAGTGAATTATTTCTGGTGAAAGGCTTCTCAGCGTTTTGCTACAGGCAAGCAGCTTTACACACAGAACATTATGCATATACACACAGAGAGCACTCTACTGGGGGTGTCTATCCTGATGCCCTCCTCTATGCCCCTGCAAAGCTATTTATGGAAAGTAAAGAAAAAACACAGATTCAGAAATGGCAAAAAACCCACCCCCAAACCCAAACCCAACAACCACCGAAAATGTCGGCACAGAAAAGCAAATTGATAAGGAAAAAGGCAGCTTCACTTAGTATGTCTCAGCTGCTTCCAAAGCAGAAAGCAATGGGGACGTACTGCTATTATTAGCCCTCCGGATGGGAAGCAGCTAGTTCGCAGCACGGTTTGAAGCTGTTGGCAAGACGTTGCTGAATTTTCTTCACACATACGCACACACACAGACACACAGGCAGACAGACAGACCCCCCAAAACGCTTGTGGCGAGCCCATTCCCACTGCTCGGGTGAGACAGACAGACAGAGAGCACGACGCCAGCGCGACCGTGCGTACTCACAGCTCGGAGTACAAGAAGTGCAGGTTGCCCACATTGTCTATGTAGTTTGCAGGACTTAGCCAAGGTAGGACCAGTAACAGGAGAGCCTTCATTTTCAGTGCAGGGCTGGCACTGCTGCTAGGTTTCCTCCTTCCCACTGTTTCTCTGTGCTGGTGGGACACACAACGTGAAGCTTTTGTGCCAGCCAAGCCCCTTCTAAGCGAGCCTTTCCATTTCAACGCAATGGTAGCACATTATGAATCGAGCTTAAATCCCTTAAACGAAGCTACACTGCAAAAATCATTGACCTGTAAGAGGATTATTCGATCTGACTCTCGGATGGGTAGACGTGAGGGTTTAGGGACAGCACAGCGTGGTTGGCGAGACAGTGACTTATGCTGCAGAGGAGAGCGATGCTCGGGGAAGAGACCTGCCTCCTGCAGGATTCAGAGTGGTTCTTCAGAGGCAGCTGGTGCGTTTACATCACTGCCCACAAGCAGATGGGTTACGAGCTAAACTGCATCACGGAAGGGTGTAGCTGTCTGACAAGGGGGGAAAAAAATGCCCCCCGTGGAGTTTTGAAGCAGGCGATATCAGAAGACCACACCTTTTTAAAGTAAAACACCACAAAAGATCACAGCCAACTGCTGGCTGTTTGCATCTCCGTCTGAATTCCCCAAATCCAGTCAGATGTTTTCGTGCAAACATAAATCATGTAATAATCCACGGACATGTCTCTTCTTGGGTTTTTTTTTTTTGAAGGATGCAAGAGCTAACATTTTAAATAAGGATGCTTTCAATGGACTACTCCATGGCAACCAGCGTTTAAAAAAAAATAAAGTTCTCTCATCAATTACAAAGCATAAAACAGCAAACTCACCTTGTCCCATCAGTGACCTTGTCTCTGATCAGGGCAAACTTTCATTTTCTCGCCGAGAACCAGGATTGGTCTGAGCCTGAATCATGCAAGAAATGTGAGGACTGCCGACTGCCCTGGTGACTCTAGCGGAGTCTACTTTAATTTATTCACTGAGAACACAGATCACGTTCAGTCGAGATTTCAGATGGGCTCTGAGCCGTTCTCACCGCAGGCACCGGATTGTTTATGATTATTATTTTATTTTTTTTATTAGCAAAGTCACACACTTTCTCTCCCCTCTACTGATTCACTGGAATTAAGGAGAACGGAGACAGCTCAGTCTGCTCAGTCTGTGCCTGGGCATGCTGGAGCACAATGTCCTTCTCGTCTCCTGCCCTGCCATGAGCTGGAGGTGGGATGGCAAGAGATGTTCCTGCATTTCTGAGAATTAAATTAGGCAGAGGTATAAGATACCTTTGGTGATAATTAATTAGTGCTGTGCTTAAAAAAAATAATGGTACTGCACAGTCTCTGCAAGCACAAGGTTGCAGAAGTCCCCCTTTAGGGGTCACTCAGAAAGTTCCCTCCTAATTCTTCCCTCGGGTGGGAGTGCCAGTGATGCTGCACTACTCACCCCCTGGAAAGCTGAAACCCCCAGCAGCAAAGGTTCCCTGTGATTTCCTACTCCCTAGCCTCTGCAGTTATAACCATACCTTTGGCCTTAAGGTAACTCAGCCCTCCAAACCGTCCTGAGAGGAAGGAAAATCCATGTCATGAGTGGTAAAGAAGAAGCTGCCCAGCCTATGGAGCACTACCTTGTACTGCACTACCTTAGAGGCTTTAGGGTTTGATGAGAAGCAAGACCACTGCTCCATCTCTCCAGTCTTCTGCTCCCTGAGTTTGCAAAGCCAGGACTTAGTGGGGGGAGCCTGCCACTGGGGAGGAGGGACAGCAAGAGGCTGTGGAAACATGTTACTAAGCCAATTCTTCCTACCCCTGGCTGGGCTCAGGCCAAGTGAGCCAGAAGCGTAGGATCTTGAAGATCCTGAGGGGAAAATCCAAGCCATGGACATTCAATAATAAGAACTGGAATAAAACTTACCAGGCTTTTACAGGACCAAAGCATGGTTTACAACACTGCAATTCTGCAAGGTATGTCTGTGAAGGGTATTTTTACTACTACCTTAAGGAGAAGAGACCAAGACACTGGAATGGCTTGCACATGTCCATGTAGGAGACTTGACACTAGAAATCAGGAATTGTGCTAGTTGTGTGGCTTCTGTGTAAAAACCAATATTCCAATTTGCTTATGTATTGTGTGGGGTTTTTTTCCTGTTAGTTTTATGGCCATAGCACCATCATCTCAAAAATATGAAGACAAAAAGGAGGATCTAAAATGCATTGAAATCAGCTATATGTATGGCAAAGGGAAAGGGTATTTGCACTAAGGGCTCAATATTTTGTGGCTGAAATCTATAGAGAAACATAATGTCAGTGATAGCAACTCACAGCAGACTGTCAGTCCCTTTACCTGCATTACTACTGAAATTAATATTTGAGGCCTGTCAGAGAAGTGCTGATCAAAGGTAGAAAATTATAAGTAACTTTTTGCTAATTTTTCCCCTTAGCAGCAGAAAGCTAACCTTGCAGAGCACCTCTGGCCTGGGCTGGAGACTGCTGCCACCACCTCTTACTCCATGAGACAGCAGCACCCTAAACAGGGAAAGCCAGATCCAGAACTGGGTGGGCCAAGGGCGCCCAAATCCACAAACACTGAGCCTCTATCATGTGAAAAGTGGGCTCTTGACCTTTGCAGGGGGTCAAGAAGCCCTTTGCTAATGGTTTTTTTCAGTTTTAGTAATGTGAAACGGTCCCATTTTTTAGTTGGTTAAACCACCGTAACTTCAGTAAATATCTTCAGTGAATAAATTCCTCATGAGAATCCAGGTGCTTCAGGAAATGAGGTCTCCAGTTCAAATGGGGACGTGTTTGAATGGCAGGCTGCAGACCTATTTCCAGTTATGGGCTTCAAGACCCTGAAGCCTGCAGCCATGTGAACACACCTCCGTGCTCTGGCTCGCCAGCCTGCTCACCAGGGATGCTCTGACCCTCAGCATTACCACGTCTGTGCAGGAATGTCCCCCCAGCAGCAGTCCGGAGTGCTGCACTGGTCGCCCGGGGCTTCCTCCTCAATGCACAGGCAGAAACACACACCTAGGAATGTGACTCACACCTGCAAACTACAGGGGAAGCCATTTCACTGGACACCAGCTACAGGCCACAAAAAAGGGCATCTTTTAGACCTCAAATCTAAGATCTCCTCAGATCTGAGGTGCTGTTACCTGGACTATGCCAAAGCACTTGTCTGCCATCAGAAATCACAGCCCTGAATGTATCTCTTTTTACTCTTTTGAAAGGAAGGCAGAAGGCAGAAGATGCAAGACAAAAGCAGCAGTACGTGCTTTTACCGTGCAAAACAGAGGATCATTCATCATCAGTTCTCTCCTTGCAGATGAACTAAACTGCTCCCTGGAGAGGGTGTCCTGGCCACCAGGAGAGGTAAGCCTGGAGGGGGAGTCCAGCCAGGGAGCAATTCCACACTGCCTCACCCTGCGAGCCCCACAGTGCGGTGGAATGGGTAAGTGCGTGCTCACCTGGAAGAAAGGAGCACTCGGCTCCAAAGACCAATACCAAACTGGAATATTATTTTCTGCTCTAGTTCTCATATAGGTCATTTGCGATTCAAAAAAGGACCGAAGAAAGGGCAATTATAAAACCCTTAATGTACTACTAAAATATTTATGGTAGCTCAGCTTCCCAAAACTCACAGATCTCTTTGGATGACTAAATACACACTTCCATTATGCAGCTAACCACAAGGTATCTATCTGCCTAGAACTGCTAATGATGGTATGAAATACCTTGAATGCATTTGATTCTAAAAAAAGAGTGAGATATCATCATACAAATGGACTAAATTCAGCTCTAAATTAATGATACTGTAGGTGTTACTTGGGAGTGAAATCAATAAATCTTTCTTTACATTAACTATCTATTTTAATCAGCATTAATTGAAGATTTTTTTTCCTCTCCTTAAGAAAAAGAGTGAAAAAAAAGGTCTATCAACAACAACTTACTGGGTTTGGAAATGCTGTTCAAGGTGACCGCGTTGCACGACCTCTGAGCAGTGTTCTGTGAAAGGGCAGCTAACCATTAGCTTGTCCAGGAGGTTATTCACTAGTATGCTGGACTTTCTGCACGTCTGGAGAATCACAAGATTGCGGTCCATGGGGCAGAAGTCTTTTTCCACAAGGAAGTTCGTAAGGCAGGCTGCGCAGAAGGTGTGACCACAGAGCGTGTCTAACGGCTGAAGCAAAGGTTGCAGGCAAATGTGGCATATCAGATCATCATCTACTTCTTCGGTGTAGCTGTACAAGTGGTTTTCTTCTGGTAAATGTGCTTGGCCACAGGTGACACAGAGCGGCGGGGAGCTACCCTCCATTTCTTCTTCTTTCTGGCTCATAATCAGAATTGATGCAATTCAAAAGAGGGCAGATGGGAATACCCGACCTGTTTTCTATTTGTGAGAGCCGCAGCAAGACTTGTGTGCCATCAGATCTGTGGGGAAGAAAGCCAAAGGGTTATGTTCTGGATTGTTTTCTCTTACCGTACTTACAGTATGTATCTGGATGTGGGGTACTCTAGCAGGTAGCAGGGAAGGATTGCATCTTTGGGATGGGAGGGTGAAGCAAAGAAGGGGGCAGAAAAAACAAAAAGAGAGTTAATTCCAGGGACTTCTTTTCTCTTAAATCTAGCTCAATTTACACAGTTACTCTCACTATAAAGAAAGCTACCAAAATAGGGAGAAATACTACAGGGATTTAATGGTTGAACACCTTAAATTAGCATATAATTGCAGTTCCAGTCAGCTGATTTTGTGGTCACGTTACTTCTGCTGGAAAAGCAGCAGCATGTGTAGGCAAACATTGCAAGACTGTGTGCAGAAACATAGGTAAGAATAATGGTTACTGCCCAAGCTGCCTGCTAAGGACAGCAACGGAGAGCAGCAACTTCACCTAACAAACACACCCAAGCATACAGACACTGTACACGCAGCCAGGAGGAGGACAATTTGGGTCATGAGGATTTAGAGCTTGGGACCCTCTAGACCATCCCCATCCCACAGCAACAATGGACCTGGGACCCTGCATTCAAAGCTTGTCTGCTTATGCCCCCATGGCACTGCTCTGGATGCCTCAGGTCAAGCAGTTATAACCATCTGCACCAGCATAACCAGTTCAAAACTTCCCGTTTTACTTCCCGAAGTACCAAATACCTCACACACTGAAGTGAAGTCCACAACACGGTGCTGAGTACTATGTCACTCAAAATTAGGCCTATTCCCTTCATAATTCGTGTTACAGAAAGCCAGTATGTCCCTAACTATAGACCCAATTAGCTCTGGCCAGAGCACCTGCCTGCTGGTATTTTAAAGATGTAAACTCCGTGGCAGCAAAACTGAAGAATAATTTGTAGTTTTTACTTGATGAACCCCGACTGCTTGTTGGAGCACTTATGTCTCATTACATCTGTGCTTATTTTGATATACCGCTTTGAAAATAAAGATGAAGATATAAAATATGCAATGGCCTAATTACTACTCTTGCTTGAAAATGTAAATCTTACTTGCTGCTCTGCCGCAACACTGTACCCTTGCTTCCAGCTTGACTTAATTTGCTGAGACAATGTGTCAGCCTCAGACACACACGTTTGAGGGCAAGGGAGGGAAAGAATAAAAAAAAAAATCTGACCATGACAGAGCACATTTTCATATAAAATAAAATCTTATTTTTATGCAAAGTTCATGGGCTCTAAACCTGAGAAATTAAACTTTATCAGGACAGGTTTTTTCCAACATGAAGGTAAAATGATAGCCCTACTAACTCTAACCAGATGCCTAAATGTCAAACATTCACTTTAATGCTTTGCTAGATCCTATTCTTATGTAGTAATTATGCTAAGTGGCTATATAATAATATTTTTTGTTTGCAAGGGTAAGTTCTGCATAAGCTCTGTCTCCTGATTAGCAGTAGCTTCATCTGAATTAAAATCATCACCTATTAGAATTCTTGCAAATATTTAAAATACTTTATACTGTGGCAGATGTTTCCTTTTGTAAAAATATTAAGCAGAGCTTTATGAACAGCTCTTTGCAAAGAAACGAACATCTTTCTAAGTGCAGAATACAGCTGCACCTGCTACCTTAACATAGGAATTAAAACCAGTATTATTTGGTTCTACTAAGGTGACACACAGCAAAATGAAACAAGAGAAAAGATGATCATGAGGCTGAGGTGGGGACTGTTTGGCCAGTGACTCCTGGTAGATAGCTCTTAGCCAACTTCTTAATGAAGCTAGGTGGCCACGAGCTGGTGTTTGATCTACCAGTAGCTTGTGTTTCGCAGGGTGAGAGGGAGAGCGTTCAGCTGATCTCCGCTCTCCTCGCTCACAGAGGGAGCCCATCTGAAATCAACAGGGCCACTTGCAAGAACGGCAATAGGCAGCTTGGGAATTTGTGGGATTGTGGCCTCAAAAATAGCCATAAAATTAATTAGAGATGAATAAAGCATGACAAAAATAGCATTGGTTTATGAACTTTGTTCTTTCCTACAGTTTTGAAATGCCTTACACCCGGGGCAACCAGGGGAGCGGGCAATATCATGCTGTTTCTCCACTCTCCTGCCACATCCTTTTCATAGCATCCTAGAATCATTGAAGTTGGAAAAGACCTTTAAGATCATTGAGTCCAACCATCATTTTGTACCAGCACACACAGGTAGACCCACATGGGTGCTCTCCCCATGCACCACGCACCAGAATACACCAACTGCAACGTTTTGTTGCCTCACGGATGTTCCCAAGGACAGAAACTCTTGCTTCCTGCTGGCAGGAGACCCAATGCGTGGCTCCCATCAGCGAACATGCTGAAAGCTGGACCTGAAGCCCTGCTCTGCGGCAGGAGCAGCCCGCAGGAACAGGAGCATGGGCATCTGAATGGCCCCCTCCCAGCCTCATGCCCTAACCCTGAAAGTACCGCTCCTCCGCTCCCACATGCACAGCACGTCAACTCCCCCAATACAAATTAGGTACAACTGGAAACAGTGCTACAGCTCCGAAGCGACTACAATTATTTCTGCAATGACAATAGAGAAAGAGAGGCATCGCTGCCCTAAGGCCATGCTCTGCTGCAGCAAAAATGATGAGAGAAGCCCCAGTGGATGCAAAGCCAGATTGTCCTGGCCACATTACAGATACTCGTTATGAACCTGACATACTAATAATGCATTGCTAGTGAAAAAACACAGGTGTGGGGAGCTGTACCTGAATTTTACAACATTTACATAAATTACAAATACTTGTTACAGCACAGGGAAACAAAACCATCTATGTTAATTAGTAACAGGCATTGAATTTTTAGAAGGACTTAATTCAAGTCCTATGGCCTCTATTATTTAGAAAATTTAGACAAGATAATAACATAAATTTGGGGGGGGGGAATAAAACTCTATCAGCCTCTTCTGGCTAATCTGGTCCATGTTCACCCATGATGAACTTTCTTAAATTGCTAGACATATCAAGCAATGAAATGATTGCCAACTGTCTTTGGGAGGTGATTATACCACCAAAGGAGTTAACGTGGAGGGTGTGAGATGGAGTTGTTGCACAGATTTGGTCAGAGGCAGACGTTGTTTGCAATGTTTGCAGTCATTTGTATTTATAACATTTATGTGCTGTCATAACAAGCTACATAATTAATTTCATGTCCTTTTAGGAAGCTTAAAGTCTCAGTTCCTCTTGAACAACGTAGAAGAAAGGGAAAGGGAGATTTAAACTTGACCTGCTGATAACCAGTGCATATTTTTATTTCTTCTATTAACTATGAATAATAAAATACACTTTGAGCAAGGAACTGTGAACAGGTAGATGGTAAACCACAGCTAAGTGAAAAAAAGGCAATTATTACCTGTCTGAACATCTCTTCTTCAAGGCCTGTGCTTGTGGGAGGAGGAGAGGTGAGAGAGAGGGGAGGAATCCTACGTTCATTTGCAGTTGGTGTCAACACCACTGGGCGAGGATGTCACTTTGGCAGTCTCATGCTGGCTTACAGCGAGAGCCATATTGTCAGGGACTGGTTGCTGCATGGATGATTGGCAGGAGGAGCTTTTAGAGGTGGTGGTGGTGCCATGCCCAAGAAGACAACACCAGCATTTACTGCTTCGCTGCTGTACAGGAAGTTTTCAACAACTCAGGTCCCAGATTTAGCATAGTTTTACAGTACCTAGCACAGCTTGGCTTAGATAAATAAAATTAAATACTGATTTGTAAGAATTTCACAGTGTTGTGACACTGCAGTAAATCAAGCTCCAGTCCAAGACAGAGACCTGAAGCACAGGAATATGGTGCAAATGATGAAGGAAGAACATTGTCATCCTGGATATCCATACTGCCAAGCTTTCAGCCACAAGCTGGGATGAGAATGGTCACATCAGGGCATGAAATAACCCCCAGGGCTGTGACCACAGTGAAAGCCAGTATCATGGTAACACCTTTACTTTAAAAAGTTACTCAACAGACTGCACTGATTTGAAGGAGTTTGCACCTTACAAGTCTTCACTGCTTAGGAATTTGCAGCCACCAGATGCATTTAAGAGAATAACAAAAAAACCCCAGACAAAAAGCATGGGCGGTAAACATGGAGAGTAGGTAGAGAGAACACCTTTCATCTCTTTGCACAGTCAAGCCGATAGCTGTCCCATCCCAATGAAACATTGAACCAACCTTAAGCTTAAATCCTGACTTACCATCACAGTTACACTGGCAGCAGTGCAGCAAGAGGAGGGCTCGCTGAGCAGAGCAGCAAAGCCCCACTGCCTCCGCCCAGCCACAACATCAAATATTAACCCAGCAGTTCAGGAGGCTGCACTTGGAAGTAGCGTGGCACAAAATGGAAGAAGCTTCAGGTAGCAAAAAATGACTAACCAAGGCTAAAAGAGAGAGAATTAAGTGATGAAAGATAGTGAGGAAACAGCTAACACAGGAAGGAAAAAAGTAGATGCCTAAATGTCAGAGAAACAGTGACACGGAGCCTGGAAGGGCAGAAACAAGCTTAAATCCCAAATGGTGAAAGACAAGGCAGTGAACGGGCATCACTGGAAAACAGAGTGACACAGATGAGCTGCAGAACAGGTAGATTAATTTAGCTCCAGTAATGCTGAAGTAGCATGGCTTGGGGTTAACAAAATTCTCAGTCAGGGGAAAGGGTGGCCAGCATATGAATGGAACATGAATTCTGAACAGTACAGTAAGATCGTGAAATATTAGTTGGTTTTTTGTTTGCTTTGGTTTTCTGTGTATTTAAGTAACACATTTTATTAATGCTCTTGTTTTATTTTTGGACTCCAAGCATGTGCATAACAAATCCTGCATCTGCTGATTAAAAGGGGTTGCCTTTTCATGCTCTGTTTCTCTGCCACACAACCCTGTAGGAGGTAGAGGTACTACCAACAGAGCTCTTGTGCTCTTCTTAGCTGGACTGTGATAACAAAGCCGTGCTGCATTCTTCCCCCAGACCCTGCATGGGCTGTTATCTCCTACAAGTGTGCATCTCAGTCATAGCCATCCTTTTATGTCATTCAGCATGGCACTGTATGGCCAAAGGGGCTGGTCTGCAGGCTTGTAAGGAAACTGCTCTGCAACAGCAGCATTGCCTGCTGCCAAGTAAAGTTAGAAGCTCATTAGTCTTCCAGAGATGCTTTTACCCGGCCTTCCTTTCACCACGCTAGCTGTGAGCATGCTGCAACCAACATCTGCCTTTCTTGATACTCACCTTGTTTTGCTGAGAGCCTGGCGACTGCCATCTTGCTTGTTAATGTTAAAAAATACCAACATAAGACTTCTAGGAGACTTGGCACCTTTCACAGTCACAGAACTAACTCTTTAATGAAGCCTCAGCCCAGCTGCCAGTGGCTAGACATGGGCAGGTCAGGAGATGTGGGCATTGTCCCCATCTAGTGGCTCACCCACACTGGGGAGAAGAGTGGATCACAACCAGAAGGGAGCAGAGGTCTTCCTTCACCCTCAAACAAAAGCACAAACCCCTCAGGTTATGCAGGGTTAACTGTGACAATACTCAGGAGAGCATAGCCCTTACTACTCCTGTGAGAATCCAGGTTACAAGATCACTCCACCAATTTCATATTCAGGGTTTTATAATGAGGCATCAGGTTGAATGCTTATACAAAACTATTTGCCATCAGTTAGAGAAATTTTAATGCTGTTTTAATTTATTGTCTTGCATCAAACTGTCTTACCTGGTAGCAAGCCTCCCAGCTTTCCCGTTACTGTGTTTTGTACCACTAACTGCTTCTCTCCAACTGAAGTTTTTTTATGAATTACGTTGACTTTACTGTTCAAGGTAGTACTTATTTTGGAGGCCATCGGGCAGTCTGCTTGTTTCAGAATACTAGACAACAGTTGTGGAAAACATTATAGTGACCCATACTCCAGTAATACATATTACACTGTATTTTACATCCCAAAAGAGAGTGATTCACATTCCAAAGATCTGGCTAAAAAAATATCATATAATAATTTGCACCAACCTTGGCATAGCTGTACTAAAGGCCAAAGGAGTGAGTCAGTCTGCCTAGATTTGAAACTTTGTTCAAAGGAAGGTTATAAAACACTAAGGTACCTAAAACCTTATCATCATGCCTTAGGACCAGCATTCCCCCTATGTATATCTTTTTCTCTCTTTTTTTTTCCCCTCCCCCCTTATTTTTTAAATCTGTCCTACCTGTAGAAAAGTCACATTTTCTTTCTGCCTGAGGTGTAATCAGTAGCAGACAATCTCTAGTGGAGATTTGTTATGGGCAGAGGTGAGATGCATACCTCCAGGTAAAAAGCCAGTAGCTGGAGAAGAGTTGGGGTTTCCAGAGATATTGATTTAGCAGATAAGAATTCAGCTTGACTTTTAAGTATTTAAAAGTTCAGCACATCAGTACAGAATGTCTCTGAGACAACAAACAGGAGCTCCAAAACCTCTCCTCTGCCTGGCCCCAGCTTTAAGACGGTTGGTTTTTCAAAGTTATTATTAGTCAAAAAGTCCTTCTCAGAGCTTATAACAATCAAAGCACTTTGCAGAGCCTTTAGTGATGAAAGGCATTTCCAACTGAATAGAAAAATACAACAGTACAGTACAGTAGGTGAATAACCCCAACTTTTTAAGTTGTAGCTCAAGCTGTGAAACCTAACAGAAATGTCATACTGTGCCTGCACGCACAATAACTTCAAAACCCAGAACCAGATCGTTTGAAAAAAAACAGTTTTCTCTGTGGCTCATGCTGGAATTTACAGAACAAACCAATGCTGGAAAAAATTTTTTGTTGTGGAATTATGTATCTGAAATGTCTGTTAGGAATGTATGGAAATATATTCTGTTTTTACTTCTGTTTCTCTCTCGCACGCCCACGCAAACCTGAATTGCTCTTTCTGATGATTTCATGGATACGAAACTTTGCTCAGCATGTTAAAATGAAAAAAATCAGCCCAGAAGTAATTTGAGAATATTAGGAACAGCTGGACAAGATTTAAGTGAAGAGAAGATCTGAATAAGACAGTACATATCCGCAGCTTAACCCACCCACATGACAAGGAACACGTCCTGTGAATGAACTCACCTTAGCAGAAGGTAGTATTTCTGAGAAGACTTGTTGCTGGCATGCCTCTAGTTGTCAAATACTATGTTGGTTGAGGTAATAATTTCCATTTCTTCCTTTTTTCAAAGTTCAGTAAACCCAGACTTGGACCAACAGCTTATGTCAGAACTACAAGCTTAGACTCCAAGTGCAAAGATGAGTTGTAGCAAAATGGCGAGGCTGTGGGTAACTGCTTCCCAAAGGCACGCTGTCTACCTGCTCAAAGGAAGTCAATCATGTGGCCAAAGCAAGGCTATGTGAGCAATTATGATTGACTCCTAAAGGGCTTCCGAAACATATGCTCATCCTAATTGACATAATAAATGCCATCTGCATTTCACATACTAAATTATAAAATTGCATGGCTAGTTATGTAACAAAAGGTGCGTTACCGCTCTGATTTGGCTGATTGCTCCGGCTGACTTTGGCAAGACTGGCAACCTCACAAATACCACAAGCTAGCTTTCAGCCATTTGACCAAATGACAAAACTGTATTTGTGTGGCTGGACAACCGCATGCCCCAGCTGCCTTTCGAGATGCTGGTAGCTAGGAATAGGTACAACAGTCCATTCAGACTTCATGAGGGAGCGCACCCCCGGTCCTTGCTCCAAGTATGTCTGGTGTGTCTCTGTGATGGGGGATGTGTGTCTGCCCACCCTTCTCCTGTGTTTCAGAGCAAGGAAACGTGGACCTGAAGACCACTATGGAGCTATGGGGTGCTCCAGCCAGGTGCTACTCAAGCCAGACAGCCTAGCCCCCCAGGCATGTACAGACCCACACTGGGTATATCGCAACAGTGAGACGTTACACAAAAACCTTGCTGCTGCAAAGTAAAGTGCAAAAGTTGGAATAAAATGCATTTGCTATAAAATAAAATAAAATGCTCTGCACCTTCAGCATGAATTTGGTTCCTGACATTAACTCCATGACACTGCTTCTACCCTGTTTCCTAAAGAAACAGGGTAGTTCTGCACTTGTTCCCTCTCTCTGTGAGTCTCTTTGTTCTTTCCTGCTCTTTTGCTCCCCAGTACCTTTTGAATCCATTTTTCAATTTCAGCCCACTCTGACAGAATGGCAGAAGTCTCCATATACATTAAATTATCACAATTAGCATAAGAATAGGTGACGGGGTAGGAGAGAGGAAAAAATTTGTGTTCCCACAAAAAGCAAGACTGCAGAATGAACCCAAACCATACTGCATATCAACGAAGACAGGCAGGAAAAAGGAAATAAGCATAGCCAGCCCTCAAGAAAAACTGATGTTGGAGCTACACCATATTAGACAAAGCCACAGAGAGATAGTGTTCCCTATGTCTTCTGCCCACTGAACCCTGATATGTAATCCAAAAAGCTTGTTCTCTTTCCCTTGCCCACTTCCAGCTTCCATGCCTTACCGTGCACAGCAGGACAGGCACTGAGACGGCCCATACTGTCAACAGAGGTACCCACCTGAACAAAAAGGTTTCTCCCTAGGCATGTCCCTTGCTTTCTGGCTTCCTAATGAGTGGATGCACTTTTTACTACATTCCCAAGGCCAAATGTACCTAGACCTCTTTGAGAAGAGAAGACCCCTTCCTCCACCATGTATCGTTCAGCTATTCTCTGAGTTGGCCTAGCTGAAAGAGCACAGCAAAACTCCCCATGACCCTGGTCCATCAGGGGGAAAAAAATGACCCTCAACATGACTGCAAGCTGCTGCCAGTATGTAAGGGTAAGCGGCTAGGGGGGTACTGGGGAGCAGGGAGAAGGGGTTGATCATGCCTGGGGTAGATGGAAGGCACAGCTGGATGGTGGCACCCTGGTTGCCAGTGGTGCCTGTTTAGTCTCAGAGAACACTTGCTTGTCCTGATTAAAATCTTTTGCTCAACATGCTTTGACGATTCTGTGTCTTCAGACAGCAGGTAAGTAATCTTGTTGACTTCCTGATCTGTCAGAACAAGAACATTTACCACCCCCCCCCCAACAACTCCGCCCTCAGCACCCTCTAAAACGCTTTAAAGTATCTTCTATCTTTTTTGTGGTGCAAACTCCACTGTGATTTTGCAGGATGACATTTATGCTGGTAAGGATGAAGAACAATGTGCCCAACTCACTTGCAGCTTCATGACATGTGAGTGGCTCAGCCAGTGCAAATGCATCCCAAGAGCATCTGTACGTCCCCTGTTAGATGTTCGCTCCGCAAGGACAAACACAACACAACAAAACTGCTTCAAGAGCTACAGCATCTGCATGAACAACCTGGCATGCAGACCATGTGTCCTCCGTGCGGGCCTGCTCTACTTAATTTTAAAATAACAATGCAATAGGCAGAGCAAAATGCACGGGAATGTGAAAACCTTAACATAATACAGCTTCACAGTAAGTCTTCATGTCTCTTCACAAGCCTCTACCAGGGCCCCAAGTGGGTCAGCGGGGCAGGCAGGCGATGCTGCCTCTCTGTCCCCTCAGCGCCAGGGGAGGGAAGAACTGCTGAAGAGGGAACGAAAGGGCAGGGGCAAAAGCACCATGGAGGACTTCTCCCCCAGAGGATGTTGAAGCCTTACACCTCACCCTGCCGCCCCAATGGCCATGGTGCCCGCCACCCTCAGACCACACAGCATCTTCTCGCATGTGACCATGAGATAACATTTAATAACTACAAAGTGCAGAACATGTGATGGATAACCCTGCTAATAACACATCATAAAGTAAGCTGTGCTTTAATTACACTGTGCCTTTACAACTGCTCCTCTGATCCAGGAGCCTCTTAACGCCTGACAAACTACTTAATGAGTTCTCACAACACCCTGTGGGGACCTTTTCTAGGAGCAGCCTGCAGCATGGTTAGGTGAGCAGGGGAAGGGGCAGCTGGCTGCTCCCATGCAGTGGGACCAGGCTCCTGTGATGCCGATGCCCAGCCTCCATCACAAGAGTCCTCGTGCAGCAGCGTGGCCACAGAGATGCTCTCAGACATGATCTGAGGGAAAGCCCTCACAAACTCTTGACTTCTAGGACTGCATCCTCTGCTTTATGAGCATGCACCCACGACGGGGAAGGCAGCAACCTGCAGCAACTGGCTCCCCTGTGTGACTCGTCTAAGCAGGAGAAGAGAACACTTTAGGTAAAACCTCTGGCCCATTGCACTCAATGGCAAGATTAAGCAAATTCAGTGGAGCGAGGATTTAATCATCTGTATCTCAATTCTACTTATGTCGCACCTAACTCCAGTACTATAATTTATATATAATATAAATTATCAATATCACTATCACCAATAAAAAATATTATTACTATTAAAGATTATATTATCTATAATTTAACTTATAGGTCTGTAAATGTCTATAACTTAAATTATAACTGTGTCTTATTCTTTCTTCCTCCTGCCACCTAGATCCACAAAAACTGACTGAATAAACAAATTCTAACCAGAAAAAAACAGTCCCTATTGAAGAACTGCATGAAACAGTGACACTTTGCTCTTTAAAATAACACAGTCCGAAAGCATTCCCTGCCACCCCGTCTCAGGGTGACAGCTGCCAGGGCCCAGTTCTGTTCAGGAACCTGGAAGAAGGAAGGCACAAGTCCAGGCAAGAGTAGTCAACAAGTAAATTTCAACAACTTAGGAGCGCAGTACAGCCCAGAGGCAGCCTCCTAAATAATGGGCTGACACACAATATGCAGCTGGAAACAGAAATTTCAGGGGGCAAGGGGAAGAAGTTTGGATGAGCTTACATGTGGTTTGCAATACCAAGTGCTGAATTTCACATTTAAGAAAAATGCACTGTTCAAAAGAAGAAAACATATTGCATGCTGAAGAGGCTGAACCCAGCAGCCCAACTACTGTGGTCTGACTATCAGTTTTCTGGTGCTAATACTGGTTACTTTTTGAGTCTTGAATGAACAACGCACTGTCTTTCCCTCAGTTTCTTCTCTTATGAAGTAGTGCAGACAGTGCCCATTTATATCTGCTGATAGTCCCTATTGCTCATTTGGGAGTGAGCTGTGCGCTAGAGCTTATAACCGTCTTCCAAATGGAAAGGACTGGGGAAACACGAAGTATTTGAGCAGGAGTGGACGCAGCTCTCTAGCTAAGGCTGTGCAATAGTTTCCGTTCCAGGGCACCTTTTTGTAGCAGTATAATGACTAAGATCCCTGTCCAACAAATGTCTCAGCAAATAAATTTTGTTTATTACAGTGACCAAGCCCTCAACTACCAAAACACATCCTCTAGAGCTTGGTTCTGCCCTTGTCTGCTCAGTGCTGGGAAACAGCATCCCTCAGTATGGTAACTACTCACTGGATTTGATTCATCAGTGCTTTAATTGGGGCTTTGTGGGAACTCTGTGACAAAGTCCATTCCTAATTAACATGCATGTGCTGCTGATGGCCTTGTAACAGTCTCCTTAAAATGAAGAGGCTTACTAAGGTTTTGTCAGCCAAGACACACAAGTGACACCAGCTTGGGAAAGATAGTTAAGTCTGGCTGAGTTAATATCTGCTTCCAGAACCAGTTCTGTGGGTGTGGAGACCAATTGTGTGCTGCTTAATCCTGTGATGAGAAACCAATGAGGAATTACGTGCTCAAACTGTCCTGCTTCCTGCATCCTTCCACACAGTCGGATGTGATCTGCTGCATGCAGGCAGGCAAGGGGATTTTTTATTTCTTTGAAATTCCTCCTACAAGTCATAGCTATTTCAGTGCCGTAGACCCTTTTTGACTGGATCTAAACTGCGAAATTCTTTTAAATAGCAGTAGTATGATTAGATGACTCCTCAGACTGAAACTATGAAAACCCAAAGCTATGCTACAAGGTACTTTCCAGCACCAAGTTCTACTGGCAAAATCCTGTGTGAATTGATACTGTTAAATATATAGTACGAGGAGCTACAAACAAAAATCAGCTTTGAAGGAGAACAGCCAATAAAATAACAGCATCACTCATATTTTTTAACATCAGCATCTCAACAGTATCTATACCATGTAGCTGTAGGCATGGAAAGGAAAAGACTAGGGAAAAGACAAGAAAAAGTGGACTGGAATTATATCCAAAATCAGATAAAAATTTACCTGCTTTCAGACAAGCCATTTTCTGAAAAGATGCATCAATCCAGACAGAGAAGTAGCCATCATCCCTTAATAAGAAATTACTGTCATATGGAAACTATCATTTTATTAAGGCTCTTTGTTTTAGTAAGAATGTTGCAGGTGTATTTAAGTAAAAGTGGAGGACCAAGCAGACAGTTGCCAGGAGCTGCTAGGCAGGTAGGAATTTTAAGAGTGTTTAGCTCCTTGATTTCCTTGTAAAAGAGTAATTGATGTTTACTCAGAGGGGTGGCAACAGTATGCAGCTGGAAGCAGTTGTACACGACAGGAGCTGCCAACTAACCATTCCCTGAAGATTTACCGAAGGTGAAAGTTTCTGCTTCCGTGTGGAGTCCCCTCGAATCATACTATTCAGGTAAGGATCTGTTTTTCCAGATTCAGCTTCAGCCTCTGGGGGAAGCTGCGGAAAGATCAACTGCATCTTTGCGCATACCAGTTTCTAGAAGCAAAAATTCCAGTAGAAGAACTGGACGTGCACTGCAAACAAGTGCCAAGTCAGGCAGCCTCGCATGATACCAGTGTCTGGCCATTTTAACTAGAGAGAGGTCTCATTAGGTCCCCCAAAGGCTCTGGCCATAGAGTGCCTCAAAATCAGCTGCAGCAGGCCAGGCGGCAGCACCCAGCCACACAGACAGGACTGACAGCTCCAGAAACACCCGACCGCTTCCCTCCAGCAGCCAGCCCAGAGGAGCCTCTCTGGGTTTGAAAGCCTTTACTAATTTACCTTCCTG
The DNA here is from genome assembly GCF_026419915.1 of Harpia harpyja. Taxonomy (NCBI): domain Eukaryota; kingdom Metazoa; phylum Chordata; class Aves; order Accipitriformes; family Accipitridae; genus Harpia; species Harpia harpyja. The sequence goes on along the minus strand of NC_068941.1, from coordinate 59,796,233 downwards.
CTGGAAACAATGTTGCTTGATTTCCTAGTTTGCAGTGAAATGAAGCTAATCTGTCATCTCATCCTGCGTGCAAGATTTATTCACGTTTTTGCAAAAGAACAGCTATGCTGGGGGAAGATGCCAGCGCCTTCAAACTTCTTCCAAAAGACAATTCAATTTTCTTGTCTGATAGACGATCATAACCCAGAGCCAGGAACATTCCTCTTTCCGACTCTGTTCTACAATGAAGTCCTGATGCAGTTAATGCTCAAACACATGGGCTTGGAACAGCTTCCAAAAAGCAGAACTCGTGTGAGCAAAGAGCAGGACACTTGTACAGGACCACAAACAAGTAAGAGAAATTAGCAGCAGGAGACAGAATATTTTCAGGTAGCAAGAAAAAGATAACGAAGAGGCAAGCTTCCCCAGATTGATTCAATTTATATTTTTGGAAAATGTACATGGGCTCTGAGGTTTGGGGTGGAAGAATATAAAATAGCAAATTAGTAACAGATTACCTCCTTAAGAGGAATTTTCAGTCTCAGGAAAGTGGATGGGAGTATTGAGGATACAACTCCTCACAAGGCAGCAGCTTTCCAAATGCCTGATGGTGAATCCTGGCTTTTATTTACAGATCAGCATTTCTGCTTTTCCAACAACAGCAGATAATAGACAGTGCTGTTTCAATAAAGTGGTGGAGCTGCCTTGATATTGTTCTGCATGAACATGAACGAGTAAATGAAAAGCACTTTGGAGGGTGGGATGAACAGGGAGCTCCATTTCTACAGGAGACTGTGGGAAAACAAGTGCCTTGCGTAGTGCCCAGTACAGTCACCTCAAGTATTCTTCCTTTTGCTGCTGTTGGAGGAGCCCTTACCTAGTCATCAGGCACCTGGGGAAAGCATGAAATACAAGTCTAATATGCACACCTTTCCTGTTTTTTATGTTTTTCCTTGGTAGATGTCAAAGTGGCTGAGAGCTTGATACAAGCAGTCCATCCCTAGTCACTAATAACACCCCAAAACATTCTTAGCTTTAAACATTTGAATGGGTCCTGCTGATTTATGTATTTGGACCTCTTGTCTACTAGGTACTTTAAGCATATACTTCAGTGTGTGAGGATGTCCATGTATCCTCATTGCAGTCCTGGGTTCTATGCTGGCATGTCCGTGCATACACATGTTCTCACATGAACGATCAGGCCCATCGGTAGAAACGAAACTTATAAGAAGTTATGTGTATTCATACATATTCACAGATTTGCAACCATTGCATATATCTGTACTGAATTACAAGACGATTTGAGTTAAGAACTGAGTATAAGTTTAAGTAAGTGGAGGAGAACACGAGCTAAAGATAAAAACTGAACCGAGTTCTCTTTCTCTCCTCACCTCAGCTACAGTTACATACATAAAATCAAGCTGCAAGATACAGCAGGGGCAAATGTAGCCTCAATTCACCTCCTACGGCTGCAGCGAGACTTTCTGGGCTTTAACCTGGGGGAGGGGAAGAAATGGGTTTCCAGAGGATTAATAAAATGATGGGCTAAAGCAGCTGCAGTACAAATGGCACCTCTCCACAGATAATCAGTTGGATTTTAACACACTTTAGTGAAGAAATAGACCTTAGCAAAAGGAAGACAGAAAACCAAACACATCTAGCTAACAAAAAGGTAACGAACTAAGCATGGCACTTTTGCATAATTGCACATAGTATGTACCTAAGTAGTATTTTAACACTGGCTACCAAGAAACGCAGCAACCTACAGGTACGTTATATGGCCTTCTCCATGAGATTATAAAAATAATCCCTGCATTAGATTATGAGGAGACTGAATCACTAATGACAGACACAGTAAATGTTTATCGCTGCCTTGCTGCGTGGCACTCCCGAGTGTGCAGGCTGAGGTTCGGACCCACTCCCTCCTGCCACAAACCAGGGCTGGTTTGTTTGCCGCGGCATTTCCTTCCACCTTTGCTCCTCTGGAACAACTTGTGCCCGACCGAAGGGTAAAAGCAGGAACAGCACAAAATACAATACAAGTCTTTAAACTCACCGTGTCTCTCATCCGCTGCTGGTGGAGTCCTGCAGGTGTAAAATCGCCGGGCTCGGGCAGGCGCTGCCGGGCAGGGGAACCACACTCAGCCTTCAGCCCCGTCTCTGCAGGCAGAAAGCGGCCGGCGGCCGTGTCAGATGGGAAAGCCTATGGCATGACAGAAGGTACAAAGAAAAGCTGAATTGCATAAACTTGAGCAATTTAAGGTTTAGAAAACCACACCCTCCCGGTCATTTCTCCCGCAGGCAGATAAGCATGTGCAAGCTGCTCAGACAACAGTGTAATTTGAAGCTTTTACTTTTCTTTCCGCATATACGGAAGTTGATTTTCAGTTTGGCTCTTCCTTGCGTTTCTTGTCTTCTTTCAGCCTTGCAATCAACATGGTTCGAATTTAATAAAGGCAAGTGGACCATCTTAAAAATTGCTTCAAGACGAAAGATTCATGTTGGCTTTCCCCTTGGAAAAGGAAGATGAGGCCCGCAAGCTCTGACCCTGTGTCCATGCTTTGGAAGCTGGATCTTCACCTTGTTCCTGCACACTTGAAGTTGGTGATGAGACTTGAACCATGTAAGGGCAGTCTGTAAACTCGGAATCAGCTGGCTGAAAATACAAGCTCTTCTAATTTTCTGAACATTGCAAAATAAAGACTGCTTTAAACCCTCTTACCCAATAATTTTCAGTTTTAAAAGTATCCAAGAAAGGGGTAAGATGTTGTACTGCAGATAAGGTGTTGTACTGCTGCACTGTAATGCAACAGCTGAGTGTGAATGTTAGTTATGAAAGAAGCAGCAGCAAAAAAGACCTTTTTTTCAAAAAGTATTTTCAACAGAGGAGAAGAAACCCTGCTCTTCCAACTACATGAATCACTAATAAAGGCAATGACTTCATCCATCATAAGCATTTGCTCCTAAGGAAGGAACTGTTATTTAGGAAGCAAGGCAGCTTCAGAGATGGACTTGAAGCAGGCAACTGCAGTACATGCTGAAAACAGGCAGAAGGAAATCCCCAGCCTCTGATATAAACATCTACGGCTACCAGGTCTCAGCCTCCAATTCATTCTTGTACAAGTTTGTTTCCCTTCAAACATTTTAAAAGCATACTTGCTACTTGTGATTATAAAATCCCTTGTTAAACATTTATTTTAAGAAATCATCGAGGGACCTCTCAGGTCCTACCAGCAAGTGTGACAGTCACGCCCTTAGCCTGATGGGTGCTTGTTTGCAGTAGTATTTGCCTTTCTTGCCCCAACAGCACAGCACCTCTGCTCCAAGTTGCTCAAGGAAACCTGGAATAGGTCCCTGCCAAGCCAGCCTGCCGGTGCTCAGTTGCCCAAACCCCAGGTGTATGCCGGCAGTGCCGTGCTGGAGCACTGTGCAACGCTGAAGCGCTGCTGCTCTTCCCCCGGGATGGGTGCAATACAGAGAGAAACAGCCTGCACGGGACCAGATGTCCACGGCAGTCACAAGGCCAGATATGTAAGCCTCATGCGTCAGCCGTCTGCAAAATTGAACTATGCATATGCAATGTACTTTTAAAAACATGCTTAAGCTACAGAAGCTTAAACATTAGCAAATACATCCCCACAGAGCAAAGCATGTGTTTAAGTCTTCCTTGCATGGGAGGTCTCTCTGAGGCTGATCGCCCTAGATCAGAAAGCCCAGAGCCCTGCTGTCACAGGTGACCACATCAGACACTCTTAGTTACAGACTTAATTTCTATTTTAGAAACTAGCCAAGTTTTCACCCCCTCCCACTGCCGGGAGGCTTTTCTAAGTTTCCAGACTAAGGGCCAGTTCAAACTCATTTGTTCTCACGCTAATGTTACTGGATTGCTTTAATAGCCTTTCCCATCTCATGACATGTTTTCCTATTTTCCTTCCCCTTCAAACTCTCTGCTCAGAAGAAAGGCTCTCCGCTCTCCTATTCACCCAAACAGCCCTCTTGGGCACTCGTTCCTGTCCAAATTCTTCACTCTGGAATATGGCATTAATACTTCCTTACACATACCAGGCAAATTATTTCCCCAGAAGGTGAGTTAGTTATTGGCTCTGAACCAAGAAGCTGGTGAGCTGTACCTGTTGATGGAAGATCCTATGCTGAACCCATCTTTCGTCTGCTGGGGAGGAATGTAGAAGGATCTCCTCTGAGCTACAGCCCGTGTACTGCATTATTTAGAGATTCCTCCTTTGCCTGCAGCTGGCTAAAGGCTCTGGCAAATTTTCTTCATCAACAGCACAAAAAAAGTGAGAGTATTTTCCTACTACGATTCATTCTTTTGCATTGAAATGACAGCAACATCTCATAGATCCGACTGGTGCAATGACACCTGCTTGATAAACTTCTAATCCCCCGGTATAGCTTCATGCGTTGGAAGCAAAAAAAGTTACATATTTAGCTCTGTTTAATTTTAAAACAAATCTGTAGAGTTTGCCTCAACCTATGCAAATACAGGTATAAGGCTAGACCTTTCCCATTGCAGATACTCCATACTTCACTACTGCTGAGATTATTTCCAGGAGGACAACATGCCATAAACTCTATCGTATTAGACTTACTCATTTATTTACTTCAACTAAATGATTTCAGCATATATTGCAACTATTGGCAGTACACGCTTGTCGTGGTTTAACCCCAGCCAGCAACTAAACACTACGCAGCCGCTCACTCACTCCCCCCCACCCAGTGGGATGGGGGAGAAAATCGGGAGAAGAAGCAAAACCCGTGGGTTGAGATAAGAACGGTTTTATAGAACAGAAAAGAAGAAACTAATAATGATAATGATAACACTAATAAAATGACAACAGCAATAATGAAAGGATTGGAATGTACAAATGATACGCAGTGCAATTGCTCACCACCCGCCGACCGACACCCAGCCAGTCCCCCGAGCGGCGAATCCCTGCCCCCCACTTCCCCGTTTCTGTACTGGATGGGACGTCACATGGTATGGAATACACCGTTGGCCAGTTTGGGTCAGGTGCCCTGGCTGTGTCCTGTGCCAACTTCTTGTGCCCCTCCAGCTTTCTCACTGGCTGGGCATGAGAAGCTGAAAAATCCTTGACATTAGTCTAAACACTACTGAGCAACAACTGAAAACATCAGTGTTATCAACATTCTTCGCTCTGAACTCAAAACATAGCACTGTACCAGCTACTAGGAAGACAGTTAACTCTATCCCAGCTGAAACCAGGACAACGCTGTGCAAGCTAAGTTAGGTGATCAGTCAAGCCAAATTATGGGAAACTAATAATCAAATGTTAGGTGATAATATTGTAACGGATGCCTTCTGTGTTGGGTTGAAAAGATCACCATGTCCTGCAAACACAGAGGCCTGTGCAGCCTCCCGTGAAGCCCCACGAAGCCGGAGCAGACAAGGCAGGGGGCAGGTCAGCTCTTCGCCCGTTGCTGATCCCTCTCTTCCAGGCCTTGGTCCGGGCCAGCCAGAAGACTGCTTGCAAAAAATGGAAATAAAAGACCTATCTCTGGTGCATGTTACATTCCTGTCCACACAGATCTGGCAGGGGGCTGAGCTATGCTGTCTCTTCTAAGTACACAAGGAATCTCCAGTGCTGTTGAGTATTTCTGTGATGTCACCACAATGGTAAAGTATACCCTTGTCCCTGAGCCCCACGGATGGACGGTAGGATGGGGACCAGGGTGGAGGGTGGGTGGCACTGTACCTCGGTGGAGGAGCAGCGAGAAGGGGGAGCCAGGGAAGGAGCATCAAGAGCTGTGGGTCACAGCTTGGGGCAGTGTGGACGGACCAGCCAGGAGGAGATGGGGTCCCCCAGGATGAATCTGTCTCCCCTGACCTCCATGATGGCAGGCCACATCCACATTTGTCACAGGCATTTGTTTCAACGTTCTCCTGTGGGATTGCACCAAATACATACCTCAGCTTGTAGAGGTATACTGGAGAACAGGAACAAACTCTAGAGGCGGAAAAATCAGGTTTAGAAACAACTCCAGAATGAAGGCCAGTGTTTTCATGTCAGTTCCCTCTCCTTGTTTCCTCTTTGTGGACATCAATCTGAATTGTATCTCAAAACATAAAAGGAAAGATTGCCAAGCACTTGTACTATGGGCTCTCCGGGGACTACTGAGTGCCACTGGCAGTCTGCTTGGAAATGAGACTATGGACTCTGCAGTCATTAATCACCAATGTTAAACTAGCAATTCTGTGCAGTGTGACAGTTTAAATAAGATGTTGACTTCTAAAGTTGACGTACTTGGTGCAATTTACAGACAGCAAGGATCTTACACAGTGTATGTTACTCTGGGAAGTCATGTTTCTTTTGTTATAAAAATTTACTGTATCATCTTCTGTATCCTCTACCTTTACATTTTCTAGAAGATTTCTGAGAAGGAGAAGAGGAGCAAAATGAAGAAACTAAAACCACAGGATTAAAATAATCTCTTGTCCCCAAGTGATGAACCAGTAATTGTACCAGACTTACAACTACTATTTTCTGAAATGTACAGCTTTCATGGGCTGAGAGAGCACAGGATTATATATGGCCCTACGGGGAAAAAAACCAAAACAGCAACTTGTGCCATACCAGCAACTAAAATCATCCCATCAAAGAGTTCATATGGCATCTGTCAGGAAGGGCTTTGACTGGGAAAGCCTGCAGACCCAGCTGTGCAATCTCAAGTGAAGCTTGGGGTCCTTCCACCTCCTCCAGAAAAATCTGTGAACACATGAGCTGTACATACATAAGCAAAACAAACATTCAAGTGGCCAAATCACTCTGGCTGTTGGGAGAGGATAATATTACAGATAGCCAGGGTCTATATGTTTTCTCTTGGGAGAAATTGTTGAAGTTAAAAGATTAATCTGGGCTCTCAGCACATTCATTAGTTAAATTGCAAAGCAAGCTCGTTACATAACCAATCCCAGGACAATTATATTTATCTCGTCAAGGTTCACAGTACGGGTAGATTGCTGACCAAGGTAACATGAATACCTTCTGCAGGATGGAAGCTCTCTGATCAGTTACAAACTTCAATCCTGTGCCCTACCCCAGCTTTTGGATTAACTGTGACTTTTTGGAAGAATATATTTGCATAGTACCTCCCAGAGGTCTCTCCAGCATGGAGGGAGGGACTGAGGAAAGCTGGGTTCACTCTCTAGAAATCGGTAAACCAAAGCACATAAATTAAGTGACTTGCTCCTAATTACCAAGGAAGTCTTTGGCATAAAGAGTATCTCACTAATTCTCCCATTATTATGCACAGTAAAGGGAATTGTTTAAGGTGGAGTAAAATGTCTGTACTAAAAGCATGCACAAATACATATCATGCGCAGTTCATCCTTGAATTAACTTTCACAGCCAGGTTTATACCCTGTTCATAGAGTTCAAGATTAGAAGAGAGAAGGAGGTCATCTTGCCTGACTTCTTGCGTGTCACAGGCTGCCACGTCCCCTGCTCTGTGCCCTTTACAGACCCTGCTGCCTGGGTTTAGCCCCATCAGGAATCTTTCTAGAAAAGCATCCCATCCTGGTTTGAAGAACCAAAAGGTAGGGAGTCCACTGGTCTCTTTGGTAGCTTGTTCTGGGAATTAATCATTCATACTTGTAAAAACACATGGATAATTTATTGATAATTTAATGACACTGCTTTGCATTATCATCATTAATTCATGTTACACATTTCCTAACTGGCTGAAAGAGCCCTTCCCAAGCTGGTATCTGTATCTTGTACCACTACCTATGTTACACTTGCTGTAACATCGCCATATATTTTTCATGCTGACCAAAAAGACTGTGTTCTAACTAGCAGGTATCTTACCTAGCACTTAGGTAAGATTTTTGCTGTTCCCCGCATCCTCCTCCAATTTTTAAATCATCTGTTAAAGTGCTGGCTGTGATGTGATTAGTGTTACTCCACATCAGTCTCCCCATATGCTTACATACTATAAACATAGACCAAATCAGCCCCATGCTCCAACTTGACTCCCTTCTGCGTGTGTACTCAAGGATCACACTACACATGTTGCCCTGCCACTGGGCTAGGACTATGTTCTGAGGTTGTCCATCAAGATCTCCAAAATCTTTCCAAAGTCTCTATTTTTTCCTAAGCTATCTATCTTCTCCATTTCTGTAGATATGCTACAGGTTCCCTGTTTCCATGTTTATAATTTTGCATTTGGCTGTATCAAAGCACTCTTTTTTTGGTCTGAACTCCACTTTTTAGAGAATTCAGATTCCCTTTTCTGTAGCACCAAGCGTGATCAGTGAGTGATCCAATATTTTTCCTGCAAGATCAAGAAGTGAAAATTAGCAGAAGTGGGCCAAGTCCTCACCTGGCACTAGAATCTCACTAGAAATATCCTTTTTAGTGTGATTCTGCATCAGCTGTTTTTGATACACCGGTTCTTAGCCACCTGACATGTGCTTACACAAGAATGTAAAGAAAGAAGTGCTTCATTTTCGATCAAATTATGTTAGGATATTGAGCTGAACACTTTCAGGGTCTATTATGCCTATATAGTTACTTCATTAACCAAGCAGGTAATCTGACATAAAAAAAAGCAAGCCAAGCTTACCTAACAAGACCAGTGTTCAATTAAAACCTCATTGGCTGCCATTAGTAATATTCCTGTTCTTTATTACTTGAATTCCCATACCAGCTTCACTGTTATTTTACTGGAAGCGAGGTCAGGCTAGCTGCCCTGCCATTATCAGAATTATCCTGTTTGTGCTGTTAGGACATTGGCAAAAAAATGAGCATGCCTTCAGTCTTGGCAAATTTCTCCAATATCCCCAAATTTATTAAATGTTCACATCAGTGAGTCAGACAATTTCTCAGCCAATTTTTAAAAAAATTTTTTTAGGATGCATAGCTGCAGGTTATACAGGGTCTACTGCTTTAAAGCTGTTTTCCCGAAGTAGGAGTTGTCTAACATTCCCTTAGTTACAGATGAGCTAGAAGAGAATTCAACATCCTCATATGATACACGTACCTCATTCTGTTTCTTTCCAAATATAAACCAGAAATATATTCTGAACATTTCAGCCATCTATGCACTTCTTATTAACAGTTTTAGTACCTTCAACCCTTGCTCGGCCTACACCATTGCTACTTTTTTTTTCCTTATGTAAATTAAAAACTCCTTTAGAACACCATTTACTTGGCAAGAGTAGATTTTGTTTTAGCTTTTGCTAGTAATTTCCATACTTCATAACATATAAATGTCAACGGATATCTATCTCCCTTTTTCTAGCCCTTTTTTTTCCAGTATACAGCCACACAGTTTAAGTAAGTACTGTGTATATTCATGCCCACATATGTGTCTATAGATATGTATACATACATAGCCCCATATATAGATATGTGTGGACAAATACATACCTATTTAAACACATGTGTAAGCACATTTCTACCTTCTGTCTTCTTTTGCCACACATGTTGTCTTAACAATGTTTTTCCCATTTAGCAAACTGTTCTTGAAAAACTTGCACCTTTCATTCGCACCTTTCTCTTCCCAGTCAATTTTATTGACGGCTGTCCTTGGCTTTTGGAAATTGGCCTTTTCAAAACAGCATGTATAAATATTACTGTTTGGGACTGTTTTCTCTTCAACTATATTGAATGTAATCAGGTCGTGATCACTTCTTCCTGAGACAGCTCCTGATTTCCAGTCTAGTGGAAAAATTCATTTTTATCTGTTATCAGGCTGCCCAAAAGCAGAATTCTTCCATGCCAGGTTTGATAACATTTGTTTCGTAGAACTATCATCCAGTACTAGTGATGTTTTACAGGTAGCTAAATGAAATCTTCAGCAAGCCTCCAAAATAAAGTTCCCTATAATTACATGGTTCTCTTCCCACATGCAGTAGCAGCTCATCCTGTCTTCAGATTCAGTTCAGTGACTTACAATACCACCTCTGTCCACCTCTGCTTGCTCCTGGGCTTTGGTAAGCAGCATATTGCACTGCATTTCTTAAGATCGTGCACTTCCCAGTTCTAAGTTAGGCAGATATAAGTCACTGGGTCATGCACAAAGTCATTCCTCTCACACAATTTCTTTTATCTCCCTTAGCCTGTTTAAACAGCTTATACAATATTCTGACATACTGGTCCCTCTAGCACTGAAACCTGATGAAACAATTAAGTTGAATTCATCTCGATTATTGAGAAATTCCAGTTCCTCTTACTTATTACCCAGACTCCCAGCTTCACCATATAAGTGTTTCCAAATGCATTTCTCTTTGGATCCTCTACCACACTGATTTAATTTGTTCCTGACATGGCGAATTTGAACCACATTTACTTTCTTAACCCCCTTCTGCGCGTTGTTACTTTAAATACAGTTACAGCAGTTCCCAATAGCCACGATTTTTTGTCCCCTGCCACACCTATTCAATCTCTCCGTCATTTAGGACTGCATATATTACAGGCCAGGACATGGTTTCACTCTGTGGTATGTAGTCGGTCCAAAACCAATAGAGATATTTTGTGCTGACCCGTGGGATGCTGACATAGGCTGACGGAGATACTGTATCTGCAGCACCACTTAAGTAATGGCAATCAGCATCTTTCTTTCTGCATCAGAGCATCCTGTTTTTGCAGGTGGCTTTGCAATGTAATTCAGCAAAAGCAATTTTTAATATCAGTGCAAGTACTCCACTCAGGTCACACCGGCACGACTTATCAAGGAATGGCAGTCTGCTGCAATACTTGCAATACCTTGCAGTCACAGGACTCAGTGCTGGCCTGAGCTGGTCATGGAAGTTCTCTGAAGAAGCATAGATGTGTTTCACACAGGAGGAAGAAATGCATTAATATCTGCATGTCTGACAGTTACCTACTTGTACCTGCTTTTTTTCCACACAGCGCAAACTACGAAGCTCTGCAGAGCCTTTCTGGGAACAGGCAGGGGCTGTGCCAGTGCCCACGGCCACCTCGGATGTGCCTGGTTGCCGCGCTGGTACGTGCCTTTTCCTAAGAGGACAAAACTCCTTGGGGAAGCAGGTTTCACTCAGCCCCCACTGACTGCACTGAACACTGGATTGTCCCTTAAAGTGTTTAAACCCTGTGCAGCCTAGCTAAAGGAAACTAGGGCCGGTTTTATGAAGTAAGTTGCTTCCATGCATGCCATAGAAACTTGCAAAGATGTAAATTTGAGTCAGGATGCTATGGGCCCTCTGCTCTTGTCTCAGAGAGGTAAGGGAACTTCTCCTTGTGTGGAAAGGTTGTATCCTTTATTAGACAAGTTACTACAACTGGAAGAATTATGTGCTTTCAGATATGCAAGTGTTCCTTTGTCACTCTAAGTTCTAGTATATCCACACAAAAAAACCCCCACAGAAGATATCAGCTGGTGGGACAGAGCACACAGGAAGGGGCCACTTTGAAGAAGGCGAGATGTTTTCAGTACACCGGTTCCTGAGCAACCCAGCACATTCAGTCTGAGCATGTTATTGCTTGGAGATTGAGGCACAGAGTGTCGCTGACCCAGCAAGCTCAGCGAACAGGGAATAGCACACATCTTGCAAATAACCTCTCTTTTTTTTACTAAATGAGTTGAGCATCAATCTAAGCACAACTCCTTTTACATACCAGTTACTTAAATTCCTAATTCATTTATCCATAGGGTAGCACAATGCATAGAGTACAGATTACATCAGAAATAAAAGTTGTAAGGACACACAAACATATTTACATACGGACAAATGAAGTGTATAACATGTTATACATACACACAGAGAACCTCCTTAGCAATGCCTATTGCAAACTGGGAGGTGGCGATAAGAGAAGACATTTAGCTCAGAGATGTAACTTAAAGTTCAAATGAGTAAGTGCTACGATACCCTAAAGCAGTCTACTTACAAAGCCAAAGGTCTAAAAACAGTGGATAGAAGAGCAGCTGGTTTGCTGATCTCTATGTAGTGCAAGCCCTGGCCTTTCACAGGCTTCTGCCCTTGTTCTGTACACAGAAAATGCATTTTAAGTTTCCAGCAGCTCATGTAACTGTGTTTGTGTACCTGTCAGTCTCCCAGAACCCACAATGACTTTTGGATTCAAGGAACAATTTCGACCACTTCTGACAGATGAGAAGGGCTTTCAACAGCAATTAAACAAGTTTGGTGAAAGCAGATAAGCTTTCAGGTGGAGATGAAAGACTGATAGCATTTTCACTGGGAGAAAACTCTCCCTGAGAATATCTTACCAACACGCAGAGCTCCTATTCCTAGCATAGGAAAGAAGTCTTAAATGTCCAAATAGCAGGAAAATCTCTCCTTGGACCTCACAGCACTCATGAATCTACAGCAAAACAGGATTCTTTGTGTTTGGTGCTCATGGATCTGTTTGTTTAACTATACTTGTTTTCCGCACTGGAAATTTCAGTTCTTGCATGTTTTAAAAAACTGTAACAAATGGATATATAACTGTATACTATATTATATATAATGCGTACATATATATAAAATTCAACAAAAGGTTGAATGAAACTTGAGCAGTTTCTAATGGAAATATTTATTTATGATGATGATGATGATGATGAATTGTTTTGTCTGCAGTCCACAATGTGAATGCTTATGTATCATTTCAAATGAGACCTCCTTGAGAAAACATTTATTTTTTTATGCATTGTACCATGAAATGCCTTAGAAGTGGCAACTCCATTGAAACTGTTTAAAAGAAATTAAGAAAGTCCATTTAGCTGACTTAGAAATCTCATATTATTGGGTCAGTGTCGTAGTACACTTACCCTTTCAGTGCATTGTGGCCTGCAGTAAAACCACAGAAAGCTTTTCAGCAAAGTAGAGAAGATAAGACTTATCTGACATTACAAAACCATAAACTCAGGTTTCAGTGCCTGGTGATGTCTTCAATGAATATTTTGTGTGGTTTTTCTAGCATAATTATACCTGGAGAATCTCTGGTGAACATCTTTAACCGCTAAAAAGTTAAAAATGAAGGTCTGACCCAGTCATATGAAGCAGAAGCTTTTTTAAAAGCACTTCAACCGCAGCTCTGCTACTTGAATCTCAGTTGGTAACACTGACATAACATTTCGCTGTTGTAGCTTTAGGCCTCTGTAGACCACATATGCTGAAACATTCCAGATCGGGACAGCAAAGTCACCAGACTATTTCTGTATACAGTACAATGGCAGGAGTAGAACCCAGATCTCCACAGGTTCAATGTTGACGTACCCGTGCTTCATGCTACCAACCTTCCCTCTTGCTGCTTTGCTGGGGAACTGGTGCTGAGAGCTTACACTATATGAGGTACTTACTAAGCATATATGAATGGGCTTGCTATTATCTGTCAAAGGCTTCAGGCTGAAGCAGTTGTTCAGAGCATCCCTGACACGTATCCCTGCTGCTGCCAGAACAAGTCTATATTCATGCCTTGCAGACAAAATCACCATTCGTATTTAGATTTGCACCATGTTCACAAAGATCCTTGGGAGATCTGTTCGCTTTGTATGTGGGGAAATGGATCAGAAAATACTGACAATTTTCAAAACGCTTGCTTTGAATTTCAATGTCTCCTCCTTGTACTGGCTAACAGTGAACTACTGTTGGTACACACTAAGTCCCTCACACCGCACGTAAAGTACGTTGACTTGCCGACTGTGTGGAGACTGCAAACTCCCTTGCCTACCCCTCCCTTCTCAAAACACCAGCAATGGACCATTATCTTTGATTTTGACATCTGAAGAGAGAATGCAAATGCCAGGAAGGAAGTTTTTAGAATCTGTAAAAAAATACTCTCTGAAAGACCTTCCAAAGGGAATATTACAACAGGATACAGTAAAGAAAAACAGGAGAAGAATTTGAGGGGGAGAAGCTCACACTATAAATGAAAACTACTTCTGAGAATAAACAAAAACAAAAGCACATCCAAACTTACTTCTGCTTAACAGAAAATTAGTGAATTTTCTGCTTAAAATAGACTAAGTACATTAGTGGAGGACTTGAATATGTCTAATTTATACCTTCCGGACTATGCAGTGTAGTACAAGGAAGATGAAAGTACACTCAGAATTGATGTTGGGGCCACCCCTGCCGGACCACCAAGGCAGAAGGTGAAATGCAGAGGTTACAAGCTGAGTACTAGGACTCAAATTCTTTGAAAAATTTCCTTTACATCACCAGGGTATCTCCTCAAGAATCAGGAAAAATTTATCTCTAAAGTCACTGAACTGAAGATTAGGAAACCCCAGTCTTTCTGAGCATCTTGGTAATAGCTGGTCACTATAAAATTGTCATGACTTAGTACATTTTGGAGACGGTGACTAGCTTAAGGCTATCTATATTCTACACTATAACAACATGTAATATAAAAGCAAACATTACCCTAATTGCAGCCCCTCCCCCAGTTTCTTTTGCTAAGCACTGTCAGGGTAGACTGTGCTGTGCAAGCCACACAGACAGTCTGCACATCAAAGAATTTGCAAGCTAAGCAGCTGAGATCAGGAGATCAGCTCTGCACAAGGAAATCCAGAACAACTCAACATTACATGGATCTGTACAGGGCTCTGTGCATGACATGAAAGTCATGCTGGAAAGGCTGACTCTCAAAAAAGATAGGGGATGGTGACTTGCTGAAGAAGGCTAAAAAGCTCTGAACAGTTGTGAAGTACAGCCGACTTTCAAACAAATTTCTGAGCAGCTGAGAAGCTATCTTAGGGAAGAACAGGACAGAGCACAACAAAGCAGCAATGCTGACTTGGCTTGTGGTTTCTCCTCTATTATGAAGGCTGTAGGTTTTTGTCAGAAAGCTTTCCAGGCCCAAGGACTTTATGACAAACTCAGAACAGACCTTTGCTGGTCCACACGAAGAAGTGCAGATTCGTTACAAAATAAAATTTGCTGGTTTAAACTGAAATTGCAATGACAGATCATGGAGGAGTAAATTAAATGGAAAATATTAAGCTTATGGTTGAAATGATGCTGCAGTCTTAAAGGAAAAATGTACCGCATCGTTTGTTGGTGTTTTCATAAGCTGGGGGGAGTTGCATTGGTCTGTAGGTGCTGAGCACAAGGAGCAGAGTTTGAACAGCCCTCGCAAGGCTCTGGCTGAGTGACAGGACAGCGCTCTGTAACCTGAACTATCAAAAGCTACCCTGGGAAAAAAAAGGTGCTCACGCTGAGAGGAGAGGGTATAGAGAAGAAT
Source organism: Harpia harpyja (assembly GCF_026419915.1). Classification (NCBI taxonomy): domain Eukaryota; kingdom Metazoa; phylum Chordata; class Aves; order Accipitriformes; family Accipitridae; genus Harpia; species Harpia harpyja. The sequence continues at coordinate 59,781,063 of NC_068941.1, read as the reverse complement.
GATCCTTTTAAGAGGAAATTTGTCTGCTTGTCTACTTTTAATTAAGAAGCTAGAAAATACCCAGCATCACAACTTTAAATTCATCTTCTCCCTAATTAATAATTTATCCTTAACCCCATTTCCTAGGGAAACAAAGTTGAGGCAATCACACCTTTCTCTGTCTGTGCCTGCCTACCTCCCTCTATCTTCAGAGCCCAGTGGCTACTTCCAGTACCCTAACTTTGACAAAGGATAACAATCTTGAAGATATTATGTGCCCAAAAGTATAAAGAAAATAAGGCAGGGTGGTAGAGGAAAGAGACCCCATTAAGCATTCACACAGAGAGGAAGGTTGGGGCATAAATACATCCCTTATTAGACACTGAAGAATCAACAAAAGGCTTGAAATACTTGAATGCCTCACGGGAAACACTTCAATTGAACTCACGCCTTTCTAAACATCAGGAAATCCAGCTACCAGACAAATCTGTAAGAAAGCGGGCTTCACTGGCTCAGCTGCTCACCCAGCAACTTCACTTCAGCAAGCAAACCAATTACTACAATTGCAAAATACCCATATTTCGCTGGATGACGAGTGCAGCAAACAGGCTCTTGGTGAACAATCTAGGCATGAAAAATGTCAAGTAAGCAGTTTCCAATTAGCAGTCCTCACCAAAATAAAGTTTCTCCTCTCCCCCTCTCCAGGGCAGCATTTTTGGGAGCCCATGGGAAGGGGGGCTCAGTGGCTAGGGCTGCTGCGTGGGGAGGGCTCCCTTGCTCAAGGGGAAGCACAGTCACAAACCCAAGAACAACAAAGCAGCATTACACTTAATCCACCGCCATCTGGCTTCATTTTGACAATCCACAAAATCAGACACAACATTCTTCCGCAAAATCCCTGAAAAACAACACAGAACTAGTGTCAAACCCAGCATCCCCTCCCTACCCGGCCCCTATAAGGGCTTGAAAGAGAGGTTTCTCATAAAATGAAGAGCGATTCCCCCAAGTGACATTTCTGCAGGAGCATTCAGGCTACAGATGTTTCCACTGTGGCAGAAGAGTTTATATAACGCAGCGTGGCTTGTCATATTTATGGAGATGGGGAGGGGGAAGGGGATAAGGAACAGAAAACAGGAGAAGCAGTGGTGTCAATCCATAGGCGAGGAACTGCCTGAAAGAGGCTATATCAACTCTGCATGTTTGCTCAGCTCTCGACCTGACCAAGGGAGAACCAGGACCATCCATCTTCCCCAGCAGAAACCAAAACGCTGTCCCTGAGGGGACAAGGTGAGCCACAGTCTTTAACCTAGCTGGCAACACTGTCCTTCTGCAAATCTGCAAGACAAATCCTATTATTATTATTATTGTTATTATTGTTATTGTTGTTATTGTTGTTATTGTTTCAAAACAGTGTGTTGCAGGAAGCTTTGGTTTGCAACATTTGCATTGTTACTGAGGCACTAAGGTAGTCTACATAGCCTGCTAAGTGGGCTCAAATATTACCTTGTAAATTAAGGCTCTCATAACTACATAACACAGATGTTTCTTTCGACAACGGAAGGCAGAAAGGCTACCAAAAAATCCTGAAATAATGCCTGAACTTTGTTCCCTCTGACAAACACCGATTATCTACAGAAAACAACTTGCCAAGGTCTGAGTCGTGTTTTCATTGTCACCTCCCAGCTTAGGAGCGCAACTCAGCTGCTGGGCTTCTCGTGTCCTTTCAGACACGCAAGCACTGGAGACGCCTGGCTTCCAGCATGACACGGACCTCCTGTAGTTCCTGTGTCATTGCTGCCAGCTCTGTGCAGATGTCTCGGATATTCTAGGACATCTCAGCTAGCACTAGATGCCTAAATTTAGGCACCTGCATGAGATTGTAAGAGTTACCCCGCAGAGGCTATGTCCTCTGTTCCAGCATCCTCATGTAGTTTATGATCATATATCTGCTTGCTCTCCCTGGATGCTACCTATGACAGGAGCAAGCACATATGGGTGTCTTCCCAGTTGCCAAAACAAGTGCACTAGCAAGCAAAACATTCACACTCACAAATGATACTTTGCTCAGCTTCCATGAAAAAAACGTCAGGACAGAAAGGAAGGCAGACTCCATTCGCATGCCTGCCTTAGGGCTGAACGCCACAGGGATGTCCGCAGGCACGGCCTGTGGTGTGCTTCTGAGCATGGCTGAGCATCCTGTCTTCCAGAAAGCTCATTACTGACAGGAGCATTAATGTTAAGCAGGCACAACTCTGCAGAGTGCTGCGTGTGCACGTGCATTAATCGGGCATCTTTCTTAATGTTCAAGATTATGCCACGAAACAACCTTGCCTGGCCTTCACACATGGATTAGAAAAAAGTGAGCGGAAAGGGAAAGAGTAAGTTCCTTGTGCTACAGCAGTGCTACCTGCAAGGGACATGTAACTTCATAAAAATTTACCCTATTGAAACTCCCAAATGTTTCCAGTTGTAACATAGGAAAGGCTACATTCATATCATGGCCTGAGAGGAGGAAATAGCACACTTGTGCTAAATACTGTGGGATTGGTTTTACAGCAAAGGTTGTATCTGCATGAGCTTCAGCACTGTAGATAGAAAAGCCCTGCTCTCACACACCAGCAGCTCAAGCAAGTACACACTCGGGAGGGAGGGAAAGGGAGAACATAATCTCCTGTAAAACCAGAACTGTAAGCAATATAATAGAAACACTTATATTGAGGAGGACAGTAAAGAAACAATGAGCAAATAAGACACTTGTATCCTTAACATTTAAAAAAAAAACCTACAGAAAACATGATTATGACCCAGGCTAGAAGGACTGGGCAACCCGCACAACAGTGAATAATGCTGATCTGTGATGCCAACAGATTTCTAGGGTAGTCAGGGATATAAAAGACAAATAGCGTGACTAATAACAGACTTCAAGCTGAAATTATAAGCTGCTGTGATGTTGCTGTTTAATTAGCTACGTTTCATGAAATCATATATTTTGCAGGTTCAGTTTGGAGTTTTGATCATTTCATGATGTAGGCTTCTGTCTCCCCTCACAAAGTGCATCTTCCAAGGAAGCTACATGAGCATCCTCACTCCAGACGGAAAGTTAGACATGCAGCTCCAATTTACAGCCAACGAACCTCTAAAAGGATGATGGAGTTCGATTTGCAGGTTTTTACTGATAGCAGCAGTCTCAGATTACAGTTTCTTTCTGCACAGACATGCCTGGTACCTCCCTCTCTGTCTCTCCTCTTAAGTCCTTTCCACACACTATGACTAAGTAGTCACCTTAGAGGCAGGCTGAGCTCCTGATGGCATTAGAGAGGTTTCTCTTAGGGACTGGGGCAAGATGATGGAGTGGCTGGATTTTGAGGGGGTATTTCTCTTTGTTTTTCTGAAAGATAAATTCCATTTTTTTCCACTTTTATACAGGGCCTGCCCAATGAATGCTTCGTAGTGATTACAACAGGATTTGACTTGGCTCTTGGCCAAAACTGTGTCCTCTGTGTAATTATCAAGTGAGAGATCTACATGTCAAAGGTTTACGGTGCTTTCTTCTCAATAGAAGCAGAAAAGCTCTGCACCACCCATCCCAAAGAAGTCCCTTTTTCTACTCCAGGAGCTTATGAGGGCTCCCAAAAAACAAGTTTACATCCTCCTATGCTCATTTAGCCACACCTGGGGCAGCAGCTACCTGTTCAGCATCATTGTTAGAAAGACAACAGCAGAAATCTGACAATCTTTCATATGACTGTAATAGGAAGGAGGAGTTTTCTCTATGTATTTTTGAGTATATCTTAACTGTATCTGTGGAGAAAATTAAGGCTGAATACTACAACATTTCAACAACTTTTTACAAAAGAAAAAAAATTTAGAAGAAACCACCACTGAAACATGCCCTCTATATTCAGGTCACTACTAAATGATTTTTTTTCACCTTTGCTTCGTCTTATTGGACATACACAGCAATGAGTTTCCCTGTACCACTGGTATTATCTCAAGCATACCAGTGGTTTGTCAACAGGGATTGAAAGTATCAGTCTGGAGTTACTAAACTTACATATTCAGAACGAGGTACTTTGAGTACAGCTACTCGCTCCCCTTCCCGTCGTCTGCCTTTTCACTTGCTGAACTGGAGCTTCTCCAAGCAATTTGAAACAATAAGTATTTTCAGTTGGTAGTGATGGATACCGGATAGGAGTCTGCAGCATTACTCATGCCCCAAATATATAATTTCAAAATTATCTCACCGTACCCTAACTTTATTCTATTACTGGGGTACAATCAGACTCTTAAATGGAAAGAGGGGCTTTGTTTTAAGTATGTTGCTTTTCCTTAAGTATTGTCTTTCCCTGTATTGCAGACTGGCAATACTCTTGGAAATCTTTGCTGAGAGAGGGTATCCTATAGCAATTAAGGTGTCTCAATGGAGCGATATAAAACACTTGAGGAAAATGGAGTAAAAATTGTGAAAGACCGAAATATTCATCTCCCGCCATCTGCTACACAGGATATATGCTATTTTACTGTTTCATGCCCATAATCTCTCTATGTACAGCAGTTTAAAGCTCTGTTCTGTTTTAAAATAGAAAGGTAAAGCTTTTTTTCACACTCCATTTACTGGCCAGCTGGAACTGCAGCGCCTGTTCCTGCTCATTTACGAGAGTTCAGAGGAGAGGGTGGTGGGCAGCACCCCAGTTTAGCTTCTCTATGAAAAAATGTTGATAGGAAACGAGCGGAAAACTGGCTGTAAAGGTCTTCCTTAAAAGGCAAAAGAGGTCTTATGAATGAGAACTGTTCTCCTTAACTTCATTTCACAAATAGCCTTCTCAAGGCCAAAATCACTCATTCAGAAAGGATCTGAGAGACCAGCCAGAACATGCTGCGTGGCCTCGCAGTGTCATTCTCACCACAGGCGGGAAACTGCAGCAGAGCCGCAGACTCAAAACCCAGGCCGAAATATCATTAGAATACAATTATAGGATATAGCACAACAATCATGGAAAAGGAAAGTGCGTAACAGCAGAAAATAAATCATAGCTAATTGAAACATCATTTTAGAAACTATTGCGGCTCACATATTAAAAACACAACAAAGTATTCTTGCTCTTTTTTAATGGGGGAGGGGTTGTTTTCATTTTTAAAGGGCACACTTGATACTCTATCTGCTTTACTCCGTGTAGTGTTATTTTTTCCATTTGTTTATTTCATCTTCCTTCAACCACTATCTTTCAGTCACTTCTTCAGAGTGCTAACTCAATGTCAACAAGAGGTAGGTCAAGTGGAGATTAAATATTTCTAGCATTTTGTCATTAGCATTGCCAAAATCCTGTTTAAAATAGTCCCTCTGAATGTCTTTAAAAAAAACCCACCAGGTTTTTAACCCAAGCACTAGCTCAAGGCAGTAATAAGCTGCTTTTTGGCTGATCTACCAGCCAGAATGATAGCTTACCAGACTTCATCTGGATAGTGATTGCTATAACCATCTTTCTGGGTTAATTTTTTGCCCTTCTCTCTCTTATTATGAGAAGACCTGTTCTATTTTGATGTGTGTAACAACATGTTTTAAATAAACAAAAATTCTCCTTAGGTCTTTTCCAGCCTACATTACAGTCAGCATGGTTGCAGTTGAAAGACGAGGTCCCACACTCTGGACTTGGTCTTGGAGCTGCTGAAACAGGACCGCTGGCCAATGTTACTTCAACAGAGGACAAGAAGATACCTTCCCATGGAAAGAGAGGGTCAGCAGCAACCCTGTCATCCTTCCTCTCCTCCAGTGGGTGGAACTTCATCCTTGTCTTGCTTGAACCAGGGCCAGAGGCTCTGCTCCCCACTGCTCACTGCCTATTGAGATGGGGAAATATTTCCAGCTTAACAGATTGCATTCATGCAGAAGTAGGTACATGGGCAAGAATTGTTGACATATTGCTGGCTGTGAAATCCATGGTGCCTCAAATTGTTCTAGATGTCTCTTTTAGGTATTGGAGGAGGAAAAAAAGTGTGTGTATATATATACATATATATATATAAATATATATAAAACCCCAAAACTTCCAGATGAAAAAGCTTTTGGAAAAGAGTGGAAAGTTGCTTTTCATTAACCTCATTGAGAGAGGAAGGACAGGATTTGCCATGGTGCTCTCCCATCCGCTCTGTGGCATTTTTGAGTTGGAGGATAAGTGCTCAGGCAGTCATGTCTGTCACTGTCCTTCAGCTCTATGAGAGCTGCTCATACCACACTCGGTGTGGGGCATAGACAGACCTCCAAACTACCCCTGCTCTCTGCAGAAGTACATCCGTGCAGAATAAGAACTGCGGCAGTGACCAGAATTTCCTTCATCTGTCAGGGAAAATGCAGATGATGAAATGTCTGTTTTGTTTCCGTTCTTCAGAGAAGAAAGTCTATTAAGTGAGAATCTTTTCCTCTAAGAGGTGTCTGATTTGCCTGTTCACTGCTGTCACGAAACACGGGAAAAAATCCTCTTCAGAGTACCTTGGCGTGCTGAAGACAATCTTTTGAAACCAAGTTACCACATGTTCAGAAGGAAAAGGAAAGTACTCATGGAACATGTCCCACAGGCTCATAAAAATGTAGTCATTAACAAAGATTAAAAAAAAGAGTTAAGGTGTGACAGTTAAAATGGAAAGAAAATGCAAAGAGCTGCTTAGATCTGGAAAAACAGAAAAAAAACCCTTAAGAGCGGAAAGAACATGAAGGATATTTCTTTCAACTTTCTGCAGAAAAATCCTAAAATATCTGCTACCTGAAAAGTCTACAAGAAAAGACTAGGAAGCATCCTGAAAGCAGCTGCAAATTACACATCCACCATAGTCCTGCGAGCTGGTGCAGAGCAGCTTCCTTTCCAGCCCCCCGGCTCACAGATCCTCAGAGGAGAGCCTGAATGAGTCACAGCTGTATCTTTCTAACTGCATTTCAATTATTGAAAGGGAAGGCTTGAGTTTGGCCTGCGCACGAAAAACACCAGCTTCCCAGAATGTTTCCCCCACTGGGTGTTTTTATTTAAAAACAACAAAAAAAAACAACAAACCAAAAAAACACATTCCAAGTCTCTAATGAAAAATGGGAATTTTATACCCTGCTGGTGGCATAATCATTTCAGTTTGCCTGGATCCGGTAGGCTCCACAAGGAGATGATATTATTAGGAATAAGAGAGGACAAGACTTCTGAAAAGACAGAAAAAGGCAGCAGGGTTCTGGCAGAGGCAGAGATGCTTTGTGAGTTAAATCGGGTGGAAACTGCAGGCTCAACAGCCCAACCCCACCACTCAAAAGGGACCTGGGTTTCAACCCAACATCTAAACTCCCAGCTGCGTCACACACAGAGGCGTGCTGCAAGGCTAGTGGTGGGAGACAGCCTGTGCATCTCCGCTCCCAACACACTTCCAAATCAGCCAAGCAGCGGTTGGGACCAGATACGTTAAAACTGCAAGTGGGCTGCATTTCGCACAGACCAAACGAAGGCCAGCAAGGCAGTACATCATGGGTTTAAGTGGGAAAATCGTCAGAGCTTGTTTCAGTTTGGTCGCTTTGTCCATGCTTCTCAGAGTGAGCATCACCTCTCTAACAACGGGCGATCGTAGCTCAGATATCTCTTTCCTTAGCTGGGGGCTACTAGGCTGCAATTTCCCCATCCCAAAGTAGTATTTGAGGTGGCATTGCTCAGCTTTTCTTATAGAACAGTCTCTGCACAACCATCGCACCTAGGAGAGACTTAAGCCACACTTGCAATAAGAACTCCAGGGTTCTTCAGTGTCTTTGGCACTTTTACAAAGTAACTAATAAAAGCATTGGCAAAACAGAAGGCAAATGGCAGCCAGTGAGTTTTGGAGGGAACATTGGCTACGGTTTTCAAAAGTGGAATGACTTTTCCTTCTTACTGTATTTTCTGTGAGATCCTGCCCTTTAACCTAGCACTAAATCTCAATGTAATTACATCATCCATTTTCTCTCCCTACCATGGCAAAACTTAGCCTAAACCAGTCTGAATAGCATATCATGAAATTATTTTGCATCGCCCAAGTTAGCTCAAATGTTACTTGGGATAAAAGAAAGCCGTATGCAATAGTGGAACCTGTAGTAGGGTCTGTTACAGTTTTTCCTGTAAGAGGGACTTTTTCAGAGACCCAAGAAGTAGAGCTGACGTGGGGCGGTGGGGGGGGCGGAGTGGGCAAGGGGGCCAGACACAAGCACAAAACAACAAAACTGAGAAAGCAAGTTAAGGACATGATGATTGTCCTCTAAAAAAAAAAAAAAAAAACCAAAACCCAAAAACCGGAAGTCTAGACTTGAGGTCAGTTTGCAAAGCCATACAAAGGCAGCAGCAGGCACACCAAGTTTGTAAAGCTACGTAAGAAATATACAGCCTTACATTATTTTGAATCACAAAAATTGACTTGCTCCACATGAAGAACAGCAGATAACATAAAACCCCCTTTTACTGAGATGAATCAAAGCAGTTAGTGTAAATGGTCTGAGATGTGAGCATTGGTGCTGGCATTACTTACATTCCTCTCCCCCCATCGCAGGGTGGGCAACTGGAATTTTCAATTTACAACTGGCAGACTGCTTACATGTTCTCCCAATATGTTAACTGTTGTCTTGATTTGTATTGTTTTTTCCTAACATCACAGCTCCTTCACTAGGCTTTGTTGTGGGCAAGGTTATGTACATGGCAAAGCTCCCCGTATGGAACGTTTTAATGGCTCTGGGATATCAATGCGATCACTGTGGTTTGCAACAGATGGGGCTTGGTTAGACAAGGAGCCAGTTACCGTGGGTGTTTTTACAATTGTTTTAAGCAGCTCTCCTATCACCACGTGGAGGCAAAGCAGACAAGAGAGCTCTTCAGGGACAGAGGGGCCGGCTAGAAGGGACATGCTGGCTGAAAGATAGAAGGAATGAAGGAAGGCAGAGGGTTAACAAATAATGTTCATGGCTGCATCTGAATTTCAATTAGTGACCAGCCCTGTCAGTGCCAGTTAGCCACTGATCTTACTTTACTATCAGCCATGGGGTGGCCATTAATTCTACTCCAGGTTGTGCCTGATACAACCATTCAGGGCAACAGCCAGTGCAGAGACAAGAGCCTCGTCTACTTCATCTGTTGCAGCCCTACTTCCACTTTCTCCATCTGCCTCCATCCCCAGAGATCAGGATAGGTTATGCAACAGCATGCATATTAATGTCACCGTGTGGGCAGAGAAATGTATCTACAACCTCAGCACAAAACACCAGGTTGAAACACTGCAGCCTGAGTTACAGCTCGCAGTCGTGAAAAGCAGTTGGAAATCCCTAACAGTTTGCATGTGGGGTACAGGTAAGGTTCAGGTTTAGGCTGAAGTTATATTCCACAGAGTAAAGGTGATTTACAGATCCTCAGCTTGGGATTTCCCTTAGGGTTCCTCCCTTTGCGAAGCAACGTTTCGTGACCCCGCTGCCTGCACATGCTCATTACCACTTGTAATTTGTGTTTCCCTCTGGGGAACTGCCATCCCTGGCTTCAAAACCGCCGTGACAGAAGCAGAAGGTGGGCAGTGGTGAAAACAGGCCTGTTGAGGGTTCAATGCACCCTTCCACTTCTGCTAATTTCTGAAGCAGGCTGCTGGGAAGTGCCAAGTGTCCGCAGGCTCATCAAGGATGCACGGAGCAGGCGAGGGTCAATACGTTTCAAATGCTTGGGGAGACGGTTTGGAGATGGGAACACCATAAGCCCTCCCCAGCCCGGTTCAGAAGAAAACCTGCTTTTGGCCCTTCCACAGATTCAGCTAATCTCAAATATAATGGAGCCACAGATCTCCTACTCTCAGGGTCAAGGAGCAAAGGAGAGGGCAGTGTCCGGGCAAGTAACAAAACAAAAATCAACTGAAACAAAGAAGGGCATTTAGATGAAGAGAAGAAGAAGGACTTGTGTAAAAGCAATGACATTTTTGATGGAACAAAAAGCATATTAGCTGAAAGCCAAGTATTGGATCCAGGGAGGAGATTTGAATCATCCCCTTGGATCCGCTCCACTCTTAATAAAACATTAACTATTCATCGAGAGAGAGCACACGTGTGTGCATGAATCAGTAGCCTGGAGGGTCTTCTTTTGAGAGATTAGACTTCCTGAGCACCAGTCACTCTTCTAGTAAATGTTAATTGTTTATCCAAAGTAGAACAACTTGAAGATGAGAGGCTGAGTGCTTCCCGACTGCCTCCTCCTTGGGCAAAGTAGTGACAGGACAACTGGACAAATTCCTTAACTGTTCTGCCATTCAGCAAAGAGGACACGCTCACAAACCTCTTCCTCCCTTTCTTGCCAAATAGAAATATTTTGGGGTTTGGTCAGAAAAAAACCTGGAAACCAGAATCTCTTTCAGTACTGACTTGGATTTACCCTTGCATTTTTTCAGCTGCAGAGCAGCCCCGGTGCTGACCCGGGGGAAGGAGCCCTTTCCAGCCCCAGCTCTCCCTGTGGTCCCCAGACCTGTAACTGCAACCACACACCTGCCAGAAGATTTGTGCTCTCGTTCAAAACATAAGCTGACTAGATACCACACAGAGGCAACTGGATTTCTACAAGCACTGCTGAAAGCAGCACCTCTAATAGTAGCATGGAATGGGTCCCCTATAACAGCCAGCCACCTGTCTTGGCTTCGCCATGGCCACAAAGTCAAGAGTGGCAGCAAGCCTGTTTTAATTAAGGACTATTTAAAAACATCACACAGTAATGCTTTCTTACATATATCAGCTGGTCAAAGTCAGTTCTTAGCCAGTATGTTTTCAAAACTTGTTTATGCTTCATATCAGCTATTTCCCACAGGATCAATCCCTGCTAGCAGGCTGAATGCTTAAAAGCAGTGTTTCTCAGCCATTTTAAAATTAAAGGAAAATCTACCACTGGGGGGGAAGAAAAGCCACTGTCCTTCTTGTATCTCTTTTTGTTATTAGATGCACACTTTCACTTGAGCACTGCCAGTCAGGAAAGTTATGTTCCCATTGCCATGACCAGAGGGGAGGATGTTTTGTTGCCATTGTGTCTCCTATCACCTTCCTATGTCTTATGAATCAGCTACGGACTGCAAACCATAGGCTGCACAAGACTGCTCTACGGCAAATATTGCCAGCCTGCCACCATTTACGTTTTCTTATATCTGGGGAAAGCAGAGATTTGGCTCAATCTGTGACAGGACTGCACTGCTCATCCTGATTTACACCTCAAGATGCAATGCTCGTGCATGGAAAAAGGGATGTGCCCTAACTCATACACATACTGAGCTACAGGAGCCCCAGTGCTGCAGCGTTCCCAAGCCGGAGGGAGGGCAGCAGAGCAGAGGGGTGAGAAGGAAACATGGGTGACAGCCACAGGAGCAGAGGACCTGGACCCATGAGGCACGGACCACTGCCAGAGTTTCTACAAGAGACTTGGCTTCCAGTGCATAACATGGTCTCGGAGTCCTCCTGGTGCCTACTGCAGAGATCCCTTGCTTCCTACTGGGGCTGGGACGAGGAGGGAGCTAGTACTCTTAGCACATCTAGAAAAATCTCTGCATCCCCTCTGCACTGGACATTCCCAGTTGCTTTGCAACTCATAAGTTTACATACAGAACTCAAAGGGGCAAAATTGCACTGACACAGTTGGGATAAAAATTTGAGGATCACAGGTTCATAGGAACAGGCATGGGCGATGAGACTGTGTAGAGTATTTGCAGACCAAGATGAAAAGCACCAGATGGATTTGTTTCCTGCCGTATTGGAGCTCTTCCCGCCACACTGTGCAGTGCCAATGTCGTCTGGGTGCTTCACATTCCTTTCCAATTCAGAAAATACAACTTCGTGAGTCATCCAAGTGGATGGCTGAGCTAGATCAAATACAGGGCATGCCTTGCTAAGATAATTAAGAAGTTAGTAGAAAGAAGCTTACACCAGGCCCTAGGAATTGCCCGGCACATCTCTGCTAGACGGAAAGCAGCAGCAATTTCCACATGAATAATCCTCATGTTGGAAGGCCTGCCGTTAGTCCTGAGCAAATCAAATCCAGTCAGCAACTGCACAGAAGACATATCAACAGATTGAAGTATCCTGAGGGTTCATCTCTTCCTAGAAAACAATTTTCATTCCTTTAGTTACTGCTTTTTATGGGAATGACAGATGTGTTTAACAAGTAGGGGAAGTTCTTTAAGTCTTGCTACACACGAACAGGCACAAACCAGCTCCAATTTGGAGCAGAATCACAGAACCACAGAATGGCTGAGGTTGGAAGGCACCTCTGGAGGTCATCTGGTCCAACCTGCCTGCTCAAACAGGGCCACTTAGAGCTGGTTGCCCAGGAACATCTCCAGACAGCTTCTGAATATCTCCAAGGATGGAGACTCCACAACCTCTCTGGGCAACCTGTGCCAGTGGTCAGTCACCCTTTCATTAAAAAAAAAAAAAAAAAAAAAAAGTGTTTCCTGATGTTCAGGAACATGCTGCTGACGTTTATTTGGGACCTAAAAATGATAGCACTAAGAGCAATCTACGGTAATGAATTTCCCTGAATTTCAGAGCTCGTCTTGAACATTTGCAAGAGTTGCCTAGAAAACACCAGTCTGACAACACCATGAAGTACAGGCTGGGCCAAGTCTTTGACTATATCTACACTAGACACATACTATCCATCACAAAAGCATATGAGTGAGAACAGAAATTATACCCACACTCCAAATATGCATCAATATACCCATGTCCTATTATCATATATACACAAACACACATTTTACATAGAATTATGTGTATGTGGGATATATACATGTTGACATGTATCTTCCCCCACCTTTCTCAACCACATTGAATACAAAAGCAGCTCCTTTCTCCAAAGCAAGAAACATCTCTTAGAGGAAACGGAGCAGACTTAGCAGCCTGGCTCACAGACACTTGTATAAAATTACACACAAGCTACACTAAAAGTCTCCTAATTGTTACAGGAAAGAGGAATATTTGCAATTAAGCAAGAGATCACACTGGTGTAAAAAGAGATCAAATCAAACCTTAAGCATCATAGCAAAGTGCATCTGATGTATTCATGGCATCCCAGGAAACCTGCAATTACTGTGCAGAAAAATAAAAAATTCCAGGTTCCTTGGAAGCCAACTGCTAAAATCATTAAATCTTCCTGGAACAACAACATATTCCCTCGTGTCTTAGGTAGACCTGTCAACAACAGGAGCCCTGAGGAATCTCCCATGTTTGCTGGTTACCGCTCTCATCCTTGGGGTCCTTACATCATGTCATGACGTTTGTCTCCTGGGCAGAGCACAGCTGCCTGTAACTTCCTCTGGAGCCTACCAGGACAATTCCTGAAACGACCCCACAGCTGTAGAGGGGCAAATTGGTTGCTGTACTATGTGAGATGGCTACTTTGGACATCTGGGGCTCTCCACGGGACATGGTCATCCCTCCCTGCTGCCTCCTCCTCCCCTTGGGACATGTCCATTTCTTCTCTCGCTTAACGCACAGTCTTCCCTCTTCTAAAGCCTACTTTGCCCTTATTTATTGTCACTGCACACATAGCCTGCATCTCCTTTTTCTCCTCTTCCCTCTCATCTGTAGCCACCCGATCACCTCCCCTAAACAAGAGCAGCTCTGTTCAGAGGGAATGGAGGGGGACCAGCAAACTACTCTTGTGTTGCAGAACATACTTACAGCATGGGCAGAGATGCCCAAGAAAAGAGATGAATAATGAGACAATTTAGAATAGCAAGGCACCTGTGAGCTCTACATCAGCACAATACACTACTGCTAGGGCTGAGCTAGCATCTATACATGTACTTGCAGAACTATTTCAACACACTTGGATGATTGAGTTATTATCTCCTTGCAACAGGATGTTTGTCTTTCAGTCATCAAGCAATCTGTGCAAAATATTAATTTGTGTAATCAAAATTTAAATTACTTGAACTAAGGAAGTTTAATTAAATTATAATTAGTTAATCACATTTCAATTAAAATAAATACTAGTTTTAATCAATAAAAATGGTATCTTAATATTTTCAATTGTTTTATTTTTATTTTACAGCATTTTCAGAAACACTGACAGCTGTAAGTCTTTCTCTGAGAAGATGATGTTAACAAACTAAAAGACAAAGGAAAGCACTTAATAGTTTTAGTTATACTTAAATTTTCCTAGAAGAATGTCTTGAACAGAAATCTAACCTTTTGGTTTTTAACAAAACCAAACATTTCTTTGTAAATCCTTTTCCAACCTCTGCAACTGGATTTATACCACCGTCACTAGAAATGTTATAGTTGTTAGTAAACAATCAAGCACAGGGACAGTACATTGATTTTGGATGATGCTATTTTTTTTTCCTCCAATCAGGTCTCTTTTAGGAAAAAAAAATTCATAACAACCCTTTCCATAGAATTCATGATTTTTTAACTGGTACTAAGCAGATGAGGCCACAGTAGTGATGTATTACTCTCCCAAAGCACAGACCATAGATGAAGTTACAGAAGAACAGTGATTCCAATCTTGCAAACACTATTTAGGGTAGCTTGGATCCATGGCTAAATTCAAGCCTAAATACAGCTCCTATCTTTACAATGAGCTAAGCCAAGTGAAGCCAAGTGAATCTTTATTCCTAAGCAGATTTGAAACAATGACTTGGGAACCAGCTAGAACACTCAGAGGCAAAAAGTTTTCATCTCCATAAATTTTTGCTTTTGAAAGCAGATTTCCTTCCAGATCAGCTGGTTCTAGAGATGAAAAAAGGGCATTCTGCTTCCAACTTCGCCTGTCCATACTGGAACAAGGTCCCCAGAATGGGAAGGTCTTAGAAATGAGGATCCTACTCCAATGGTCTGAAGACTGGCAGCAATGTCTGAGCAAACTTGCCACGTAATCCATTTGAGAGGGTTTGGCTTCAGATGTCGAAAGACAAACACATTATTGACTGACCTGCTCAAATTATTTCTGCTTGTTAAGTACCAAGGATGAGAACAGTATTCTTGTCCATCTTTTGGGTTACCTTACTGTAACTTTACAAATCAAGTGGTGACATAAATGTACAGCAAAAAAAGAACTAGAAATGATGTGCAATTTGAGAATTTACAGTTCTTTAATTTTGCTGTTAGGATGGCATCATATTTTCCTGAAAGCTCTTCACAGTCTAGGCAATTAGATTATACATATAGTTAAACCTGTATTATGTCTGTATTGACATAAAATGTATTGACCCTAAGCAACCACAATATGCAAGCAATGTGCAAACACATGGTAAGAAAATGAACAAAAAGGAAGCAAAGTAAAGCCTTTCTCTACAAATAAGACACTTGTTACATGGAAAGTACATGACTTGCCCACAAAAACAGAAAGTTGGTAGCACACAGGATCTCCAAGCCAACCATTGGGATCTTTAACTAATAATCCCTCACCCACAACTGCATCTAGGCCTCTTTTCTCTGTTTTTGGCTGGTATTTGTTTCTGTGTGTCTTTGTGTGCCTGCAAGCACGCATATATGGACTAATGCTAACTTTGTTGGCTCTCAGTACCGGCTTTGAAGAGGAATGTGTCTCCATTTTGGGATGGTTTCACATTTTAAGCAAAGTTTGTCTTTACTGGTCATAGACACAAAGCAAACTAGGCAGCCAGGAAAGCAAATCATATGTCTTTTAGAAAGATATGGGCTACATACTGCCAACTCCCATGATACCATATTGAACCAGAAAGCGTAGGCACACACCTCTCCAAAGGCAGATATAAAATGCTTTACTTATTTCTTCCAGGGCAGGTATTAGACATACACAGGCAAAGCAGCATTGGGTTGTTTGCACACCTAAAAGAAGAGCACAATGCTCTCGCCTGTGTGGCTTGGCTCAGCTCCGCTCACCCAGGCAGTCCAGGAGAGAGAAGCTCCTTCCTGCTCACGTCCAGAAATCTCTACCCCAAATTTACGAAACACGCAAAGAACTAACATCCAACCTGCAAAAACAGGTGCGAAAAGAAACCGTTTCCATGAAGCTTTAGCGGGATCTACAGTCACAGCTGGCAAAGACCTTTGCTAATGGGAAACAGCATAGGGAACAGATTTAACAAGTAAATTAAGTATTTTCTACACCTTGTATATATGCAAGTCTCTTACCCTCAAGCATGCTGTCAATGAATGCAACTACAGCTCTGTCATGACAGCCCCGCATTCAATAGCACCTTTGTCAGGGGAAAAATGTCAGGGTTTTCAGGCAAACTATAATAGCAGATCATTGCTTACAAGGCCTGAGTCTAATTATTGGCAAAACAGCATTTGAAGATTTAGCTTTAGTTTGCACTATGCTTGTTCTCTGGCCATTAGCAAGTATTTAAATAGAATTAATTGGCTACTTGCAAGGTCATTTCAATAACTTTTGCAACAAAGCCTGGTGAGTTCTTGCACATACAGGGTAAATGGCACACACAGATCAGCATGCCAGCAAAGTGTGCAACATGCGGCTTCGGCGGCCAAGCTAACTATTTCAGTCAGCTCCTCAGACTAGTGACCCCTTTTGTCTATGCAGAACTACATATAAGCAGTACCATTCTATATTCATCCTAATCACTTCATATGTAGGGCTCACACTGTTGAGAGAAACAGCAATAGAACGAGAAAGGTGGAGGAAGGCTAGAGAGAAAGGAATTGAATTTTGCTGATAACTATGAACCGGTATTTTTTTCCCACCAAAATGATGCATTTACCTTTGAAGGGAATCATGGTTTATCAACACAGCCATGCCCTATGAGACTGCATTTTAAAAACATTCAAATATTCCTAGTTTAAAGACAGCATTTCTCTCAGGTACATGCTGCTTTGTCAGGAGAGAATTTAAAATCTATGCTTCCTTCCTAGTTAACAGCTGCAGTAAACAATTCAACTAGCACCATGAATTATACAATTAGCAATCTATTGTGCTTGAGCCAGTCCTAAATTATGTGCCAATTTGTAGCTTGATTGGGTAGTTTGCATCATTAACACAACACATGTTCTAAATCCTATATTTGCTCACAAAGTTGCAACAATCTGCAGACCAAGAATTACTTAATGAAGATCATGAACTTCTCAAATGCATTTATTAAGCTGTTGACAGAAAATTCACAAAAAATTGACAGAAAAAAAAAAACCAGAGAAAAAAGGAAGAGGCATGGTACTCCTATAAATGTTCACATAGTTCTAATAATAATATAGCAAAATAAAAGAAGTCACGGCATATTCAAGCATTTGTGAACAGCATATTGTATGCTTGCCCAAGAAGGCAAGTTGCAGCTTGTAATAGCTGAGTCAAAATGGATAATCAGAGTTATGGCATATTGCCGATTAAAAGTAAGAACAGAAAGCCATGCATTACTACGGAATTATACATGATTTTTTTCAGAACCAGTATAGGCACAAGGGTTTCGATAATGTAACTTCATCATGTTACAGTTGGTATTGGTACATTAAAAGTAGTGTACCAGGGAAAAATTACCCTAACTGTACCTGTAATAGGATCTAAAGTAGCCATTACCACTCAGAAAAGAGATGTTGGGATCACTGGGAAAATGTCAACACAGTGTTCTGGAGAGACCATATGAACTAATACAAAGTATTTAAAGAAGAAAATGTTCTCTCACTGCATTCATCTGCGGATATATTCAGAGATTTTTTTTTTTTTCCCTGAAGGTGATAGTAGAACTACAAGAGACACCAAGACAGCACAGGAGATGCAATGAAGATCTATTAAATCATGAAAGACACAGGGAAAACAAATAGGGGATGATTATTCCCTTTTCCTTAACACAGAGGAAATAGGCAGCAATCAATCAGGTTATCAAGCAGCAGGCTTAAAACCAACACAAGGAAATACATTTCCAACCTCTGCAAAAGGTCCAAAGCACATCTTGATCAAAAAATAAACTGATCAGAGCTATAGAGCGTTAGTCTTCTATATATCTTAAACATGATAGCTTACATTCAACTTGTGGCTCAGGATTTCCAAACCTGGATTCCTGAAGGTGCCTTCAGGCACTCTATGCATCATTTCTTTTATCCCTTCCAATGGCTTTTGTTACTACTCATTTATGACTATAGGGTACCCGGCTATATAGACCATTGGAGAGCTCTTGTGCAGCGACTAGCCGTGGTGTAGACACAGCTATAAATAATGCTCTTAGCAGTCGAGCTTACTTACCCTGGTTTGGAGAAGAAAAAGAAGCCAAGTAAATGTAAGGACCTTGGAGCTGCATCTCCAGTAGAGCACTTCTTCATATAACAATGCTGGTGAAAGAATTTTATAGGCTAGACTTAGTCTATGTTTCCATGGTCGTGGCGATGTGAGAAAACTACAAATTAATATGTGCTGGCACCAAGACATTCGGGGACCTACAAGCCTATCCTTGGCTCAACAGTGAGTTCACCCAAAATAAGAACAGAAACAGCATTATGTATTTCTAATTGGTCACAACCAACATTTCATATGTGGAACTCGACATTCCCAAACTATTTGATCAGACTTTAAAAAGAGCTTGAGCTAAAATAAAAATCCATTGAGTCCATTTGTTCTGCAGAAAAAGGCAGTAAATTATCTGAATTAATGTTGCCATTGTGAGTTCTTTACTGAAGTCTCTTAAACAAATAAGCCATTAAACTAGTTCCCAAAACCATGGATGATGTCACGCAGTAATCAAAACTGAAAAGTTCTGTGACCAAAACCTGTGCTCATATACCATCATAACAATCTGGTTTTGCCTGTGGACTCCCTGTGCAACTGCAGGTTTGCACATGTGTACCTGAGAGAAGTGACCGAGCTTAAGCTTGCACATGTGTGCCTTGCTCTCCAGGCAATTTACATCAAAACAGGTGACACTAGTGGTGAACTCTCCAGGATTAATTGAAAGGAGAGAAAATGAGCCTCTCTCAAAACTTTTTATAAGTCCTTCATTTAAAATACCTTTTTTGGTTATTTACTTAAAAAGCTTTTAAGACGATATTACCTTATCTGAAAGAGCTAGGTAATGAAAGGAAGAAAACCCAGTCCTTTCAGCTAACTGCTTCTATCAACTGCAAACAGATTCCAGCTTATCTATTCAATGGGTTCCACATCTGGGTGGTTTTTAAAAACAGACCCAGCACCAAAATGCAAAAATCAATGTACCAATTTAAAAATATCTCAGAAGCAAGGTAAGCAGCCCTTGAATGTTAAACACTGTCATACACCATACGGTGTGGTGGTTTAAGCTTGCACAGAGCATTTACATATAGCATCTGTTAATCTCAGGAGTGCAATATCAAGGCAAAGTTGTCTGAAGGCTGCCAGGTACAGTAAGTAAGGCAGCAGCCGGAGGCGTTGTTCACAGGCATGCCCATCAGCACCAGTCATGCCCTGGTTTCTTTCTTTCAGCCTTCTTAATTCTACAAGTTTTTGCATTTGATGGTCTAGCAGAAAGGAAATATCATTGCAAACCTTTGTGCACCCAAATGCTTTGGGATGCAGGAGAACAGGACCTGGGCTCTGAAGGAGAAGGGAAGCTTGAGTTGCTTTCAGGTAGATCAGAGTCCAAGAAGGAAAAAAGTATGCCATTTTTTTATGCTGGCCTTTCTTCTTCAAGTCTTTTATTTCTAAAAAAAGATCTTCCCTCCTCCCTCCTTACACAGGAGGAAGGAAAGAACTGACAATACAATTTTTGTACAGAAAATGAGAAAAATGCAGTAATGCCACTTTATTTGGGGTGAGTAGAGGTGATTGATAGCCCGCACTCCAAGCACCATGGAAGAAGACACCACCTCATGCACCAGAGAGCAATGGTAAATACAGTAATGGTGAGGTGGAATTGGATACACTCCAGTGCCTCCTACAGATGTCACTTAAACATCCCCTTCCCCAGTGTGAGTTCCTGACCTGGCCTAGCCCTTGCTCAGGGCTTTTTCCCTGAGGTCCATGGGTTTCACCCACTTACTGCACTGAGCCCAAGGGAAGCAAGGATACTTCGCTGTTTGGCCTACACCAGTGCAGTTCATTTTCTGACCTCTTTGGGAATATAACTGTTCCAGCCAATCCTGAACAAGACTGTTACTGCTTTCAGTACATAATTGTGAAAAGCAAAACTTCCATATCTTGGGGAAAGACCACATTTAGATGGGGAACAGGAGATAGATCTTGGCTGGTGGCTAGAATTACCAGCCTATGCAGAGTTACTTCCGAGCATGAATTACTTACAATGAGCACCAGAAAACCCCCATAGCAAGCAGCAGAATGACTGCACCATTGAGACCGACAGGTATTGTTTATTCCTAACCTGGTTTCCTTTTTCTGACTCCAGGCTGCATTTTTGTCCAGAAGTTTGTCCTGTCCAGCAGGGTGTACTTTTCCTGCTGACAGTGTAGAAGCCCATGCATAGAAAAACAGTCGCGCCGAGCCAAAAAGAGGCTTGCTTACACAGACTTTGCTTATATTTTTTCCAAATTACCACTTTAAAGGACGCACATTTTTCTTCTTTGCTAGAAAGGACAGGATGAGGTGGAAACTCAGTCTTGAGGACTCTACCACAAAGCAATTGATGGGAGCTTCCTGCCTCCTTGGTTTAGCTCATGGAATAACAACCTCTACAGCCACCACCTCATCCCTTCCAAAGAGCCTCAGAGTAGGCTTGCCAGCATGCCAAATAACCATTTTTCATGTTTTCTACTTTTCTTTTTTGAAAGCTAATCATCTGTCCGCTCCAGGATGTCATGCCTACATACCGTCCAGCTGTTCAGCAGAGACCTCAGAGCCTCAGGACTGTTCTACAGCACTCTGCTGGGACTCTCCATGCTACTGCAACCCATCTGGGCTGGGTTTCAAAGAAAGACAGAATAGGACCCACAAAAAATCCTCCAAGAGCCAGCAAAATTATCAGGCCCCATAAAGAACAGCTTCTATAATGAGGCGCACTCGTTCCCCATATAGGTAACTGCATGAGAAAGTTAGGGGGAGATTTCTGAAGGGACTGAGGAGCCTGATGGTAGAAGTAAATGCCAAGCTGGGTATTCAGAAGCTTGTTGCTTCTGTCCTCAACTTTTGGTATCTTCATGCATCTAAAAACGTAGCCCTCTGTCAGCTCAGAGAGCTGCAAAGCAGGAATCAGAATCAAGCTCCAGCTCTGACAAGATGCCAAAAGTGGCTGCCACCAGCCTGCAAGGCTGGCCATTCTGTTATTTTTAGCTAACACTTCATGGCTGGTTGATATAAACTCATAAATAAATCAGTAGGCTTTCCTAGCAGAGGGTTGTTAGGAGTGGGCTGCCTTGGCTTTGGGGCCACATAAGCGGTGCTGCTGCTGCTGCTGCAGCACCAGGGTGTGGGTACCACCACTGCTGCAGTTGTCACTGGCTCGGTCCTCACCATGCCTGGTCAGTGGGAGCATCTCTGCCAGGGTGGCCAGAAGCCAGGCAGGGCCAGTGCCATGGTGCCACGAGGGCTGTGCCACAGCTCTGGACTCACCAGGAACCTGCCTGCGGGCTTCTGCAAGTCAGCACAGAGGAGAGGGACAAGTTTTATTACGCATGCAGGCTTACGCTAAGATTGAATTACCTGCGTATTCTCTAAGCAGATGCTTAATTTCGCTTATAGCTACCCCAGCCACTCGGGCGAATCCCAGACAGAGCACCACATGGCACAGCGCTGTCCTGCCACTTGCAGACTGTTGCAGCTAGAGCAATGTTTGCTTTTGCAATTATTTGCCTCGCACGTGATTTTTTCCACGAGTTAACCAAGGCTGAATCGACACAATTTTTTTTTATGTTTCAGGGATTATTTTCATAATCAAAGGAAAATAAATCTCATAAAGAGGAATCTTACTGCAAAGGGTGAAATCTTTAACTTGTTCATAGCAGTAAAATGCAGGGAACTAAGCCAGTGTAGACCAGCTGAGTTTCTGTCCCTTCATCTTTAATGGTGGAGGTAAAGACCTGGTCCAGAGCTTTATGATACAAAAATGCTTTGTAATGCAAAACAGACCAACTCCATACAAATGTTCCCAACATTGTTCTTATTTCCATAGCAGACATTTAGAAGAGAGTGGCACAATAGTGTGACTTGAGAAAACTTTATTAGAATTAGAACAAGGAAAAACAAACCGAAAACAACCATTAATGTCCACGGTAATTTTCAAAACCTCTTTGGCAATTTCCTCTCCCCTCCTTTTTACAAATGTGGGAACAGTTAACCACTCAGGAAGAACACTTTGTAAATTTGGAAACCTGAAGAATTCCCCTGTTAGACTCAACCCACATTAAAACAAAGATTTTATTTTTTTTATCTAATGAAGGATAAACATAATATTTTGTGTGGCTAAATATGAAACAGGCTTTTCTCCCCCACCACTTTAGCCAGCTGAGATTTTAAACAGCTCTTAAAAAGTGTCGTGTAACAACCAGGCTAGCAGCACCGCAGTGAAAAACTAAGGAAAATCTTTCTGACTTTTCACACAAAGCACCCCAAGAGAAGAAACCCAGCCCACCAGAGATCAGATCTTACATTCCCTCTGTGGGATGAAAGGACTTTGTTACAGCTTCAAGAAGTCAGTACAGTAGTGATCTTGTCAGCCAGAGTAAGACTAACCAGAAATGTCCTCTCCCTTCCAGCCACCACGACTCTGCAGCCAGCCGGGGAGACTTTGCACAGCTCACAGGGTGAGCCCTGCTGCCTGCTGTCCTGCTGGGAAAGAACATCTGTGAAACTTGGAGGTGGTTCGGTCAGAAACTTGTGACTCAGCTCCATTTCTCAGCTTTCCTTGCAGCTCAGATACCCCCTTCCCTCCTTCTCCAGCTTCCTCTGGCACCCACCTCCAGACCCCTGACACCACGCCTGTCCGGTCAGACTTTTTTCATGTGTGTGTGTGAAAACCCATCTACTTTTTGATAGAGTGACACACACACCATCATAATGCCTTCGGATATAAAGCAAGCCTGGTTCAAAGAGCCCAGCTGTGTCCAGGAACTGACTGGTCTTCCCTGCAATAAGCGCAGCAAGAACACAGACATACCGTGCAGTCTCGTTATTTTTAGAGGTGCCAAGAAAAGCAGAAGGGACCAGCATCTCCTGCCTAGAAGAAGGGATTTGGTGGCTCAGACAGCAGGTGTCTTAGCAGATTTTTGTCCAAAAATTTTGGTGGATGAAGACGCAACAATGTGCCTGCCATGCTTACACCCACCTATCCATGGTGTTGTCTGCACCTGAGAAGCTCTTTAGACCCCTCGGAAATAAAAATCTCTGCAAGGCTTGGAAAATATGGATCTTCTCAAAACCAACAGACACCTTGCCTAGTATAGTGTTAAAAAAGAGCTCTTTTTTGTGAAGTATTATTTAAGTTGAACATGTTAGGGTGCATTAGGCTGATAAAGGCAAGAGGAGAGCACAGGAAGAAAAAGAAGTTTAAAAATTATCAAAACAAACAAAAAATATGAAAAAAAAATTAAAAAGCCTCTCCATCTCTCTCTAAACTGCACAAAATGTTTCAGCCTAAGCACAGCATGGAATAACTTCATGTTTAGATGTCTGCACATCCTCTTAACAACCAGAAGAATGTTGCATCTGGATGAAGAGATCTTTTTTGACCAATGAAATCCATGGGCAACATAATCACAAAAGCTGGCATTTTCATGCTGTCCTGTATCCACACACATACTAGTTTGCTCTTACCTGTACAGCTGCTGTAGGTTGGGAAGCTAAAAAAACCAGACCTGTGATCTGGATGTAGATCAAACATCTTTACTACATGCAAAACCAAGCACTCTATCCCTATTAAAATTCAGCAGGGTTGATATGTCAAAAATCTTGCAGACTGCTGTGAAAATGTACCTTCAGGGAAGCTAACCTCTTTTATAGCCACGAGGAAGATTTTTTACAAAAAGCTCACTTTAATGTTATTATTACAACTGAGAATCTTTCCATGTTCCCATGAGATGACTGCATTGCATGTTATCCTGGAGACAAAGATTGCAGGACAGACTTGATAAATCCAGGCAATGTTAAAAGTAAGCGGATGACGATTTATCTGCTGGAAGAAATCCAGCAAGTTCTAGACTTGTTTACTAGCCCCAGACTAGAACAGCTCATCAAACTGCAGTACTTAAAACCAGAGTTGAAGCTGAAATATTTAAAAGTGTGTTTTGGAAACACTCTGTGTACACTGAAAATCTTGGATTGGATTCAAAAGTTGTACTTGAAACTGCCATCTCCTAATTAAAACAATATACTCCTACATGTTCACTTCAAATGATGCCTTAAGCACATTTTGTGGATTGAATTTGTTTAGTGAATGGAGATAGGAAAACTTCCTCACAATTAATTTTCACTTATTTGAATGTCTAAACAATTTTACAGCCTCATGTTTCCTTCAACAGCCTGATTAAACGGACTTCCAAATACTAAAGATTGGGGTACAGCTTACTCAATGGCTTCCAGATTTTTGGCTGCATGATTCTATAAATGCTGGGCTGATACTGAATGGAAGTTTCAGTGTTTGAATCACTTAAAGTTGGTCAAGGCTTTAATAAAAACTCGTGAAGAGAAAAAGAAATATTCACCCTTATTTAAAGGTATTGAAGATTTTTATAATGAATTTCCTTTAAAAACAAATGCCCGAGTTCCCCATAAAAAATGCAGAGTTTCAGAACTTTTAAAGGAAAAACAATCTAGATCTATTCTGAGAGGATTTTCTTGTCTACACAGTGGTATATCCAATGGCTTTCATTGAACCTAAGCTTGTTAGGAATACTCTCCTGATAATGGAAATGTAATTCAAAATAAAATTAAATGCAAAGTTATATGATCATAACGTCTACATGCAATGTTTCTGAGGACAACGATGACCATGTATGGTCATGACGTCTGGAACCATGTATGTAGGACCTCGGGCAAGTCACCAGTTTTTTCCCCATTGCAGAATTACTGAAGATCAGTGGATTATGGAAGTTGCACAGATTTCTTCCAAAACATTACTACATTGTCCTCAGTGCTATCTTATAAGCAGTTCATCAATGATGTAACTGATATCTCTCATATATGATCCAATGTCTTTTGTTTGCTTCTCTTATGTTGCAGGGTGTTTATGTGCTCTGTTGAAAAGATGTACCATGGCATTTTACATCAGTAGAAGTAAATAAAAAACAATTATTTGGTAAGAGTAAGATGACTAAGAGCTTGTTGCAGTGCTGAGAAGACCATGGTGGCTGTGTAGAGTGATCTGGAAAACTCCATATATTATACCAGAGGCAGTGTGTCCAGAGCCAAGCATGGCCATGTTGTCAGGAGCAGGATACACAGCCTCTGCCTGCAGAACTGGGTAGGCACTAGGTTAGCAATCATCGGCTACAAGGACTAGTTGGGGTTCATGACAGATAAGCAACATTCAAATTTCAAAGCTGCAGTAAGAAAAACTAGAAGGTTTTGAAGAAAGGAGAAACTAAGTGTGTGAATAAGGCACTGTTAAGACCAATAATAGACTTCTGCATGCAGTCTGATACTCATACTTTAGGTGCTGAAAAATCTGGAGAGGGCAAAAGAGAAAGACAAGAAGACACAGAGGACTTGAGGGCAGAAGAAAGTGTCATTTACTGAAAAGCTTAATGAGTGAAAACGAACTCATTTTATAAAAAAGAAAATGTTCCACGGCAACAGAATTCCTGATGCCTGAATTCATATCAATTTTTGGTGGAAAGTGGTTTGAGGGAAACAACACTGAAGGAAAACTCTCCGTAGTCTCGATGTCTCTTATGACTCCCCTACTAGACATGAGCCGACACATGCTGCAGGTAGCCTGTAAATACTTTTACACTGACCGGCTTGCCCTGTGCTGCCAAATAGAGTGTGTGCCAGCTGAGCATTCCCTTCTCTGAGTCTCTCTCCTCTACCCAGGCCAATTTTTCATCAAGCCAGTGTGAACTCTCTTCTTTGAGACTTCTACACTCTTTCAAATTTGTTTGAAATCAGCAAAGTATTCCAAATACATTAGGTAAGAGAAGCTGATGGACAAAAGGAGACAAGATCACAAATCTTGTCACTGCACAAGCTAGATGCAAAATAAGCCTGACTTGATAACGGTGTGAACATGTATGTACCTTCACTAAGAAAAGGTATTTGGGACTAAGAGTGCCCTTTAATCTGAAAAAAGCACGCCATGTTTTAATCTGAAAAAGTTTGCCAGATTCAAGGCAGAAAGGCTGGCCTTTTCTTAACAAGTGAGGGCAATAATTCACCATGTGAACAAGTCACCAAAGAGCTGATTCTATGTCTTTTACGTGTTCAACACTAGATGCTGATCTGAAAAAAACATATTTTAGCCAAAGTGGATGAATTATGACGGCCTAACATAAACCGGGCAGACAGTGGTCCCTCAGGTCTTAAGCTCTGTGAACCATTCGCTAGCATGGCACAGCAACAGTAGACATCCATTAGTCATGGATGTTATTATGCAATAAATAGGTTGGTGTCAGCGAGGACTCCATGAGTAGTCCTAAAAAGTGGGCTGAATGGACCAGCTGCGAACATGGGTCTTCAACCTGCAGAGACCGCAAACTCTTCAAAACACTTTTCTTTGCACTAGCAGCCCAAGCACCCCCTGCTTGGGTTCTTTGTCTAACAAAAGACAGTAATCCATCAATCTACACAGGTAAGCACAGCTCACAGTACGCCTTTGGAAGCGATTGTTATTCCCAGCCATAAATAACGCCTTGCCCTTTCTATTCAGGAGTGCTACAGCACTTCACAACTGGCTGCGCTGCTCGGCGCAGTAGTGACGCAGGTAAGGGCTGCAAGGACTCGACACAGCAAAGCTCTGCGTGTGGCAGCCTGTGCCAGCCATGGTGGAGGATCTCCCTGTGTCCTCAAACAGGGTGCTGCCACAGGAGGGGCGCAGGAAGAGACAGCGCTTATTCCAGTTGGAATGATCTGGCTATTTCAGCCAACTCTTGCCCCCTTTTAAAAAGCAGCTGTGAGACTGCAAAGTGGCCAAGACCACATTCTATGTCTTTGTTAGACAGGGTGCCTGGTACCCGTGGCCCACACCGCTTGGGAGCGCTTCTGCAATTCCAGCTCAGAAGGACAAATGCCAGCTTCCAAGCCTCCATCTTCTCTGCCACATGCTTCCTCAAGGATCCGACAGATGCCTGACCTTGCTTGGCTTGGGAGCATTTGCTGCAGCAGATACAAACAGAGCTGTAAGTGGAACACTTCCTCTGCGATCGCGTTCCCCCTCCATGCTGAGTGTCACAGGCCAGGCTCGGTCACTGCTTGCTTAGGCAGGGCTGTCGGCTACGAGTGTCCCACCATAACCATGTGCAGAGCAAACCCGGTGGAACCTCACGCTCCGTAATGAGACTATTGCAGCGAAATGCATCTGGCAGGAGGAGATAACTTGCAAAAAACGAGGGTGAGAAGAGTTAAGTGTTGGCAACCCTAACGAGCTGGATTCCCAAAACGAACTGGAAGGATTTGGCAGAACTCAAATTACATTTTTAAACAGTTACTGTAAGTGTAAATGTTATTTTATCCACCCCCTTGAACTGTATCATCCTGGCCAGCCACCAGGCAACCACACCCACGCTGTTACTTTTACAGCTGCAGAGATGGGGTCAAGATCGTCTGTGTTCTGTGTAACTCAAACCCTATTATTAAAGTAATTCATTTGCAAATAAATCATCCTTGTTAAGCAGCTCCAAGTAAAGAAGGAAAAAAATAAGAGCTTGTAAGCTTGAGCTCATTTGCTGAATGCAAATCCTACTCCCTTCCCTGACCACATTTAAACAGTTAATAAGAATTTGGTCACCAAGGCACCTCTCCTTATTTCATTCAAATCTGGGGAAGCTGATACAGTAATCATTAAAGAAAAACAAAAAGAAAAAAAAAAAACAAAAAACCAAAAACACAAGGTTTATAAGGTGATGGCTCTTCACAGGAAAACAGAAAAGGTCAAAGGATCTTACAGCACTCAAAGGTCTAACACTGAGCCAGAACATGACCAGGAACATTATTTCTTCTTATTTTCAGCATTACTTTTAGTATGAGCATATGAGTGTAAACCTGGCCCCAGCTGAGTCATTGACTTCAATGGAGGCAGGATCTCAGCTACTGTGGAGGGCTTGAAAACTGCCAAGTGATTTCTGGGAGGAAACAAGTAGCCTTATTTTCAGAAGCACTTTGCATGATTTGGCTTTAAATACTTAGGGGTCCAGTTCTGCATTCATTTAGGACCTTGCATCTACATCAACCTGCTCAAGAGTTGTCTGTTTGCTGAGGGGTTTTTGTGGGTTTTTTTACTCTCCCCTTTTCCCTTCTTACAGGTCCATGTTTGGAAGGTTTTTCTGGATTTACAGGAATGTCACCAAATCTTTTGAATGATAGGCCAGAGGCATTATACCTTTTCCTTTAGTCTTTAGGTAAAAATTTAAGGTTTGTTTACTTCTGCAAGTCTGCACATGGTTATGGCTTTTTCCAGTACCTTCTTCCATGTTTATGTAAGATACTGGATATGCATGAGAACTGAAAACAAATTTATTGTTAATCAAACCTGGCCTGCAAGATTCATTATATCTTTAAACAAAACAAATAAAGGAATAACTTGTTATTAAGCAAAATGTTATTTTATGACTGCTGCAATATACACAAATATACATAAAGATTATTCAGCTTTCATGTGATGAATTAAAGCCACCAGAAGAGCTTTAAAGTGATACCACAACCAGAAAAATATTATGCCGAAACTGGAACAGCCAGAGCCAAACTTTTGTCTTACATTATGATATAAAGAATTCTGAAAGTAACCTCTGCACTGAGTATTCGATGATTTAAAATAACCATTCCTAATGTAGTGTATCTTCTCTGACCTTGTATTTTAGGGCCCCTGATGGCCTAGCCACCCACTTATGGCTGTGGCTCTAGACCAGATCTCGACCAATATCCAAGTTGACACACTTTTTATATTTTATTTTTATTTTCATAAAGATGATGTGTTTATATTCACACACAGTTTTGTAATAACTACTTGAAAAAATCCCACCTGACAGATCAAATTAAACTTACTTAAATTCTTTACTGTCTACAAAAGGGTAAGTTTCATTATGGATGTTTCTAAAGATGCCATGCTTCTTCTTACTATTTGGCCATATGAGCTATAAACTTGAAATAGACTTTTTCTATAGGAAGATGATATTTCCAATATTTTTATTCATTGCCTTAAGCTAACACTTTCACACAAAAAAGAAAGATTTTTATGTATTAATACTGGCAATATCTGGAATTCATTACGTTTTCTGAATCCCAAACTAAAATCAAAGAGCACCTACTGGAAGCAGCAAGCATATTTTCGGATGCTATACATTTAAGCCCTACTGCTTTTTTCCTCCCTATGATCTACGTGACTCAGACCTGAGGTCCTTCACAGCCAGAGCCTGGATGTTGCAAAATGCCTTTCTGAAAGTAATGTTGCATGTTTCTGCTCAGAAATTTCTTAGCATCTTACAGGAGAGAAATGATAAGCCACCTGTCATGCAAAGTCTGGGCTGTTGCAACCAAAGGGAGAACTGAATGAAAAAAGTATGAACAAGCAGAGCAGACCTTGTCAGTAATTCACTGTTTTCCTCCACCTCCCCTTCTCTTTCTCTCCATGAGACCTACCTCAGATGTTTACCGAGCACAACTGTGGTAACAACCTGTGAGGAGACCGTTCCCGCCACCAGCTCTCCTGCCACTGTTACTCTCACGGCACTTGCCACACATCATCTGGAAATTACCTCATCCTTCATCAACACGTGTCTAGTTGTTAGAGGCTTGGGAACCTAGCAGTGATGCTCCCTGGCTTTGCCAGGGAATAGCCTCATTTGCTGAATCTCAGGATAAAATTAGGCATTAGTACCAACAGTGTTGGTACCCACTGCTCCTCCCCCCTTTTTGGCTCCTCAAATGTATAAAAAGCAAAGTGGCACACTGTTTTTACGCTTCAGAGGGAGACGTGCCAGTCAAAAGACACATGCAAGATTTGGGAAAAAAGAAAAAAAAAAGTATCAATGGTCTCTTATTCACCCGTCTTCCAAAAAACAGTGCCATCAAAACAAAGGCACAACTGTTCCCGCACAATAAAGAGTGCATTGATAGTGCTCCTAAAAACAAGCTAGCGTAGTCTTGACATGCCCATCTTGTTGAATCTTCATGAAACTGTTACAACTGCTCGATTTCAATTTGTCTGTTCCTGTCCTGATCACTGACAACTAAAACTGCCATAAGAGCAAAGGAAATGCCATACCAGCTCGGGCAGTCACCATGCACAAGTAGAGCGTACCTAAGAAAGTATTAGAAGGAGGGCAAGGCATAAATAAAGTGGGAATTCCAAGAAAATTATCTATTACATCTGAATAATGCTTTTTGAATAACATTACCTTTTTGGTTTTTAAAAAAGTCTGTAGCCCTGTGTCCTACATTTTAGTTCCAGGAGCACGCAAAAAGGCAGCAGGGTCACAAAAAGTCACATGGGAGCAAGTATCAGAGAGGACAAATCTTACCCAGGCAAAATTAGAAACAAAACTGAAAAAATATTTCAGCATCATTACAATTAAACACCTTCTTGTAATTTTGACAATGATATAAATACGAGGCCAAGGGGTGATGCATGTAACTGATTATCTGGTTTGTTGGCAGTTCTGCTAAAAAAAATTAATGGCTACTTTTCAAAGTTTTCAGTAAACCACAAAAATCATTTCAGTTAGGAAGGTGAAATATTTGTGTTCAAATTTGTAAAGCATTTGAAACAAAATCATTCTTAGTTATAAAATATTTTATTGATATTTTTAACATGATACAGAGGCTTTTAAAACTATGTCCTATCTTTCCCCAGTAGAAATAATTTGCTGTAATAAACCCATTTTTTTCAAGACATACTAAATTTCTGCCTAGGTTCATTAAGGAAGCTTGAACTAAAATATTTCACTCAACCCTTACTCTCTCAATCTTGTTTAAACTGAGCTTTGTTAATCTAAGGGAATAGCACTGGTATATTCTTGTCATATTATCAGCCAACAGCATTTGGAAAAATGCCTGCTGTTTTCCAAAAAAATAACTGTAACAAACATACAGGGAAAGTGATATCTCTATACAAATTATGAAGGGTGAAAAAAGAGAGATAGATTCTTCCTAATCTACAAGAATGCTGAAAACTGAGACATAAAGGGATGCTTTCCAAGTACTCGGAGCAAGAATGCTGCTAAGTTTATCCCATGGAGCTGACACACCCCAGCACGATAAAAGTGGCAGTAACTTTGTTGTCTTTATTGAGAGGAGTGCCTGTGAGCTTATAGAAAAACTTGTACTGAGCAAGGTCTAAGAAGCTGTTCATCCTGCCTGCTGTTCTTCAGGCAAAATGCATTGGTTTTTCTTTATGTTAACCTGCCGGTAATACCTTTCCAATTTTAACTTTTAGGGCCTGGAATAATTTTCCATATAGTGATGCTGACGCGGCTCTGCCTGGCTATGGCACGACAAAATGTGAACAGAAGGGAAGTATGCGTCCTGATGATCAGATACCTGGCCCAAGGAGGGTCTAAAGAACAACACGGTAATAAATATACTCTTAAAGAAGAAGGAACTTCTAAAATATGAAATTTGAGTGAATATTTAAAAACACAGCTGCAAGTTTCAACAAAGGTGAAAATCTGCAGTTGATTTCAGAGACTGGAAGGTGATAATAACCTTCCACAGACACATGGTCACAAGACGAACAGTGATGACTCTTAAAGAGATGCAGAATATTAAGCATCAATGTTTATTACTAGTAAATAATGGTTAGCGATTTGTCTTTTTTATTAATGAACTCCAGAATATGCTTCCACATGGCTCTCTTTATTTCACTCTTGTGCACCAACTTCTACCTATACTAGTTTGTGCTTATATTTATTTTCAATGAATTAAAAAAAAAAAGGACAGATGTTTCTGATTTTCCTCTATATGGATGACAACGTAGAAATGCATTGTGGAATCTGGCATTGAGTAGTTCTTGAAGTAGAGTTACCACATGTCCCAGTCACAAAACAGCAACACATAGTATAACGTTTCTGGAAAGAATCTTGCTGCAATAAAATGGATCACAAAAAGTTTGCAATCTATGAATTCTGCCCAGAATATAAACCACCAAAGATGCCTCCTATTAAGTATTTGAAATTGGAAACCAATTCACAGACCAGGGTGGGGGCGAAGAGGAGGGGGTGGAAGTTAGTTGTACTTTACAGGAAAATGCATTCTTGTTCAAAAATCAGTGCAAACTGCTGATCACAACAACACATTTTTAAAATTACACAGAACATCTTTTGCAATCTGGAAAATATATCCAGTGAACATACTATTTGGAGGAAATGTTAATAAATGCATAAATCAAAAGGAGGACTAGCACAACTATCTGGTTTGATATCCTTTATCACACAGGCGAGAAGGCTTCCTTGCGTTAATGCCAGTTTGAACTAAACACATCTCCTTTAGTGAAAAATCAGCTCATGGTTTCAAAAACTCCCAGTGATGGGGAACATACCATAAAACTTGGTAGGTCACCTGACTGACAGCTCGTTATATGTCACAGGGTGTGTGTCCAGGCTTGAGGGTGTTATTTCCCAGGGAAGCACTTATAATCTTCAGGTTCCCCTCATCCCCCTTTTCAAAAGCTGAGCGGCTTGCTCGCCTTTTTTCAGCACACTCACACCTTCGTTCTCACACTAAACCTTCTCTCACACTGATGGCATCCCTGCCCTGGACTGAAACCTCCCAAGCATCTCCTGAATCCACATTCAAACAACCCCATTAGCACTTCTGGCCACACCGCCACCTTGGGAGCTCATGAGTAAATAAACAAAACAGAAGTATCCCTCATCTCTTTTACAGTTGTTCTTCATAAGGTCCAGCATGTTTCTTGCATGTTCGCAGACCACTTTTCCCACGTAGCATTAACTGAGGAGCACACCAGCCCGTCTGGGGCGGTGGGTGCCCTGACAAAACACGTCTGCTCCCACCTTGCTTGACCAAATGACCCATCGAGGTTCCCTGAGCAAGTCACCCCAGGCCTTGGCAACTTATTTTATCCCACCTTTAAGATAAGACTTGGGGACCTACAGCAGGGACAAGGACAGCAGAGTGACCTCTTCAAAATCATTACAGAAATGATGACTCACTCACACAGACCAAACCATACAGGCTCACTGTTATTAAAGAGGGATTTCTTAGGTGTTTTCCCCCTGCACCCTCTGGACTACATCCACGATTCAGAGCTCCCTAAAGCAATTTCATTTCATAAAATGCAGACAAGCTCAGGAAGCTGAGGGTTAACTTTAACCCGTGCCTCTCACCAATTAAGTGACCAAGTTAAAGCAGTGTGAAGTGTTCAGGATGCGGCTGCCTGGAGGGGTGACTGGATAACAACTGGCACTGACTAGCAGGACGCCTGCTTCACCTGTCAGGCTTAAAGAAGATGCTTCTGGTTCACCCTTCAGGGGAAAGTCTAGCAATTCAGGAGCAGGGCAATCCCTTCTGTGGCTGCTCAAAGCACAGCCCTCCCCCTAGGTGGAAACTTTGTCGAGTGTCACAGGCTGGTGGGAAGTTTCACATGCTGTGTCACTAAGTAGAAACTTTCTTCTGAATCTGGTTTTACTCTCAACACACCAACAAGACTTTCAGGCAGCTCATGCTAGGAATGGGAAAGAAATTACCAAACGATAAAAAAATATTTAGAAATGTAGAGAAACTGAATAGTGACAGTGTAAGAGGAAGACAGCCAGCCTTTTGGCGTGGCTTCTGGATTACAGGTCTACCACAGGGAAGATGCCAGGCATGTTTAATTTTTCCACTCTTTTACACATCTTTCCTTTTGTCTTTCTTATTTAGAGTGACAGCTTTCTGAGAACGAGACACCTTGTGATTTGTTTTATATAAAGCTATTTTGCATAGTAAAGCCAAAGTCCACCAAGATGCAAATGATAATATGCACTTTAGACACACTCCAGTCCCCCAGGCTTCCTACTGCAGAAATAAAGGAAACCAGCAGTATCAACAGCCACAAAAAAAGCTGCAACAGGACATAGGACAACATTTCCTAAAAGTCAACAGTCATCCTCGGTATCAGCGCAACATTTCATCCACTCCTCATCTGTGACATGCTCCAGAGGAGATGGTGGGAGCAAGTACATGTCCATAGGGCTGTTCATTATCAAACATCTGGAATGCTAATGTAAACACCTTGTATTTACTTCATGCTTCGCCTTTAAAGACTTTTGCCAACATTAATAATAATGCTACTACTCATAGAGCTTTTGTAAGGATTAATTTGTTATGGTCATTAGAGGCCACTGCTCTTTACCACACTCATGTAATAATATACTTGGTGTACTCTCCAAAACAAAAAAAAGAAGCCAGCTGCAGTACATTAACATCCACTTACGGGGATCCAGTGATTTTGTCTCTACACATTCTGATGATGACATGCAGCCACATACGATAGTCTCTTAAAACCCATGTCTGCTCTAACCCTCGTATGCACCTGTGAAAAATAATTGTCACAACATCTGCCAATCTACCATTTCTTCTCTTTCATGAGGGCACTTGTAAGTATATGCTGATGTACCAAGCAGTACTGTTACTGGCATCTCTGTGAACACTTCTTTTCCCTCAGCGTGGCTCACCCCATCCTCCCAGCTTCTTCCAGAGGTCTACGGAAAGCTAGCAGCTGGCCCGTCACCTTGTTTTCTAATTATTACAGAGAATCCAAGCTTTGGCCCGACAAGCCCATAAGAAATGGCGAACATTGTTCAAATCCTGATGAGTTACATGGCACACAGCATTGGTGCATGAAGAAACAGTCTGGGGTTGGTCTTTAAATAAAAGTTTCCTGCCCTGCTCCCCATTACTGTCTCATCAAAATCCCTCGCAACCCTCAACGCATTCCTCCTCCTTACCCTTTTCTGACATAAAGACCATTTCTCCTACTTCAGAGATGAAAATTGATGGCTTTTACCTGACGGTTAGTCCTTCACTTCAGTGCCTGGTAGTAGTGCCTCTTCTTTTGCAGTCTCTTTATATTTTCCCAGCCCTTCCCCAATCTCCTCAGCCCTCGCCCCAGCTTCTGAGAAATATAAGGCACAGAGAGACCACAGCCCAGCATCATCTCTGCCTCCTCCGGAAAGGAAGCAAAGCTCCTACTTCAGGCAGAGCTGTTAAGTGCCTAAATTTAGCTGGGATGAATGTGGGATTAGACCATCAGAGCAGGGAATAAAACCAGGGCGTCTCAAGTATTAGACTAGAGTCTTAACACCATCCCCTACATTGCACTGGGGATCTCCGCCATCCAGCGGTCCAAGTGTGCGACATTAAAAATGGCGCTGATAAAGACCAGCATTGAATTCATAGCAAGTAGAGATCAGACCTTTAAAAAGGACAGGACAGCATTTAGCATATATCATCACTTCCACTCTGGGTTTTTTCTTTTTTTTTTTTTTTTTTCAGGGAGAGCATTATTTGTATTAAGCCTGATTTTTTCAGTAAAGTACTGGAGCAACATCTAGCTCTCCATGTGTACACGCAGGAGGGTGCCACCACACACCCCATGGTCCTGACCACGCACCTTTATAAGGTAACTTCATGCACCAGGCTGCCATGGCATACTGCAGTGCAAGTGGACCCTGTGTTTTGCTCTGTGACAGTGTTTAATTGAGTCTGTGAGCAGTCAGACAGGTAGACAGCCCCCAGTGAGTCATGGATGCTTGTGCTCAGGGAGTTATGCCTAATGGAGGCAATTGCATCAGGTTGGGAAGAGCACAGCAGCCAAGGCACACCCCTGGGTAAATGATGCCTGATGGTATGCTTAATTATAGTTAACATTCCTGGCTGTATGATCTCAGAAATCAGAGATGGAGAAGACCTGCTACCTAACCTAATCACTACCACGGTGAAGTATGTCTCCCTTCCTGTTGGAGGCAGTGAGGCTTTCACTGCTTTCCTTTGGAGGAATAGTCCACATTTTTTACTGCGCTCCTACTTGGGAGTTTTTGCTGTCTCTTGTTATTACTTTTCATTATTTTCTGAGTCAACCCATTTCCAGCAGTTAATGGCTCCTTACTGCCTCCTACTCCCACCTGCTTAGTGTTTTACTGAGTGCATTGACTTGCACCTGCCCTTCAAAACAGGGAGCAGAGGTGGCTGCGGAGAGCCCTGACCTCCCCGTAGCCCACGGGGGGTCCCCGCTCCCCACAACAAGTTTGGGGTGCTCATCTGCAAGGCCACCACCCAGGGACATTCGTGGGGCTAATTGCAGAGCCTCGAGCCCAGATTCGGCTTCCTTCCCTCTTCCCCCTCCCTGCGCCGCCCGTGCCCACCCATATAAGGCACCTTACACTTGTTTGCTGATTTCTTTCTGCTCTGCTTGCTGTGTCACAGCTATCCACAGAACGAAAGGATTATGAAACATGAAAGGATCGCTTTCCTTCAATTTTTTCTTCTCACCGATGTTTACATATTTTGGTAGTGCTTGCTCTGGGCTCCTGAAATTTTTGCAGCATCACTGGTGCAGCAAGTCACACCGAGACAGGACCCTGCTTGTACATCACTAATCCCAAGTCATAGCCTCCTTCCCTGTTATTATCTGCTGAGCTCTGATGCGGGATGCGTCACCACAGGAAGTTAATCCAAAATTTTCCGTGTGGTAAATGAGGAAACACCTCATGCATACAACAGGGAGTTCAGATGTGCATTTCTCCACACCAGAGTCAACAGAATCTGCTATTTATTTATTTTTTAAACCCCGAGATGGCTGCTGTGCACTTTTGACCTGCTGTCAGTTTGAGCAGCGATTAGCTATTCGCAAGGTGCAAGTACATACTGCAGCAAGGATGCATTTATATAAGTATGAAATACCAGCAATTTCGGAGATTTATCTCCCTTTCTCCGCATTCAGCACTGGAGATGATAAACAACAGTGAAAAGAAAGGAATGGGTCTGAAGCTCAGAGAAAAGTTTCCTATGTTTGGGTGACAGGTTCCTACAGCGACCTGAGGCTGCCAGCCAGCTCAGGAGCTACACAAGTTTTCAGAATATGCAAATGGACTCCCCATTTCTACCAGTCTTTTAGCAGAGCTCTTCAGGCACTTTTCAGGAATGTGCCATTTTTACAAAGAGATTTAAAAAAGAAAACAACCCAATTTTTGTTGTCAAATGCAGACAAACTCTGCATAAGAAAGTATTTGAGCAAAGGCTAACCCTTTGTACAATGCTGCAGAGATGTCTTGGTGCTATGACTGGGGATCAACTGATTGCTCTCTGACATGGTGCCCTGGAAGTGATGCTGGGAGAGAACTGCCCAAGTTACCCCATCACATTTGCTCATTACTTATCGCTATTTTGTTGTTGTTGGCACACAGTAAGCTGAGAGATGTCTGCTTTTCTGGAGAAGGGCTCATGATGCACACTGGTGGGATGCATCGCTCGCTGCCAAGCTGGAGGCAGCATCACAGCAGAGGGTCTGGGGGGGTTCAGGGGTCGTAATGGGACGTTAATGCACTAAATGAGGATGTGATTTTCCTGGAAGTCCCGATATCTGAAAGATAATGTTTGAAGTCGTGAACCAAAGGAAAACAGTCTTTTCTCCCACAGAGTTGCTCAGATGAGAAAAATAAAAGCAGATGTAGGAAGGCCACATGATCAAGAACAACTCAGAGACATCCAAAGTAATGCTTTAAAAAACAGAAAACTCACTGCATAATTTAGACTAATTAGTCTCATTGCATTATTGCTATTTTGCAATAGCTCTTGGCTGCCTAATGACAAATAGCTATCTTGCTTTCAAAATTGCCATTCATCATCTTTCCTGAATTTAAAAGAAACTGAAATTTTAAAAATTGAACAAAGGCATATTTGGGTAGATATTATTTGAGAATCTTCTATGTCACTATGATAGGACAGTTCCTTCCAAGGGACAAAAACAGAGATAAGCAATACAAAAAAAATGAATGACGCTTAAGAAAGTCAGTAAGAAGTAAACTTGTGAGCATCTGCCCTGGGCTGGCACCAAAGCAGCAGAAGCAGCAAAATAAAATATTAATTAAATGTGGTTCAATGATTTATATTAGAACTCATCAGAAAAGAGTTATTAATTCCTTCTGTTCTTGAAAATTTTTCACCTGAAATAGCTAAAGTTTTTGCAATTGAAGAAATAAAAAATATTTTTAATCTGAATTGCATGAGGAGAGGGATGCTGTCTTCCCTGCACCTCGGTTAGGTTTTGGAGGAAAACCACACTCCTCATGCTACAGTACGTTTTCCTCTCTTTGTGAAGAAAAGAAGGCAATTCCTCATGGCAGTAATGTGCTCGCAGTGCATCACATGAACCAAAAATGTGCTGAAGATCATCTTTTCCAGGGAAACACAAGTCTCAGGTACCCAAACAGAAATTCCCAAGAACTTTTGTGGCATCTTTACAGCCGAAATATTTATGCTTGGGTCAAATGCTTTAGCTTTTGGACAGATGAATAAATAAACAGTGTTTCTGGATATAAGATGAATGTTCATTTTTTTTCTAAAAGAAACAATTTCCACACAAATGACATACTTTTAAAAAGTAAACGAACCCTTAAACCAACAACCTCGAAAATATATTTATCAAAGAAGAAGTGTTTGTGTGAAAATACTTCTTATAGGAAAACACACATCCAAGCAGCAGAACGGTTTCTTCCAAAATACAGTTCAAACTACATGAATCTGTGCTTGGAAGTGCTGTTCTGATTTAGAACATTATTTCTGGACATCATAAAGGAAAGTAACTTCCAATGTTGCAAAGAGAAACATCCTCAGAGAAAGCCTCAGCAAACAGATGCAAGGTTTCTGCCATCCTCCTGCGTCCCCAGTTTGCTGGGAGGTGCAGATAGCAGCCAGTGCTTCTTTTCTGAAAAATACCCTACAGCTCTACTTTCCAATATTGAACTTTTAGGGATTGTGTTTACATTTAATAAAAATCCATTAATTTTGATACCAAGAGCTACTGCAGCTGCTTTTCAACTATCCATTTCACAGGGGTATCTAAAATTTCCATGTAAAACTTTTTTTTCTGCAAACCCATGGAATTCCCATCATAGGTTATCCAGTGCCAGAGTCAGTCTAAACGGAAACTGTAACTATCAAATCCAGTTGGAAAAAAGATAAAAGGAAAAGGTTTTGTGTTGATGCTCTTTCCAGGATCCTCAAGAAAAATGAATGAAATTCATAGTCCTCTGGAACTTGGAGCAGCTCTAACCTGAAACCGTCACGCTTATTTGGAGCCTTGCCAAGAATATTTTCAGGTTTTGACTGAGCAATCCACCTGAAGCAAATGCTGAATTCTCCCAAACGTTAACTCTAATGCTTTACCATTTCTACATGCTGAGAACACATACGTTATACTCTGACTCAGGGCTGCAGTCATGACATATGGAAGTTCTTAACTTCCCAAGCTCTAAAGTAGATGGACATGGTTTACACTTCTGCAAAATTCCTTTAAATGACACATTTTAACATTTTTGTGTTTCTGAACAAAAAACAAAACACACAGAGCAAAAAGGGGATTATTAACTAGAGTCATTAAATTGCCAGGCCTAATACATCTCAAAGGGGAAAAAGAAACAATCTGGAATCACAACACTGACCTCACCTCATTTGTTTTGAACCCTTGTAATGTCTAGCATTGCCCAAGAATAAATCTGTAACAAAATTATAAGCAGTGTAGTTTCACTTTTAGCTCTAATGTAATACATCAACTCCTTCAGGAAGAACAAAATCTATGTTGAAAAGTTGAGGTCAGTACAGCTAGAAATCGAATGGATGTGAAAAAATCTCAAAGAATCGGGCGGCTGCTTTCCATCCAGGGGGTTGGTGCAATCGATGGGGCTGTCTTAGGCGAGCGGGGAGGGCGGTGGGTGCCAGGGGAGGATCCCTGCCCTAGGGATGGGAGGACAGCGAAGAGTGGCCGGGATGCCTGTTGCCTCCCTGCCCTCCTAAGAAGACCAACTTTGGCACTGAGCCGGTGACTTTGCAGCCTTGCCACAAAGTTTATCCCCAAGAGCCATTTCCCTCCTCCCCCAAGAGAAAGCTTTTCCCAGTGTTTAACCTGAATTTTCTTGGCTGAAATAAAAGTCATTAATTTATATCCTCTCTACCGATGCCAATGAGGACAGACTAGCCCCAGTAGCATTTATGCATCCTTTAAGGCTGCAGCCTGGTCCTGTGCTACTGCCCTTATTAGACAACTGTAAGCTTAATTCATCCAGCCTCCCTTCGTTGATCACAGGCCTCGGAAACACTACCTCTCCCACTGCTGCCCTCTGGACTCGCTCCAGTTTCTCCAGACCCTCTGGAAATGCGTCATCTGCCGTACTCCAGCTGAGGCACTATACATGTGGAGCAGGATGGAAGGATTACTTCACATTTCTCATGGGCGATATGCCTGTTTATACAAGCCAGTGGGATGTTTGCTTTTTTTGCAGCAACACGACTCTACTGACTCACGGACAGCTTGTGACACCCTGCAACCTCCAGAGCCCGCTGCCTGGACGCACCACCTACGCGGCCGCCTCTGGTCCCACATCTGCACAGTCAACTAGTCCTGCCTCCACTGGCTGCTGCAACGGGCAACTCTCTCCTCATCATAATCACACTAAATGAGAGAGTCTTGGGGTACCTCTGAAAGGCTATTTAACTGCACTTCATTAAATTAATTTTGAAAAAAAGGAATAATTACCAGCAGATGGCAGCCCCCGTGCCACCAAGGTGTTGATCTTCCTTGTCTGCTTTGGGGGGGGGGGAAAGCTGATCCAGAGAAGGTTTTCTGTGTGGGTTGCTGCAGAGCAGAGGGACAACCCTGGGAGAGGGAGCAGAGCAGAGGGTGGCTCACCAGCGCTCACCTCCCCTTCTCTCTTGATCCCAGAGGGCAGACTGGGCTCAGTATGCCTGCAGCAAGGCTGCCCAAGCAGAAAGTCCATTTCTAGCATCACCACCTTTGCAAACCAGCTTTCCTCTGTAGTTGTCTCTGCTCATCTGGAAGCAATCTAAGGCTGTGATGAAATACATGCCCTACACATGGGGAGGTGGGAATTTAGCTTGGGGGTTCTTGCACAGGCACACACACACCAGCCGTGGGAGTGACCGCCTGGGGTCAGGCTCACAGCCGACCCCGAGGACCGTGGCGCAGGGAGGGCAGCAGCACGGCCACCTCCACGGGCTTGCCATCCTGCCCAGCTCTGCAGGGATGAGATCTGGGGAGGAACAAGCCTCCTTTCTCTGAGCGGGGTTGCTCAAAGAAGCACCACGCAGGATAGGACTTTCTGTTCTGATTTGCTACATCCTTTATCAGTTCGTGGGAGATGTTCATGCACTAAATCTAATTCAATCATCACGTGTTTATTTATCATACACTGCAGAAGGAGCTTCGGCTATTGAATAAACATGTGGCGGCCTAAGTGGGGCTCCTTTTTCAAAATGCATCTATAGGGGTTTTTTCTATGATCTGTGCAAAAAGGCATGTTTGTAAACAAATTGCAAGATCTATTTATACTATAGCTCAAGATATTTAAACAGTAGCGTCTCAGAGACTTTTGATGGAGGTGGTAAACTAGGCTGGAAGTTGATCTGACAGGAAGTAAAAGCTAAAATTGTTTTCCTAAAAACGAGCAGATAACACTAACAGGCTGGGATGAGTGAGAGCATGGAATCCAGATCAAGATGTTGGATGCAGCAATCTGTGTACTACAGAAACCTCTGTCAACTGAAAGAGATTCACATTTATAGAACAAAAACAACAGCGTATTTCACTCATACAAGAACAGAAGTGGAGCAGAGCTACCAAAATCCCCAGCAGGATCTCATGTTTAGTAAGAGAAAATTTCATGGTGAACAACATAAAAAATAATAAAATAAAAGCCAAGACTAATAAATGACTTGAATCCATAGACATATTTTTTGGATGACTGGTCGAGTAGGTCAGCACGATCTCCACAGTTTGTTCTAGAAGAAATCTTGATTAAGTTCGTTCATACAGATCTTTATCACACATGTGACCTTCAAGTTTTACCATCGCTCTAAAAGCAAAGAGCAGATGCAAGATGGAAATCAGCCAAATTAAAGATGGAAACAAATACTCTTGCAGCAGCACAGTTGTTAATGCCTCTGGAGGGGTACAACTACATTGAAATACAAAAAAATACAAATGTAGCAATTTTTTATCCTGGTAATATAAATGTCAGATAAATAGTTCCTAGCAAGTTCATGCAACCAAGACAACTGGGGGAGGGAAAACCCACAGCACCTGGATGACTAGTATTAGACATAATGAGAAGGAAAAAATAGCCGTAAAATGTTAGCATACTGCAGCTCCTGAGCTGCCTGCGTATGCAATCCATTTACAGCCCCAAACGGCTTCGGCAGAGCCTCTGGAGGAAGCAGCGTTCAGCAGACTGCCTTGCAACACCAGCTCCAGGAAGTCATCAATCAGCCCGGGGAGAGTTATGCTGAGATTCTGCCCAGACGAGAGGTTATCAGCAAAAATAATGTTCCTGCGAAAAAAAGTGGAACCAAAACTGGATGCTCGAATACCTAATGAAATCACAGCCTTGTTGTGATCAGCAAGGAAACTCAACACCCTTTGCAAGCTGGATGTCCCTGACCACCTTCTGAAGGTCTTGTGGAGACAAAGCAGTGTTGGTGGTAGTATTTCAGCATGGCAAGATGACACATCAGCAAGAAATAAGCTAGCTCTTACATGAACTAGGCAGTTTTGACTGGAAACGAAACGACTAACCCCCAAGTCATAAACAAAGACAACTACATGGGGTCAGAGTGAGGATCCTGCCCAGCACCACGCTTCTGCCCCACAGGAGGTGTCTGGGAAAGAGCAAGAGCACAAAACACCTGTAGAGAGATGCTTTCCGGCCACCTTCTCCACATCACCTGTGGTTGAGGAACCTTGACCAGAGGTCGCATCCTACTTGATAAAGAAACTACATGCTTGAACCGTCAATTCAAAGAAATGAGGGCACTGAAAGTAATACTACTCACAGTGAGGGAATACACATCTGGATACTGGGAAGCAAATAAAATAATAGACAGCTGAGGTGTGAAGTGAAAAGGTGTGAACCCCTTCAGTCCACCTCAAACCCTGGGGGAGTTATAAAGCACATAGATAATGGGGCTCCAGTCTCCTGCTGTCTGAAGTATCTGACAGCCAGGAATGCTAGCAGGAAAATGGGAGGTTTTCTTTTCTGGCATAAGCACAGTGTCTGAATCAGGGTTTCAAAGTCGAATCTAGTGTCACATGACAAGGTCAATATTTTCTCCAGCCGTGAGTGTTACACTCACTGTGACTTCACCCATATCAAGTCCCAGTGATGGACTGCAGGAATCATATCTAACTGGCAGCAACTACTAAGATGTTGTGGGGTTCCTATCTAGAAAAAGCCCCCCCCAAAACTGGCTAGCTGCCACCTAACAAAACTGTGGTTAGAAAAACAGCCCACTGTGGCGTTGAGGTGAAGGGCACCTTTTTCCTTTTGGCCACCAGCAATTGCTACACACACAGACTGACAATCTTCAGAGTACTAAAACTATACATGATAACTTGTTCTTCGGCAAATACAACAAGAAAAAAATGGGCATTTAAAACAAGAAAAAGTCTACATCAATTTTCTATGAATTCAGAACATTTAAAACCATAAAAAAACTATCAGCAT
Source organism: Harpia harpyja (assembly GCF_026419915.1). Lineage (NCBI taxonomy): Eukaryota > Metazoa > Chordata > Aves > Accipitriformes > Accipitridae > Harpia > Harpia harpyja. The sequence goes on along the minus strand of NC_068941.1, from coordinate 59,737,358 downwards.
TTACTATTTCCCAAATGTCTATAAAAGAGATATTTCTCATACATTCATAACCTGCAGGGATGTTGCCATAATGTGGAATGGTATTTTTCATATATTCTTACTACAGGTTTAGTTACTAAACAAAGGGCCACCTATTAAGTTTTCATATGGAAAAAATATGTAGGTCCTCTAATGATGAAGGCTGCTTTCCACTTCCATAATCTGAAAGATGACTAACAAAAAAATTATTTTTCGCAAGAACAGTAGTAGATTAATCTAGCCATTTTGCAGGTCCCAGCAAATGGTAAAGGTGTCCTACATTGTCTTTTATACCTCTACAATCACGTAAGAGCTAAGCATATTCTGGCCGTGATGGATAAGAACACTAAATGAGCAAATTTGTTGGCAGTCTGTCTTCAGAGGATGGGTACAGGTGCTGCACATCTGCTTGTGCACCTGGTGGTAAATATTACAAAGTGCTCAGGAAAATAAAAGAAGAGGAGATCTTAAACAGGAAGGGAAAGTATAAAAGGGCTCAGCAAGAGGTTAACAAGGAATCCTGCTAGCAAGGTGAGAATGAGAACAGCCCAAAAAATCCGGACTAAGAAATGAAAATTCAACAAACTTATTTCACTGAGAGCAAGTTAGAAGTTCTTGCTGTCCTGGGAAGCAGGAGGCTCAGTGGCTTCAAGTCACAGTGTCTCATTAGGTATGTTCTTATTTTTACTTTTCCTTCAGTGTTCTCACTGCTTCTCCTACTTGTACTATGATGTATGATATGACCTGCAAGGCCATTGACCAGCCATTTTGGGCCAATTTCCTTGCAAGCTGATTTCAGATCAGTTGCAGATGGCTAGTTTTTTGTGCCAATGATGCTGAGCATTTTGTTTTATCATCCAGACAATTATTTTGTTTCTGTGGAAGGAAAAACTCCACCTACTCCATTTCATCAGGAAGCAGGAATGCACTGAATATTTTTGTCAATATAGACACTGTAAAGTTATATATCCATGAAAATTTCAATATGCTATAGTATTTCTAAGCCATTTATGGAGGGCAACAATTTTACAAAAATATTAATGTTAACTGTAATGTGTGAACGCAGAGAGAGATCATGAAATAATCTCTCTACTCTGTTGTAATAACAGTTTGATAAAATATCCATTTTTTCTGACTGCTAATCAGCTGTTTTTAATGCTAAGAGATTATGCAGCTGATTCTTACACCACCAGTCATAGCAAGGCTGGAACACGCTCTTTTTTCTCTTTTTAGATCTGAGCTGCAGATTGCATGTTTTGTACAAGAAGCCTGTTTCCAGAATAATGCTTTCCAAGTATACATTTTATTTAAAATGTTCTTTTAGTGCTTGGAGTTGTCTGTCTCTTTATCTGTTGCCTGTTTTCATTTTGTGGAGTTTCGCTGAACCGTACAGAGATGGCTCTTTCGCGCTTTTGGTAGGGAATGTCATACTCTTACCTTAATTGCCCAGCACAAATCTCTTCAGATTTACTGGGTTTGAAACTAAATTTTAATAGAAATACTAGGGGAACACTTTCCATCTCAGGGAGGCTATCTGACTATACAGCACAGAAAATCTCACCTTTTTTTTTTTTTTAGTGAGAAGTATATTTCTACTCTAAGCACACAACACAGATTTGCCTTTAGCCAGAATGCTATTTCTTAAAATGAGTCATCCATGAAAACAGATAGGTTTAAATTACAGAAAAACGCTTTGCAAACTAACCAGTGTTGCAAAACCAGAAATAGCTCAGGAGACCTGGAGAGACTCCAGTTCCATGGCATTCATCCATTCCCCCAGTCCCCAGCCATTCAGCCTTCCTGTCATCCTCCCTCCTTTTGGGAGATTGTTAAGTTTTGGTTAATGCAAAACTAAAAATCTGTCCAGAAATGCTTGTGTTAATAGGGAGTAAGAAACAAGTCATTCTTTCTTCTTTTACTATTTCCAATAGGAGAGGCACGTTCACAGAGGCTGTACTGAGCTTTGTCTCGTAGTCTCTACCATGACTTTTGTTACATATACAAATTTGGGATGGCATATTTAAGTAACAGATAACCACAGAGCATCTCATCCAATACATTCCCTTGCCTGTTCATGGAAAGAGTTGACTGCAGCATAGTACAGTGTTTCTGTCTGTGGTTTCAATGAGCTGAATCCAAAACCAACCATTTTCTGTTCCGTCTGGGGCCATAAAAGTCAGAGCCTGTCCTGGAAGTACAGGCATTTTAGATCAAGAAGAAAACTCTCAGCAATTGCAGAAGAGCCTGGATTATTATGCAGCACATAAGGCTTAGACTGCATTTTACAAAACCTTTCCTGCCGTGACACACTGCAACCCAAACTCATCTATTTACAGCATGAATTTCTTTCTGCCTCCTGCTTGCAGAGGTCTGCTCAGGGACAGGAGCTGAAGCAGAACTGAATTCCCGAGCCCTGTCTCCTCACCAGCCAATGCAGCTAGCCAAGGCCACAGTACACTGCTCATCCCAGCCCCTAGCCAGGCCCAACGTTACGTTGCAGCCTGCATATAATTATTTGGAGAAGCAGTTTTCGTAAAACAGGGTAGCCCCGTGACTTCAAAAATATTTGCAGGAAAAGCTTTGTGATGTAGGTACTTCTTTGCAGAACTGCGAACCCTGAATCACAATACTTACCATAGTCAATGTCAACACACGCTGCTGATGGCCTCAAGATTGTGCCAAGGAGAGTGCGACGCTGTGCATGTCCTGGTCTACCTTGCCCTGAAAAACTTCTGCTGGCCACCGTTTCCCTAGCCCTCTCCTTGCAGACAGGTCTCAGTCCAATAGTAAGTCAAGCGAAGTGTGTTCATAGGAAGGGGAAGACAGAAAGCATGGGAGAAACTATTTAGATGACAATAAAAAGCAGACGAGGTAGTGACTTCCCTGCCAGGAGGACTCTTGCCTTCCCTCCTGACTTCCCAGGGCAGAAGGAAGCTCTGTGGCACAGTGGCGGCTGGCAGGACTGTCTGGGATCTGACCCTCTGAGGTTTTTCTTGCCTTCCTTTCCTAATAATGTTAAAGTAGACCTTAGCTCAGCAGCTTCTTTCCTTCCTACGTTTGGCAGCAAGGTTCAGAGCAGAGACCAGCGGCAGCCCCGAGGAGCCCTTTCTCATGGCCTGTTACAAAAGGATTGATCCACTGCAGCTTAAGGATGGAGAGGCACAAAACACTTCCAAGCTTCAGCTTTTACAGATGGCGTATCTAAATATCTTTCAGACGCCTTCCTGGGTGTCTAACATTTCAAAATGCTGAGAGTATCTGGTCTTGGCATTAATTTTTTCTGGGGATTTTGAAGAAGGATGTAAATACTAACAATATGAAATATACAGGTAGCTTTGGGTGGAGATCTTTGACATCTTCAAGGTTAACCTGATGAATATTTTTCAAATATTTTAATGAATCAAGTACACATTAAAAAAAAAAAAAAGTCCACCTTTCTTTGTTCACCTCAAAAAACTCCCACCAAAACTGCAGTATTTTATTTCAACAGAATTAGAGGACATATGGGAAGGAAAGTCTGTAAGCATTTTTATGTCAAATGAAGTGCATTAACTGTTGGACATCTGTAGTTGCATTTCCTTTCTCCAAACACAGTTTGTTAACACCGAAACAAATTCAAGTATTTCTCCATGCCACTGCATACCTATTCCTTGTTTGCACCTACCACCTCTTCATCCTCTCTTCCCTCCTCCTTCCCTCTCCCCCTTTCCAAAAAGCTTTGACCAAACAATTGCACCCGGCTCAATCACCATCAGCTTTTCAGGCGTTTGGCTGCCTATATGTAATAGCTGAGCATGGGCCCCCAACTTTGAAATCAGACAGCTTGTAATACCAATACTTGCAGTTTCCAGTGGGAAATATCTTACTTCTGTTCTTTCCCATTATTCTTTTTCCTTTCTTCTTTCAGTGCTCTCACGCTCATGGTTGAAGGAGGTATAAACAGAGTCTCACCATGCCACAAAATACATAGCAGCACTTTGGGAAGTTTGACAAACTGGAATACATGTTTAGATTTCCTGACTTGGAGACAATGCAGAAAAGAGGGTTCTGGCAGGCTTCCTGGAGATGGGTTGCAATTGTTGTGCTCTGTGTTATACAGTAGGGGTTACAGGCACTTTGAACATTTACAGAGCACCAGTTCAAGAAGAACAAATCATTTTTTAATCTTTGTGTTGTAATTAAATGCAACTTAGTGGGGTTTCTGCATATGAGAAAGCTGACTGGAAAGAAATCAGATTGCTGTGAACTAAAAAGAAATTATAACATGACACTGCACAGCATGCAAGTATGGCACAGTTCCTCTCAAAGTACCTCTCAAATTTTGTTGCCTCTTCCTCCTCTGACTTCTTTAGGAAAGATGTGCCTCTTCACCATTTTCCCTTCTGTGTGACGATTCGTTTCCTGCACACATGGCATTTGGGACAATTCACAAAATTTCACCAGATCCGTGGATCCTGGGAAAAACGGACTGGAATTTCCAGATTATATTTGTGCACATCACTATAAAAAAGATCTGATCTAACTTCATGGCCATACAAATAACCTGGTTTGTATAGCAAATTTTAGTAGCAGCCACCTAAATATATTAGAACCTTTCCTGGCTTATTGTAGTCTTTGGTCCCTAGCTTGCCTTCTCTACAGTGTGCTGTCTTTTGAGCATCCATGGCTTCCGCCCCCACAGCTCCTTCTGGCCTCCCTCACCTCCATTGCTGAACTGCCTTCTCTTCCCCATCAGTGCCCACAAAGCCCCCGACAGGCAGATCCCTCCCCAGATCTCCTCTGGGTTGACTCATGTATTCCCCCATATTTCTGTCCCCGAGGCAAGTGAGACAGAGACAGGTGGAAATTATGCTACGAAGTACCAAATTCTTCCCATTTTTTTCAACTAGATTTTTCATTTCAAAATTTAGATCATTGTTTATAAGGTGAATTTGCACTTAACAATAACATCATTATTTGTAATGCACTTTAACTCCAGTGATCAGTTTTAGTCTTCATCAATTTGCAGTTTTATTATTGTGATTTAACAGACCCAGATTTTTAAAACCAGGAAGTTAATGTTTTCTGAAAGGCTGAACAACTAGTACAAGAGGTCAAGCGCACTGAAACTGATCTCTCAAATTCAAAGAAGCTCTCATGTAAAAGCAATGCTTTCTTTTTTTTTAAAGAAAAAAAAAGAACAGATCACAGAAACCTTAAATAAAGCTGGGAAAACACTTCATAAACATATTTTTGTCTCATAACAGTTATCAGTAGTTTGTATAGAAATCTCAGTGCACAAAGAACACTCCTGCCCCTAAGGCACTCGGCTCCCCCTTGCTCTGTGTGCATTGCCTCGAGTCTAGAGCAGGCAACTCAGCCTTGAAATATTAGTATAATAATAATCATAATCATAATCATATAAAAATATTCTAGTTGATCTTTTTTGGCTGATGGCCAGAAAAAACCCCAACCATAAACTGGTTAGAGAATATGGCAGGGGTTTTTTCCATTCCATGTGCAATTACATATATTTCACCTAGCAGATATGACAAATAAAAAATCATTGGTAATGGATAAAATCTTAAGAAAAAACCAAACCTGTTTCAGACACAGCTCAGCTAAAGAAAAGAAAGCTACAAAACAAAGCTCCACCATACTGCAGTGGTGCTAGGTTTTTTTATTATTTAAAGGCAATCTCTCTCAGCATAGGAAACCTTCGAGGGAATAATAAGGCAATTCAAACGGATGTAAGAAGAAAGCCAGGACATACAGAACATGAGACAGCTTATTGCATTATTCTGAAATGATCTGCTCAAATATGCATGTTTTAACTAACATCACAGGCACTTTCAAGCAATTTTGCTGCATTCTACTAGATTGTGTTATCTATACAAATCTAGGTAGACAAACATTTTAATTCATAAAATCACAGCGTTGATTAGGATCATGAAGGATATGCAAATAAAATTCACAGAGAAAAATCAAGCTCTTCCCAAAAGAACAACAAAAAAATGAGAGGACCTTTAGGGAAAAGGTTTTAGGAAGCAGTAAATACATCTGAGAGAGGCAGGGTTATCTGGGATTTATAATTTTTTCCAAATATTTATGCCAGGTGCTAAAAAGCAGCATTGCCCTTGCTTAAAACTATTTGGACAAGCAGGCTTACAGCTTTCCTCTCTGTGTAAACAGTATAGGAGCATTCTAAACAGATTAATAGTGGTATCTGTTCAAGTCAAATATTTATGTAAGCTAGATGAGTGGAAAAGGTAGTCTAAGGAGAATATTGTAACCGCAAATTCTGAAAGGTACTGAAGTATCCTGCCTGCATGCAAACAGCCCACCTTGACCAAATCACGTTGTTTAAAATGAAAAGGTTTCACGACCTAATCCATTATTTCCGGTGACCTAAGAAAGATTTTCTCTCCCTTTCAGAGCTGTCAGAGATATTTATGGTTTGTGCTAACCATCACAGCAGAGAGGTACCGGTGCAAAGGCCTGCAAAACCAGAGTTCAATGGCCAAGTGCTAGACTGAGAAGGCATCATAGATTCTCTCCAGTTATTCTACACTTATGAATGAATAACTAATGCTCAAATTGTCTCATCTGCACGCAGGTGGAAGGGAAAGCAGAAGAGAAGAGATGGGGACCACGCTGCTGCATCATGCCGCAGCGCAGCAGAGCGCCTGGACCAGTCAGGGCTGCTGCCCTCAGGGCAGGCTGCTCAGGTGCAAGCTGTTCCCATGGGAAGCGGCAAGGATCTCAGCCTACTGTCAGTCTGTAATGGAGGACAGTATGGAATAGCTCTTTTAGTCCATAAAATCTATTGGAGAAACTCAGATTTTATGGTGGTGTTCTGGGTCAGGCAAAATTGACAGACACTAAACCAGGTCAAATTTAAGAAGATTGAAAAAGCTGAGGCGGTGTTTGTCTCCCTCTCACACCCATGACCAGTGGATTTGAAGAAAACCTTAGACATCCCCTTGCATATCGATCAACATCCCTTATCCATTTCTGTCCTAATTTTTTGAAGATTTCAATTCAAGTAAGAATTCATTTCAAACAATACAGAATTAGAGCAGCACATTACAGAGGCTGAACTATTTTATGGCTTAAAACTGACGGGTCATATTTCACCACAATGTTTTCAAACATCTGCAGATTTCTCTTGTTTTGTGGAAGACAGAAGTAGATGTCTTGCAGAACAGGCACCAGAGAGGAGCAGCAAAGATATTTAGGTGGCACAGCTGTGCTGCCTCAAGAGCTAGACGGAAAGCTTTCTCCGAAAGCAAGCGGAGCGAGGAAGCCTTACCCAGCTACATGCGTTCACTGTTGTTTTGTTAAACCAGGCGTTTGTCTTCTCCTGCTCTGGAAGCCAAACAGCAGTGGTTAATTGATCTGGATCACAGAAAGACTGCTGGGAGCAGTCAACGCAAGGGAAAATCCCCTTGCCCTAAAGCTGGATCTCTAAACACTAGCACCCCCAGGCTCTGGGGAGGTTACAAGCCCAGCAAACCCACTACCTTCAGGAATCGGCCGGTTCTGCACCGCAGGGGGCTGCAGTACAGCCCTGGACCTGGTTGCTCTGGGGACCTCAAGCACAGGCGGAGAGAACAGAAGGAGCAGAGGCGCTGCTGGGCACACACTCGGAGGCAGACAGCTCCAGTGAAAGTAACTTGGGGGTTGTTAATTTGATGGCTGGTGGCTTTTCTGCTTGGCACAGTAAGGGGAGTTTGTGCCGCCTGTGCACTCTGCGGGAGGTGATGCAGCTGGTGTGCAGCTCTACCAGGCCAACATCTCCTCTCCAGCCTCCACGTGCGGTCTGAATTTGTCTCCATGTTCGACTGCAGCTCCAAACCATGACAGCACAGATCTATTAATAAATGGAGGGAAAGGAAGAGAAACCCTCTACGTACAAGAGCTGCAAACAAACAAACAAACAAACAATAACTTCTGCAAAGGAGCAGCAGGTTGTCAGGGCAGAATAGTTTTTTTCCCCAATAATTTCATGCAGAGGTGTGCAAGCAGGTGATAAAGGCTTTTGAGAGAGGCACTGCCTTACTGAGGATGCAGGAGCAGCACCACTTGCTGTGGGTGACCACCCTGGGAGGCGCGGGGTGGGAGATGGTCCTGCGCCCGCAGCCAGTGGGGAGAGAGGGAAGGAGGAGACAAGCCCCTGTGCGGATGCGGGACCATCGGGCGCTCCCGAGGGAGGAGGCTGTGAGCTTCAATGCTGCCCCAGCCAGAACCCCGACTCTCTCAGCACGAGTATTCCTGAGCAGAAGGCAGCCAGAACGCCGCTCCCCGGGCACCTTTCCCAAATGGTGTCACATCCTTATCAAGAGCCACAGGCTTTTGCACAGCCAACTCGGGTTCGTACATGCTGGCCAGACTTTTTTGCTCCCCTGCCTAGCACCCTGTCCCCATTTGCAGGGGTAGACAGGGACAAGGGAGTCAGCCCACACATGTGTCTTGCACGGGGTCCCCAACACAGCACCTCCTGCCGTCCCCCGTTTGGAAAACCCTGCGGGATCAGCAGCTCGCGCTGCTGAACTCCTCCTGACTTATTTTTGCAGCACAGGCTCCAGTGAAGAAGCCTCGTGTAGGACCTGGTTTTCCAGCTGGTTTTCAGCATTCCCAGCTGAGCTTTCTTGCAGGAAATGTGCATCTTGGAACACAGCCATCTGCATCGGCTGTAATCCCAGTGGCCTTCCTGCCTTGCTGGGGCTGGGGATAGGAGCCATGGAGCCTGGCACAGGAACTGTCCTGTACTGTCCCAGCCTCAGAAAGGCAGAAAGTTATAAAGAAAACACAAAACAACCCAAAATACACGACTGCAATCCACTGCTGCTCAGCAGTGGCGCGGGTCTGATCGCTGCTCTTCACATGAAGTTCAGAAAGGCTTTGTTCAGTCTGCACAATGTCCTCCCATCTGAGCCTCAGCCTGCAAGAAATGCTCACAGTAAAAAAAAAAAATTAACTTTTGAATGATTACAGACTGGGGCTATAAATCCTGTGCTCAAATATGAGGGATAAATGGGTTTGGATTAAATAGTCCACCTTCAGAGGCTTGAGTGCTGAATTTCAGCTATCTTATTCAAGTACAGGGGTGGTGCTCTAAGCTGCTATACACGATTTCTGGAAATGTCATTGCCAAAGAAAAATTACTGACAATGAGTGGGACTAGATTAGAGTCTATTCTAGATCAGGAAATGGAAATGGTGTTTCCACTTAGATTTAGATGCCTGGATTTCAGGGGAGTCTCCTCAACAAGCAATACTTCCACCGAGTTTGTTTTGCAAGTGAGGGGATTGCTCTGTCGGAGGATGATGACTGCTGGCAGTCACAGTCCCGGCTCTCATGCCACAAACATCGGCTTTCGGAGGTTCGTATTCACAACTGGTCTTCCAGCCACATTTCTCAAAAATGTTGGGTTAGCATTTTGGGAATGCTTCCAGAGAAAAGGCCAGGATCTTGGTCTTGGATGATGATACCTCTTCTCCTTCCTCCAGGACCTACTGGACTGGCAATTCAGCTTGTCTCGTCTAATTGCTCAGACAAACTGAATCATACAAAATCTGGTCTGACTCAGGAGAGGAGATTTCACATTCTTGCACACAGGCACACAGGAAAGACTCCCATATTTTTAAATGATGAACCAAAAATACAGCAATTTCTGAAAGAGGCTGAAAACATGTTTCTGCCCTTATGCGGGTCAAATCAGAGGTGTCAGATCTGCTATAGACACACCACATACATACTTCTATTTTGTACCAACAGTACAAGCCGATCAAACACATTATCACCTATTCTAACTTATCGATGCAGACATTTAACTTGCAGAGTGTTGAGAGAAAGCAATTTCCCGTCTCAACTAAAAATAAGAATAATAGCTCAATTGCACCCAGGAAGTGTGAAACTCTCTTCAAAACAGGAAGGAGAGGATGCTTTCTGGATGAACACCACATCTAGATGCATGTTATTTTCTAGTCTGAGTGGATTCCTTTCCAGATGAGCATCTTTTTTGCACCACTGCTTATGTATTACATATTTATCAGTAGTTAGTAGACTTTAGTTTATGTAATTAATAAATATTTATAATAAAAAGTTCACAGAACTCTGCTTGTTTAGATATAGCTCATGAATATAAAGCACTGCATAGAAAAGTAAAGTCACTTGAAATCTAGTTTTATATTCTGGTAACTTTTTTTTAACATCTTGCTGTTGTACAGTAATACTGTACCATAAGTAAGTGGGGAAATAAAGTACATACTTTGGTGGTGGTGGTAGGGGGAGTCTAAAACAAGGATTTTGAGACCAAACCAATTTTAAGAGAAGTTAGTTATCCAGTTCAATGGATGCCAAAAATTTTCCCATGAGCCAAGCCAAATTCAATGTAACTCAATCTAAGGAACATTAGAGGAACGCTCAGAGCCTTGCTAAGATTATCTATATCTATGCCTCCACATACAGTCCAATTTTCAGTGCAGTGTGACTTAGCAGGGTGTTAATAAATAGATCCCTAACCTTCCACTTAAGTCACATTAAAGCTGAATTAAGCATCCGATTGTACTGCCATAACATATGATCTAGATAACAGGGCAAGGTATTGATTGAATGGGAACTACAATTATTCACAAACTCAGAAATACCTGAATAGTTCTTGCCCTCCAGCAGGTTGTATGCTGCAGCTGAGCTGGCAATGGCCTTCGTCCAGTCAACAATGTGATGATTTTTTTATACTCTATAGAGATGGGATTATCTCTTTCCCTCCCTCCCTTTCCTCCTTCTCACAATTTAATAGCAATTAATATGCAGACACACTAAAGAACTTTATTCTTGAATGCACCAACTTGTAATTTAATACATGAGAGCTCCAGAGCTAGTCTACTGCCACGTGAGTAGAGAGACACAACTCCGGATTTAGGAAATCTTTCCCCCAACACCCTCTGAATTCAGAGACTGGCAGAAACCAAACCTTGCTGAGCTCTCTTGATGAATCACAGTTACACTTAGGAGTCTCACACACGTCCACCAGGACAGAAATAAACAACTGCACTTAAAATAGGGTTTTTCTTTTCTCTACCCTCCCCCTGCTTTCTCATCTTTTCGATAGATGTGTTCTTCAGCTTCTTCCTACTCATAAGAGGAAAACAGAGGACACATTAGGCTGGTAGTTCAATGTACATAGATGAAAGGCTGAAAATCGAGCCAAGGAATCATAAAACTTCCAAGGCTAACTGCTGAAACCTTCTATGTGCTGACTGAGTTATATGTTTGTGTGCCTTTACAGATTATTCTGCAGATAAGAAAGGACCATTTGTATTTTTTATTTTCTACCATCCCAGCCAGTCCCAGTGAAGCAGCAAGCCTCGATGGCTCATGCTTGCACCAGCGGAGCTCTCAGGAGCAGCTTATCCTTCCTTGTCACCTCCCAGACCCCCAGTGTAAGATGCCAAAGGACCCCGCTTGCTGGGGATGGTCACCAAGAACATGGCCTTTGAGGCTAGACTACCCTACTACAAAATGTCAAAGCAAAAACCAACTAGACCTGCAGCTGTGCAGGGGCCAAGGCAATGAGCAGAGAGCTGTGGTGTGCTTCCTGCAGCAATCCAAACTGCCGGAGGCCAAATGAGAGAATCTGGGACAGATACAGCCTAATTTAGGTCTGGAAGAAAAATTCCTCATTGGACCGAGCGTCTGTTGTCCAGCCCAGAAATCGCAGATGTGGATCACGATGGCCTATCCAACAACCGACAGTGGGGAATATAACCTTGTAGCTCGCTGTAGATGAAAGGAGGTGCCTCGAGGAGCTGCTTGAATAGCCAGCAGCAGCCAAGATGCCTGGAGGGGCCATGTACACGTCGTGGGGTGGCTTGCCAACACCATCATTACAGAGCCTGGGCTGAAAATATCGTTAACATATCCATGTTAGATTAACAGGCCACCCCTGCTCAGACAAAGTGGGCAGTCAATCATGGTATAGAAAGAGGCACGCAAAATGCCTTATTTTCATCATGTGCATCATAAACATCAATCCTTCCATGGTACTAAGAAAAGCTGCCTCAGTGTTGTCCCTTCAATCTCTAGTTACTCACTCAGCAGACAGCAATGAGCTGTGATGAACTGCCATCCTAACCAAGGACAAACCTCACACACCCAGTCACAAGCAGTTTGGGTCTTTGAAACAGATGGTGAAAGAAATATCCTATATAAATCAGCAGATTTTGCTAACAGCTTACAGAAAGAGAAAAAAATCCCCTTTCTCCCAACAAAATCAACTTCTGAACAGTTTCTGAACAGTTCAGAAAAGCTGCTCTTTTCACCAGCAGAGACTTCCATGGCATTGGTTATTTTCCAATCCATTCCATGATATTGTGGCAGTGCTTTGGCCGGAGGATTTCCTTGGCCAGAACAAGAGCTGAATTCGAATTTCAAATATTGCAGTCCACACAGTGGAGACTTCCCTTTCAGGAAGCACTTTAGTCTTCTAAACTTCAATTTAGGATTTTAGGAGGCTTGGCAAAACACAAGGATCCATAATTGTGCACGCAAAATATTGAACGTGTGAGTGGGTGCCAACAATCACGTCCTGCGCAGGCAGAACAGCTACATTTGCACAAAATCCTTTCCTAGTTAAGGACTTCTGATCCAGAAATGTATCGTAAGGGTTACAGGTGTTAGTTTTATTGTACAGTCAGTGGAATTAAGACCCCCAAAAATACTGACTTCCAGCCTGGTACAGCAAAATAGCAGTAAAGAAGAGAGCATAAGTTCTATGTAATTTTTCTGGTTTTCATTGCTTGGGTATCCAAAGCTGGGCAGCAGTGGGTGTGAAAGTAGCAGGAGGGTGACTAGAGGAGCCTGGCTTGCCCAGGGACCTCCTCGTTGCAGAAGACACCGACCGCTCACCAGCCCACTGACAGCCGCTGAGCAGCAGGTTCTCCCAGTGCAACCAATCTGGGCCAAAATACAGCCTGTTCCCTTCTCTGCAAGACAGTCACCTCCTACAGATAAGGAGGTAGTCTCTTGAACTCATCGCAGCTCAGCGTGATACCCAAATCACTCCAAATTTTGGAGCCTTAGATGTACGGCTCAGTGTGAAATAGCTCAAGAGACATAGTTGAACAATTTCAGGAAAATGGGGTTTAGCTGCTATTTTTCCTCGTGTACTGTATGTTTATCTTGATGTGCTTTTACAGTTCCCTCAGCATACAATGAATCAGGAAGAATAAATACAAATGGACCTGAGGCGGTAGCCTGCTGCTAAGTCCGTTCTACTGCTCAGCAGTACAATCTAATGCTGTGTGTGACAAAATCAAAACAACCACTATCCACCCCACACAGTCTGCTGTAGCTGTATTTTTATTTTCTACAGAGACAGCATAATAAGTGTGTCAAAAAATGTGTGCACATCATGTACATACATTTATAAACATATGCAAACATATAAATTTCCAGTACTGTACTCAACAGTAAATGGAAACAAGTCAACTTGACAGTTAGCCAATATAAAGAGAGCTAAAAGAAATTTTAGCTCACACACCTATCCCTACTTCCTCTGCCAAGATGTGGTTTAGCCATCACATTTTCCTATTAAAAAAGAAGTGTAAATGTTTCCTCTGTTCCTGTGTTAAGACATGTAGAAATAGGGAAAGTTACTAACACAATGACTGTCTGGACAAAACTTTATAACATCTATACCCAAAGGGCAATAGTTAGGTATTATTGCAGTTGACAGTACTCAGAAATCAGCAAAGCCAGGATTTCCAGCCCCCCGCCCCCAGCAGTTCAAATGCGCAAAGTAAATAAAATATAGAAAAAGAGAAAGAAAGACTGCAACACTTTTGATGTCTTGCAGTCATTAACTTCAAGTACTGGCTGCCTTTACCACAATACCTCTGAAGAGTCATATAATTCCTCATTTTTAGAAATTTCAGTCTTAGGAGAGGAGGCTCTCAACCTGAAAAAAGTTTTAAGTTGTGCTGCAGTGAAGCTGCAGAGGGGTTTAAGTGACTTGGTGAACCTTAGGAGCAAAGAGAGGGTCAGCACCGGAGCCAAGAGCAGCAGAGCCCGATCCTGTTGCAATCCCTTCTCAGCGACGCTGCAGCCTTGATCCTTTGAAAATTCAAACCACTGCTCAGGTTAGGAGCATCTTTCACAGGAACCTACTGTTTGCAGCATGAATTCCCTGAAAAAATTGGTGAAATAAAAAGTAAAAAATAAAAAAGGAGCCCAGCCCAGAGAGCATGATCATACCTTTAAGTGCTTTGACAGCTCTAAGTGTTTTCTTCCTGCTCAGGAGGCTTGTTGGCAGCCTTAGCCGACCTGCAGCCTGCTATGTCTTTAATCATGGGCTTCTGGCCATGGCTCATTCAGGAGCTGCTTGTACGTTCCTGGTTAATCTTAGCCTTCCCCGTTAGCATTAGGGGAGATGTGCTGTTTGGCATGGAGGTCGAAGTGCCCCCGCTCATGGGACTGGCCTTTGATCTCGGGGATGGGGAGAAAATGTTAGTGTGATTGTGACAGCCTTCAGCTCACACAGAGAGCTGTGCAGTTCTTGCATCAACGCACAGGATCCAGCTGTCACAGGCCAAGGACCAGTGCTCTGATCCCCACTGCCGAGGGGGCGAGGGCTGCCTCGCTGCTGACCCCCCCTCCTTGATACTGTTTAAGGATGAGGGCAAAGGGAAGAGTTTTGTTGCATTTTTTCAGGCATCCCTCTTCCTGCAGCCCTCCGGGAGAAAGGTGTACATGGGCACAAGACCCTCACAAACATCTCCAAACAGGTCACGCAGCCCAAAGAGCTGCCAGCCACTCTCTTCTTGCCCCAGGCAGAAAGTCGGGCAGACTCTGGCCATGAATCACAGGCAGCAAAGTCAGAAGGACGTAAACAATTGAAATCTTGCATAAATGGCAAAGGCAACAGAAACTCCGAAGAAAAAGGTTCAGGATGTCTCTGTGGTTACTTGAAGAAGACGCTGATGTCTTCAGAGGCTGTTTTTCCCACTGGACGTCATAACTCAGGAGACATGGCCCACATTATGGACAGCAAATGAATGAACTCTTTACCAGGACAATCACAGTAGGAGCAGGATCTTTCTAGCGCACTAATTGCAGGGAATGGTGAGGATGAACAAAGCACACTCCAAAACTCCTTGTAGATGCATTAAAGATGACATCTGCTCGGAGGCTCTCCCAGAGCATCCTGTCGGACTCTACTAGTCGTGTCACTTCATGTTATTTGACATGATGCCATACGCGGCTGATAAAACCAGACAGACGTACACAACAATAATGTAACCGTGCCTCCAGAAAATGGCAAAATTAGTCCCCTGTGACATTGTGACCAAGTAAATTAAAGCCAGTGGGGAAAAAAATATGTTTCACATGTATTTTTTTGCTACCTAGTATGAAATTATTCAGTTATTTACTATCTGAATCTTTTCTGCAAGCAGCTGGCACTATAAAATAGGGACAGTCCTACGCAGGGAATATAAACTGCCCTTTTGTATGTGTAAATGAAGAGCAGCCACAAAATGCATCCTGTTGACAGAGCAATATAAAAATCACTGGAGAGAAGGAGTAGATTAAGTATGCTGCAGTACAGCTTAGTTACTTTGTCACATCTTTCTGGAAAAATTATGATGCTTGCCATCACTTCAAATTAGAAGACATCTTCCTTTCAATTTAATGTGGTGTTCCCAGTCCAAGCCTCTAGCGTCCAGGATTTTAGGTCCTGAGCTGTGAGTCAGCAGAGCTACTGCATTGCTCGACTGATTCAAGTCTCACTCATCAAGCCTTCGTCAAAGGGAGTGCAGTGCCATTACCTCTCTCCTTGGCTATTACCACACCTTCAAGGAGCTAAAGCTTTCCATCTTTCCCGGTTTGCTTCATCAAAATCTCTCTTTTGTACAAACTGCCATACTGGATCAGACAAAAGGGCCACCTCCCCCCAAATTCTGGGGTCTAACGGCAGTCCATGGCTTCTGCTATGCTCCCAGGGGAAACACTGACCTAGCTGCTCCCGCCCAAAGTACTTTCTCAGCTATCCTTGATTAATACATAGCATGTTACAGTCACAAAATATAAATATTTTTGGCATGAAATGGAACTGTTATTGATGTTAAATCATCCTATAAAAGCACTTACGGTAGATTTCACAAATACTGGATTGCATGAAAATTCTTTATGCTGTCAAGCACTGTTTTGGGAAATATAAACACCTTAAGTTCTTTGTATATATAGAGGACACACTGCATGATTAGCCTGACCTGTCTTTAACGTTTCCCAATCCTTTCCCAATCCTATTGCAGTTGCCCATTTTCACCTTTAAGACAGTGACAACAAACACCAGGGGCAGGACTGAGGGAGACCAAGCCTGAATTCTGCTTCAAACACAGTTTTGAAAAGTCTGGGCCCAAAAATTTCAGTCACTTCTGAGAGGGAAGCCTGAGGGAAAAGCATTTTTTAGCCCACATTAAAAAAGCCACTATGCACTAGCAAGATTTTCTTGGAAAAACTCATGCCCTCTTGTTCTGAGGGAGGGAATGGGATTTGGGTGCAGGAGCACGGGACCTGCGACACCCAAGCCATGACTGCAAGGCTGGGAAGCCTAGGAGGGGAGCTAACAGGATGGCAAAGAATGCAGAAAATGGGCAGAAATGGCAGGAAACAGTGGGCAGAGAGGAGAAATACCCACATACAAAGGCGTTGCTTACCAGAGCATCTCCCCGTCCCGAGGCCAGGACAGAGCCCAGCTTGCCTGAGGTTTACCATCCCTCTGCTGCAAGGATCCAGTGATGAATGGCCTCTCCCTCTGCTCTCGCCCAGGTCCCTACGGACAGCAGCAATTACTGATGGCCAGTAACTAAGTTACTTAAAGTGCCAGAGATCTGTGTAATCTAAGGCCTCAGGTGCAGCACAGGTGCCAAATAAATGCCAGCATGATGCTGTGTTGCAAAACCTTTGGGGGCAGAACTATTCTTTTAAAAGCAAACTGGGAGGTCATACATAGGAACAAATAAAGACCAGAACTTGAAGTCCAGTATTTACAAGACTAAGTTTGGCAATGTCTGCTGAGGCCTGAAATGAGGCTGACTATATAAGCCTAAAGCAGTTCCTTTTATGCTTGTTTGTTGGGATACTGTCCTGCAATTACATGTGTACATGGAATTTTTTCCATACGATCCCTTACCACAGTCAGTGCAAAGGAAAGAGAAGCTGTAGAAATACCGTAGACTTAGATACAGTATAAAACTGTTGGTATAATCCAGATTCTGCAGAAAATAATTCACTTTGGAAGATGAGGCTGGGACTGCAGATGAAAAACGTTATTTTTACATGCAATGCAGCAGAATGTCAGCCAGCAAATCAGCTTTACTATCCACTTCTTCCTAGATAATACTAGATTAGCTGAACTAAAGTCTTCACTGGTGGGCTACTGCATATTCCTCTTTTTTTTAGGTACCTGATTAAGTTGCTTTGAGCTGCTTGTTTGCTGAGTTGCATGAGCATTCGCAGAGTGGACCCCTATGCCAGAAGACCCCCAAACCCCAAATTTCTCTCTTTCACTTTTCTTTGGCTAACTTACCCTGCACGGGGTGGGGGGGGAATGCACATTTATTTCAATGGAGCACCAAAAAAATAACTGTGGTAATGCTTGTGAAACACCAAGTTACCCTAATGACAAGCACTACACTAAGCCAGGAAAAAACTAATAGTTTCATCTTCAAAGCAGATCTTAAATATCATGCAGTAAATAAGACAATGCTAAGTACTGAATGAGAAGAAGCTGTAATATTACTTGAGAAAGAACCATCTACTCTGAACAAGGAGGAGGAGAGACTTTTCCATTCATGTGGTTAAACACTACCATTTAAGCATACTTGCAATGGAGATGAATTAAGAGTGCACCGCAGTTTGACTCCTGGTATTTCTTGAGTGTTTGATTTTACAAGCTTCATGACATTCTTCTAATATTTTTCCTGGGTAACCATTTGATATAAATATCATGCCTTTTAAAACAAAAACAGGACAAAAAAAACCCCAAACAGGCAAATTCTTTGCTGTTAGGGGATAATAGCCCATCGCTTGCTGAACATCTTGTTTTGAAAAAACACCTGGTAGAGTTTTGAAGTCATTCTCTGAACCAGTTCAATGACTTTCCTGTTTTAACACTGAAGTAACACGTTGCTATTGCTCTTCCAAGATACTTTCTCAAACTGCTGGGCCACCATGCCTGTCTGGACCTGACCAGACACTTACTCCCTGCAGCCAGTCTGGGGAAATGCGCCCACTTGGGCAGGAAGAGCAAGCCGCTGCTTCTTTGTGCTTCTAGAGCATCTAACACAGCCCCAAGACATGCTGATAAGAAAGTGGCTGGCTCAGAGCACAGCTGTGTAACATATGCATTTTACTAGGGTTTGATGACTCATGATGTTTCAGAAAGAGTAAGGAGACTCCATAATGCATGCTCTGGAGGCAAGGCAACAGCCACTCTTTTCTCCCCAGCGTCCTCTTTTGGGGATTCACCATCCTCCAACACCTGATCTCACCCACCGTCACAACCTGCTGCAGAGCTGGTTTTTTGTTTCCTCTTTTCTGGAAGCAGCCTATATAAGCATGTATAGGTGTGCATGTGATTTACTCTGATAAGGTGTTAGCAATGAATCAAAGCTCTTGAAAAGTGATTCCCACGAACGCCATGGACTCTTAGCCACGTGTCATCCCCCACTAGATGAGCCAGACTATGCCCACCCTTAATTTTCCTGCATGCTACTTTGCTGAGTGTAGGCTGATTCTCAATTGCTCCTCTTGCATCAGGCCATGCTGGCCCCAAAGCGGGAGCCCACCTTTCCCATGCCCTGAGCCAGGAGACCGGCCCCAGAGCTAGAGCTTCCTCTTTCCTCCTGCCTGCCATGGGGCAGGAGGGTGGGGGGCAATGCTGGCTCCCCAGGGAGCCCGCTGAAGCTCTTCTCCTTCTGCTTTGGGGGCTCATTCCCCTGCACTGCTTAGCTCAGAGAACAGAGCAGCTTCTTGCCTATATGCAAAACCAGTCTGTATCAGTGCAAAAAAACCCCCTCTGGCAGGCAGTTGCTCCCCTGCCTTAGGGAAACCTAGCAGAAAAAGTGGGAACAGAAAGATTTTGCATAAAAACCTGCCTAAATCTCTACCACCTCCTGAGAGGGTCCCTGTCTTGGCTGTGAGAGCAGTTCATAGTCTTTCTGACTCCTCAGTGGGATTGGATGGGGAAATACCCGTAACTGCCAGAATGCCTTCTTCCATTTGTGTGTCTATGCGAAAGGAGCCCCTCTGTGACAGAGGCCAGGATCCCATCAGATACAAGTTTGGCAATGGTCATCCAAGTAATGGAAGTGCCCAGCCCTTCCCTTTCTGAATGGAGGCAGCCAAAAACACCAGCGCGTAAGGATTTATAAACTGTGCTGTTCAGCAGCGCTGCCCTACTACAAAACAACAGCAGGCTAAACACAACACTTAGGAGTCAGGCTAGGAGTGCAAAGCTCCTTTCCTATGGGAGACCACCCAATTTCCAAACACTGATCAATAATGGTTCATGCATTAAGGAATTGCCAGGTTTGAAAGAATTGCTTACACTAGGTTGTATACATTTCGTCTCTGTAAAAAGACAATCTGATCTGGCAATAGTTTACTAAAGGGTGTTGCTTAAAAATACAAGTGGAAAGAATATTTCTATTCTTTTTTTCTTTGGATAATTTCCCATTCAATAGCTTAAGGGAAACCATCATTTAGAATAAATACCCATCAGTTGTGAAGAATTCACAACCTCCTTTTAGGGCAACAAAGACTAAGCATGAACGATGACCTCTACATGTATCAGGCTTGAGCGTGACTCTTTGCTTTTGGATGTTAGTACTCTTTAAGCTATCAAGTTGATGGAAAGTTTTGAGAAAATCTAAGTCATAGATGATAAGCCTAACATAGCTACATTATGGTCCAGGCCTGCAAGCCAACAGACATGTAACCCTGGAACAGACCTCAGAAGATCATCTCGTCTACCCCCACACACTACACACAGAGAAAGGACTACCCAACCATCCCCAACTGGCCTAGCCTAACCTGTTCTTGAAAAACCTCCAGTGAAGGTAATTCTTCCCCACTTACAATCATGCTATGAGACTGAACACGTTAATCTTTGCAAAACTTCTGTCAGCAGAAATTTAATATTTTCCTGAAGGTCATTGATGACCTCATTACATAGCAGTGTGTTTAACACTGGTCCCTGTGGCACCACACAACAGTCCCCAGTCTATTCAGTTACGATTCTCTTTTGATAACTATATTTTGCAATCTGTCAGCTAGCCATATCTTAAGTCACTTGTTAAGTGTCTTGCTAGATACGCTACAGCACTGCTTTATAATCAGGACACTATGTGGTGACAATGCATCACAGAAGTCCACTGTGTCAGTTATCTGCCTCAATCAACCCTTGTCTCTCAAGCTCTGACATCAGGAGCATTTAACAAGTCCTAGTTTTTTCTGAAACCGTGTTGACTAGCTGTAAGTACAGTCCTTTTGTTGTCTCTTAAGCTCCTGAATACGCAGCTGACACAACTGATATCAAATTAACCAGTTTACAATTAGTTACTATTCATAGCACAACTCTACTTCTGTGATGGGATTTCCAAAATACAGTAGAAATTACAGACAATGGGATTCAAATCCCTGCAGACAACTGTTTAAGGATCCTCTAGTGCAAGTGAAGCAGGATCATAGAAGTGGAAGGGATGAAACCAGATTCGTGTCCTGCCTCACCTTTCCACCCCAGGCTCCTCTCACTGGAGCGCAAGTGTGTGAATCTGGCTGGCCCTGTGGAAACCTGGAGCCACACTCTGCTGGCCGGCTGGCCAAGTTGTACCTGCAGGCTTGGCAACAGCTGCCTGCTGCCAAACAGCATGGAGAGCAGCTGAGTTTTCCTTAATGAAATGAAGCATTAATGGGGTCTTTCTCCTCTGCCCCGCTGTTGATTTTCACAAAGCTTGTGGGACCTGATATCTGTGAAACATCTCCTCTGCTAAAGTGGTAAGAATTAGTCTGTGGGTTCAGAATTATTGGGATAGGATCTGGCAGACTGAGATCCTTTTTGCCTCATTTTTGCAGGAAACCAAACTGAAAACTCTTCTTCTGCCTAAATGTTTTTTTCCGTATCCCCTTGGTTACTGACAAACTGAATAGCACTTCATTGTTCTCATGAGATCCAGAGACAGCCTGCCACTGCTTTTAAAATGAGGTAAATACTTACTGAATCCCTTTTTGTATCATTAGCAATTTAACCATCGTGAGTGATTCTGGACAAAAATAATGTCTTGGTACGTCTTCAATTTCAAAATCGCTTTATGCCCAGGCTGCCATTAAGTGCCTTCTGTTGCTTATCTCTTGAGGAGGGCTTGGGACTAATTAATTTGAAGAGGACGGAAGTACCCAGATCACTCAGAGGCAAAAGCTTAAGCCCTGCTCCTCTCCTCAGCATTGCCTGGTGCTCAGCTCCATGTGGTCACCTCTGCCTGTCCCTCCGCATAAGCACCAACTTTCCCATTCGCTGTGTGGGCAGCCCAGCACCCAGCCAGCAGCCGCAGAGATCCAGGGACATGCCTTAATGAGGGGCACAGCAAAGCCCCTGTCCTTTGTGGATTTACTCGGAGGTGCCTTAGAAAACTTGACCCCAAATACGAACAATGGCAAGCAGTCTGTTGCAACAAAATTCTTTAATGAGTCGTGATGGGGCTTTGGGAGAGTGAGGAATACAAAAGGCACTTGCTGATGGCAAAAAAATGTGAAATCCTGGAGATAAATGAAGATTTCCTTTATTGTGCAATAAAATTGGTCTTTTAAAATTTAACCAGCCCTTTCAAAATATTTCTAACTCCCCTCCCACCCTGCTGTGCTGCCACAATTACAGCAGAAAACAACTAGGGAGAAAATTAACAGGACATTGCTGCTTTTTTAGCATGCTTTTCTGCCTTAGTTTCCCTAATAGCAGCAGCACCTAAAAATGTAAAAATACATGACCTCGATGACGTTTTTCCTATACCAAATTAAAGAGTTAGATGTCATTCTCCTTACGTGAAATGCATGCTGACCTAGGACTCTCAGATCCCAGTGTGGCAGCACCAAAAGACTTTTTCTGAAACAGGTCTGGTTTCCATAAGGAAACTCCTTAAGTAAAACAGACAATTTAATGTATTTTCAGTAGGGAGAAAAGCCATGATATTCTCGTCTTCAGGGAAAGGTAAACCTGTATAGATCTGCATCGCTCCTACGTGGTGCGCCATCGTGCCTGAGAGAGCTCTGAACCAAAGCGTGCCTCAGCTTTAAAAAACATCTTTTTGACCCTTTTATTTAGAAAGCTCCTTTTACAGTCTGAAAACCTAGGATTGAGGGAGTGAAGTACATGCTACATGAAGGTTTAAGACGATGGCAGAAATTTGCACTTTGCCATGTATATGTTGTGTGTTACCTGTGAATTTCCTGCCTTTTTGAATAGTAAGTTGGAGGCAGGACTTGTACCACACTTAACACTAACTACATTAAAACCTCTTTAAAAGTCACATGCAACAGAGACATAATAGCCTTTTTTTCTAAGCAACTCTGCAAACCCCTGTTTTCATGATGGATAACGTATCTTCTGATTGCACAGAAAGTGCACATTGACATTTTGGGGATGTAAAGTATGTGCTTTTGAAATGTTCCAGAGATCAGCATACATGAAAATACAGGAGCATTATTTTCAAATACTGGTCACGAAAGTTAAGCTTCTAAGTTAATGTATAGGTTCCTAGATATGAGTTACAGAAAGATCAATTTATAATCCTAATATTAAGCATCCACTCTGTGCTCTACAAAATTATTTGTAACTATTATTAAACCTTAAAATCAGCTTTTTTTAGCAAACAAAGTGCAAAAGTTCTTCACTAGTATTAGCTATCACAGCCACCCTTCACAGTGAGAAGGGCCAGCAGAATACCAAGGAACTTCTTTTTGCCTTTGCAGGGGGAGAAATTCATGTACAATCCAACTCTGCTGATAGAATTAATGACACCCATTGCATCCCCCTGGGAGTTCTGCGAGGTGGGGATCAGATCTGTGCTGGAAAAGGTGTGGTGTAACTGGCTATTAAAACACGCATTCTGAACCCATTCTCAAACCCCACTTCAGCAATGTGATGGGTTAACCCTGGCTGGACGCCAGGTGCCCACCAAAGCTGTTCTATCACTCCCCCTCCTTCTCAGCTGGACAGGGGAGAGAAAATATAACAAAGAGCTTGTGGGTCGAGATAAGGACAGGAGAGATCACTCACCAATTACTGTCACAGGCAAAACAGACTCAGCTTGGGGAAAATTAACTCAATTTATTACAAATCAACCAGAGTAGGGTAATGAGAAATAAAACCAAATCTCAGAACACCTTCCCTCCACCCCTCCCTTCTTCCTGGGCACAACTTCACTCCCGGATTCTCTACCAACCTCCCAGCGGCACAGGGGGACAGGGATGGGGTTTACGGTCATTTCATCACACGTTATTTTCTGCCACTTCATCCTCCTCAGGGGGAGGACTCATCACACTCTTCCCCTGCCCCAGCGTGGGGTCCCACCCACGGAAGACAGTCCTCCACGAACTTCTCCAACGTGGGTCCTTCCCACAGGCTGCAGTTCTTCACGAACTGCTCCAGCATGGGTCCTTTCCATGGCGTGCAGTCCTTCAGGAGCACACTGCTCCAGCGTGGGTCCCCCACGGGGTCACAAGTCCTGCCAGAAAACCTGCTCCGTGGGCTCCTCTCTCCACAGATCCGCAGGTCCTGCCAGGAGCCTGCTCCAGCGCGGGGTTCCCACGGGGTCACAGCCTCCTTCGGGAACCCACCTGCTCCGGCGTGGGGTCCTCCACGGGCTGCAGGTGGAGATCTGCTCCACCGTGGACCTCCATGGGCTGCAGGGGGACAGCCTGCCTCACCATGGTCTTCACCACGGGCTGCAGGGGAATCTCTGCTCCGGCGCCTGGAGCATCTCCTCCCCTCCTTCTTCACTGACCTTGGTGTCCGCAGGGTTGTTTCTCTTACATGTTCTCACTCCTCTCTCCGGCTGCCGAATACCTCCGTCCCAACTTTTTTCCTTCTTAAAAATGTTATCACAGAGGCGTTACCACTATCGCTGATTGGCTCGGCCTTGGCCGGCGGCAGGTCCGTCTTAGAGCCGGCTGGTATGGGCTCTCTTGAACACAGGGGAAGCTTCCAGCAGCTTCTTACAGAAGCCACCCCTGTAACCCCCCCTGCTACCAAAACCTTGCCACACAAAGCCAATACAAGCAAGCACTGCTGCCGTTTCCCGTGGGAGCCGATTGGTTTGTACTCAGGTCAACAGACAGTCCTCCTCTCTCCCTGCTTGCTTAGGCTTCAACCCGGCAGTCCACAGTC
The DNA here is from genome assembly GCF_026419915.1 of Harpia harpyja. Lineage (NCBI taxonomy): Eukaryota > Metazoa > Chordata > Aves > Accipitriformes > Accipitridae > Harpia > Harpia harpyja. The sequence goes on along the minus strand of NC_068941.1, from coordinate 59,712,913 downwards.
CCTAATTCCTCTTTCAGGCAGGCAGTCATTGACTTTGTTTCATCTTGTCTAAAAATAAAAAAACAAAAAATTGAGGGAGTGCGAAGCAAGAAGAGTAATCAGAAGGAATGTGCAGTCTTTGTGATGGTCTCAGCACTGAATTAAAGGGCAGAGACTCTCCCACGGCAACATCCTAGCAAGCACAGTTACAATAAATGTTGCTGTTTGTTGTAAAAATGGGAAGAATTTTGCAAACATTAGGCTTATTAGACATCTGCTTCTGTGGAGTAGAAATCAGAGCTTGGAGGCCATTCTTTTGCAGAGAGATATTGGAGAACTCAAAATGCTTTACAAGAGGAGGCAACTTCCATTCTTTCCCTCTCCAGATGTGGACACCATGGCAGAGGTGATGGTTATCTAGCATCCCAGGGGCACAGCTGAAGGTAAAGCTCAGAGCAGGAGCCCACACCAGCTGTCCCACTGAGACACTTGACCCCAGGCCAAGGGAGGAAAAGGCTGTGGGAGATTTGGGGTATGACTAGAGGAAACGGCTTAGCATGTTCAGAAAAACAAGCTCAGAGGCTTATTTAAGATAAATGGCATTTTGAAGCCTTTAAGTCAAAATACAAATTAAACCAGCTAACTGATCATCAGTGTTGGAGCTAGTAAGAAATTTGTTTACTAAAAAAATTTTAACATCTGATCAAAGCTGAGTGTGGGGAAATGGCAATGACTGATTCCTCCTCCCTGTGCTGGCCTGACCCACAGCACCTTCTCATTCAAACCAGAGTCGTGAGAGAAGAAAAAAGAAAGGACTCCTGACTTGGCATGCCAAACCCCATCCCGCTTACCTGGGACTCCTATCCACGCTTCAGTCCCATCCCTGCAAGTCTGAGGGCATAAACTGGCTGTCAGGATGGATCAAGGCAAAACATCGTGTGAGTGTTTTGTGCTACGGTACAACCACAGACCTTACTTGTTCCCCTGGAGAATTTTCTGCACACACATAATGGTAGTAATAATAGTAAAAATCTCCATGGACTGTCGGATCCAAACCAAATCCATTCTAACCCTTCCAGTCTTCAATTATCCTCCTATTGCTAGGCATAAATCACCTCGTGGCAGGGGAAAGATAGGAGATTTCAATAATAGTGTGCCCTGCCAAGGCTGATATATAGTCTCATTCACGTATAAGCTTGTTTCTGTGTAAACCCACAGGCTTTTTTCCATTATGGGCTTCCTTCCAACATACGGCTGTTGCACTAGCTAGCAAGTAGCTGAATTCCTAAAAATATTGACAAGGAACATGTCAATGCCCACGTGTAGTCATACCAACCAGATCTCATGCCAGAGCCATAACCTTCTTAAACAGAAAGGACTAGCTGGAAAGCTCCTTGGAGCCGGTTGGGGCTGCTCAATAGCTGACGCTGGGCTTTGTGGCCAAGGACCTGCACCCCTTCATCCCCAAGCACTCTCCCTCCACCAGGCTAATGACTTCAGCAGATACAAAATGGTTCCAGAGGCCATATATTTTCTCTTGGACACACATAAGCAGTCCCTAATGATTTCCATGGCATATTGCTATTTTTACATCCTCTTCATTTTTCAAGTGTAAAAAGAAGTCATCTAAGTAGCCAACAAAGTGTGATGAAAAGATCAGTTTCAGACAGATTTTTGCAGCATGAGATGTATCTATATGAAGACCTGGCATTATATCCTGCCACGCCCCTGGAGAATCATCTACAACACCCCTGGGCAACACCTTTTCCTAAAATATTTTGTAACTTTTTATTGTACAGTTAAAGGCTGCCTGGAACAAATCTTATCCTGTCCCTTTCCTATAGCCGTGAATGGACTCAGCAGCCTATATAACCACCCAGAATTTCTACCTCTCGCTTTTGGCCTTTTTAAATCCATCCTAAGGCATCCCTGTTTTGCTGGTCCTGGCAGCTGAAGTCCCCCTGGATTTTTTCTGGCCCCTTTCTCACTTTCTTGTCCGCTCTTCGTGCATGACTGCTTTTCTCACATACCCTGTGGCTACAGCTGCATTCGCCTGTGTCACCCCTCACCAAGTGCCCTCAGGATACAGCTATTATTGATTGTTTGCCATGCCTCATACAAGGAACCTTTCTTTGAGGACAAATCCCACACTGAACCCGGACAAGACAAACGAGGACATCAACTCCTGCCTGAGCTAGCATCTTGAAGATAAAGGGAGAGCGTCTGCAAAGAGTTTTCTCTGTACATCAGTCAACGAATGAAAATATCTGAGAGGGTTTTACAAGATGTGCAGGAATTTGGAATGGCTCAAACACTAAAATGGAAATGCAGTTAGTATTTTGGATGAGCCATCTTTCAGTCATTATATTTGAATGATTTCACGTTTTCATCCATCAGGTGACAAATTTGTCAAAACAAGACAAAAATATATAGGTTTAACATCTATAGTAGAAAGACAGAATATATTTCAATGGGGTCTAATGCAAGCGGAGGATTTATCAACAAGAAGAAAGCTGTGCTGTTGCCAAATGGCTAGTCCTATAAACCGATCCAGTTAAACTAACACAAAAGGTTCTTTTTACACCCTTTTTTCCAATGTAAAAATAGCTTCTTATAGTTTGAAATACGTTTGTTCCAAACGTCTCTGAAAGGCTGAGCCTAGGGCAGGATCCACAGCACTTTACTGGCAGCAAGAGCGATAACCGCGAAGAGCTGTGTAACCACCTTGTACTTCCTGAGCTCTGGAGCCAAATTATGCCACAAAATGAAGTGAAATGGCATGTCACACACTAGAGAATCAGACAATACTTGGACTGATACAGGCACCGTACTTGGCAGGAAAACCTTAGAGCAACTTCACTAGCTAAGCATCCTGTATTGTTCACAAGTTGTAATTCATACAATTACCAATTCTGCTATTGCTGCTTCAAAACAAAAATGGCTAAAATGCTCTTCTGAGAGGATACATTTATCATACCTGGGGTTTGGCAAAAGAAAGTATTATCCACTCTTAGATTTATAAACTCTCTGAGATAGTTTCAATGTGGAAAAGCAAAATCTTCTTCCAATATAGACATCTACTCTATTTACGTTTCTGTCAGCCCTAGAATTCTGCAAAGCAGAATACAGTTTCCCTGGAGTACAGCCCAGTGAAGAATTGGTGAATAGTTTATATTTTGTAACAGTGCCTTAAGTCTCTGTTATTAGCTGTACGTTTGGAATAGGACATTTCCTGAGTCCTCATTTACTGCCATAGCATTACAACACTAAATCAAGCTTTAGGGTTTTGTTTGCTTGTTACTTTTGGAATTTTCCTCATTTAAAGGTATATTGTTTTGTTATATAAAGAGGGGAAAAAAGACAAAGAACAAAAGACTCTTGTTTTGAAGGAGTAAATGTGGTATTAGCAGTTGCATTACATGTGTAATAGAAAAAATACATCTAATGTGTATGAATTCACATGTATAATTAAAATTGTATGAGGGTTTTCTATTCTCAATAATAAATAATATTATTCCCTTTAGTTTTCTATTAAAGAAGCAACAATAATTAAACAATAATTAAAATCAATATTATGGTAGATGTACATGCAGAAAGAGACTTGCACAGGACCTTTTAAGCAGAAATACTGTGTCTATCAAAGGAAATTATTCCCCTGATATTTTAATTTAAATACAACATTTGGGAGGGTTTGGGTTTAAGCATGTTGGATTTCTTTTACTTTGGATGCATTGGGTTTTTTTTTTCCTTTTTCTGTAGCCTGCATTCTTTTGGAGTGTCAGGGGCTGCAATTTGTTTCACTAAAGCCAAAAATGTGGTTTTGCTTTGTATACTTAGCACTAGTTTCTATGTAAGATACACAGTGGACAAATCTCAAGTAAAGGTCCCTTCCAGCAGAAGGTCAGACACTTGGTGCCTTTTCCATATGTTCTGAACTGCGTTGCTGGCTGGCTGTGTGTTGAAAAGGAGCTTTGAGAAAGAAATCAAGTCCTCCTTGCACATCTGGAAATGTTGATGGTCACTTAGATTTTAAAGCATTATGGTCATTCTCCACAGCAAAGATTCAACATACCTTCAAGGCAAAAGCAGTGATTTCCAAATGCTCATGACATTCCAGTGGTCATCTGAAATGAAGAGAAAATGGATTTAAAAAAACCTAACAAATGACCTTACACCCTTCAGAGTCCCTGTGTGCTCCTGCCAATGTCTAAACTTTTACACTGCTATTGCAGTAAGACAAAATACTTTTGTTGTTGTTTTTTACAGTGACATCAAATTGTCAATATGATTTACATCATGAAGCTCATCCTGAAAAAATTAAGGAAAAAGGAAGACAGAAAAACATTCTCAGGCAAGAAGAAAGCCCTGTTTTTCCTTAAGAACCTAAGGACAAATGTGGCTGAAGTGGAACAAACAAATTGTCCTATATGCCCCTAACTAAATTAAAATATCGTGCCTTTAAAGATGAGAATATCTATGGAGATAAAATCTCTTTTATTCACAGAGTACTGTGTTTTATGTACATGGCTCTTACAAAATCTTCTTTCATTCCAAGAAAGCATTGTATGTTTATCCAGTCTCCTGGAATACAGAAAAGGGACATATGGTGAGCATTTTTGGACCATCAATCAGATTCTAGTTCATCAGTCAAATCTGTGCAATGTAAACACTGTCCAAAAGAGCAAGGTTCTTTCATTTTTTTAATATAAATTGTAATATTATTTATTTAAATAGTTGCAGATTCTATATTGGAAACATTTTCAATTTTTCAGTGTGAGGGTTTTACCACCTGACATGCCTTCAAGAGATGTAATTTTTCTGAAAAGGATGGGAAAGCACCTCTAAAAATCAAGCTCCCTATATGTGAAAACATAACATCAGAAATGGTCAAAGTCATTTGTCGCTTTAGTGAACTGTTGGTTGACTCAAGGCTGCAAGACCCTCTGTATTTTCCCAAAGGCTTGTGCTAGGATCAGTCATTCTCACTTCATTTTGCTTGGCCTGCTTATTGGGCTCCTTTAATTTGCATTTGACATCAAAGTGATTTTCCTGAAAAGAGTTTATCTTGGTTTGTATCTTATTTGCAGCTAATCTGTTCATCTTGTTTTCCAGTATCGAAAGACCTACAGCTAGCATAGAGCTATCACGTTACAGGAGATCAATGACTAATTTGCAGTCAGCTGAAGTCAGGTAACTCCAACACAGCTGGGTAATTTGGGAGCAGGCTGATCACCGTGCCCTGGGAGCTGTGCAGTGTTTGCTCATGCTGCCTCCAGTTGGGTCCAGTATTATATTCCCCACATGTAAGATAAACTCTCTTAAATACTTGCATTCTTAGATATGGGCAGGTCTTGCAGGCTTGAGGTCAAATTAAGAGTTTGACTGGCAAAAATCCTGATGTATTGAGTTAACTGCTGCCAACTTGCCAGACTGTGGAGAAGGTTATAAGGCTCTTCATAAGGCTTATCTGCCACTGCAAATGTAACAGGTAGCATGAAACTGGAGACAGGCAGCCTCAGCTACCTGGCTGTAGCTGCAAAGAGCAGAGCAGTGGCCTACTGTATAGGCAATCCCTTTGGCTTCAGCATGAACACATGCAAAGCTGGCTTCAAAAATATCAGATCTCTGTTGACCCCCATTTGTGGCACTTGCAGTGAATGCAAACCCCAGGGGCAGGTCTTCTAAGGCACGATGTGTGCTGTGGAGCAGAAAGGCAGTGCCAGCTCTGGACTCGAGACAGTGGTTTCCTTTTCTTTACCAAAGGCCCTGCTTTGAGGGTCAGGCTCTTTTGTCCCACTCTCCATTTACATTTTTATATATGAAATAATTGTCTAATTAAAAAAAAGTTTACAGAATGTTTAAAAAGCTCTGAAGAGCTTAAATTATGGAATAAACTGTTTGAACGCTGTGTAAACTATATTTTAAAATGACCAGTTGTGGTAAATAATTTGGAGCATAGATAAACAAGATGGGTATTTTTTTCGGTGTGCTAGGCCAATTGCTTGTGAAACATTCTTCAAAACCTCTTGAGAAAATGCTGAAAGAGACATCGTGGAGCTGCAGGGAAGTGTCAGGCTCCACAGGGCAGGCAGAGTGGAAGATGACACCAGTGAGATCCTCTGGGTTAGTCGTTTCGGGGTCTGAGCCCAGACCATGAATTGCAAAAGAAACCCCTGGGAAGTCAAGGGAAACACAGTCCAGTAAAGTCATCTGAGAGCAAATCTTTCCCAATGCTAAAACTAGCTATGTAGGGTATAGCTTGAGTGGTGGTGAGGTAGCAAGCAGCTCACCCTGGGCCCCAGTGTCCAGTTTTGGCTGTGGCCTGTGCGACACTCAGAGCTGCCGCGGCTGGTCTAGTCATGCCTACAACAGCAGCCATGGTGTAGGGATGGTCATGGCACCCTGTAGATATTCCCTGAGGCTTGTATTTCAGGTGATCTCTTCCTTTACAAGCTATGGATTGATTTTAAAGGGCTTTAGTGTAATAGGCTTATCCCTGGCCACGTTTAATCCATTAATCTTTTCGACATGCATTCGTTTGCTAAGAGGCAAGGCCAATTCAGGATGACAGTGAAAAAGAGACCACATTCAAATAGTAATTGTTTCCATGTCAAAGACCAAGGCCTAATCTGCATAAGGCTAAGAGGTTCCTTTTAAAGTTTGGCATAACTGGGAACATCGTTAATATCTCAGGCATTACTTTATCTCACACATGGCCTGTAGATCTGAGCTAAATTAAAAAGCAATTAATTTTCAGCTCTGACTCGCCTCTGGGATTTCCTGAGTGTCCAGCACCTCCAGCTGGATCAGCCTCGTCACTGGCCACCTCGGAGCCAAAGCCATTGCTGTTCCCACACAAGGTGAGGGGCCAGCAGGTAAATTCTTGAGAGATGGATGGGGTTTCCAAATATAACTCCAGGAAACTTCCTAGTATCAAGGATCTAACCATTTAATGAAGAACAGATGATTGATATTAATCACACTGAAGTAAACAGGCAATGTTCTTGATTACAGTGTTGCGCCTGTGCTGACTCAGGGCTTGCTAACGTGTTATGCTGAGATGTTGTTCCTTCAGCTGTACTTTTTACTTCACCCGTTGCCAGTAAAGCCCAGTTCCCTTGAGTAATATCAGCATTTACGCTAGTAAAATTGATTTTAAATTAAAACCTGTGACACAAATAGACAAGAGCAAAAGCATGAGAAGACAGAGGGCAAGGCTGTGAATTAGGTATCCTGAAGGCAGCTGTTGGGCGCTTGTGACTTCTAGTCTCATGCCTCCAGAGCAGGGAACATGTGTAGGATGTGAGGATGGCTTCCTCATCAGGCTGTGCCCCCGTGCTGCCCAGGACATGCCTGCTACACTACCCATGCAAACTCCCTCCCACGCACATGCTTTCGTCAGAGCCACAATCACTTTGTTGCTCACCCATCGGCATGACGAGGTGGGTACATGCTGCAGGGCAAACCGGGAGGGGGGCAGCATTTCTCGGTACAGGAGCTTATAGGCTGGGAGTAGGGTTCTGCTTGGCCAACAAGACCAGTGGGTTTGAGTGCCTTCAAACTGAGGAGAGAGCTAGATCCAGGTGTCCTAGCTCAAGGGAGAGCAGCAACAAAAAGTGACAGGCCACTTGCTTCTCTGTCTCTCTCCATCCTTTAAAAGAGAGAAGCAGCCTCCGCTGCTTTACGAGGTGCTGTCGTGCCCATGGCTGTTAGATGCACACTGTGAGCCTCAGCATGCTTGGTACCCCAGGGGACTTCAGCAGAGGAGCATCTAGTCTTGGATCCAAGTTCAGCCAAGCACCTTGGATCCAAGTTCAGCCATTCAACCTGAAGCAGTGAGCTGGGTGCTACTGGGAAAGCACAGGGGCCCTAATTGCCTGGAGAGCCCAAAGAAGGGGGGAGGCCTATGGCATTTGGGTGCTCCCAGATTGGAAGAGTAGCTGAGCAGGGTTTTGGGGGATTGTCTTCATGGACTTGGGCTTTCCGTGTGTGTTCCAGACCCTGCTCAAGTTGTGAGAGCTCCTCTATTGATCTGATCATAACTAGCTTGTCCAAGACAGAACAAGCAACCGTTGCCTTATCTGTTCACATGGTGCCCAGCAGAGTCAATGGTCCTGCCTGTCTGGGCTGAGTAACACAATTTGCTGTGTCAAATGACATTGCAAAAGGCACACAACCCACCCACGGAAGCATCACACAACAAGCCCCAACACCACAATGAGGAGCTGAAAGCTAACTCACACCTCTCACTCCAGCCCTAGAACAGACAACAATGTCCCAGGAAGCCAATGGGGAGAAACATTATCACTTCATACGAGCACCCCATTCCTGTATCCTGACTACGGTACAGCCCATCCTTCCAGAAAACCACTGCTGCAGTCTGGTGTGTAAAAAAAAGACACTAATTTAGATAACACTGTTGTGTTTCTACTTCAACAGGAGGATAAACAACTCTGAAGTATGGTAAAAGCTCCAGTGTCAACACTGCTTCTTTCTGTGAGCAGGGAACAAGACTGGGTGCCTCACACTCAGTTCTTGTCAAACAAAACTTCACGCACAGCAATGCAGTACGCCGTCATTTCTTGTTTCTGCCAGTGCAAGAAAGTTCCCATTTACTTTGTTATCAGACGTTATTGCTTGGCTTTGATGCTGTTCCCAGTTAAGTCAATGGGAGTTTTGTCTTTAACTGTGCTGGAGCAGCATTATACCCATTCCACACTTGCACTCTTCAAGAGAAGCCTGTTATGACTCTTAAGGGATATTGTGCCTGGAGTATTGCGGCTGCTCTGCTTTTCAGTTTGTCAGTGTTATATATGCGTTTAGGTTTTAGTTTAGCTATGTTTTAGACACCTCATCCAAACCCACAGGTATTTGATAACCAAAATATCTACAGAATTAAAAAGTTGCAATACCTTCTTGCAAAAATGAATCAGTGTATTTGTCAAAACTTGACTATTAACCATTAAGTTTCCAGCTGGATGCAGAAACTTTTAAAGAACATATCATATCAACAAAGTAATCTGGCAGTAGATTTTCAATTGCCGTTAATGAAATGCTTCATAGACAGAGCACTGAAAAAATGATGAGCCATTCCTGGGGCTAGTTATGAAAACATTCACCCTTAAGCAAGGATGTATTAGTTAGCCAGCCAGCTTTGAAAATAGATTTACTGTAGCCGTTTTTAAAACAACTCCAAAAAGACTGCAAGCACATCTGCTGCATGTTAAACTGGAAAAATTTGGCACCTGAAGAACTGTTACATACAATGTAAGGGCTGTCAGACCCTGCAATATATCCCACAGCAAGAACTCTGTGCAATGCAAAGCAGGTTATGTCAGACTCAAGAAGCAATATTAGACTCTGGATACAGCAGACAGAATAGAAATTTGACGTGCTGCTTAGGGAGGAGCACAGGCAAAGCGGCTTGCTCAAGCTGCGACTTCTGCTGCTGAAATTAAGCTTTAGAAACAAGCTGTGGCTCATCCCATTAACCTATGCCGACGGGTAAAAGGGCCTACAGTCCCCTATTCCTGCTTTGCACTGACTGCCGGATAAAGCCTCTGCACCTCCTTCTGTAGGCAGGCTGGGTGGGGAGCTGGCTCCAGACCTCCGAGCAGGACCAGCAAACCGGTAGGTCCTCCTGTGTGTCATGCAGGTTGCTGGCAGCGCTGCCTTTCCCTCAAGGAGGGGATCCGGGAAGCAGATATGATTCAGCTGCTAATGATTTATTGAGTTGTACCTAAAACAGAGCTTGTGGCAAAGCTGCATGTTAACCCCTGGGCTGCTGGTCACCTGAAACGTGCAAGTACATCACCTGCTTCTCCCTGGGAGGAGCCCTGTGCCCTCCCTGTGAGGGGAGGACAGTCTCTGCTTTCCACCGGGGCACTGCAGGCAGGAAGGAGTCTGACAAAAACGGGGAGCTCCTTAGCCTGATCTGACCATCAGCAGCCCAGAGCAGGTCTGGATGCCCTGTCCCTGCACCCGAAGGACAGAGCTCCCTGCTGCTAGCTGGGCTGCTGGTGCCTGAGTGCTCCCTAACCCTTGCTGGCTCCTCACCCAGCGCACTTCTACTGAAGCACCGTAGGAGACAGCCCCTGAGCAGCTCAGGCTGCAGACGTCCCCTCCAGCAGGTAGGCAGGCTGGCAGGCAGCAGAGGAGCCGAAGGATCTCTCTGGCTGGCATGGAGGGAGCCAAGAGATGCGCGTAGCCGGGGATGAGCCTCAGGTAGCAACGGCAAGACAAGAGCGGTGGGAGAGGACCAGGCTGCAGGTCTGGGTGTTTCCCAAGACGGGTGCCAGGAAATCCAGGTTTCCCTTGCTAACTTCTACGCTGCAGCTGCTCATCAGCAACAACAAACCCCACAGCATTTAATAATTTAGGCTTTTGAGTTCCCATATGGAGATGGGAGAGAAGAAAGGGAGCGGGGGCTTCTGAGGGTAGCCCGGCTTTGTTCCGAGTTTACTGAAGCATATTCTGGGACTAGCACACTGCACGGGGGACAGAGCCTTGACCACAAAATGGCTAAAAGCCCTTTAACAGATTTTACAAAGGGAGTGGTCTGGGAAAGTTTTAGAAAATGAGAAAATGATGCAACTTTCTCTGGGAGCTGGAAAATACCAAAATATATGTATAGTGTGTATTGAGTATAATGATTGTTGGTTGTGACTCACCAGCCACATAAACTGCTGTTACCTCGAATCTTCCATGAAACGAGGGGAAAGAGAAACAGGGAGAGTCGTCAACAAAGACTGTTTTCTGTGTATTCTTCTTCTCCTGTCTTTTCCAATCTTTCTGGCTTGGGTTCTGTACACAGAACTGTACTAATCAAATGGAAATACTAGCCATGAAAATACTACAGCTTTTAGGGTATATCTGGAAAGCAACGTTGCATCTTCTTGCAAAATTTTCACGTTTTTTTTTCTGTTTATGTGAAATGTTTGCAGCAAAAGGGTTGGGTTTTTTGGCACTGATGTGTGTACGTACTCCTTAGCAGTATTCTAGTGGAAATGTTTTGAGTATTGCTCACTTTACCTGCTTAACCAGAGCTGGGCATCTAAGGCTTTACACTCATATATCATCTTCGCCACACAAGGTTTTAAGTAATTAAGGGGCATCCAACCAAGAAAGAAAAATCTATTTAAGTTGCCAACAACAAAAAGGTCAAATTTGTTGAGAATGAAATATTTGCAAATGGTCTACAGCTAAGAATTATTCCCCTAACAAACTTAGAAGAAATATCAAATAATGAATATGTAAAGCATTTGCAATTTGCACTTTCGGGAAGTAAAATCAACTAGACTGCTAATTACAATCATTTGCCTAATGGTAGTTAGGATCTTCACATGTGGGCTAGAAGCCATATACTGCAATGTGTAAAGACCTTTTAGAGGATTAAGGTTAGGACAGGGAAGTGCAGCTTTGTTTAGCTCCGTTTTTGTTGTGCACAAACTTTAATTTTCTTCTCTATTTTTTTCTTGGTTGCTTTATTTGGGTGGTTTGTTCCTACTGTATCCCGGGGCTTTTTGCTTCCTGTAAGTAACACCTGCTGTCGAGAAACCTCTGGGTCCCATTGCACGTACATGCTACACTCTTGTGTTTAAGGAGTCATTAGCTCTAATGGAAATCATTTGCTTTGGGTGGTCCTCACTGCACACACTAATTTCCATACAGTACTCTACAAGAAGCCAAGGAGGGAGCAGGCCCCAGCAAAATGCGCTCTGGGAAGCCAGCTCTGCCAAGCAAGCCTGTTAACAGGGTTTTGAACAAACCAGAGCCCTGTTAAGATCAACGGCTTGATTCACAGGCATATATCCTATCCATATTCCTGCAAGTCATAGATTGCTATCTGTAGATCTTAACCCAGTAAGAAAGAGCGCAGCCAGACAGGCTATCGTACACAGAAGAGCTGTCTCACGGGATTGCGCTGCTCAGGCACCAGGAAATAGTGAGGAGCCCACACCAAGCCAAGTGGGTTGGAGCACGCCGATAGCGCAAGTGCCAGACCTCTTAACAGAGGGAAATTCTGGGGAAGCTGAGGCTCTCCAACATAGTTTTCTCCCCCCCTCCCCCCCCGCATTATTTTCAATCTTATCTGGCTTGGATTCAGTAACTGTTTTTCATCCAGTTATTATTTCAACCGGGGCCAGGAGAACTTCTCAGGCATCTTTAGTCATTTTTAAGTAAGTCAGTCCCCCATGAAGGCAATGCAGAACCGAAGCACCACAGGCACAATACTGCATCATGCCCCCGACTCACAAGCTCTCCTGCAAGAGTCCTGCACCACAGGACTTGGATCGGGCAGGGGAGGAGGTGGTTGCCCGTGCAAACGTGCTGGGTGTCAGCAAGCCAGTTCCCATCAGTGGGCTGAGGGAAAGGGCTGACGCTGCCTCAACATTATCTCACTGATCAGCCAGCCCATGAGAGCAGCGGGCTGCGTGGGATTTACCAGCACACAGAGCTGCGGAAAATCAGACCATGCTGAGCCAACTCAGCAAGAAAACGGAGGAAGTTTTCAGGAGCGGAAGCATTTTCTAAAATAGTATTAAAGTATTAAATATTAAAAATTGAAAATGTCTATACATGACAGTGCTGGGGACTACACAGTAATCACTAAAGATATGACAGTGCTGGGGACTACACAGTAATCACTGAAGATATCTGTCTAAGCTCAACTTCAGCCAGGACATGAAAAACCCATTCTGGTTTGTGATTTGTGCAGAACTGAAGCACTCACCCCTCACAGTGTCCTGTGGATTTGAGGTAGGCATCTGTATGTTCTCACCACGTTTTCTGTTACTAGCGCTCTCTTGCTGCCCTCCCCCCAGCCAAAAAAAGAGAAGCCACGGTCTCACTGTGGTCACACCGTCTTACCAGTAAGGCCAGTGAAGTAGGAGTGACCTTGTAATTTTCTTCTGTTGTTGCCATCGTGGAAAATATTAGTACCAGAATTGTGGCCACACTGAACCGCTCCTCATTTCTGATTTCTCTTCTCCAAGCAGATAAGAATGACCTAGGGCCTCTTAGTGTGTTTTACATCAAAGACTGATGAAGACTCCTGACAGCCTTGATGTCAGTGCTGTAAATAAACCATTAATCACACTGCCATTCCAGGGAACAGCCTTCTCCCAGAGGGCATGAACCTTCTTCAGGTCACTAATATAAACCACATCTCCTCTAATCCGATGGGGTGGTGGTAATGTCAGGGCTTTCAAGGTGGGCTGACTCTGTGTCAGGGGGATACTCCATTACTCTCATTTTAATGCATAGGTCATTGTTTTGGTTCCAGTGGATTATAAATGGCCAATTAATGGAGAAGCAGTTACAGTGAATTAAATAAAGTGCATTGCAGTTAGAGTTGCAGAGAGAAGTGGAAAGAACAGAAGGCTCCGTGTCCTGTTAAAACTTTTGCTTTGGTTGAGTACTGCATAAAAACTTAATACAGAGGTGTAAGAGAAACAATAGGGTCAGTGATCTGGCAAGCAACCAGAACAATGTGGTTCTAGTAGACACTGCAGAGCCTAATGCTGTCAATACCAAAAATGTGTCTATTATTGAAGAAGAATCTGATTTTAAAATCAATGCCAGGCCACTGCCTTGTCAGCAGTATTCTGTGTCATGACACACTGTGGAAGCCTATAACTGACTCTTCAGTAAGATTGTCAGTGGAAATAACATATTTTATATATATATATATATATATATATATATATAAAAAAACCACCCTAATGTATGTATGTATATAAGATGTACGTTACAGATATTGTATATAATACATACATTATACATATTATATATTTACACATACATACAAATATATTAAAATAATATACTAGGGTGATTTGGAAATACAACTAAAACCAAAGTCAGTCCAACCTGTACTCTGTGGCTGGACTGTTCAGCCATCACGGGTGAATTGCAAGCAGAAATCTGGTCTTCTGACAGAGTAGCTTTTGCAACGGGAACTGCCTCCTTAAGCATGGCCATCTGCATCTCCCAGTAAAAAAACAGCATAGAAATTATGATACAAGGGAGCTGGGTGCTGCCTCCCTGCATTAGAGACTCCTGAGGGCTGTCTATGGTTCCCAGAAGTTATTCAAAGTAGCCCTAAATCAGGGGGCTCAGGGCTACTCTAAACTATGCTAATACAATTTTTCATATGATAAAGTATTAAAAAAAAAAGTGGTCCCGAGGGCACGTCAGCCAGCTGGCACTGGCCATTTTCACACACTCCCTCCACACCGCACTGGCACAGAGACTGCTAACACAGCTTTCTGTTACCAGAGGAAACCCCCACACTTTCCCTCTGGAGGCTGAGCCTAGGGTTTAAGGCTGCACAAGGTGGTTTACATATTCAGTCCAGACAAGCACGGTTTTGAAGCCACGCTCAGAAAACCTCTGCAGAGCAGAGAGGGCGGTGGGTGGCTTCAGGCTGCTCAAGCACATCACAGCCCTCCTCTGGGAAGGGGCTCTGTGCTATGGCCAGGTGGGCGTTCACACCATCCCCCTGGACTCCCCCAGCTTCACCGGGCGTGCTGGTTTTAGGACTCCCAAATGAAACGCAGTATCTTACAACTTGACTTCTGTAATTACTTTAAAGCCTGACGCTTGCTAACCCAGGTGGGCGCTGACCTGGATCTGCACAACCGGGCTACTGTCCAAGGGCAGATTCCTTACCAAGGAAACCTCCCCGCTGGTCTGCTCTGTGTTACAGACCGGGTACCACAAAAGCCCAAGCTCTCATCAGCTCCACAAGTACAGCTAACAAACTACTAACACCTCAGGCAACTAAATCACAGCTCTGCTGTGCTCCATCTATTTAAAACACAGTCAGTGCCAGGACTAAGGCTCTGAACTTCCCCTGCTAAAGCTTTGGGTGACCCTTACTTGCCTTATAACTAAACAAACCAGGGTGCATGGGGATGCGCGTGTTTGCATAAGCTTGACTGTAAAAGCCTGACTCCCTTGCCTGATGCCTTAACCAGGACCAGAAGATGAGATTGCTGACTTGGAATGGAGTTTCTTAAGAGAAAAATGAACTAAAGAAATGCTTTTCTACGCTGAAGCACAGATCACTTGTGGAGTCCAAAATGCTGCTATTTAAAAATGCCTTTTGCAAACAAAGGGTCATGAGTTTCCAAGCTGTCCAAAGAATCGCTCTCGCTATAACTGTACATAGGTCAGGATTCAGCACCATCCAACAACAAGATTCATGAGCTGGGCCTCCCACAAGCATCCTTGGGGAGAGGAGCACAAGGTAAGCCACCTTCCACTTTTGTCAACAGAAGATCAGCTCGTTTTTCTAAGCCTCATGCCATGGTCTGCATACTTAGTTTTTCAATACAATATTTATTTCCATTTTAAATTGTAAGTTTCTTTAAAATACGTACTTCAAGGCTTTTCCATGCACCTCCAGCATAATCTTCTGAACTTGAACTGAATTCACAGGCCTGAACCCCACTTCAGAAACAATTATTTTTTTAAAACTCATATTTATTAGTTTGGTCCTTTTAATGTAACAACAGTAAGATAAAGGTATAAAATAGTGGAATATTTTTTTTGAAGGGTGTAGTCCATAAAATAAAGAAAGAAAATATGTATTTAAAGCATGTGGCTTCTAATCAAGGAGACTTTAGAACTGAATTTATTTTAAATAAAAATACCTGACTGAGGTTCCCAATACATAGATTTAAAGCTATTCTGACAGCCCGGGACAATAAAAGAGTATTAGCTCTATTGCCATCTACATTTGACAGAAATAAAGTTTCAAAAAGTACCTGTGAGCTGGACAGAAGAAGAGACCCACAAAGTCTTAAGGAACAGAGGTGGGCACACCTTGGTGCTTCTTCTGAGCCAGGCTGAGGTTTATGTGGGTATTTCCAGAGTCACCAATGAACACTGTTGGCAAAAACAAACCGAAGAATTACACACATGGACCATACACAAATGTCCTCAACCACTGTCTGGTCTCACCACATCTGTCTGTGCAGGCTTGCCATGCCATGTTTCCATCTGCATTGCCTTGCTAACGTTTCATGGGCCATGCCACCACCCCTCCTAACCTACCCACTCCCCTACACCCTGTCACAGCCTTCCAGAAAGGCGTCAGTGTGGGTCTGCAGGTAAGAGGAGGCTGAGGGGCTCTAGCTGGGTTTGCTGCTCCTCACCTATCCTGCCCATCCTTCCTTATTGCTGAGCCTGGACATGCTCGCCCACTTCCCTTTTACTTCTTCCCTCCCCTGAAGAAGATGCAACAGCTCAGCATAGGAAAAATAGCAGTGGGACCTGCTACCAGCAGCCTGATGCTCTCTACACCCTGGCTGATCTTGCTTGGTACCTAAACTGGTCCCAACACATTTGGCTTTCCTCTCCAAGCTATCGAGTAGCACCTTACAGCCCTGAAGTAGCCTAAAATTTCAGAGGTTGTTTCAGATGATGCAGCCATCCATGGTTACCTGGAAGGCTCCACAGTTCCCTTCCAGTCCAGGGAAGAGCGAATGCTTGTAAACAAATGAATATTGTTTAGCATTAACTACAACTGCTTCCATCTGATGTGTATTCTACAGCATATCAGTAAAGAACTTTCTTCTAAACAAGAGGAAAACTAAGTACAACCAATTAATTTCATTACCCTTAAAACCTAACAGGAGGCTGTTTTGTAATGGCTGGTGGGGTCCTCAGCACTAAATACTAACATTAACTTATGAAGAGGACATGGTACGTGACATGCAAGCAAACATATTTCTCAAAATTACAATCTGATGCCAATCTACATGCTACAAAATGTAGGCAAATGCTTCACTTAAATCATATGGGTGAAGAAAAGCCCCATGTGGAAGTACACAGGACTGAAGCCTAAGTCTGCAAAACTTCAGAGATGCAAAAGCAGCACATATTTACACAAAGTTTTTTTTCTGATGCTTGCAAGTGTAATAGACCTTTAACTTTACTGATGAGCGGGACTGTGCCGAGGAATTTGAAACTGTTTCAGAATTATTGTTAAATACAAACCCCTTGAAAATGTCTATAAACAAAATGTGATCCTTTCTTTTTTTGTTGTTGTACCATGGTGTGTTATCAGGAACAGTAATCTTTCCCCTAAAACAGAAATTCTGCTAGTTGAAACACACAGCGTCTCCTTACCCTCCCCTCTTTTTCTCATACAACCTACATTTTGTATTCAAGAATGAACATATTTAAAATTAATCAAGCCACTTTTTGCATCTATTTCTGTAAGTGCTGCTGGCCATTGCATTGCTGTAACACATCATCAAGGAAATAGCCAGCAGGAACAAGAGTTCTGCCGACTGACAAGACAAGCAACTTTTATTAAATGCAAACTGTCAACTTTTGTACTTTAGATAAATGCTTTGATTTAGTAGGGTCAGAGACAGGCAGAAGGTGTCAGCAGACAGATTGGAAGGTTTCTGGGACTTTTCAAGAGATTTATAAGTTGACTTTTGTTTAACTGTTTGGTTTTTAAGCGTTTTGCTTTCTTTGAGGTACTCGGAACCAAGTTGACATACCTTTTAATTTTGCTGTGTGCTGACTGTGCAAGTTTAATAAAAACACTGCAAATTTTCACTGTTCTCAGTGATTTAGCAGGAAACCTCAATAATCTGATAGGTAAAATGACCTAGAAATAGCCTTTGATCTGCAGTCTACATATGTATCATAAAAACACAGAAACACAGTCAGCACCAAATGCTGCAACAAAGACCTGGGGTTTTTGAGTCACCAGCCTGCAGTCTATTTTGTGTGTAGTGAAATTATCATTGCTCTTCGACATCAATAGAGCAGTCAGATCAAACTTCTCCTGACCTGTGGGTAAGGGGAGAGGCTGCAGTTCTCGATTCAAACACTTGTATACTCAGTTGGCCCCTGGCAGCCCCAGAACCAGTGCTAGCTCCAGGGAGAGCAGGCTTTTGCCTGTGGCAACAAAGCAGTCCTGGTTCTGTCACTTATGCCAGAGATGTGGTCAACTGACAGCTGCTGAGGGCAAGGCAGGGTGTATGGGGTGGCTGCTGCTTTTGCGAGAGGATGGAGTAGCTTCTGGCAGAAACATCTCTGCCCATACTCAGTTTTGCTTGTCCTTCCTCCAGTGGTATCTCCTGTGCAAGGAGGTAGGTGCCAGGGGTCATCCTGAAGCAGGGAAAATCATCTCCCTTTGCATTGCTCAAAAGCCTTAGTGTGGGAACGCTGCTGCCAAATAGCCTCCTTACAAACAGGAACTGGTGGCCAAAGTCCCCAAGCTCCAGCCTTTTGCATTTTGTGGAGGACCTGTTGGTAAGTAGGGAGCCCTGTTCCCAAGGACACCATCAGCATTTCTGCTCTGGACTCTGCGTGTGTCCCTGTCACTGCTGTTAGACCACTTGTGATGGAAGAGCCGTGGCAGAATTTTTTTTTTGAAAGTTCACTTTTAAAAACAGAAACATGGAAAGTAGTTCTTTGCTTTGACTTATTATGGAAAACACGTGTGAGCAGAAGGTAGTGGGACCCACCTGCTAGAATATCCTTCCCAGTGCAATATCCTATCCTTTGCTGTTGGAAGTCATTTGAAAGAACATTTTCAACTTTTCCACACTTCTTAGCCAGTTTTAAAAGGAGATTGCTAGTGGTGTTATAATAGCTGCTTACTTTTATTTGTGATAGCTGCTTTTCTGTATGTGTTTTCCTGATGTTTTTCAGAAGAGGTTATTTCCTTGACCTTCATATGGTTTGGGAAAAAGGGTTGCATTTTAGATTTTCATTTTAATTTTGTTCTTGTGTGTTAAGAACAAATATGAGACTATCAGCTCCCTGGAGGATGCTTAAGGTATTAGCTGTGAGCCAGATGCAGGCCATAAAACTCCGCAGTTGAGACTCCTTGCAGGCAGCTGCAGTCACCTATCAATGCAGACTTCAGATCCCAGTATGCATTGTAGCCAGGCCCCTGGGATTGAGGGAGAATATTTAATGCTCTGACCCAGGACCTCCTTGGGACACACTCCTATCTTAAAAGCATAGATTCTGTTATCAATTTGATTTTATACAAATTAACTTTTCCCTCCAGGATTCCTGGCCAAGGGAAGACTTACATGAGACACCACAGACTTCTACACATAAGTATGAGGAAGAGAAGTCTTTCTTCAAACAAATGCAGCATGGAGTAACTCATGAATATGTAAACTTACTAGTATTGTTGCTTTTCATCTTGCATAGACTGAAATTATGTTTTGTTACTGTGTTAATGCCATGATGCATAAAAGAGATAAACCTGCTGCAATATTGCTGGAAAATGCCCAGCCACCCAAGAACATCCAAATCACAGACAAATCCAGCAAGCTCCCCATTGCAAAGTTGTTGTTGTTGGTTAAATCCCATAAGTACTCAACTCTGTATCAGGCAGAAGAAAAAAATTCTTGTCCCAAAATGCCAATCTAAACAAGGCAGTCCAAAAGCTCACACATATCATTAACTGTGCAACACAAGCACTAAAAGAATTATAATCTGGGTACGCTCACTGCTTTCAACTAGTTTGATAGGCAGCATCCCTGTGGGTTACAGACAGCAAAGCCCAGAGATCTGAAGATGCAAGAATTCATCACCAACCCAACCAGAGGTGAGTTACACATCTTACATCTGCTCAGGAATGGATGAGCAGCATGACGGGGCTGTGCTGAGCCTTGTTTTGTGTAAGGGTAGGTTTTTAAGAAAACAAGAACAAAAAGTAGCAGGAAATGTAAAGAAAAGCACAGAGAAAAGACTAATGTCACTCAGACCCAAAAAAGCATTGGTAGGACAGTCCTCAGTTTTGGGGTTAGGTGCTTGGTCAACGAAGTTTGGGCTGTTGTATCCTGTGTGTGCCTGCAGGACTTTTGTACATGCTTTGGAAATACAAAGGACTGTGGTGAAGACATCCATGTCCATCATCACCATTGTACAACTGACCCAGCCTGCAATACCCGACATTTTTGGTTACCAGCTTTGGGTCAAAGTAACTCCATCATATCAAGATGCAAAGTTAATTTATGATGGGTTCAGTCTTGTCACAGTTCCAGAAGTCCACAAAAACCACTAGATACACTAAAAATTTATTTCTTCATTCAGGATACTTTTGTAGATGTTATAGAAGCGTAACATAAATGTTACAAGGAGTCATGACTTGCATTTTAAATTGAAGCACTGATGTCATCTTAGCTCATAGCTATTTTCAAAGTTGAGTGGCATAAAATAACATCTTAAGGTAGTCCACAGGTCATTTCAAAGCACTGTGCTATATAGAAACACAAGTGAGTGGGTTTGGGACTTCTAATTCATTTAGGTACTTTTCTTGAAAGTCCTGCCAATTGTTATTATTGTGGAGAAAAATAATTTCTGTGTTCATTTAAATGTTAAGAGAGGCTCAGCGCTGAAAACTGTTTAATTACATTAGGCAGATGATACCAAATAGTTTCATACAAAAACCAGAGACTAAGACTTAAATGCAAAAATTAAGATTTTTTTTTAGATGGATGTGACTATGCTTGTGCTTACTACAAAAAGAGCTATTTTTTTGCTTAAATAATTTTATTTGTTTGTACTGGCATAATGTGTTCAGCACAGGATCTATCAGTATGTCCAAGTCATTCGTTAACTTCATCCACTGTCTCAAATGTTTAGAATTCCCTACCCTATACTGAGTGAAAAATGGACACCAAAGCCACAAGGTGACCCAAACTGACCTAACGTTTGACTGCCTCCATCCCAGTTCATGGGTGAGAGCTGGTGTTGAATTCCGCAGTCTTCTGCACAGCCTGTAGTTGCTGTAATTTCCATTTGACCTGCAGTGTTTAATTTTGTTCACCAAGGAGCTTCTAGATCATCTTTGTTGTCTGTTTGTGAGCGGGTGAGGTCGGTGCACCGTATGCAGGTCTGGACCCACAGGAGGTCACAGGCAACTGTCACCTCCTGAGGGACCACCAAGGTCCATTTTGGATGCAGAAATAAACCTTTCATCCCTGAGCACTAGGCAGCACCATAAAATTCAAAAGGTTTTCCAGAAACTCATTTTAAATCAACATTTAGTGCCAAATTGAAAAAAAACTTCCTAATAAAAATGAACAAATTTGTCTTCACTTTTTTATTTGACAAGCATTTTTGAACATGCAGACACTTTCATTTTCAGAAAGCAATCTGGCAAGAATTTATGCTGGTAATGTCTCTGTTCTGGTGTCCATATGTGTCCTTAAATAATGGCACAAATACAGTAATAACACCATTAATAGGTAACCTAGGAATAATAGATGTCTGAGCAAGCATAACAGTGTGTCCCCAGGAGCCTGTTCTATCACCTGCATTATTCTCCCCAGTGCATACTTGAAGGTTCATTCATATGGTCAAGGTAAGTAATATCAAGGTGAAATTATCTCAGTCCATCAGGCAAAGGAATGCTCAACTGTCCCAAAGATAAAATAGCATCAGTAATCCAAAGCAAAACCTCTATACTTTGATTCAGAATTCACCTTTTTTTTTTCTTTTTTTTTTTTTGTCTAAACACAAACATGGCTATCTCTCATTTTGCTTACTCCTGTTAATAGAAGAAATACTTCTGTTTCCAAACAAGTATTTCAAAGCAGGTCACATCCTGCAGGAAGATGTTACTGAACAGCACGGAGCATCACCATTATTTACATGAAGGTGCTTCCTGTTAGCATGGTATCCTCCATTCCCTGTCCTCATATGTTGTTTGGTGCATGTGGCTGATCACTCTATAAACAGGAAGGACACTTGAAAGATCATCTAAATAAACCCTGGTGTGTATAATTCCCTAGTAGGTTAATGAGGAAGAAGCTGGCCAAAAGAAGAAAATTATTATATGCAAGACAACAGCTCTTATGAAAGTAAAAATCTCTTTGTATGTGGGACCTCCATAGTGACTAGAACTACTCTAGTAGTAAAACTCCGAACAAAAGGAAAACCTAGACTTGGCTGTTACGTATGTTTTCTCACAAGCAAAAGCACACACATATATTCAGTCCCCAAGTGGCCTCAGGTGAAGACAGAGGAGTTACAAAGAAGGGATTATCTCGCAATACATTTGCAATTAAGTGCTGTGCCACCCTTGCTCTCTTTTCAGTGGGCTTTACATCTCCTTCTGTTGACTTTACATCTCCAAGATGCCCAAAGCAGGCAGGGTGATCAGGCAATGAGCACGCCATAAGCAAATGCTAAAAAGTATCTAAGATGGATGGTAAAGCTGCTGAAAATTTTGTATCAATTGTCAACTTGTCCCTCTTCCAAAAACTCCCAGAGACTCTTGTTCTTGGTATTAGGTTCTACTTTCTAACAAAGAAATTGTTCAAATAAGCAGTGTTATTTTACTTTAGTTCTCAGATGGAGCTTTATTTTATCCAGATGTTACTGCTCATACCCCTGTCTTCGTTTAGAGCAACACTTTGTAGAATACCTAAAGTCACTTTTACTTTAATTCACTACTATATATTTTCAATGACTGTGTTTGACATAAACCACTGGCTGGTTTCACAACTGTGGCGTCTCCACCGTTGGCAAACTGTTCACTTATTTATTCCATCCTCTTTTAATGGAATTGCTGGAACCACTTAAAATCCAGTAATATACTACAAATTTCAAGCACAAATCATATTTGTGTGAATTAGTGCAGTTGGGAAGACTGAATAACTTCTACTTCATAAGAAACCAAGTCTGTTGTAAACATGTAACTATAGTCTTCAAAAAGGTTAAAGATTTTCTGCAAATATTGGGAGTTAAACCCATGTTTTGAAATACTCATCCACTTTTTAGTCTCTTTTTTTTTTTTTTTAGTTTTTATTTTCTAGCACATTCTAGGGACTTTATGCATGTAATTTGTTGTCACTGTCAGCTACAAATGCATCTGTACACACTATATTAAGCAATTATAATGCTTTTTGCATGTATACATGCATATATATGATTCCTATCCATGCCATATAATACAATATTCCTTGGGGACTAGATCATCTGCTTGCTTATGCCCTGTATTGATTTCCATGTTGATGTGCCAGACAAGCACAGTTTATTGGCTTTAGCCAACCAAAGAAAAACTAAATAACGTCACCTCACAGCCACTGCTGAAAGTTCAGCTGTTCAAAATGCAATTGGCTTGAAACAAACTCAAAGTTTTCAGTTAGTGTCTTCAAATGCATTTTTTTGAGAAGTTAAATGATTTAAGGATGTAGTTTCTTGAATTAGACAAAACCAACAAATTAAAATCATCAGGAAAGTTTGGACTAAAATGCTTTGGCAGCTGATTTTAAATTTATAAAAATTGTAACAGAAGCATGAAAACAGGTCATAATTCTCAAAAATAACACGAGAACTTAAAAAAGAAACTAAATAGTTGGAAACCCTACTTAAACACCACAGTCACAGCAGGGTCTATACCCATGTTAAGCAAGGGGGAACACCTCGGTGTGGTATTAAACGAACTGACCCACTGCCCATCAGGAGTATTGCAGCAGCCTCCTAATGCATCCTACAGCTCCAGCCAAAATCTGACCCCGATTATATTAGAAGGGTTGTCCTGGAGTTTCTCCCAAGCAGCCAAGACAGGAATTTATTCTGGTATGTTCAGTTCTCTCAGTCTTATTGCTGGTTTTGGGGGAGATGAAGGAAACGGTGATATGATCTGCCTCAACCATATACCTACCCTGCATCTCTGAGACTTTCCATCCCATCTTAACAACCTTAACACATTAGTACACCTTCCCAATCACCATTTTTTCCCAAAGATAACAACCAATACTGAAACCACACGACAGCTGTAGCTACCTCAAACATATGCTTTGTCTTGCATGTTCCGTTTCTTTCCTCCTTCCTCCCAACCCACAGCCTGCACAGCATTTTGCTTTTGAATCATTTTGTCCTTGTATTATCTTCTCTCACTTTCCCTCCGTTTTCCCCTTTCTCTTATGCTTCTTCCTTAGGAGAAAATAACTTGCTGGGAAGCCGAATGCCTTTGGACTTGTGCTGGAAAGAAGTCAATTGCTGCAGGTGTCCAAATTTGCCAGAGCCTGACACTTCCTTAAAAAACAGGCTGGGGGACCAGTTTCATATTTCACCTTTTCTCCTGTTGCAATGGATGCATGCAAGTGGTGGCTGTTTGCAACACAAAAAGGATCCAGAGAGCTCCCAGCATCTCTTGCTGCTGTTTGCTTTGTGCTAAGGAGCATTATTGCCCCAGAGCACTTGAAAGAGCTTCAGCTGCAGCATAAGGACCGAATAACATTACATTTTTCTCCCTCCAAGAGAAGCACAACCTCCTTCTCAGAGCTTACCCCCTGGCTCCGCTCAGCAGCATGCAGAGCCGTGTCACGCAACTCTCGCATCCCAAGTCATACAAAGTCCATGTAGATCTTATCCTGTTTCAATTAATTGTACCTCTCAATCTCTCCATTGGTCTTTGAGCCCCCTTCTCTCTTTGGAGACTGAGGGGACCAGAAAGAGGCCAAATATCCAGAGCTCAGGGCTCCCTTAAGAAGGATCCAGTTTCCAGAGAGGAATATGATTACAAGCAGCAGCATTCAGGCAACATGGTGTTAGGTGTCTGCTCTCAGGCCAGCATGGAATAGAAACAACAGCCCCAGCTTTGTCCCAGCAGCTTTATACCGCCTTGGCTTCTCCAGCCAGTGATTTACACTGATGTAAAAGAGAGAGAGGAAAAAGGGTTGTGTCAGGACTGCAGGGTTTTGTAGCTGACACAGCCAAGAAGCAAGAAGGAAGAAATCACTCCAAAATCTTTCTCTTGCAAAATGCAGAGTAAGACTGAGTAAGAGGATTTGATGGTACTGATTTACTGGCAGGGAGAGAGACAAATATGCACCGGTAGAAACATCTATTTTCATAGCTGTTTTGATAGACAAGACTCAGTTTTAACGATGTTGGCCCAGGCCTTCATCAGTTTTGGTTTGTCCCACGCCATATTCAGCTCATCTGTCAGAGAGTGGCAGGCAGTGTTATCATTATCAAAAGAAAGAAAACCCAGCCAAGAATTCAAACAGAAAGATGTGATCTGCCATAATAAGAAAACAATTAATTTTTTTCTTCTGACTTTTCCCAAAAATGTGAGAGCTATGCTGTCTCCACAAAAAGATAAATGAGACTCAAATCTGCATTATGTTAGCAGAAACCACCTGCAGTTAATTACAACTAGATAAAGGAATGACTTATCTTTTGGTCCAAATCTTCTGTCTTCGAGGCCCACATCTCTTCCAAACCGCACAAAAAAAAGGTTTCAGCTTTGATTTATTCTGTGATAGGCAATGGATGGCACTCACGCCCTTCCACTCCTCACTCCTCTTGTGCGCTACAGCCCCCGGTGCCACGTGATTTGCCTTACCTTCCTGATTCAATGAATTTGAGTGGGGGTGAACTGTGTGACTAAATTAAAATGTTTCCCCCAGCAAATACTATTTTAGGGTTCAGGTATCCGTTTCTACTAGCAGTAGTTTTCATTCTGTGAGGGCTCCTTTCCTGCAGGAAATATGATTTTTTAACCAAAGCAAAGAATACACTTCTTCCCTTGACCACTAGTGTCAGCATTAGATGCACATTAAAGTTTGATAGGAGGCCAGAAGACATATTTTCTCTAATATCAAACTGGTCCTTGGAGATTTTCCCTTTCAGACAAATCTACTATTCTGAGTCTCATTAGAGGTGAGAGAAAACACAAAGAGTGGTCTTACAGCACATTTTAAGTGGAAACTCTTTTTTAGGGTGGCAGAAAGCTTTGGGGGTTTTCATCTGCTGTGCCTTAGCTTGTTGGTGATTTTTGTGTGTGCATGCTGGACCTGATCATTGGATTACTTGCCAGAAGCATGTCTCCCAACTAAACTAAAGTATATCACATCGATTGTATGCTATCTCTTAATGGTTTCTAAGCAGTGACTTCATCAGGGCTCTGACATACAGTTAGTGGTTTGTGCAGACTAAATAACATTATGCAGAACTTCCTTTGTTCTAAAGGCTGTTTTTCATGTAGAGGAGGGATCCAAGGCTTATCCCAGACTAGGTCCCTTTGATTAAACACAATGTAATACTATTTTTCCACTGCGTGCCAACAATAATCACCATATCTATCAGTTCAACCACATAGCTGTCAAATTTAGATGCTGCGTTTACTTTTCTAAAGCCATTATCAACCAGATTTGTCCACCTAATTTCAGTGTACATTCAAGACAGGGCCATACTATGGACTTCTTGTGCTTCTGTCACATCTAATTTGATCATTTTCTGCTAAGTTAAAGTCTAACCTGCTGGACTTTTGACAAATCAGAACACCATTTCACTCTTTCATTGACATCTAATCTCTGAAACACAGGCGTTTGTGAACAGACATGTTCTCTGAGCGATCCACTCTGTTTCTGCTGTAACAGAGCGGGGAAAAAAATACGAGCCTGTGTCTTCCAGACAGCAGTGTGAGAGCTGTGACCGTATGCAAAGAGCCAGAACAGACAAAAAGCTGAAGGAGGAATCCAAATGCTACCAAATCACACAAGTATTTAAATATATTGTTTTTATTTGTAGTCAAGTCCTTCCCTGTCACCGGGTGCGCCTCTGCAGCCTGAGGCATATAGCAGCCAGGAAGTTTTCTTGGGGGGGCATAGTACCCCACAGAAGAGCCCTGCTGCAGAGAAGAGTTTCTTTATTTTGCCATTTTAAGTGTTGTTTAACAGTCTTCTGCTAATCTGCCTGAAAGTCTGGAGCTGGCTTGCACCCAGCCATGTCGCCATAGACTTTGTTCCTTTAAACTCTCCAAAGCTCTTTTCTCCCTGTTTTTCATTATTTGTCCCCTTGCTCTTACACCCCTTTTGCTGCAGTTTCCTGGCCAGCCCATCAGTGAACAGCAACAAGGTCGTGGTGTGACTCCAGGCCCCCTGACCTGCTCAGGCATTGCGACCACGATGAAGGGAGGTGGCCCAGCATCCCCGTAGCACATGCTGGTAGCCCACTGCTCCTCCTCGGGGCACAGGGAGCTGGGCAAGTTCCAGCCACCTCTCATGGAGTCACCAGTGCCCCAGGAGAGAGTAGGGAGAGGTGGTAGCAATGGTTTTGACAGGAGGTTTTGGAG
Source organism: Harpia harpyja (assembly GCF_026419915.1). Taxonomy (NCBI): domain Eukaryota; kingdom Metazoa; phylum Chordata; class Aves; order Accipitriformes; family Accipitridae; genus Harpia; species Harpia harpyja. The sequence continues at coordinate 59,685,849 of NC_068941.1, read as the reverse complement.
AGGCTGAGGGTCAGCGTGAGGAACTGGGTTTGGCTGTGGAGGAAGAATTCAAAATGAAGAGATGTGTGAGTTGTACAGAGAGGTATGCTGGGAAAACAGTCTGAGCATCAGCCCCGAGTGGATGTGAAACTCAGCAATCTTCACAGCTTGATGAATGTCTGCCATTTTGACAGGAAATGCCAAATGCCTTGAATTAATTATGTCTCTAACGTTTTCCTGCTGGAGAGAACGCTTTGGCCCATTTGAAATAATGAAGCTTAGACAAACAAACAAGAACTGAAAAGGCTAAAGTCATTGCTGTTAATCTATCTTCGATTAAATTAATGGATCTTTCCCCTCCCTCTGCCCCCTTCCCCCTGCCCCCATTTACTTCTACAGAACCGAGCCCCTATTTCAAAGGATTTTGCTGTAGCCTCTCCACATAAAAGCCTCAAAGAACAAAAGAAACCGGGAATTCAACAGCAATAGTCAATAGATGTGAAATGGCGGATTTAAGGTGCCTTAGAAAGCTGCACCAGATGAGCAAGCAAGGCTGCTGCTGGGGAAGCGTTGTCAAAGTGGTACCACAAAGGGACGAGCAAATTATTGTGATAATGCCAAACTGGCCTCTAAGGGGCAGTACCGTTGGAGCAAATTAGACCAGTCAAATGGAAAATTAAAAAATAAATAAATTTCTAAGCAGAGAGAGGCTTATATGGGAGGGCCATGAAAGGCTAGAAAAAAGCACAGAAGAAAACTAGTAGCAAAATCCCAAATGGTTCACTGCCATTTGGAAACACTGGAAAAGCAAACATTCACCAGATATTATTGTCCTCGGGTTCGCTGAAGGGAAAGAATATCTAGATCAGACATACTTCATGAAGGAATTATCACATGGACCTTCAAATGAAATGCTGATAGTTTCTTTAAAGGCAGAACTTCCAATGCAAAGAGTGAGCATTGGCCCTAGTGTGGAGATTGGCTCTTTTACAGACAGCAGGGAGAAAATAACATCGATAAAATCCTTAACCGTTATTCAACAAAACTGAGCTTAGCTGTGCAGAATGATCAGTAAAACTTCAAAGGATTTAGAATTTTGGTGGGAGAATGAACTAATGCCAAGTCCACTGAAAGATACTACTCCCTCCCAAATTACAGTTGATTTATAGAAATGACTTGTTTCATTCCAAAGTACCTGCCACAAAGCTACTGGGCAGAATTCTTAAAAGAATTTTAAAGGATTGCCCTTTGAGAGTGATCTCTATCCAGATATAAAACAACATTTAGACAGAATAAATCAAGTCTTCTGCTGAGGTGGTTATTTGGAGCAAAAATTTTGGCTGTGTTATTGATAGCTGCATTTTCACTTTTTTTTTCTTTTGCAAAATCCTTTTCAAAATTTGGTTTGAAATGAGTTTGTGATTTAAAAGAGCCTGCGTACATAAGTACCTGTACATGTACAGAAGGTTTTATATTTAACAGCTATTTGCACTGATCCACAAATTCCAGAGCAAGACAGCTCTTCATTGAAGTAGCATCCATATTCCCACAGTCAAATTTCTTTGCAAGCTCCCAGGCAATATTCACTTTTCCAGCAGAGGGGAAGAGTGATACAGAATAAATGATCAATTAGGAAATCTCCTTTTCTTTTATCTGTCCCCAACTTCATAGGAGAATCTGAGGAAATTTTAGCCACACTGGGACCTGTTGGGGCAGCTTGGCTCTCTCCCAGTGAATGCACGTGGATTTCTTTCTGCTGGGAGCAAGGTGCACACCTGGATTTCTCCTTGAGACAGAGTCACAGTGGGCCCAGACTTCCAGGAATGCCACATCGCTTCTCCGTTCCCTGCTTTAAGTGCAATGTATGTTATAGCAGCATATGTCAGCTCCCATCTGGAGAACGACAGCAAGTCTGCTTGATTTTCCTGCTGGAGGAACAGCAGTTGTAAAATTTTAAAGTACTACAGGAGAAGAAAACTAGAGTGATGGCTGGCTGTGCTGAAAATTACCATGTGATATAGGAAAGCTGCCTGTGACGTTCCCCAGAAAAACTAACTTGAACTGCACTTCTGAAAGAGGTTTTCAGCACACAAACTGGCATTTGGGCAAAGCCCAGCTTTACCCAGGAGACTCTTTATCCCCATTCTATCGAAACAGTAGGTAGGTTTTTCAAAATTCATATTGTATAACCACAGACATATGCTTAAACATGCCCAGTTTGTTTATTCATCTGTATCCGCTCCTCTGACATTTCTGTACAGATGCCACCAGCCAGGCAGCCACTGGGCATGTGTTTGTGCTGGTGCCTGATCTACAAATACTGATCAACTACTTGCACAGGTGAGGAGCACATGAAGACATGGCCGCAGCGTGGACTTCATTTTAATATCTCACTAGGATGCTAATGTTCATTAATTAATGCCAGTGTTCAGAGAAAAAGTTATTCAGTGCAGATATTTACCTTTAGGTTGTTTCCCAGAACTAAGCAACAGAGTGGAAGAAGGGAAGAAAAAAGTCTAAAGGCAAAAAGAAGTCCAAATCGTTACTTTTTCCCCAGGAAATAAAACTGTCCATAATCTTGGGGTACTGAATAGTTGTTTGTAAAATCAGTGAAGAAACAGAGTAGTAATAATGATCTGTAAGAATATCATTAGAGTTTAGTGCTAATGCTCTTAGTGTAAACATGCTGATTTCTAGAGTTCCGGGCATCCTTTGTGGATAAGGACATCCATTCACTCACTCAGGCTTCATTTTGCAATTAGAAGATTTGTACTTCTCCTACTTTGGGAAAAGAAAGCTGAGATTTTTCAGAAACTGAGGGCTGACAAGCTGTATTAATTGTAGTAGTGAGTCTCTCGGACCAAGCCCTGCCACAGGCCAGCAGAGTAGGTAAAATACTCCAGAAGTATAAAATACCATTTTCTGCAGCCAGTCACTGCCCTTTCATCATAAATCTCAAAAACCCTTTAACCTTTGGGTTGTATTACTTTCACAAAAAATAGGAATAGAGTTGCTTACTCAACTTCTCAGAGAATGAAGTGTGTGTATGGAGACAATTTTTCCCAAGATCTTTTGCATTACTTTTCCTGTAGTATTCCTAAATTACTGCAAATGCAGCAGCCTGTCAATTACAATTACTGAGAAAGAGAGAGAGATGACCAGTAGGTCACTGTTCCCAGGTATCCCAAGCACATCAGCTTTCATTATTGTATCTTAATATCATCCCTTCTCCAATTGTTATTTACATTCTACCACACACTGGTCAGTTGCTTTTTGGGTAAAACTGCTAGTTGTTGAGTAGGACTGATTTATAGCTAGGGAAGCAAAATGCATTCTTGAAAGCAGTAAGATGACTGGTAAAAGCTATGGTTTGTGTTAAAGCATAATTGAATGTCTAAGCTGCACTTAGACTTGTTGTCTCTTGTTTCCCAAACCCTTGATCTCCCCCTCCCAGCTCTCCTACGATTTCTGGATCCTGTGCCAGAACCTGACGTTGCATCACTGCGCTCTTACAAACTGGTACAGAAAGCAGAAGTACTTCGGCCCTCAATTTTGGGCAAGTTTTCCAAAAAAGATTATTCTTTCAGGAAGCGTGAATCCACGCGCCCAGTGATGACCTCTTATTGCAGCTGCCGTGCATCTCAGGGAAAACAGGAGTCAAGAAAGGCAAACTTCTGTCCTTCTTCCTTTCTGTCCCGGAGCTCCCTGGCTTGGAGGTTTGCCAGGATCCACAGCCGAGGTCAGATAGGGAGAGCAACTGAGGTCCAAGGTCAAACTGCAGGGCTAGTGGGAGACGTTTGCTGGGGCCTGGAGGGGAGAGGAGATGGGGAATGTAATGAGCTCAGAGAATGGGGATCTTGACAGAAAAATGCACCGAGGGCAAGTAGATGAATGAACATCAGCTCTCAAAGGACAAGGGAGTTTTCTTTTTTCTGCAGGAGCCAGACCCCATTTCTCTATCAAGGTATAGAAACATAAGCTAGAAGAAGTAAAGAAAAAATACATTTACTGAGTGCAAGCAAACTGAATTAAGTAACACAATGGAAATTAATTCTCCAAACCCAGCAGCTCTTCTAAAACCACCAGGAGTCAGTTTATCTTTGCTACAGGCCATCACGTGGGAAAAGCTTCCCTTCTGCCTTCTAAAATGTTCCACTATGGAAAAAAAAGACGCATCCACTGGGGTTTTGTTGTTTCTGCTGTTTTATACCAGACAAGGCTGTGACAAAGCCCAAGGTCTGCAGTTCCCCATTGGCCAGCTTTGAGGGAATGCTGCTGCTTTCCTAGCTCGGGATGGGAAAACTGACAAAAGGAGGCTCTGAACCAGGGAGAAAAGCTTCAGATATCTTCTGCAGCAGGAGAAGTAGCAGGCTAGAATGGGTAAGAGCCATTTCTAGTAAAAAGTGTGCCAGGAAGGGTAATCAGAAAGGTTCTTCGGATTACAGCGAGGCTTTAATTGATAACACAGTTAACAAAGAGATAACTCCACAGGGATGCTCAGATGCGATCAAGATGGGCTCCTTACAAAGTTAAGTCAACATGGCACAGAAAAAGCAACCCCCAAGCCCTGGGGCCAAGGCCGTTCCAGGCCACTGCACTCACCGCGGGGAATCTTTTTGCAGTGGCATTTCGCCATGTGTCGGCCTTTTGTTTCGCCATCTTCCAGTAGCCTCCTGCGCTCCTCAGTCGCGCTGCCTGGACATCTACCTACAGCAGTGTTTGCCGAAGCAAAGGCCAATGGTGGGAACGGCAGCCAGGATGTGGGTGGTTGGATATGGACAAGCGTGGAGATAGGGAAATAGTGTGGGAGCTGAGAGAAGTGCTGTGATCAAAAACCAGAGAAACCAAAGGAAGGGCACGCTCACTGCAAGGCAAAGGGTGAGATACGTGGTAGTATCCCAAGATGAGACCTGTCCATCACTGAGTGAGGCCCAGGGACCTGACCAAGAGAAGAAAGCAAGACTAGAAGGCAGGAGGCAGGAGCAGAAACATGTGAGTACAAGACTCAGCAACATACACTGGGCAAGGCATCACCTCCAGCATCTGTACCGAATTAGATGGGGTAGCTGCCCACCCTTGGGCCATCAGAGTAGGGGTGCCACACTGGGGAGTACACTAGTGCACGCAGTCTCTTAGGGGACAGAGCAGTGGCTGCCTGCACCTTGATTGCCTGAGGGACCTGAGAGGGGAGAACTGCACCTTGCCCACATTTCTGGAAAGCACAGTTGGTGTTAGGAAATATAGTTGCTCTTCCTGAGCAACGGTATAATCCCCTATTTGCTACAAGGCAAGATGTGTAGACCCTGGCCATAAGAAGAGACATGTTTAGCATCGCTCCCTGCTTAGCTTTGAGCTAACAGCGAACAAAGGGGAATTCTCAAAAAAGAAACTTTGAAGCCTCTTTTTTTCCACCTCTGCTCCCGTACGGAGCAGTCCTGTGTGTGCTGAGCAGTTGCAAGCATGCCCTCCGTTTGCACAGCTGTGAGCCCTGCAGTTTTCTGCTCCCACAGAAAGATCTGTTTGCCTCACGCAAACAAACAAACAACATACCTTTGGTATGCTATTAAGGAAGAAAGGCACTTTTGTTTGGTATAAAAAAGTGAGCCAGGTTTCTTTACTACTTTCTTCTTATGCGATTGGACTTCAGAGAGGCTGCCAAAAATCATTTTCCAGCAAAGGAATCCCAGTTTCTCCAATTATTTTGTTACAGGCGATCTCTCCCATATTAACAGTTTTCCTTCTGTGTCTCCAGCTGCTGCCCCCAGCCCACACCTCCCCTTCTCAGAGTTTTGCAATGAGCCAACCCCAGGAGGTGGCTGAGGCATGACCATAAGCTCAGTTGATATCCGAGCCATGTTACTGAAAGCTGCTCCAGAAAGAGGAGGTGCAGAAGAGCAGATCCTCTGAGCCCTTACGTAACGAGGGAAATTACACATTCTGCAGTCCTGAAAGCACATGGGAGACGAGACTCTCAGATGTGTCAAAACAACCAATCTAGCCATCAATCCTTTCCTACAAGGCTCGTACAACAGCTCGTTTGCCACGCATCCCTGAAGTGCGACTCTCCTGACGTTATAAAACCATCTGAGTTAAAATACTGGAAAGCCAGACAAAATGTTACAGGCAATAACACCCATCCCCTTTCCTTATTTTTGCAAAAGAAGCATGTTTTATGAATACAGATGTTTTGCAATGGTACAAGGCAAGCTGCAATTCACCCTCTGCACTAGGCAGCCGGAGCTTCTGGACTGCTTTCCCTGCAAGAGTGAGGTAATGACACAATATGAAGTACAAAAAAAATGGTTAAGTAAGAAAATACTCTGAATTTGGAATTAAATGAAACTTCAGACAAAACCAACATTAAAGACACCTCCTGAATCATTCACTCGGCTGCCTTTTTGACCTAGGAAAGCGGTGCAAAGCCAGCCCCTTGAGTGGCTTCACCATGTCCTTTCGTACCGCCCATCTGTGCAAGTCCAGCTCTGCCACTCGGTGTGGGGAGAGAAGGTCACAGCCCTCGCCTGCTCCTCCACCTCCTGCAGAGGTCCTGGTGTTGCTCTCGGCTGAGGCCTTCCAGGGGGCTGTTATTCTGCTGAGCCTTTTCGCCTGAGCATAGAAACTCCTCATGTCCTCTTTCTCCTGTGTGATACTGCCCTACTGCATCCAAGCTGGGCTGGCTCCATGGAGAGTCCCTTCTCCCTGAACACACCACAGGCATTTTACCAAATTTTTGTGCCCTGATAGCTCCCTGCCTTTGATACACTGAGCTTTTCGAAGTTGAAAAGCAGAGCCTCCTGGGCTGTGTAACAAGCCAATGCACAAATTTTGGCAGAGAGAAAATGAAAACAGCAAAAGACCTGGCCTTCTTGAATGGAGAGAGCACCAGAATGCTGTTTTCTGTTCACGTGTAAGAACACCAAATGGCAGCGCAGGTCCTTGTCCGCAGCTCTGCGTCACTCCTAGTGCAAATCATCTGGAAAACTCAGTGAGTCTAGGAACAGATACAGCCTGAAGGAATGGGAAGAGGAACGTCCCCTACCAGGTGCTCTGGTTGGTGCTTGCTCAGTGGAAAACCCAGAGGGAGAAAATACCTATTTACACCATGTGGATCTGACCGAGGACCAGCGAACCCAGAGCCAACTTGCAGCCCCAGCACCAGCTGCTCTCCCTCTTGCTGGGTGCTTTGGGCCCTGGTTGACCAGTCCTCCCCTGCCCAGGCTTTGCACCCATGGGTGGAGGCTCCTCGAGAGCCCAGTGCCATGAGGTCCCTGCACAAGGAAGTCCTGCACATGCCCTGGGGAAGCAGTGGGGAAGGCGACCAGGGAACACCTCTTCTCCACTGTCCCCTCCAGGTCCCACGGGACCTCTACACCACACTTGACTTTTTCCTTTGGAAAAGGGATGTCATTTTCAATGAAGTCTTACAAGGTGTGGAGGATTTTGTATTTAGCAAACCCAGCCACAGCAGGGTCCTGCTGGTCCCATTTCTTTGCTTGCACTCCAAGACACTGGGCAAATCACCTTGGTGTACCACCCTGCAGGTGAGGACACCCCAAAACAGCAGTGCTCTCTGCTGTGGGGTTTGCTGGCACGTATGGGAGCTAGCACCAGGTTTGTATGGGGAACGCATGCAGGAAACAGAGCAGCCCTCAGACTGCAGGTGAAAACAGGGCCCATTTTTAACAGGATGCAGAGAAGCATGACAAATCACTAAGTGAGGTTTTATGGGCTTGTGTGCTTTATTGTGCCATTTTTTTCTGAGCTCCTGTCTTCAGATGTTGGCAGCAGGTGACAAGCTTGCTAGCCAGTTACAGAGACAACTGCGTGGGTACCGCTGCGTTGTGCAAAACTAACCTCTTGCTCGTCTTTAAAGTGAAACGACAAGGGAGCTCAGATCTGGGGCAGAAAGCTCCAGGGAGGAAGGGCCAACAGAAGAAGTAAGAAATGGCAGTGGCTCAGTGGAGGACACTAACAATTTGGAGTGTTTTCCTTTGGAAGCAGTGAAATGAAGGATAGGAGTGATGACAAACAGAGATAAGGGGAACCTATCAACATTCCTTGTAAAGCATATGGCCCTGTAAATGAGAGTTCACCGCCTGATAGCATCCATTATTGTACATTCTGGATGGTGTGGGACTTTTCAGCAGATGCTGCCAAATCTGCCTCACCCACCCTGTGTTTTATTATATGGATTACAGCCTTCAAAGTTGTGAGCTGGCTTTCTTTAGATTCTTTAAAAAAAAAAAAAAAAAAGTTGTGATCATCTGAGTTGTTTTCAAGCTGACTTACGACTAGCGTGACCCCCTGAGAGCTTCAGCCAGAGCATCCTGCCATTTGTTTACTTCTGAATTTCTCCTCAAATTGTTTAAGACCAAACAAGTATGGAAAAACTGAAAAAGCACCACACTGGAAATCAATATCACAATACTTTGAAACCTGTGTAACACTTTCAGAAAATTCCCATGCTATTAGCCATGGTTTGCAGGAAAATACTCAGCAAAGCCCGGCAGGGGCTGGGGATCTTCACCCCACAGAGCCCTTTTCCCATACTTTCTGTCTGTTGACATTAAGTTCAAAGCCAGGCTGGGAGACCTGTTTTGTCAGATGGGGTGGGTGGCTGCTTGGAGAGGTGGTCGATAACCAGCACATTGGCCCCATGCACAGCATCACGGAGGGCTCTGGAAAGAGACAGTGCAGCCTTGTACTCCTTATTTATTTACACAGTAGGTCATGGAGATTTAAATGAAAAAAGAAAGCATTGGGAGCCCAGAGCACAATGCCACCAAAACTATTCTGGTGCCAACAAAGACTGAGTAGTTAAGCCTGATGGATTCTGGGTTTCTCTGTGAAGGTCAGCTAAACAAGCTTCTTTTTTTTTCTCTTTTTTTTAAATAGGCATCTGTTCTAATTTTGTTACTACTTTTTCCTTGATTTATCAGCAGGCTACCAGAGTGTTAAAGCTTATACGGAACAGTAGCCAGCAGTCTGGCAAGGCCACCTTCAATGCGCTAGGTGTTACTTTCAAAATAAATAGGGTATCTGTTGAAGTAAAAGTGAGGTTCCTGGTAGAAAGCCACCCTTTCCCAGCCATCCCTTGCCTTTCCCAGGAGGTAGCGATTCGGGTTCAGAACAGCCATGCCCTGCTGGGACTGGCTGAGATGTATTCACACATTCACCCAGAGGGGAAGACAGGGGATGGAGAGGAGAGGCAGAAGGGTCCAAGCGAGGATGCCCATCTCCCCTAACCACTTCTGGCAGGGATGGCTCATGGGGAGGGAAACATGTCCCAGTTCAGCTGAAGTTTTGCTTCCTCCTTGGAGAACCTAGCGTATTAAAACAACTAGGCTGTTTTCTATAATTTGTTTCTTATCTGCTATGTATCTCCACTATGTTACGGCCCACTTAAGAAACACAAGGAAGTTTTGAGGCCTTAATTAGAAAAAAATCAAATTAAATGTTTTTAAGAACTTTTGAAAACAAGCATATCAAGAAGTTCCCACCATTTTCATTGCAAGGCTGAAGTGTTTCCTTTCTAGGAAAGGCCTGCTTTTTGCTACCTTTGCATACTTTGTGTTTAATAAAGTAAGAACTTTTCTCTTAACATACACGTTGGTTCCTAAGTTGTACTTATCTGTGTCCCATCAGCAGAAGAGCCTGCATAACACTTAAAACCAAGGTAACAGAACTCACCACATGATTTGAAAACACTGTAGAAGTACCATCCTAAATATGTGTGATTATATGATGAAAAAACTGAATGAAATATACAATATGCAGAAAAAATTCCATCCTGCCTGGTCTTGCTGAAGTAACAAGAAATCTGAAATTGCTGAAGTAACCTTTTCAAATAAGGCAATGAAATTAGCTTTTCACTGTATCATCAGATTTTCATTTAAGTGAAATATTTCTTTAAGAACAGCAAGAAACCAAGCTGGGTGGAAGATCTGTTTTTCCTCTTTAATTAATCCCTGTCTCAGACTTTGAAGACCTTTCTGCCCACTGTTTTAAAGCAACATCATTTATCTTGAGTACTAGGGATCCATTTAATGGTGTTCACAGTCATTCAGCTCTTTCTGCAAAGCCAGTATCCCCACCCTTGATAAGACTGGCAGATTTCAGTCCAACCTATAGCTGTTAAACGTCGTCACAAACATCAGTCTGGCCTTGAGTGAAGAGAAATCAAGGGAAATCTATAGAAACCTCTGGATAGGACTGCATGGAGCTTAAGGAAAAAATGGAGACAGATTTATACACTGCTTGGTTTCTGTCTTCTTGCAGGGCAGAATTTACAAGGCGGTTGCAAGGCTGCAACTGCTTTGTCACGTAAGATGAATTGTCAACAAAAAGCACTTGGCTACTCCGAAGGCATAAGAGTGATTTTCTACAAAGCTTTCAGATCCAAGCTTCTAAGAAAATTATCTATTTGTTTTGGTAGAGAAAAAAAAAATTAACTAAAGTCATAAAACTGGTGATGCAGTTGATCAGGACATTAAATCTAGGGTGAGAATGTGTTTCATAAAAGAAAACATATTCCAAACACAGTGAACATTTACAGTTTAGAAGTAGCATTGTATCATTAACTGCCCTCTTATTATAGCCATTTTCCCATTAAATGCAAGCTTCTGATTGGAAAACTGAGCACACAAATGCAGTAACTTGACTTTACAAGGTATGGCACAAATTAAGTGGAGCCTTTAACACTGAACATGCAACTCTTACTACAGTTGTGCCCAGAAAGCCATATTCCATATACGCAAGATTGTTAGAGCTACCTTGAAAAAGTGATACTTGGCAAATGATTTGTTTCTAGCTTTGCACAGTAATTATCCATTAGAAATAAATGCAGCTCAATAGCTCCTGTTAAAACATCTTTTCCTTGGACACATATCTTAACTAGATTTAGCCCAGCCAATCTGATTCTGAAAATGAGGGTTAAAGAGATTTTTATTTTTACCCTATGTAATGCAGTTTTACTGGTAATGAAAGCTGATGAGAAAAATATAATCAAAACCATGTTTTGTTGAATATTTTACAGATATCATGAAAGATATAGCTCCCACTGTGTTTTTAAGGACTTATTTCAGAAGTAATATTTTAGTACTTTATCAAAAACAGTTGGATTTTTTTTTCAGCTGGGTGTTGAATGCCAATGCTTGCTACTCATCTTTTTCCAAACATTTGAATTAAACTGACATAAAGCAGAATACTCCAGATAAACCCTCAATCCAATGTAATTTAATGCCAGTTTCACTCTGGTTTTAACCTGATCCTCTTACATTGCAGCAAACTGGCCAAAACGGGTAATGGACAAGAGAGGGAGCTCTTTTGCTGCATCTTCTCTGCAGAAGTGCGCTTGGTTTCCTTAAAATTCAGGGCTGTTTCCAGGATTTCATAACACAGGAAACAGAAGTTATGTGTTCTGCAGAAGATTAGATATTGAGCAACGCTGTTACCAAAAAAACAAAACAAAAGCAAGCAAACAAGCTCCATTTGCCTTCTCTTCCAAGCAAATAGTGACTCTTCAAAAATCACCTTTTCATACTGAACTGCAGGGCTTTCCCCTCCTCTTTCTAAAGTGTGGAGACTGGCAAAAGAAGAATCTTTTATAAGGTTTTATTTTAAAAAAATGAAGAAACATACAGGGCTCTGCCTTTCCCTGATCACCCCTGGATTGCCCAACTAAAAAGTAAACATGTTTCTGCTCTATCACATTATTGCTTGACTGCATTCCCCAAGCTTTACCTTCCCTGGACTCAGAGCAGTGGGTGCATTTCACCAATAAAGATCAAATTGCAAGAACTGGGCAGCTTGACCCACTAAAGCTGTGGTGCTTTAGCAGTCCAGTTCCCTGGGACTCAGATGCTCTATAAGCTCCTGTAAGCGAGCCACATCAGCGTGTCCCCTTCCTGGACACCCAGCCAAGACCAAGGCTCGGGCTCCGGCAGCATCCCAGTGGGGATGGAACGAGCTCAGGCAATGCTCAGCATCACTGGCATGTCAGACCTTGGTGAGAAAACTTCTGGCAAGTGTCTGCCACTGCCTGGCTTTGGGAAAGTGCAACACCACCGCTGCTACCCAAGAGAGGGCAGCCTGGGCGCAGTGATGTCCCACGTTTTCCACCTGGCACTTCTTCGATTCTGGGAAAAATAATAATAATTGTAAAGAATAGAACAAACAAACAAAGGATGAGCAGGGTTGGTGAGCGAGCAGAGGTGTGCCAGGAAGGCTGTGAGGAAGCATATGTTGGGCTTTCCCAAAGCCAGCCACATCACCATCATCTGGCACAGTGTCCGACTGCAAACCCAGAGCCCACTCCCTCCCAGCAACAGACTTGGGGCTGGGTTGCAGTGAGGAAAGGATCAGGCTCTTGAAGAGACAGATGCGTGTCCAAACCCATTGAAATCAGTAAGCATTTAGCTGATGTTCACTACACCCAGCTGGCCATTTAGGCATGAACTTCATGCTAGATTTTAAGCTGAGACATGTTTGCTCAACAGAGACAGATGGCAAACCCCAAGCTCTGAGGGAGGATGTGCATTTTAAAAACATCATTCAGATTTCAGGAAAACTGCAGCAGTTGCCTCATCCATGTCCATGCCTACTTAAACTCCCTCCTCCAAAACAACCCCACCCAGAGATGGCTGCTGGCCTAGGAAGTGCTTTACCTCAGCGCAACTTGTATTTTGAAGAGGCAGACTGCAAGCTGTACTCGTATTCCTGTTTTGTTTCACTTTTTTTCTTTCTTTCCTAAGTGTACCATTTGGTGAATGTTTGATTGAAAAACAGCAGACACCTATTCCCCAGAAATGAAAAAGATGGCGAGCTACTCTGTAAACAAACTAGATCTTTGCTGGACTCAAACATTAATGATGCTTCTTGTGCGTCTGCGCAGCAAAAGTGGACTGGTGACCATAATCGACTCTATCTTTCTTCCTGTGACATAAAATAACGCTCAGACCCCATAAATACTGACCTCTTTCGACTCTCTGACTGGAACTTGGCAGCTCCATTCCTTGCGGAGCAAAGTCAGAGCCAGGAGATCCCAGAGCAAGGCGTTACTGCTTGTGCTTGCAGGGTTACGCTGTTCAGCCAGGGGCTGCTCGGTGGCCTGTGCACAGGCACGCTCCTCTGGGGCATCCAGGAGAGACCAAGAGATGGAGTGAGAGACCAGCACTTAGTTTAGCATTAAACCACCAAGAGTAACAGACCCTTTTGCGTTAGAGTTCTTAGAGGGTTGGGGTGGGGGGAGAAAATAGAGGTTTCCTCAGACATAAGGAGACCAGAGGATGAAGGATTAGAAATCAGGCGTTACAATAAAAGTAAATGTTTTAAGATGGTGGAGGAATGAAGCTGTTGCTTTCACTCAGTCAAGATGCAATGGCTACATTGGCCACGGTCCAGGTTTCCATGGTACCGAGGCCTCAACCCCAGCAATTTTAAGTGGACAATTCATGTAGATGCATTTATGAAATGCTATTTGGACACAGCAGCAAGTGGGAGCATCCAAAATGCACTGCTCAAGAAGGCAAGCCTCTCCCTGTGAGCAGTTTGGGGCAAAACAGGAGAAGAAAAATCCAGAGGCCTGTCAAAGCAAAAATGTGTGTATGGAGAGGTGAGCTCAAACCAAACAACCGAGGATAGCGAGCACTGATACAAAGGATATGTACCTCATCACAGCTATTCCCAAAGAGAGATTTTCCTGTTCCTATTTGAGGTCAGGATGCGTACAAAAACAAACCAACATATGTAACCGATTACAACAAACACAAGGGAAGGGTGTGGGCAGCTACCAAAAGCCAAGAAGTGTAGGATGTCACAAGCAAACGTACAGCCTGGCGGACCCACAGCACTTCTCCAAGCAGAGGTAAAACCTTTCCTGCACAGAGACAATGGTAATCTTGGACCATTTCTTAATGTTTGTCAAAAGGATTTGGCACCACATGAAACATAAGTGAAGTTCCTGCTCCCACAGGCTGAACTATTATGTCTTGCGACATGTTTAGGAGGTCAATACAATAGAGCACAGATTGGTTATTTATCCAGAGCTCCATGACGAGCGTGGAGCAAAGCTAAATGCAGAGCTGAAGCCAATAAAATACTTGAGTAACTGCAAATTTGGCCCAACCGACTTTGTTATGCAGATTTTAACCACAGTAGTGCAAAATGGTTCCACTCAGAGCCAAACACTTTACGGCACTGTCCTGGGGATGAGGGGCAAACACTCTAATTATTAGGTCTCTATGTAATGACTATCATCTCCTCCTCAGACTGTGTTTGCAAAGACAAATGGCTAGGTGCACTGGAGCGATACACAGAACACCTAAAAGTAACTTTGTATTCCTGCCTCATCTGGCAAGTTCCTCCCTTCACCATTTTTTGCCACTACTTATTCTTCATCTGTTTTATTTTAATCTAAGCTGTTATTCTTCACCACAAGGACAAGACCTGAGGAATGTTAAAAAGGCTGTGCCCCAAAAGTACATAGCCTGGCAATGAACACATTATCCTTCCTATATACCATCGGCTGGTGCAAGGGAAGGCAGGTGAAAGAGCACAGCTTCCTCCACCTCCTTCTTGGACTGCTGCTCTGCAGAAGGTATCATCTTCCACAGCCATAAGGAAGAGCCTCAGTCCTATCTCTTGCTGGCTGCCCAGCTCCTGCTCAGTACAAGACGTAGCACAGGTTGTTCTTCTTCAAGATGTTTGGAGTCTGTAGTGCTTTATTTCCAATTATTTCCATCACTGCTGGAACTGAAAGTCTAGTGTCCTGCAGACTTGTATTGCATGACTGGTTAAAGCTTGTTTAATTCTTGTATTCTTTGCAAGTTCTCTCCGCTGCATAGATTTTCTGATACCTAGCAATGTAATGCTGCAGTCGGGGCACTCAGAGAAAATGGCCCTTTTCCTTTTCCACTCACCTACTTTCGTGAAACTTCAAGAACATGGTTATCTTCGAGACCCCCCTGTCTGCGAGATGTGGTCGGAGGTGGCTGAAGGGTCAAAAACCCAGAGAGGCAGAGACTGAGACAGGCAGAGACTACTCTGCTTCTGCCTGAAGAGACTAAACGAGTGTGTGGCATATCTCCACAAAAAACATTTCATAAAAAACGCTTCTCCCATCTCTGTTTCTCTCTCTCTCTGTCTTCAAAATCAGTTACAACAAAGGCACTCACTATTGTCCATGAGGTTTCTCATAATCAGGTTTCTGTCTCTGGAAGGCATCACTTTTCCACAGAGCACTGGATGAAATCCAAAGCACAAATTATGAGATCCATATGAGGGAAGCAGATGTTTCTAGGCAATGTTTATGGGGAACAGCAAATCTTTGGGGAGACATTGAATTACATTTTCTTTAAAGCAAATACTTAAATTGTACAATAAATATCCAAAATATAAAGCATAAGAATGGGGAGATAGAGACAAAGGTGTATGTACATTTGTTAAAAAAAAAAAAAATTTAAAAAGCGCTTACATAGATCGCATGCATTTTAGTGACTGGATACGTTGGTTGAGTGGTGCAGAGTTCAGGAAGCCCCTCTGACCAGTGAGGTTGCAATGGGAAAGCACAGCGTCTTCAGCCATCCTGGAGCTGCACAAGGCTGCCCCAAGTCCCCAGACAGAGCTGATCATGCAGACCTCACCACCCCATCCCTGCAGTCGCTGACCTTACACCATCAATTGCAAAGCCAAAAGGAAAGAAACCTCTTATGAGTGGAGCGGCTTGTTCCCATTTCAGGGAAAGATGCTCTCTTTGCAGCACTGGTTTGGTGCAGTCACAAGATACCTCTCAGACAGCCTTTCAAAAAGTGTCACGCGGGGTATCTCCTGAACTCTATCAGGTTGGCTTTTTTTCTTGCAGTGCAATGTCTGAGGCTAGGAACTGAGCCAAGTGAGGGAAATGGAACTCCTCTGACCATTTGTTTTGTAGTTCCCATTATTCTTCTCATTGTTTAAAATCACACTGTACATCAGCATTTTTTGCCAGGGAAGAAATTAACCACATGGGAGGAACATTCAGCTCCTAAAGCACAGTCAACATTTGCCAGCTGAGAAGCAGATGGCTGGCACCCATTTACACAGAAGCCCTGCAGTCTCGTTTGAGAGGTCATTTTGGCTCAAGAAGCCATTTCTGCCTTGGAGAGGTTATTCTTGTATGTAGATACTGGGCCCACACTTCAGATTATGTATTCATCATTCTCCACCCAGAAAGATCATGTGAAGCACTGGCAGAGATTAATGGAAGCAGAGTCTTTGATGCACCACACTTGAGTCTTCATTTTCTACTCTATTAACTGAATGCTACTGTACTGGCCTCAGTCTCCTCCTAAGCCTTCTCAGAATAAATAGATGTCATTGCATACTTGGTTAACTTTACAACCGATGGAGAAGAAATCATTCAGAAATAATGAACTACATTATCCAGAAGAGCAGAGACTTTCCTGCTCCACGTCCTAGAAAATATCTGTGTAATATGGGTATTGGAGAGGGGCTCAAACTGGCAGGTGACTCCACAGGGCACTATCTAGTCCAGCCAGCTTTACGAGCCCAAATGCAGGGCTAGTCGTGCTGGGCTGACATGGGCTGACCCCTTGCACAACTACTTCAGTGTCTCACCAGCATTTTCAGCTGTGAAAGAGAGATGTAGTAGCGCCTGGGGCTGGCTCTGAGGCAACTGTGTCCAAACCACATACAGCATAGTGAACCTGCAACCTGGATAAAACGTTCACAGACATGTCAATGCTGACTGCTTCCTAAAAAAAGTGAAGGGATCACAGACCTTCGAAGCGGTTTGTTTTTCAGAGTCAACATGCTTTTTTTAGCAATTAGTGGGTTCCAAAATTGTTCACAGCTGTTGCAATATGATAGTGTAGAGGTGTTTATGGCATCTTAGCTAGAAGGCTAGTTAGTAGGTCAGTGTGGGACATAATGTATTACATACATGTTAATAAATCAAGACAGACAAAATCAGGCAAAATCTTCACCAGAAATTATTCTGAGTCCAAACTCAACCTAGGTACTTTCAGAGACTGTGGGAGAAATCCTTCACAGAATTAGTACTTGCACCTTCTATAAACGCAGCTCAGAAGTCTCATTGCGAGATATCGGGAATGAAGTGGGATCCTTCTTGACCAGCATTTCTAACATTATTTCTTGCTATCTCTTAAAATTGATCTAATATAGGGTCTTTCTACTCAAGTTAAGGAGAACTGCACCTATGTCTATTGAGGTCTTGCCAGTGAAATATTCTGATAACTCTCCAGGGCCACCACATTCTTCACAAGCACAGTTTTACACCACTATTGCTTGAGACTCAACTGATACAGGTAGATAGTAACTACTACGTTGGACAGAGAGCTGTAAATGAAAGGGGAACGTAACGCACAATGAGGGAAGCCAAAATTGTTCTGTAATGTACTATTTCACTGTACAAAGCAGTTAAGTTACATTTACAGTATTGAAGGCTGGAAGCATTTTCAAAAGAGCGTAGGGATTCTGCTGATCTCTTTGACAAACAGTTCCTGAAACAGGAAGATGCAAAATGCTTTTGGGAAACCCACTGCCTTTCCACACTTGCCTTCTTCACCCACCACTGCTCCATCTGCCTTTACACGCAGCACTAGAAAATGATCAATCTTTTCCCTAGCATTACAAAAGCAAATAATCTTTTCCCTAACATCACCCAAGTCGCCTGTTAATGCAGACTCCTGTGTCTTTCCCCTCTTTACTGGTATGCCCTCCTTACCCCTCTGATTCAGTCCTGCTTGGATAGCAGCATCTCCTCTCCCTTCCTCCCCTGCTTCATTTCACTATTCTCCAGAGTGCCACCAATCTGCTTTTAAAATTATTCAGAGGGATTTAGCTTCAGATCTCCAGGCCTAGATTTCTTCCCTGGGCACCATCCCAAGGGAGTGCTGTGAAACTTAATTTAGCCATCACACCTGCAAAGCTGCAGCACGTAGACACCGAGTTCACTAAAACTTCTGGGGTAGGATTTCATTTCATGCACACACACTTTTCCCTTTGTATTCTTGCAGAAAGCAGCTACTGGGGAAGCTGCTGTATACCCATGTTATCCCAGTAAATACTGCCTTTCCTAATAAGCATCTTTCCTCCAACTGGTGAAGAATGATTATATAATTAATGCTTTATATGGTATTTTGGTAAAATCTTTTTCTTTTTTTGAGAGAGCGTGAATTTTTTAGTTCATGCATGTCAGGGATTCCCTTTAACCTCAAAAGAAATCTTTTAATTTTTCATAAATAGAGACTTTTTTGTCCTCTTGGATGCATAGACAGACTTGAAAGTATAAATCAGGACAACTTTCTGAGTCTGCAAAGGTTCAATGAATAATATTAACAAGAGATGGTATCTTTTTCGGAGAGGACTAGAAAAGGGTCTAATACTTTTAAACTAGTTTTCAGATGAGCTCACTAAGTGGTAGCTTTGGAAACAGTACAAAAATATCAAACATTTTTTCCCTTCCTCTGCTCCCTGTTATGTTTAGAGAGGGCTTTTAGTGAGGCCCAACAGCAAGAACAAATGGGCAAAGGCAAAGAAAACAGATTCACAAACAAAAGTCCAGTGAACAAATGAACTGCAGAGTCATAACAGGAGAAATGAATACGAGGTGTGGAAAGAAATGTGGTGTTATTGCTGGAGCACGGTGGGAGATGGAGTTAACTGGCTGCCATTCACAAGTGGGCATCACCCTCTTCTCCAACCCTCTGGTGCTCAATAGCAGAATGGTATTTCCACCAGCAGCAAATCCTATCTTTCAACAGGGATTGGCTTTCACGCACTGAGGGAAGCCAGAAAGGACAGGGGTGAATTCAGCGTGTAGGGGGAGGTATCTCGTAGCCCATGCCTACTCTCCGGCACCTCAGAGCACTGGAACAAACAGCACTAAAAACTACTTGCAGCAATGGCTCCAGCTTGCAGAGAACTGGAAACAATTCCTCATTGTAGAATCACAGACACACAGAGATGCATGCTACCAAAATGGAGAGCGGCTCGTTTGGATTAGCAGCAGGGAGAGCCGGTAGCCCATTGCTGACAGTCACCCTGGGGGTCTGCTCTGCTCCCGTCTCTCCAGGCACAGGCTGTAAAGGTTTTGTTTTCTGTCCTCGGAGAAAATGACTCCTGCTAGACTGCTGTAAACCTATCCTGCTCAAGGACATCTTGTTTGTGTTAATCCTGTAGATTAAGCACACAGCTTTTCAGTTGCGGCTTTGCGGCTATTGTTACCAGTAAACCCCTTACAAGGCTTGTGGGCCAACGCATATTAACTTCAAGGCTGTCACTGTGATAGCACAAATGAGGATGAGTCCCCAAGAATCATGAGAATTGACTCTCACACCAAATACTCTATGTTAAAAAAAAAAAAAAAAAAAAGGTTGGAAGATAATTGCCTCCTGTGATCTTCTCTGTGTTGAAGGATCTCAGCTGTTACTGGCAACAGGAGACACCAAAGCTGAAGCTCGCATGCTTGTGCAAATACAATGGCCCAGTGTACCCTGCAAGGGGAGCTCAGCAAGAGCTGGAGCCTCCAGGGACTCTAAGGCAAGCCTGTTGCTTGAGCTTGAGCCCACCAAGCAGTCCAAGCGGGATGGTCACACCGACAGAGATAACAACAGTCAGGACTTCCAACAGCATGTGGAGGCACGCTCTTGCACAATCTCTCCTCCTGCATTTGGCTTAGTCACACCAGGGTCTTGGCTAAGCTTGCAAGCGTACATTAAGTCATCACTCAAGCACCAGGAATTTGTTGGCTTGCTGTTAATTATGAATGGCGTTACCTGTAAAATATTCACAGAAGGTTCCATGTGGGTAGAAAAGCATAAATAACTATGTATTAAGGGATAATTTTATTTTTACAAATACACAGGAAATTAAGAACAGCTGGACTGTAAAATACTTCTTTGTATACACTGTTTTTAATATGAGTTCCATCAATTCCCTGGACTTCACTGTTCAGCAAAGCCTCAGTACCAAAGAACTGGCTTTTAGGTGGTGTTTTCTTGGAATCAAAGCTAGCTAAAGCATTTATGCTAACAGCAGGATTTTCACAGGCTTTGCTCGTTTTACTTTTTTTATACAGTTAATTCACTTTACAAACAGCCTGTGATATTTTCAAAACAGCAATAAATCATGCAACAGATTTATGCAAGAGCTTGATTCTGCAGCTCATGTTTACCCTGTAGCTTAGGCTCTTGTTGAGCAAGATTCAGAAGCACCTCGCTTTAGATACAGTTGATCTCAGGCTAACAACATAGAGCCTGAAACACTGTGTTAGCTCAGAACCTCACATCTACTGGTCTCAGTGGGACTGTGAGCATCTCTAACGTATCAGAGCACCCTGCCTGCTGGATGCACCTTTTGTGAACGCTGCACAGAAATGTGAAAAAAATCTTCAAGTTTTCTATCTGGTACATAGGGGCTTGCCTGCAGTGATGGTGCTGGGGCATTTGAGTTTCAGCAAGATCACATTCTGCACTTATAGAGAAGGACTTCCTATGTCTACGTATTTCAAACCAAATCCTCTACTGCAAATATTTCTGGACTCCTAAGACTGGAAAGTCCATGTTTTCCTTGCAAATAGAGCCTAACCTCGCCCAGAGACGACTTGATAGTACAACTGCCATTCCAGGATTTTCAAACTGACACTTGGCCACACTCCAAAAATTTGGAAAAAAAATTTTGGATGCCATCAACCCAGGGATGTTTTGGAATGTGCTAATAATTCCCAGCAGAAAGTGGCCAGGTTTGGCTCCTGGTGACTAATGAAGCTGTCATACACCATTCCTTCCTGCTGTTTAATAATGCTTTCGAAAGAGCCCTTTATGGAGATGAATGGTATAGTAGTGCTGCAGCTGAGGAACTGGCATGCTGTCAAAGAAAACAGAGGCCAGTTTACTATGCATGGCACTGTATTTTTCATTGTACTCGACAAAGACTTGTTATTAACTGAAAATTAATTCATCATTAGGGGATAGATATTATTTAATAAAAAGTTACAGCACTGTTTTGAGATTTTATTCCAATAGTCAGATTTCATTATAGCAGCAAAATTACTTGTTACTCTAGATGTTGATACAATCTTCACTGTTTCTTAGATCCTGAATTTCAGGGGATTATATCAGCCCTACCAGCAAAATTAATTGAGATGGAAATGCAGTTCATTCTTTCCGCTTTCTCCTCAGTGACATATATATGTACACACGCTGTATGTAGCATACAGTTAATAGAGGTAGCAATTCTGCCAACTCGATGAAAGCAACAGAGACACGACAGCTCCTACATTCAGATCCAGATCTCAGCTTCTACTCTGTTGGTGGAGTGATGGAATCTCAAGTCACACATTTTTATATTCCTCAATTGACTCATCAGTCACCTCAGGTAATTGTAGGGCACAGCAATATTACAGCTGTGCAGAACACTCATATCAAACATGAGTCCCAGCCTACACAAACTTACTGGATCTTTTTTGCACTGGGGAAGTCCACAAGACTCCTACCTCGGTGCTGTGTCCAGGCCTGTCTCAGGTGAGTTCACCTATTTATGAACTCTTGGGGGCCTTCAGCAGTGGTGCTGAGAAGATGTGATACACCTCTACACCCTTCTACTCTTGCTGTGAAGCATCTGGCAAAATCAAATGCTCTCCATAGCCTTACAAGCAATCTTCACCACATTCTTTCAGATGTAAAGCAGGGAGACAAGAGACTGACATATCTTATCAGCTCTCCACACAGAGCTCCATCAACATCAGCCAGAGCCCGAGATGAGTCCCAATGGGTTGCAGTGTGTGCGTTTGAACACAGTTGGCTTTCAGAAGCTGCAGTGAGAGATCATAGGCCTTATCTATGCAGGAAAGTTTAGATGAAATAGTCCAGTTATCTTGCTTTAGAGTACCTTGGGTTTGCACAAAACCTACTTTTAACAGTTTTGAACTTTTTCCAGTATCAGAGGTGGTATTACATAGATCTAGCTTGTTGTTTCTCTGTTCTGTGATGGAGGAAAACACCTCTGACCACTTTAAATCAGTATAACCCATGTCAGTCTGCATTTGGAGAGTTAACTACTGAGTGATCCAGGGAAGCATCCCATCCTGCACAAAGCTTCACTCCACAGTCTTTCTTATTATGCATTCCCTTATCCTTATTGAAAGGTGCAGAGTTGAAGGACTGGAAGTCAGATAGAAGGCACATCATTCTCTTGTGACATACTGTTTTTGTTACTGCCACTTTTAAACTGCTGGCCTAGAGGTCCCAGTGCCGGATACCAGACTGCTATATGTATTTGGAGTCACACAGGCAGATAAATTTGGCTTAGCAGTTTCATGCTGCTTTTGATGCTGAAACCAGCTAATTAGAGAGGAATAGCAAGAGAATTGAAATCAGGTAGTTACTTCTGTGAAATATCCCTCCAGCAACTTCATTCAGTAAAGTGTTATTTCTGGCTTCCATCAACTGGCAAGTGGCAATTTAGATAGAGTACTTGAAATGACAAGGGCCACTGTCCTAAAAAAAAAAAAAAAGGTAGAGTGCTCACACCAGAACTAACATGTCAAAAAGCCTTCAAAGGCTACACCTCTTCTCCCAAACTCAAATCATAACAAGCAGAAATCTAAAGCCTGGGATAAGAGACCCCTGAACCTGTTAGACAGAACAGGGGATGTCTGGACCCTCCTCAGAACCCGCAAGGACCAGTTTTTTATTTGTTTGGGTTTTTTTAAGTGTGCTTGAATCAAAGCACAGGATCATTTTGCAACTTCCAGCATGTGTTGAAGCCTTCAGGTTTCACAAAAGCCCAGAAAACAGAAAAACACCAGTGTTCTTTTGTTTACTGTAAGAAGGCAAAATGCTTTGTGTATTAGGGAAAACATTGATAGAGTTATCATTTTTGGTCGAGGGCCTTTGAGCAGTTCTGCTGGCTAAAGTATATCCTTGTAACTGGGTAGTCCACAGAGTGGACCATAAAAACAAATGAGAACCAATAACACCAAACACCAATGGCCAGCCAACCGGCTCTACGTATTATCTACCAGCATCCCTGCGACACAGTCCATTAATATCCCAGTTTATGCTATAATATGGGTATTCCCCAACATTATATAGTATGTAGACAACATCTTAATAAAAAAAACCTGGTTTGTGGAAATCTCCCATCCCATTTGCACAGACCATATCTCTATTTATTCAGGATCCCAGTACATCTTTTTGGCAACCAGAACAGTGTCTTACATGGATAACTAATATTTGGAAAGCATCCATAAATTTTCAGTTGTCTCTAATGCAGTCAACAGCTGGAAACACACAGACAAGACAGTTCAAGGGAGACCACCAGCAAGCACTGCCCACCAGAATTTTAGGGTTGTTGATGTAATGATCTCAGCATCTGCAAACTAAACAGGGTGCTGCCGAATAAAACATCCCCCGGAGGCTTGTGGGCACAGCTAAACACAGTAATTTCCCTAGATAAGTGTTCTTCCCCTTACACCAGCACCAAGTCACCCAGTGCAATGGCAGATGACACTGCCATCATAGGTGCTGTCTTTGGACTGAAGCTTAACCCTTTGATTGCTGGAGGCTGCAACACGCTGGTCATTAGGGCACTGAGCTAGGTTCTGTTCTGGCTGAATTTCAATTCCAATAGTATGATTTGGAAGGGAAAATTTTATGTTAGTCACAATTGCTCACAACACATGCAATATTCTGATACACAATAGAAAGCTCTATTTTGTAACAAATCTTCATAATAGGTGCAGTCATTTATTTTTATCTCAGTCTTCTCTTACAGCTGTGAGACTCAGCCGATATCAAAATATTTGAATTTCATCTGGGGAAAATGCACGGAGGAAACACAGCATTACACATACCATGTTTTAAAGGGATAGTCTGGAAAACACGATGGCTAAAAGAAAGATAATTGCTTCTAATGAAGCTTGGCTGGGATATTTGAAACAAGATCCGTGCACTTTAGTGCATTAGAGTTTCTTTGGATCTAACCTTTCCACTGGAAGTTGTACAAACAAGCTAAAATATGTTCGCTATTTCCTAAGAGCCACGGACCATGGTATCAACAAATCAACAAGTGTATGCAGTCTTACTGGGTAGCTGGAGAGGATACTAAAAGCCCAAGGTGGATTTTGACCAACACCTATGCATGAACAGCCACGAGAAATTAAAAAGCAAGGAAATCCTTATTCTTTGTTTCTCGATCTCAAACCCACTGTCACCACTGCTGTCAGCTCCTCTGCTAAGGAGAAATGCCTGAGAAGTTGATCTTGAGCTGCTCCCCACTTGTCCCCCAAAGTATTGGAGCCAGTAACAGCAGCATCACATATTTCACTGCAAGGTCTCCATGAACTTTAAATTGCAAAATTGAGAACTAGAGAGCTCCATTTCACACAGGAGCAAGACTGAAGCACAGAGAGGTTTCAGCCCATGTTATTAAGCAGGTTTTATACTGACCGGAGATAAGCATGCAAGTTTGAGTTACCTAAGATCTGCTTGGCCTCATTTCATACCACGACCAAAGTCCAGGCAGCTTCAGGTATATTTTTTTCCTAAGTTGTTTTTCAGTTCCTCCAAGGGCTAGACAAAACAAAATAGAAACAAACTCTCAAAAAACTGAGTTTCAACTTCACGTTTGAGCCATGGGCAGAGTTGTAAGCAGAGTTCAAAGGCTGTCGGCGTGATGGGAGGCAGCGATATGCTCCAGGCTTCAGGGGCAAGACTTCGCTACCTCATCGCTGTGGTCTTTGGGAACCAACGAGCTACTATCATACATCTTTCCTATTCAAAAATTAATTATGTTGTCTTGCAGTCTCTGATCAGACAAGGATAATGTTAGAGAGGGCAGCCTGTTGCAGTGCTATTAGAAAGATGAAATCTGCCCCCCAGCCCACGCCAGACCCTCATTTAGTAGTATGCAATAGACTGTGCCTTCAGGTGGTGTAAATTGGTATTGCTGCATGGAAGCCAGGAGAGTCAAGTTACACCATCCAAGAGTCTGACCCATTCATTATATGGTGATCATGTGCACGGCCAGTGTTTAGCAGAGCAGCTATATATGTTTTCTACTAAGAGCATGCTTGTTATTTTTTCCTAGAAGATCATTGCTTTCAACTTTAGACCTTCCTAATCCCCTGACAGACGCTTTAACCACAAGTTTGCTTTCATGCCGCAAGACATGCAAGTGACCACCAATTTCAGTTTCATCCCCAGAGTTTACATTATGGGCTGTTTGCCCACTTTGGAAAGAGTGCCTGACATCAGGATTAAATCAACTTCAAGGACTTCAGTAGCTGGCAAGTCAGCTGTGTTTCCCTTCTCCACCAGTTTGTCAGATCTGGCCAAAATCCCACCCTCTCCCCCTTATGAATTGTTATCCTGCCCGCAGGTATGCTTACAAGGTATATATTTTTTAAACCTTGAGCACTAGTTAACTTAGTTTGGAAGGAACAGAGAAAGAAGTAGTCCTAAACATTTGGATGAAGAAATCCCACATTGCTTAATTTTTTCTTAACTGTCCAGGGCAAAATCAAGTCCATGTTAGGGAAAGACAAGTTAATTCCATATGAAGATAGGCCTTCATTTCCTAAGGAGAGAACTGCTTTCCTACTGAATAGCTACAGGGCTAACATCATTGCTTTACAGACTTCAGATATCGCACAACTATAGCTTACAACGATACTGAACACCATCCTACACATTACACCTAGAGAAGAGCAGTAAATTGATAAAAGTGCAAGCACCAAAAGAGCTGATAAAAGGATAAACACAGAGCAACAGTTCATCAGATGGTTTCCATTCCGATGATCCAAGGGTATTTAAAGCAGTAGTTTAGCCATGTGCAGTCCTAAGAAGTCAGTTGTTACACTGCAGCCCTGGAGTTGAGCTGGACTTGGATATAACTTTGCAAAAGCCACCACATACAGCCCAGGGGATAATGCAACACTCCTTCACTTCAGTACAAAAGAATATAGTTAAATTTAGAGAAATATATAAAAAGCTAGATGGACTGGGATGTGGAAACATGTTTTGCAAATAAATCACAATTTCTTCGCTTACAAGACTTTTGTTTGTGTCTGTGGATGAAAACAGAGATGCAGAAACTGCTTTTTTAATGAAAGGAATTACTTGGGAAGAAATTTTGTAACCAGGATTAGCTACTTAAGATCCATAAATGGAAAGACTGATTCTATGCTACGTCAAACCCAGGTTGGCTAACTTCAGAGTACTTAGCCTTTTGAAATAGTATCTCCTCATAACACTTAACATCTAGACATATCAAAGCATTAAACTGCTCTAATTATCCTTGGGCAACTCCTATTTCAGATGGCTGGTTCAAGAAGAGGAGTTCAAGCCAGAATGATGGCAGGTGAAGTATGTCCCAGCACAGAGTGCTCTCTGCCACTGTGGGCATCAATGTCAGCTTCCACTACGGACAAAACAGCTGGGTTCTCTCGGGGATCGCTGAGGATGTTCAGCCTCTCAGAGGAGATACCAAAGACTCCAGCAAGACACTAAGCCAAATGATGTCCAGAAAACTCAACACCACCTTAGATATGCTCTTCATTTTCAGTCTTTAGGGTGACACGATGAGTGGGGCAGAGATGAAAAGCCAGAATCCAGAAGGGCCTGTTCATCATTGCACAGAGCCTTCTCACAGATAAAAGTCAGTGGGAAAATTCAGCTGTATTGAAACAAACAGCCATTCTTCCATGCAAACACATTGACTCCTTACAAGTGTTTTGATTACAAACTACTGCATGCTGTCTCCTCTGCAGCAGATAATTTGTAAGTTTGTTCCCTAAAAATCTGTCCTGGTTCTACACCAACAACATCATCAACTAAGAGAAGTTGCTTGAATCAATTTGGAGAACTTTAAGAAACAGATCAAGGATAAAGTGACTGCCATATTATTGCCTTTTTCAGTGGAGCTGACAGGACAGCTGTCTGTTATTACAGTGCACCCCAGGAAATGCTTAGCTGCCAAAGAGCCCAGAGCCAGCAGGGGATTAGCAGACAAACAGAATTCATGCACCTGGGAGTCACGCAGCTAGATGTGCCATCTTCGTAGGATACGATACTTCATTCTCATTTGCAAAGAAACAAAAACAAATAGAAATGACTTAATGTCATCGTAATTATGGTAAGTATTGGAATAATTTTGCAGTTTTGTGACTAGATTAAGTGGCAGCAGTTTTCATTTAATTGCAGTAATCTTTTGAAAGACTTATATAACTGTCATAAACGTAATGCTCTCCATTGCATGTTTAAACTGTTCCTAAATAATGCAGGATTAATACCATCTTAAATGACCAGAACCCTGATGGCTCTAGAGATGTATAATGTGGATGGTGCATAGGACTTAATGATTTCATGTGCCCTGTGTAATATAAAACATTAATTTCCCTCACTGATACCTTTCTAAAAGCAAAGTTTCTGCTAGACAGCCCTTTTCTCCTCCCACCACTGCAGTTGTCCTTCACAGGCATGCTCTCACAAGTTGCTGGAAGAGCTTCCCTGCTCCTGGATCGGTGTGTACTGGGCTGGGGTGATGCCTGGTGCCACCCGCTTGCGCCCCAGCCTGTGCAGGGAGGAGGACTGGACAGCAGCCGCCGCATGGAGCTGAGCCGTGCTCCAGGCAACACCATCACCCCATTCCCATGGACCCCCATGTCCACTGCCACTGGTTTTAAGTGGAATCGGGCTTGTGTCCCCACCTCCACAAAAATACCAGCAGCAATATTGAAGCCTAAGGTTTCTTTTCTGTTATCAGGATGGATGATACATATCCCACCCAGTAGCAATGAACTTCTAGCAAAGCTGCTGCACAGCCCCCTGAGAAGCAATGTACAAGCCTCAGTGTGCACTGGGAGTTAGACAGTCCAGGAGAGTTCAGCTGGGGACTTTTTCCTTCTAGCATGTACTTATCATGCCAAGGTAAACAAGTTAGAAGAATCACTGGAATATTTAAGAATTCAATAAATGAATTCCATCTGTATTTTAGGAATACCTTTTTAGCAGGCTTATGGGCAGAAGTGACAAATGATTTAATAAGTTTCAGAAATCAAAAGACAGAAATAAGCTCTGAAGTTACTAAAGAAGAGCTGTCACACCCTAGGAAACAGGAGCAGGGGATAGCCGGAAAGCACCAGAGTTACCCCGATTGTGGCTGGAGAAAGGGTGGCTTTCAAAATGGAGCCACCACCAACCTGTCAAGGTAGCAGCTATATTGTCAATACTAAGATAATATATCACAGGAACTCCTGGGAATAAACTTGTAGGAGAAAGCACAGTGCTTTTCAACCAAATACAAGCTTTTCTCAACCTTCACGCTTTTCCCAACAAAAGCCACCAATGTCTTCAGTCACTGACTCGAAGAAAATCAGAAGCAGAAAACAGACTGTGATGGATCTACCATAACAGTACACAGGATTCTTTGGAGAACAAGAAGTGCCTGTGCAATCACAGTAATAGCTCAATATTTGGAAATGGAAGTTAACAGACAATGCTCTTTCTTCTACTCTATTTTTCTTTAAGTATAAGTTAGCTGAAAGAAAGTTTTACTATATTTGATTCATTTCAAGCTTACTGTTGTTGTCATAAATTAAGAACTGCTGTCTACTGGATCCAGTTGCTCACTGAACAACTGAAAAGCCAGGGTTAGAAATAAAGGTCTGTATTTTCTTACCCTGCCATCTGCTTCCTCACCCCCTTCTTACTCCATAACCTGAAAGATGCCCCATCTGCTCCCACCTATTTTACATGACAGTTGAAAAGAGAAATCTGCCAGAGAACACAATTCTGGAGTTGCACGAATCAGCTAATTCAGAGGCAACTATCTCCCTACTACAGGGGTGGGAGACCGCAAGGTCATATGCACATAGCGGGTAACAGCAGTGGAGAGCTGCACCCCATTAAAAGTGCATTCACATCTATGGGCCTTCCCTGGAAACTCAAACAAGTAAAATGAGTGGTAGCAATTCACAAAACTTCATCAGTCCCATGAGGATGTTACAAGCAGCCTCCTCTCTTCATGAATCCCTAGTGTTCAATTCTTTTCCAGTTTTCTTGCCCAGACAAAATATTGAAAAAACAGAAAACTTGAGTCTAAAAATAACTGTTTCCCAGTCTCTTAATCCCACTAAGCAATTTCCCAACTGTAACCTCTTCTTTCCTGCACAGTGTAGCATGACTAAAGCAAATACACTCCAGTGTTCACAGATAAAACAAACAAAACCCCCCTATTTTTATTCCTAAATCAGACTTAGTTCCAATGTAGCATAGTTGCAATGTACAATTTTCCCCATGTACCTATTGCCCAGCTTTTAAAACCAGAAGTGACCACAAATCAATGAAAGTAATAGTTGCCTGAATGCTTTATAAAAGTGAAATAGTTTTTTCCAATAAAATAATACCAAAAAGTCAAAGTAGATTACTCTTTATTCTGGATGGAGACCGTACAACAAAACCACTGTATCAGTTTTTCTTGTCAACATTTTCGAAGTATAATCACCAGCTATACCATCAATCATTAGATAAAAGCCCTCACACACATAGGCTTTCAGTAACTTTTTTTTTTTTCCTTCCTTGGTTTCACTTTGTAAAGTCTCTCTCAGGAAGCCTTGTGGGAACAGAAGATTGACAAAAATCCGAAACTCATTAGGAATCACCTCAAGCAGTGATTATAGGATGCTGATCTGCCCACTATCTCTCTATTCATTTTTGCATTTCCAGCAACCAGCCTCCTGCATGATGCCTTCAGAAAAGAGCTCCAGGCTGCACTAGTCACTCTGTTTGCATACAGCACTGATGAAGCCAAGATTTACCTTTTCTGAACCCATCACTCCTCTGCACTACTCTGTCACAGAAATAATCTGGAGTAAAAGCTCCCTCTGGAGAAAAAAAAAAAAAAAAAGCTGCATAGGCTTCTTTAAGTTAAGCAGTAAATTCAATGGTAAATAAAGGATCAACTTTCTGAAATTATTCATGCAATAAAATACAGAAACAGTCATAAAAGTAGGTGCAAAACATGAGCCTTTTGCCATTCCAGGACAAATGCACAGCTCCATGTCTTGTTGCCTCATGAACTTTTCCACATAGCATGAGGAACTCTAAATATTCTTCTGTGCATTCTGGGATGTTGGAGAGTGAATATATTGGGGGTGGCTTATAAACAGGCATCTGTGGCACTCACCATGCAAGTGGGATATGCAGATTTCAACCTGCGCTAGACATAAGGGGTTTGAACCTCTGTTTCCAGACACTTACTCTAGCTTGTAAGATGAAATTGGAAAGCTGTGGTGATGCTGTTAGAGCATCCTACAGGTGGGATATTAACAGCAGTCCAGGAGCAGCAGAAGTGGCCTTGGGAAAAAGAGTAGGCTACAAAGGGGGGCATTATGCAAAAGAAAACATGTAGCCAGAGGAGAGACCACAGATGCTTTGCATCTGGGAGAAACAGGTGGCCTTTTGCATTGGGGTTTTTTCTGCCCCTCCCTTAGCTTCTTATATTGTTTCTGTGACCATAAAACACCCTAGTCTGGAGTTTCAAGGACTTTCAGTATGCCTCCAGTCAGGGAGAGACACGTAAGGCAGCCTGAAGTAAGCCGACTTAGGTACTGGCAGCGGACAAGCCACCACCTGAGCCACTGTGCTTGAAGCTATGGTGCCACCCGAGAGCCCATGCCACTGTCTGGTGAGGTGGGCACCCCCAAGGACTGACACCAACCGAGACCAAAACCTCCATGTACTCAAGAGTCACTTGTTGCCGATTTCTGACCTAGTAATCCTCATCTCCCCTCTCTCATTCTGCTTTTGCAATTGCATTTACAGTGGATGCTGGCCCCCTTCTAAAGCTGCTAAAAATCAAAATCTGTAGTCCTGAAGCTGCTTGGAGAGAATATCATGGCAACTGCAATCCTGGATGTCCTTCCACTAACTTTAGCTGGCTTTCCAACACACTAACTCACTTCACGCTACTAGGCAGGAAACATCTGTTTCTCTTTGCTCAACCAAGTTTTCCTTACAAAGTGGTCCTGAATGTGCAATTCTGGGTCAGTTTGGACATATACTAGCAGATGAGATATTTTTAATGTATTATATAAGTTGGAAGTGAATTATACTGGAATAACTTCAGGAGGTCCACCTAAAAATGGTTCTCTTAACACACATGGAAATAATTTATTTCAAAAAAAGGAGAATCTGAGTACATTTGCACAGTTTGGGCTTTTTTGAAGGGCCTTTTTCTGCAATATTCCCAGGTAGGCATTTACCTAAGAATTACTCTCTGGTCAGATGGACACTGCGCTTGAGAGCACAACTACTCATGTTTTGATATTGGAGATTAATTCTCTTCTCTCCCCAGTGGTGAATTTGCCTAACGCACACAGAGGCATATGTCTGGAGAAAGGAAGTCTTTTACTTCAAGCAATGTGATTCACACAGATGCATGGACAGTAGGTGACAAGCTGCACTAGATATTCCTATGGATTTACTTCACCCTGTGCTTAAAGATAAGACTAATATATAATCACTACTTTTTGCACTGACCCTCATGGGGTAAAGTTTTAAACAGTGTAAAACAAGACTGTTAAAACATAATTTGAAAAGTAACTTTTAGGACCTTAAACTAGCGAGAGTCTTTAAAAATAATCAACTAGAACTTGAGCACTAACTTATGTTGTCACCTAGATACATATTATACTGCAGTGAAATTTCCATTGGTTTGCACTAACTTCAATACATAAATGACCAAGTTATGTTTAAATGATCCAGAATTGCAAGTGGTTTTTTCATAGATTTACTTCATAGAAAACACCCATTTACCTACTGAAGAATTCCTTTTCTTTTTTCTTTTAAAGAATCACAAAGCAGTGAGTTCACTAAAGATGCTACCAGACTATATTTACAATTATTGGGGGAAAATAAAACATACTTTGAGGGATGTGAAAGTTACAAAGACACCATCCTAAAACCAGGCAGTACATACTCCTTTTCCTCTAACAAAGGAAGGTAAGGCACCTGCCCACATCACCAGTCAGTCCATTTCTGGACCAACATACAAAATCAGATAGTTGCTATCATTTCCAGAAATTCTTCAGCTTACACAAGTGCTGCTCCTGGAAAAGCTTCTAGTACGAAAAGGCACCAATAAGTCCGTGCAGCAAATGTCGGGAGTTCGATACCAATTTTGTGTTGTATTGTGAAAAGAAGAGAAGGCGAAATTACACAGTCACAAGCCACTGAGAATTAAGGGATCTGCAGAAAATACTCATTTCTAAGGCCTTATAAGTTCATACATAGAAAACTGGTAGTAATCACTTAAAGTCAATAGAAATATTTCTTACTTTTCTGTATTTAAGATAAAACAGTTGTGCATAAGCTACCTTGTGACTTCCTGTACGAACACGCATTTTACCCTTCTCTTTTCCAAAGCAGACACACCAATACACAGAGGTATTAAGAGAAAAAAAAAAAAAAGACCGCAAGACAAGAGACTTAGGTATTGTAAAAGAAAAAAAAAAAACCTTCTTCCTTTATCAGAACTTCTCAGTAAACTTGTTGCACTTCATATTCAGGGTTAATTTTTCAAACTGGTAGAATTACCAGTCAGCTGACCCTGTCATGGTATTTAAACTCATGGCCATCTCCATCCTGTCAGTGCCATAAAAACTGAATGTATCAAACACCTTTCAGTAAACACACAAATGGAGGCAACCAGGTCTTTAATGCACCTTTCTGACTTCCTCTGATCCTTTGTATTTGTGATTGAGCATGGCATATGGGTCTTCCACAAAACCGCCCATGGCAGCTCTTCTTTTTAGTATTCAGTAACTCCCTCAAACCAAAGCCATTTCTCAGGGCATGCTTAGCTCTGCTATTTGGTATTCACCCAAATACCATTCCTGTTGGAACAGTTACAATCAAACATGCCTTACTTTAGGGGAAAAAAAAAAAAGTTCACAAGGACAGAAGAAAACCAGAAGTCAAATATCAAAGGTGCACAGCTAATTCTCCCCTGTGTCAGACCAGTGAACCACAGGAGCATTGCTCTTTGCCGTCCTCCTACTTCACACCCCCAAGGCAGGCAGACACCAGCCTGAGCCTACAACAGGGCACACTTGTACTTTTTTCAATTCAGCTTGCATCCAGGTGTAATAGCACCCTAACTGCACTTTGTGACCCCCTCGCCAAAAGCTCTGCCTGTGGCTTTTACACAGTGACCTCCCTGGGAACTAAGCTTCAAGAATGAAAGACTCAAGGACAATTGGGGAGCCTGTCTGCAGATGAAGGTTAGCCCATCTTTATTTTTAAAAAGCTAAACAGACAAAGACAGCAGTTGCGGCTGCAGATGTACGCATAGTTCTGGATAAGCAAAGCTTCTTCACACAATCAGCCCTGCAGCATCCCATGTCCTGGCCAAGATTTCTGCTGAGCAAGGATACAGAGCCATACAAGAGATTTGTCTATATTCTAAATCAGCAGTGCAAAAACAATTTCTAATACAGAATCATTTAGAAGCTTTAATGTGCCTGTTGCATTCAATCTGTATTGACAGTCTTGATTTTTAAGCCACAGGACCCTGGCCTCCCTCCAGTGCATCGGATGCACTTTCTAGCTGTGCAGCAGAACCCCATGCTAAAGTAGCTGTCGTAAGTGAGATAAGTGCAAGAGCAGAGTCATACAGTCAAAGCTACTGGATATTGCTGGAAACACCGGATTTTGTCTCTACTCTAAAATCCTGATGTGAAACAAGATTTCATACTAAACAGCTCCAAGTATTTTTTTTTTAAGTGTTCTGAGCAAGAATGAAGTAGAAAATAATCAGTATGCAATCATAAATCACTAGAGACCACCACAGCAAGTATGCACTTAGAAGCCAAATTAGGCAATTTTAAGTGAATCTTTTGACTGCTTGGCTTTGCGGTTTTGACATAGCTCTTTCAACTCACAGTTTATGCAACTTAAACCACATAACATATATTGATAATCAGGGAGCAATTTCCCCAGTGTTATTCAGATGAAGTTCAATTGCTTCTTGTTCTAATTCTTGCAAATTAACCACCTGAATGAACATGCCATGTGTATCTGATTACAAGTTAGCATATACACCTCATGATAAAACCCAGCCCTTAACCTGTACCTTTTCTGCTGCAGAGGTGACGAATCCCTTCCTGTTTTCTGAAAAAGAAGTGGTGCGTAGGACCAAGGTATTTTCACACTGTCAGTGAGACACTCATTGCTTTGCCAGTAGGTATCAGTGTACAAGGTCAGAAACAGAGCACAGGAGAGAAAGAAAAACCACCCCTACCACCAGCTATTTAAAACCTCAGCGCATCCTTGAAGCAGCTGTAGAAATGCCAGCCATTACCTCAGAAAGGAGAAGCAGCTGGGTTCAGTTCCCGAGTCATCTTTACAAAGCAAACAAGCAGAGGGAGGGTCGTATATAACGAAGTGGGGTTGCTGCGAGAGAAAGTGATGCTGGAGGAAGGTGTAGAGTTAAAAGGCTATCAGTGTAATAGTTGGGCAATCTGTCTAGAAGGCCTTGTGGTTAGTTACTGAAGGGTTGAGGGAGAGTATCCTCAGTATAAAAAAAAAAAAAAGTGTGTTATCACAGCAGAAGCTACTGAATTCAGATGTGTGAGCTAGGCATGGCTTCTTTGGGAAGGCCAACAAGAGCCTGGTGATAGTCATGACTGTGGAAAGCCACTCTGGAGGTGGATCTGTGTATTTTGTTTATTCCATCTGCTTCTTCCAGGGCACCCTGCAGATGGGGGGATAAGAAATGATCAGAGGAATTTTTTCTACCTGCCCTTTATCTTCCTAGCACACGGTCATATACCTGTAGTTGCCATGTGTATGGCTAATAATGGAGCGTAGAAGAAAGGGAATGGGTTGAGATTAAAAGAATCGCTTAGCAAAGCATTATGAACGTTCACCTTCTTTTTCTGTCTCTTGGTTATGTGCAGGGAGTGACCTTGCCTGTATAATGATCCATTTGCAAGTTTGTCACTGGAAATATCATTTGTACAAAGCACACTTATACATTTGCATGTACACTTCTGTATGGTGGCTGACCAGGTAATTGCAAAACCACAGTGAGCTCACAGCACTACGGTGCATTGAGGACCATATGATACCACAGTCATACATATGCAGATAACAGTGGGATTCCCCTTTAAAAAGTGGGAAGCATTTTTCCTTTTATTTTAAATATGACTATTCTGCATGATCCTTATTCTTTGCTAGTGGTAAGTATGCATTCAGCATCTTTATTGTGGCTACACTTTCATAAAGAGAATTAATCTTATGGAATCATTTAACAAAGCAGAGGACATGAAGGTGCTCTCTTAAGGGAGAAGACAAGTAATTTCCTGTTTCACATAAAATGAATGGGGAAAAATAATATCATGGCCAAGAGGCAGAAAGAATCAAATCTCCGTTTGTATGCATGATTCACGATTCATTCTTCGGGTGATGAATGAAGCAGCAAGCTTCCCGATATGTAAGTCTTTCCTCCATGTACTTGGTTTTGCATCATTTGTAGAGTCAAAACGATTAAAAAGTACTTCACCCTCATGCTCCCTGTAGGAATTCAGATCTCAAGTAACTCTGTCCTTTCTGGAACACATTAGTTTCACAACAGGTAAGCAGGAAGTGAAGACACTGAGTAATCCAGGAAGCAATGCAACACTTCTCATTGCTGGATGGGAAACATCGCCTTGATTTGAAATAAAAATATTCTACTTCTCTGTGCAAAACTATTTTCTAAAATGCTGTAGATGTACACTTGCAAGAGTTAAAGGATACATCTCCAAGAAGAGTTTCAAACAGCTTACAGTAATTATGTAGTGCTTACTAGGAAGAGAAACCTAAAGATCATGTGAACGGTTACAGGTAACTTTCCTATCTTTCATCTCCATAGAGTATTCCTCATTTCCACTAGGCAAGGAAAAAAATATCCATCTGCTAATATATCCTATAGATTTACACCATAATTGGTGTTCTTCAACTATAATCAGCTGTATAGCACATTTAACAGAGACAGGGAAGTACATGCAAACCTGACCAAGTGTCTTCATTTAAAACAGCATTGTCAAACCCAGGTCATTCGGTCCTTTATGGAAGAAGATGAACTTAGAAGATCTATTTTCCATTCTTTGGCTTGATACAGCTGTTAGTACTGTTGCTGAAAGCCGGAATTCATCTTTGAAGATAGGCTGCCCACATGTCTTTCTGGGGTTAGCCAGATGGTCATAGCGCACTACTGATGCACAACTGCAGTGTTAGTACAGGCTGAGTGGAACTAATGAGTGGAAGCGTGGGTGGGATGCTCAATGGCTTAAACATTTGTTTCTTTTTTCTTCTTTAGATGATACTGGTGGTCCATGCAGGCTAACAACCTTTAACTTCAATTAAGGTTGTAGGTGTAGGATTCACATGTTTTTTTCTTAATGTGTGGATACTAATGAGAGTTTGCCTCATCGTACATCACCATCAGATATGCCATACTCATAACTACCTAAACCACATCTAAAACTATATTTTGCACTTCACATGAAAGTAAAAGCAGGCTAAGATTCCTCATATAGTTACTATTAATATGTTTAGAAAGTTACTTTAGAGGGTAGATACTTTCCCAGACAGTATTGCAAAACACCATTTAACAAGGATATACTGAATATTGATTAAAAATAGCCCTGCACTTAAAAGCTGTATCTTAGTGGTTAGCTTGGCAATGCAGTTAGACAAGAACCCCACACTGCTTGGAACTTTACAGATTCATATCTGATTTTTGCTGCAATTGGAACTTCACCGCTATTTTTTCTAAACCATGTTATTGTGCTTAATGATGCTATCAACAGCCTGAGAGACAGCAATAGGGAAGGGAACACAAGAGCTCTCCGGGGAGGGCAAAAGCACAGAACCCCAGCAGTGAAATAAGTGAACAAGAGCCCAAACAATCTGGTTGTTTTCTGTCGGAGGCAGGCTAAAACTGACTCTTCCAAAGAAAACAGACCCAACCTTTCTGTTCCTCCAGCGGTCTGCCTTGTCTATACAAAATCTGTTCAAATTACACAAAGCTTCATGAAGAGAACGAAAGCCTTCTTTACCCCCAGTAGAGATCCATTAATCCTATGAAAAAAGTTGTCTCCTTCTGGGTATTTTTTAGACCTATATAAATCACTATCTTAAACACTTCACGACTTAAATCATCTTTTCACCTTAGCACTTCACAATGGCATCCCACAAACTATCAGTTTAAATATAGAAAAGCTTAGGGGATATTTTGCAATCATTCATATTTCATTTATTATGCTAAAAGTTAAACTATAACTAAAATCATATGCCCTTCACTTTGCGAGGTATTTTGTACTCTTCCACTATTTCTCTTTTAAACTTTGTCAACACTAAGAAAAAATAAGGAGAGTTAGACTGATTTCCTAGGAAAACGAACCATGTACAGTCACAGCAGATCTACCTTGGCTTATAGCCTGAACCACAAGGGTTATATTCTTCATCGCCACTCATAACTTTCAGCTTATGTTTTCCAGAGTTAAATTCCTGAGTTAGACACCATAGTTCCTGCAGAAAATAATGTAACACATTGTAAAGGAAGAGTTAGAAGTACCTGAATGGGACTTGCAACCGCCAGCACACTCACTGGAGAGAAGCTGAAGACAACACCCTGGGAACACCAGAGAGAGAAGTATGGTTGCAATTCAGCCCTCTCTCAGACATAGGCTCTTCCTTGCAGCTTGAGTTCATCTCCTCTCTCTGAGGCTGAGATTCACAGCCTGGAAATCCTCCTCTAGACACTGGCACCTGGGCAACATTTCTCATTTCAAGTTTGGCAGGAGAAAAGCAGTAGGATGCAGCTCTTCTTTCCTCCCTCAAAGGACACAGATGCAGTCTTATGGCCTAAGCCGATTTCTGAAAAGTAATTTTCCACTTTGATTCCACTCTTTCAGCATGCATGCCCGCCTTCTGTGTACAAAACCTGACTTAGAGCTGAGACTGTCTCCTAGCACTCCTTTTGCCTTGCCACTACCCAAGCACATGAAGCACAGAGTGAATCCATTTGCCTCGGTTACTTTTTATTTCCTATGGCCCCAAAACGGAACCCCGTAAGTGTGTGTTGTCACTTTCAACTACTGTAGTAACAGCAACATTCATTATCTGTACTGTTCATTAGTAAACTGCTAGTAATGTTAGTCTTTTGCTGTTGCCAAACTCTTTTATTCAACATGAAGAATATGGCAAAAGCCTGTCTTACATTTACATAAGCAGCAACTCCATTTTACGGTTTGTTTTTTCCTCTACAGCCAAAATACCTTCCAAACTATTCTTATTGTTGACAGGAGGAGGAAAGTAACTCTTTAAACCTTCAAAACCCAGTATTTTTCTGAAGTTTTCAGTCTCAAGTGAATAGCACTGAAATTGTTGGTATATAACAAAGCAGTCACAAGTACAAAGACTAGCAGCTTTGAAAAAATCAAAGCTGTCCGTATGAAACGTTTTTGTCTTTGTTTGGGTAATGAAAACCAACCACAAGTTATTGCAGTGAAGCACTCATTTTTCAAATTCTCAGTCGGATACCAATATGGGAGTGCAGAGAAATCAGGGTGTCACCGTAAAGCGGGAAGCTGCCTGCCCCCACCTCCTTTTGGTACAAGGTTTCCTGATGACCACGGAGATCGGCAGGTGTGCTCATGCAGGCGATGGCCTCGGAAGATATAGACTCTGCGGTCAGTAACGCAGCACAGCCTGAAATCTGAGATACAGCAGTAGGTTTTTACATCATTTCTTATTATTTCTGTTCATGTTTACAATTTTTAGAAGAAAACTTCAGCAAATTCACCCTTCTGGGATCATATTGACGTCAGAGGTGTTACAGCATGAATTATTTCAGTCCTGAGAAGCTAAGTAGCATTGGGCCTTAGTTATTCTAGGTACTAACTGCATTTATTAGTTCCCTGACATGCAGCTAGGTTACAGTCTTACTCATAAAATGTCTGTAACCGACTGTCAGGCTTATCTGTAGTCTGTTAAAACAAGCAAAATTAGACACCCATAAAAACACACAGATATTATATGGTGTTTCCAAGCCACGTTATTTATGATAATCAGCAGCTGTGAAAGTGCAGTCCCTCCACATAAATGCAGAAGGCATCTTTCTTGGCAATTATTCATCAGACTGGACTCTAGAGTCAGCAGAGGCTCTAATGCGAATGACAAACCGCACAGCAGCCTGCTTGTGTGCCTGTAGCCTGGGGAAGGGCAGGCACAGCCCTGGCTTTTAAAGAAGGACACATAAACAGAGCCAAGATGCTGAAAGCCATCATTATAAAGCCTGAGACAAAATGAAACAACAACAACAAACAGTTGGGTAACCTTTTTGAAGTGGATGTGCTCCTCTTTCACTGTTTTCTGAATCTCCTTAAATTTTGATTGGCTTTAGATTTGAAAGCAATTGGCAGACGGTCAAAATTTAAAATTGATGATGTACAATTGGTCTGTTCATGGGACGCTTGGAAAAGAAAATAATGATCTTTCAGACAAAAATGTTCTGAGGAAGCTAAGCCACCATGTCAACAGACAAGAAAGCAAACAGTGGTACTGAAATGGCTGGAGCAAATGGTATTTAAAAGAAAGTTTTGTCCTAGAGGAGTTGTGGCAAATTCAGAGGGCTCTGTACTCGGTGATCTTTAGGTTATTCTTTTATGCTTCCAGGACATGCTGGCAGTATAGCAAGGTCCAGGGGTCATACCTAATTTGTATTAATTGCATTAGTCCAGAGGGGTTACCTGAAAAACTGCAGTTCATATCATGAAGGAATGACATGCCCTGTATCGATCAAAAAAATTAAAAATGTCAGCCTTACATAACGCAGTCTACAAACATACCCCCAAACAAAAAAACCTACCAAACACTGCTCAGGTACCTTTGACGTGTGGACAAATTCAAGAAGGCATACAAAATATATGCAAGCTAGCCTCTCCTTGGCAAGATGTGGGGCAGTGCTGTTACCACTTTGCGCCTATCACTTACTCTCCTCCCAGCATGAAAATCAGTGAACTTAAGGGGACAGCTGCTGGGTCCTGGCTCAGCAAAGTACCTGGGCTCCTATTTCCCCCCCGGGATCCCAAGGGCAGCTTCTGAGGTGTTAGGAGACTGACGAGGCTTGTGACTTCTGCAGTTCTGGGGCTTCAACTCATATATTGAATTTGATCTACTTTTGCACCTTTATGTCTGGGTGACATGTCATTGTTGACTCAAGATCAAAGTGTGAGAGACAGAAAAACTAAAGGTTTGTAACAATTTGGAAAACCCCTCCTGTCTTCAACAATGAAGCTGACAAGATCTGATGATCAGTGGGACCAGCCTGAAAGAGGGTAGATTTAGGTTGGATATAAGGAAGAAATTCTTTCCCATGAGGGTGGTGAGACACTGGAACAGATTGCCCAGAGAAGTTGTGGATGCCCCATCATTGGAAGTGTTCAAAGTCAGGCTGGACAGGGCTTTGAGCAACCTGGTCTAGTGGAAGGTGTCCCTGCCCATGGCAGAAGCGTTGGACTAGAAGTGCTTTGAAGGTCCCTTCCAACCAAGACCATTCTGTGATTCTTTTCATGTTGGAGAATTAGCATTGTGGTACCTTATGGAGAAGGGTTTGGGACATACGGTTACATCTCTTCAGCAAATCTAGGCCTCTTTACTGGCATCTGTCAGATAATAAATGAGTAATTCCCAGAGTAAAAATGGCAATAACAGCTTCCTTTCCCTTCCCTGCCAAGAAGTGCTGTTACGAGTAGAGGACTTCAATTTATAAGCCTACCCCAGAAGAATCAATGTTCCTTTTGGTCAGCAAAGCAACAGCTCGCAGGGGCACCAGCCGGTGTGCCAAGGCAAAGGCTGGCCTTTTTCTAAGCAGGAAAGTAGGAGCAAGGACGGTATTAAGTAAAGGATCTATTCTTACGGGTTTACCAGTTGTCTGCTGGAGTCATTTGAACAGGTTGGGGCAGTAAAGGGAGGGGCAGCAGGCAGTGTGTACATGTGTGTGGAGCTGGGGAGGGGATGGGAAGTCTGTAACTAACAGGCATCTTTTCATCTTTCTCACTCCATTTTCTTTGCAATGGTGCCCAGATAGGGGACAAATCTTCCCATAAACAGTAATCCTTCGGAAAGTGCTCAAGTATGGCTATTACTTAACTTCCTGATTAGTAGCAGTCACCACCTGCTACTTCTGCTCCTCATTGTCCAGCATAATGGAAGTGTTCATTTCCCTGGCTGTGAAAAGGTAATGGGAGGGGAGTCCCTCTTCTCTGTTTTGGCAAAAAGAGCAACAGTCCCTCCTTTTCTCCTGTAACTAATCCCAGACCGTATTTATCCAAGAAAATAAAATTCTATTTCTGCTGACAAATAGCTGGATAGGGCAGATTATGAATACTGAAAAAAAAACACAAAAGCAATCATTCTGATCTCTTTGAACTAAATTAAGGGTTCCTGCCGCAGGGCTTTTTTATTGCCTGACCATGGCTTTGAGATCCCAGAAAGCACTAAGCAAAGGCAATATATTCAATATTTTTGACACCTCAAACATGCAAAGACTTTGCAAAGACTTCTGTTTTCTTCAAACCTTACTAGCTGAAGCTGCCAAGAAAGCTGCACATGTTGCCTTGAAAGACAGCTGTTAAAATAGTCTCCTTTGATCAAACTTCTTCCATGTTTATAGCTAGAGCAAGATAAAGTATTATAGGATTTTCTTAGCACGGACTGAAAATCATAAAAAGAACGAAACTTGCAAAACCTGAAAAGTGCGTTTGTCATGAGCGTGCATAACTTTTGAAATGTCAGTTAAAAGGAGACGACCCATGAATAGGCTATGAGGATTTTCAGACTTTCTATTTCCCTAAAGTCCTCTTTTGTTTTACACTGGGAGTGGTAGTGTCTCTTCCTAGGGAAGTACAGGCAGGCAGTAGATTAGTCCTTATTTAGATGGTAAATTCCAGCCTATTTGAATTGTATTAAGCATTCTCCTTACTTCTGTGGGATTTGTCATAAATCTTGAGTAAATATACTTAGCACAATCTCAAAGACTGAAGTTTTGATTTCTCAGAGGGCTCAAATCTTTAAGCCTTAAAACTTCTCTTGTTTAAGAGAGATAAAGCAAAAGAATCTACTTGTCAAAACAAACACGGGGAAAAAAAACCCTCAGTACAACCCTAGACATTATCTCAATGGGAAGTGGCACTCATTCGAGGCTTTTCGGTAGCATTCTTTGCCCAGGAGTGAAATCTATTATAGGAATTAGTACTGCCCCTTAAAATGGTAGCATCACTAAGCAGCAAATGAATCCTACTCTCTTTCCCTCTGTTTTCCTATCCATTCTCCTTCTTCTAAACAGTATTCAAAGGTTTCTTCAAAGGTCTTCATCCTATCTTTGTTGCCATGGTCTCTCGCAGAGTTGAAACAACATTTTCAAAACTAATGCCTGCTCTAAATGCATTGTTGTTGGGATGCTGAGTCAGTTCTCTGCTGACTAGGGTGAAAGAAAAAGAATCTTTGAAAATCAGTTTTAACATTCAACTAACCTGAATGGGGAAAAGCAAGACATCTATATGCTGCTAGACAGAAGCAAAACTTTTCAGGGGTGAGATGCCTTGTATTTTGGGAAGAAAACCAAATTGTCTTGAGGTTTTTGTGTCAGCTATGCTGGTTTTACTCTTTCTTTTTATTCATACCAGACCTGAGAAAGACAATCGCTTCTCAGAAGGAAAAAAAAAACACAGAAGAATCCTGTTGATTAACACACACCTCCCCCCACAACTAAATCCTTGCTGTGGGGGTGACAGGGGATGCTTGGTATGCATTAGCAGTGACAGGCAGGGCTAGCTTTGGCACGCTTGAAATGAGTAGGGGGAAATGATGAAGAAGCACCATTATTTCTAACACTAACTAAGGGAACTAACAAGATATTTTGCTTGTATT
The DNA here is from genome assembly GCF_026419915.1 of Harpia harpyja. Classification (NCBI taxonomy): domain Eukaryota; kingdom Metazoa; phylum Chordata; class Aves; order Accipitriformes; family Accipitridae; genus Harpia; species Harpia harpyja. The sequence continues at coordinate 59,642,869 of NC_068941.1, read as the reverse complement.
CAGCTTTTCTATTTGCCTCTCTTGTTTAACTACTCGCACATTCCTTGAAACAAGGTCCATCTCTAGCACACGTATTTGTACAGCACCTATGAAATATGCTATTTCGAACTTTTAAGCTTTACTGTATAAATAAGAACACGTATTTGCTATGTAAGTGGAGCACCGCACGCTTCACACATGCATTTCAATACAAGGCAAGATCTTTGTCACAGACTTGGTTACATCAACTTTAAATTGTTTTTAGCTGCATGGCTTCAATTTTTTATAGATCCTTTGAACATCTGTCCTTAGCCCATGGTCTGGCATGGCATGCTAAATTCTGTATATTTGTTAATTATTCCTAGGGGAGGAATTTGCATGAAAATTCTGTTGGTCTAATTATATGCCTCAGCTAGAGAAACTCTATTCATCTGTCTGCAGCAAATTTCACCTTTATGAAACAGATGATGACTTTGCCAGAGACTTTCTGGACATTGTAGCAACTGAAGGTTTTACAGCCCACATTTGTAATATGGGTCATAAACTGAATTGAAGGGAAAAAAAAACTTAATCATTATAGTGCTTTTGAAAACAACCCTTCATCTTCAGGAAAAAAAATCACACTTTAAAGGGGAAAGATGTTTGCAGCAGCTTATTAAGGGTAAAATGTAGCCTCCCCTGCTCCTCGTATCTCCCCGTGTCAGGGAATTCAGGTTGTGAATGAGGAAAAGCTCAACAAGGATCTGAAAACACAGCAGAAGAGCATATTGTGGGTCTCAATCTCTAAGATAGATGGGGGACTGAATGAATATTGGAAGCGTTTCAGGGTGACAGGATGCAGAAAGAAGAGTAAAATGGGGCAAGAGTTCCTCCTGTAACCTAAAAACTGCATGAGTGTGAAAGTGCATTCATTAAGTGGGAACGGTAAGGAGACTCCCAATTTTTCATCCTATAGGATGAAGATGGATACACTGAAACAGAGCTGGTGATCATGGGGTTTGCTGTTTCCAAAGCTGTCCACATTTTAGAATGTTTAAAGGTATTCCTAAAGAGACTGTACGCAAACTGTACATTGAGTGTACACTCTTCCTGCTCCTTTTTTTTCCCTTTTCTTTGTGACGTCCTCGCTTTTTTCCCCCATGGTTTCAATTCACCTAAGCCTCCCCTTTTCACCTCTAAATCCTTTCCCTTCTGGTCTTCGGAATTTCCTCTTTTACTTTTTCTTTCTGTGTTATTTGTCTTCCCTTGCTTGTAATTCGCTGATTTTCGCTAAACTTCACTTTTCCATGTTCTTCTAAATTCCACTCTCCCAAAACGTTCTCACTCCCCTTTTGTAGTTTGGTTTTGGCTTTACAGTCTTTTTTTTAACACTGTTTATACGCTGTTGCTGGGGCTTCCGTGGCCTTTTTAAGGTTTCCTCTATTTATTTCCATTCTCTGATCAGCCATTTCAACCCATCAATCCTATAGCCTAATCTACCATGCACTCTTCTTCCTAATCAATCTACCTCATCATCTGAAATCCATTTCTCCAACTAATTTCTTTTTCGGATACCAGTGCTACGCATCTGCGTTGATCTTTTGGCTGCCCACCGCTCGGATCCTTCCAGGTTCATTTCTTTTCTGTCCAATAGCACCTCTTCTAATGAGTAAATTCTCTGAGCTCCTCCCTATGTATTTCCTCATCCTCACCTTCTTCCTAAATGGGCTGCCCTTTTTTTGCCCACTTGGCCAAAACCTCCCTCCTTTCCGTACCCATCACAGTGGCGTCAGGGATCCCAACGACAAGAATGAAACGGAGAACGCTCTCCGCTTGCCAGCCTCGGCTTCCCCTGCCGTGTTCCTTCCTCGTAGCTTGTGGCCTTTCTGTGGAAGTCGTATTTCCCCTAGGGAGCCGTCAGTGGGATTCACACAGCCGCGGGCGGAGGAGAGCAGCGGCTCTCGCACTGCCTGCCGGATGCCCTGCAACCGCAGGCTCTCGCTCCTGACGGGTCGCGCCAGAAGAGGGAAGAGCTCGCACCCTCACATCCATCCTTACAACACAGCCGGCTCTGTCCCCGTCTCCTCCTCAGGCAGATTCACCGACTGCCATGGCACTACCTCCGGCAGAAAGCGAGGCAGGATTTGGCCCCAAATCAGAGACCTCACCGATGTGTCATAGGAGTTAGCATGAGTGTCTGTCTCTGCTGGGGAAGGGCTAAGAGCTAGAATAGCAAGGGTATTTCAGGTCAGGCCTGAGGCGAATTAGCAGACAAGTTGTGAAGCTTACACAACATGTGGCCACATTATGTGTGGCTCCAGTCAGCGCTAATAGCCTGTCATTGAGCTCCATGTTTAAACAATTTGAGCAAACAGCAAACACAGAAGATGGGAGGAGGGAAAAAGGCCTTCGAGGAATAAGAAAGATCAGGCTACTTAGTACACTTGGCAAGCAAATATTGTAGTGGTGAGGACAGCAGAGTACCTACTAGGTAGTTAGAGATGTGACCCAGTTCCTACCGTGCAAAAGTAACATAATACGAAACCAAAAAGATGTAAGTTGTCCGATTTTCAAATTCACTCAGCCAGCAACTTTTAGAGCTACCTAGGAAACCAACTGTTGGTTTAGGCTGTGTCTGATCATGTGAATTATCTGGGAGGAAAAAAAAAAATATGGTTTTGGTTTAGCAGCAAGGAAACCAAAAAAGGGGCGAACAGGAGGAAAAAGAAAAACAAGTTTTAGTATCAACAAAGAGTAAAATTCAACCACATCCATATAAATAACATTGATACTAGTGTTGGGAAGTAAATATAAAAACATTTTAAAATAGAAAAACTTAGAAACCATACAGCATTGTTTAGTATGAAAATAATAGCCTTTCGAGCCAGTACTATTAGAGAACGTATTTAATCCAGTGCAGAATTGGCTATGAAACCATCCACTCTACCATGGGAATGCTTAGCTCAGTATCTGGTAGGTTGCCAGCCATTTAAAATGTTTTTGTGTTGGTTTAATGATTGTTCCCATGAGCACTGATGGTAAGGGTTGACATTAATTAAAATACTAAGTCATCAGAGCTTGCATTGTGGGGAGAGAGAGAATGGGCTGGATCCAATTGTCTTCGAGGTTTCTTTGGCCTTCCACATTTTTCTCTTAGATGCATCACACATGCCAAGTATCCTCTTAGCTGAGGTATAACAATGTAAACAGACTGTCTCCGCAAATATAAAGTAATCTTTTCAGGTTTTCCACACACTTTCATTTAACTGATTAGAGGACACTCATTAAAATCAGCTAATCATGTAATGTGGCTGTGTTCTGAATGCTAAACAAAATGCCTAAATGAAAGAGGATTTTAAAACACTGTCTGCCTCTCTTAATTTATTTCTACTGTATATTCAATGGCACACAATACAGTAGGAATTCTGGGCCCTATCCTCATTAACCTCAAAACTCATTATCTCATATAAAAACAGGCCCTTTCTACAGAGTCTGTTGGAAAAGGTATGACAAAGCATATTAAAGATAACATGTCTGGGCACACGCTCTTGAAACATGATGAAGGATTTCACTTAGAACTACGAAATTAATACGGAATAGCACAAAATCCCGAGTAAGACCCACTGCTAAAATGATCTTTGCATGACTTGGATAGAATAGCTATCCTTACGCATTTCTCTCGTTTTATTAAATAACTACTCAAGATCCAGATCTTCAAAGGCACGCAAATAGAAGTAAGTCACTTAATACCTAGAGTCCTCAAAAGGTCATGTAGAGAACGAGTAAAGAGGCTGAGCTTTTCTACTCCTCCCATCTATTCAGCAAGCCTGAGTTCCTATCCTGCTGGCACGGGCACAACACTGCAGAGAGCAAGAGTGCAAGAAGTTTATGCTACGTACAATGTCATCAACAGCCTAAGAAGGAAGATCTCTGGTTTGAACAACGTGGAGCAACGTGAAGAAGCAAGCCAAGCCTACATAAATGCAATGGGACATTTTTGCTGTAAGCAATATACGACATAAAGCAGACGGTTGGTCCTGATGCAAAAGGTGGAGCAACCCTTTCTCTTTCAAAACACATTTGCTCCTTTGGATCAGAAGTCAGGCGATACTGTGACTTTGGGTCACCTCCCCGTGTCAGGGGAGAAACAAAACCTAAACGAGGTGCCTGAAGCCAGTTACTATCCCAGCTCATTCACTAGCGTGTGGCACGGGGCTCACGCTGCTTCCCTGTGACACCGGCCGGGGGGCTGTGTAACAGAAGTCCTCACTCATCTCTGCATACCTGCAGCGCAACCACCAAGGTGCTTTGCAAGTACAGACATCAGTCCGCAAAGGCTCCTTTACCTTGTTTGTGGATGTAGACCCAGGCCTTCTCTGTGCCGACCCGATGTCAAGCAGGGGCGGGGGGTTTAGATCACCACAGGCAGAAGATTTCTGTGACGGCAAATCCTGGAAGATGGGAACACTCTTTGGCTTTTTGGTGTGAGTGTTCTCAGAATAATCTTTTCACATAAAAACCCACCAGGTCTTTGAGTCCTTCAGGAGCTCGTCCACGTAACGTGGAAGAGCGAGAGCAGCCAAGGGAGGTCCTGTCCCCGTACACGAGGGCAGGAGGCCTGATGTCTTCCTGGGCCTTGTCTTCAGCAGAGCCATCCACAAACACAAGCTTAAAAGGCTTCGGGTGTTTCTAAATAATTTTTTTTATTTGACAGTGTTGTTTCTTCTTTTTTTGCTTGGGGGGGGGGTTGGAGGGGGGGTGTGTGTTTGCTTGTTTTTAAAGCGCGGGCAGGCTCAGATGGATCGGGCAGCGCCCAGGCAGCCCCACCGCCCCCTCGTCAGGGGCACCACGAAGCCGGAGCAGCCGAGAGCAGGCTCTCGGCACGGCCTGGCCGTGGCGGTGCACGGACAAAGCAGGTCACGCCGCTCCGTGCCTGCGCCCCGCCCGGGCGCCCCGGGAGCTGGGGTGCTGTGCAAGGGCGGGGGGGGGGGAGGCCCTTGCCCGGCAGGGGCCCTTGCCCGGCGGGCAGGGGGAAGGCAGGCGGCACAGGCGCCCGCCGGAGAGGCTGAGGGCGCGTTTCTGCAGCTCCGCCGAGCTTCCCCTCGGCCTGCCCTGCCTGCCGCTGAACGGGGCTGCCTGGCGCGGAGGAGACCCGCGGGGGCGGCGGGGGCCGGAGCCCGCGGCCGTTCGGAAGCGGCGGGGCGATGCGCGGAGCCGGGCCGCGGCGAGTGGGTGGTCTGCGCGGACGGAGGCGCGGGCTCTCCCTGCTGCCTGCGCCGGCCCGGGCCCGCTCCCGCAGCTGGGCCGAAGGCGGCCCGCAGACCGCTCTCGGCACATTTCTTCATTTCTCACTTGAGTGCCCTTCTTTAGTTCCCTTTCAACTGCCCACTTTATATCGGCTTCATTACACCACCGCTCCATTTGTAATGTAAATCGGGAAACTCAGGGAAGTTTTTCTTTTGGCCTTGTCTGCGGAAGAATACCGAGAGGTATTCAAAACGTATTAACACAAATCAATGGCACCAATAAAAGCAAAATCTCCTTAGCAACATAATCTTGATTGCAAAAGGAGAACTGAGAGCATTTAGCAGAACAGTGGCCCACATGGAATACGCATTTGTCTAGAAGAATGCAGCACAAAGCCTAAAAGAGAGATGCTGAAAAAATCCAAAATTAACTCACACTGAACAGTTACTCTTTTTTTCAAAACTACACAATTGGCTACATTAAATCTATCGTGCGCTTTTCTGCTCAGCAACATTGTATCATACCGCTTTGCAAGCCCAAATTACAACACCCGGAATGCTTCAGGGCGCCTGGCAGGAGCACCCCTCCCCACGCACACTTTTTTATACATGTGCACATCGAACACACACGCATCTGTATCGTCTACGTTATACACGGGCACGTTATAAAGAGGCTGTTAAGATTTCCATACTAGAGTAAGCCAAGAGCTGTAAAATGTTTTGCGCAAAGAAAAGCAGCTGGCTGATGAGAATCAAGACTGTCCTCGGAGCACCGGAGAGCGCAGGATTAGTTTTTGTTCCTAAGCTTCAGGTTAACCACCATTTCGTATCTGAGCGTCTTAAAAACACGTGAATTACATAGATGGGAACGATTCCTTTCTGAACACATGGTGTCTGCCTTAACTAGAGGGAAACTATATCTTGTTTGATACCACTAGTGTATTTAAAAAAAAAAAAAAGCATACAAACAGTTTCAACATTACTATTCAACCATAGCGGTAATACATATAATAAATCCTACCACCATTAGGGCTTGAAAAGTTTAAAGAACTCCAAATACAGACTTAATGAAAAGCCAGTTTGAAACACTTAAGGCAGGGAATGCCTCTAAATTTGGTAATTCTAGTCCTGGAGTCACCTAAATTATGCAAAACCATTTTCTCTTTTTTTTTTTATTTCCCCCCAATTTAGACTAAAAGTATCAACTGGAAATTAGAAGAGACCATTGTATGGTAAGGCAGAAGTTTCTGGGTTTCCTCTTTCTTTTTCTTCCTCTCCTTACCACCCCCCACCCCCCCCCCCGCCCCCAACATACTGGATAGATGAAAAAGGGTAAGGCTTAGGAGATAGGTTAACAATTGTTTTATTAGTTTATAGTACATACAACTTAAGAAATGCTTTAAAAAAATTTATATTGGAGTCCATTCCAATTCCGGGTCAGGTCAGGAAAAAACAATGCTGATGTATTAAATAATATTCTATAATTCAACAATAGATTAACTTCAGTAATTTAGCAGACATGGTTAAATACTCTTAAATATGCATATATACAATTGTGCAGCCTTAAAAAAAGTCCTTTTCTTCCTATCTTCTCTTCCCAAAGCCGTGCACCCTGTGAACACAGTACTGGCCTCTAAGCTTTCAGTCTCTCAGCCGGACTTAAAATATTTGAAGAGGAATGTTACAATAGTGGAAATTGCAGCAACCCTATCTTTCTAAACTCTTCATGAGAGGAGGTGCCCAAAAGGCAAAATTACCATCAAGTCTCTCCGTAAATAGCAGCTTCCTTAATATCCAGTTCTAGGGTAAATTATTGCTTACGCATTTTCTGCCTGAAAAGGATTTTTAACATAGTCCAAAATATTGTTTTTAAAGTTTGCCTACTTGAAAGATAACATCCTTTCAGTGACTTATTTACCATTGCTGCTTTGTACATTTAACAGGTTTTTCCTAAGTACATACAATCTGATGCAATTCTCTGCAAATTCTTTTAAAGCAACATGAATTACACAGGACTAATTTAGCACGCAACATTTAGGCACTGTTTTGTAGTTTACTGTTCTCTTTAAAATTTATGTTTGGAATTAGTTTCGTATTGATTGCCATACTCAGTCTTTTATGGACACAAGAATCCAAGTTACACTTTTCAAAGCAGGAACTACTCTGTGTTCCTTTATCTCACTGAACCAAACTGCTCATTGACAATATTAACAAGTAGGTACACTGCATATCCTAACAAGTTAGAAAGCCTGTTGCAAGCACAGAAGGATCAGAAATAAACATTTACAGTAGATGAGCGAGATATTTATATTGGTACAACGAAATCAGTTTAAACATACAGCCACTAAAAATATCAGTTATATTGCATCAGGATATCTGACTTTTTGAAAAATTTCTAACCACGATTTAAAAAAAAAAAAAAAAAAAAAAAAAAAGATTCACAAACCTAAAACACTGTAACAGGAAAAAAAAACCTTCAGCTAACTACCAAGTCCAGTTTCCAACACAAGGCAAAGTAACTTTCAATGATGAAGTTATAAATGGGGAGGGGGGGAAGCATGTTTCAATAAACATTATAAAATCTACTATCTGCCCTCCAAAAGTGAGCATTTGTCAATGGTTCCCTTTTCCATAAAAGCTACAACTAACTATAAAAGTCTCTCTTACTTACCTGAACTTAAATTATCCTAACTGGATCCTACTCCTGGGCCTTAGATATACTGTCACATGACAGGACCTGTCTGACAAGTCAAGAATTTCCTTTGGAAACAATTAGCCATGCATTTCAGGCTCCAGCTTCAGAAAAGACTGTTCTGTACTCACTGCACAGCTCTGATCAGCAATTCCGTTTTGGTCTAGATGTTTTAAACTACAAAATGCTGAGTTTAGAAGGAAGCTTACCTCAAAATCTGCACAATAGCAGAATTGTCTATTAATTAGGGCATAACCAAAATAACAAGACACTTGTTAAAATAAAAAAATGTAACAGAAATTAAGACAGTCTACATAATTACTGAAACGGATTGCTAGCTTTTACTTAACTTTCATTATTCAGTACCATTTCATTCCGTTCAAAACTATTTTCCATCAGACTCAAGAGAATTCCAAACCTAATCCCCAAATTCAATCGTTTGGGTGTTGCTTCTGCTAATTCCTATGTTTCATCTTTTACCTTACTAAATCTTTCCTAATGGTCTGTTGTATTTTGAGGAGTCAAGCATTTATGCAACTTTTTTCAAGAAAAAAAATCTTAATGAAATATTAACAAGCTAAATGAAGTCGAAGAATTTTTTAAAAGGACATCTTCCATGAAAACAATAAAATGTGGTTTATAAAGGATGTATTACACAGGTGTCATGGGGTAGAGATACACACACCAGCACAGGAAGTGTCAACATATGAAGTTTCATGCAAGGATTTGTTGGGTTTTTTTTTTAATTTAAAAAAATAGTCTTTAATTCAGCCCATGACTGAAACATCAGTGTGCAAAAAGATGAAGTTCAAAAATTAAACTGCAAAATACTGTTACCAACAAAACAACCCAAATGGATATCTGTAACTAATGAAGAATAAATGCATGTTTTCAGCAGTGAAATTTTTTGCTTCTAGAGTACTTCTCCCCTTGAAGTTTTTCCACTTTCTCAGGCAGAAGGATACTGTTTTCTCATTACACCAGTATCCCCTGACTCACCCAGCCTACAGAGAGAACTTTACAAAGAATAAACAGAGAAATTAAGAAGATAGCACCATTAGAAATAATCCCTCTATCCAAATCAGCAAAAAACCCCTTCATTTATCCTTATCCAACATACTCTGACATTCAGCAGCCTAATAATACAGGGTAAAGGGAGCTCTCATAGCTGTATATTGATAACATTCATAATGGTCATGCATATTACAATCAGAAGTTTTCTAGGGTGCCGTTTGCAAAGTAAGCCTTCATGCAGATAGGCATTCAGCTCATTAACTCCATTTTCATATTTCCTATTAGTCCCTGAGAATTTAATATTTCTACCTACAATATGGCTATTAAAGGCATTATAATGATCATACACTTAGCTGTTTGTGATGGAAATGCAATGCAGCTTTAGGGAAAAGCAGCACAGAAATTACAGCAAATTAGCGGTGATGAATACAGATCTTATTTCTAAAATGCTTTCATTTCATAAGCAAGGTTGCTGAAGAGCAACATAAATTATTTCAGACACGGATACAAAACTAGCCAGCGCCAGTTACCCTTAATAAGTCGCTACTATGAATCCAAGACACTCGGGGCTCTGAGACCTCTCCAATTGAGCATTTCCTTTACATAAAATCATCTGGATTTTGACCTAATGTAAGGTCATCATGATCCTTCTTTTAATTACTCAACAGCAGTGCTGGGAGAACTTAAAAGAACCAGGGATTTTCTTTGCTTAACAAGTCTTTTGCCTCTTCAATTAAAGTGATCTCTTTAAATTGTTCAGAATTCAAATGGATTTTTTTGGTGGACAATTTGCATTATTGCCAGCTGCTCAAAAACCATAAGCTAGGGCTCCCAAAACAAGGGGACCAATTTAAAATTAGGACTTTGGGATGGGGGTGGAGGGAAGGGAATAAAGACATGTTCTTTTTCTTTGCCTTCTGGCTTCTGAGTAGTTACAGATTGCATTTTAAAGCTCTTCCCTACAATCTCCAGGGCTAAATAATGACTTTTAGAAAAAAAAAAAAATGAAAACTGACTTTTAAGTAAGCATATATCTCAGAGATAGAGTATTACATTTAAACAACACAGTCTTGAGATTTACAAAAAAGTATCATGTAACAAATTGATTTAGAGATTATAATTTACATCTAAGTACTGTAAAAAGTTTTTACAATCTACTCTGAGTATAATGGGAAATTTTGGATTTGCATACATAGTTCATTAAAATGACTCACCGATCTATTACAAAAAAATTACTGACTTTCTGTAACCTATCTCCATAAACATTTTAATTTCTGGTGAATTTTGCCAATCACAGTAGAAACTTCAAATCGTAGCTATTTAACAACAGATGAGCTCTATAGAATTCTTCATGTAGGGTCAGACAGAAAGCCTTTCTCCCTCAGGACTTATTTCTACCTATCACTGAAAGATTAAAAATCATTTATTTCAATTATATTACAGTAAGAAAGAAATCTTTATTGGCCAGTTAAAGGCCACTACATCTAAAAATAATAATTAGCTTTCACAGGGAGTCATTGATGCATTTACCATTAGCTTTTCAGGCTAAAGGTAAAACAGACATAATTAGCATCATTTGTTAAATGATTAATATCAAGTGGGTACCTAACTCTTACTATTCAAAGAAACTGGAAACAATTAAGATTATTTGTAGGAATTGCTGAGTTGCAAGAAGCTGAACAAGTTAGTACAATGTAATATTTATTTTAGCAAAGACTAGGCTATGTCCTGGAAGTCCTACTATAGCTTCTGGCTTGCTCAAACTGTTGCAACTTCATTCTTTGCCAATTGGACAAAAAAGGTAGTATATGTCTTCTCACTAACACACAAAATAAACAGATTTAGTATTTTAGAAACAACATCAAAGGAAAATCCTGATGACTGCTGCAGGCATTAAATAGTTGATTAAAGTTCCTGCCATGTTCAATTTCTATCATTGTAATTAATCAATCGAAAGGGATTGTATGAAAATGTTTTATAACATTCTTACTAGGTGAGTGTAATACCTCATCAGGAGAGCTACACTTTTGAGCAAAACTTATATATATATATATGCAGTTTCTCAAGTTTCCTGGTTGTATTTTAAGTGAGACACATTGTTTTAATAAAATATCAGAAATGCTTTAAGAGGCAATTACTCTGGCCTCCTTACTAAGGGATTTGACTGTATTTGCTCAGAGATCTACTGTGGACTCCTATACTACAATTCTTAGAGAAAAAGTCATAGCTAAAATACAGAAATGCCTGCTAACCAAGTAGATGACTGCACATGCACCTAGAAATAGACAAGATCTTAACCAACACTACGGCTTATATGGAAGCTTTACTAACAAGATACTCTTTATAAACCTGTAAGCCACACTCTATTCACTGCTCTGGTTTCAGCACGTCACGCTCAAATTAGCTTTACTGTAGGTAGGTTTGGGGGCTGCTGGCAAGGTAGTTGTGGTGTCACAGAATGTAGTATGGAAAGTTTGGGTAGTAAACTAAGGCGAACAGCTCACGCTGAATGCGGTGCTGCTATGAACATATCAAGCCATATCCAACTTATCCCTCCACAATAATGAACTACCAGTGGAAAACTGCATCCATGACACAAACCTATCTATACAGTCAACTGAGAATTTAGTAATAAAATCTAGGCCTTGTATGATTCAATATTGATTTTATTGAAAACTGACACTTGAAGAAATCAACGTATATTTCTGGTCATCAGTATTTATCACCAGTTACCATTTCTGTTCAATTCCAACCTCTCCCCTGCACCTCCAACCTCCAAAACCTCAGCTGCCATCAATGTTAGGCTTCTGGCCTCCCTCTCAGGCTGAAACTGGTCCAAGACTTTAACTAATACTTCTGCGTGAGAGGAGGAATGCTGCAGACCCAGATTCGTACTAAAGAAGAGGCTGAAATTGATTTTTAAAAAAATTATAACCAGTTACTTTGGAGAGAAACCACTGTGTGACCCAGAAGATTGAGGCAGCACAACACTGGTATTTGTTAATTAAACACCATATCCCATCAAGTCAAGGAAACACACTTGTAGGCTTGTACGAAAAGCATAGCCGAGCTATTTTCAAAGTAAACAGCAGGAATCCACAGCCAAAAGCTGATCAAAGGATGAGTTTGGGGAACAGATACAGAAGGCTTAGATTTAAGAAAACTTAAACTTTCTAGACCACTCCCACTATCAACAATTTAGGAATATAATACTCACTAGAGAGTATTTTACAGAGAATAAATATTTTGAAGACATAGAAAAATAGTTCACAGCATCAAGGTACCTGTAATATATTACCTTGAAATAAAACTTGTATTTAAAAGATTAAAAAGAGAAGATTGTTCTTGTAGTGGTATCAACTTTTCATTCATACAAATATTAAGCAGACTATATCTGGTTTTTCATATATTCACATTATTGCTTGTTACCACAACTGTACAAGGAACGTATTCTTAACTTACATTAATGTTCATGTACAGTAATTTTAGATACCTAACACAAATTTAAAAATATGATTCAGTTGCAATTAAAAAAAAAAAACCAACCTATGTGTGAAGATATGTACAACTAAGATATAAGTAGAAGAAACAAAATACAACTGGCCTGACCCAAGCATACATCATATATCCAGTTTAAAAAGTCTTATACTGATGCAGAAAATAAGCTCTGTAAACCAAAATGAGCAGAAGCAAGGGTGCAATAAATAATTATCTAATACATTTAAACTTACACTGTTGTCCAGTGTACCCTGCTTTGAGTATTTTTAATACACAGCATCTGCATTTGCATCTGGAACTGTACTGTTCAAGACTTCTTCAATAACTTTTTTCTGCTTATGTGGCTTTAAAACAAACAAATAAAAAAAAAACCCTGAAAGGTCCTCTTGGACAGTAAGTTTTACTAAAACAAGTCCTTCTGCACCTCTGTGTACAGGATCCGGTAAACAGTAGGAATAAAGCTGATACATGGGCATTAGCCTGAATTAAAACAGCTACATTATAAACTGCAATACTAATATATTTTTGTGATCTTGAGTTCTACTAATCAGATGCATGCAATTCTCTCAGCAATTCTTCTAGTCTTAGTAAAATAATTCTATTTTGCTGCCTTTTTTTTTTTTAACCTTTAAATTAGAACTTTTTCAGAACCAGCTGACAGGACTTCTTCATGAAAAGCACAGAGATTGCTACTAATGCAATGACATTTGGGTTCCAAAAAGCAGTTTCAGAAAGAACTTTATCTCCTTCTTTTGTTGGAAGAGGTTAGCCAATATCCAAAAACGAAATAAAAATAGTTACAATTGACTAGTCACTGACAAAAATTTAGGAAGATCTTACTTCAGCATGTAAATGAATGATTAAAAGGACTTACACAATGTACAGTCAATCAGTTGTGTCGTTTGGGGATAAAAAAATACCTGCTCACTTGTATACCATTTTCAGCTGTGTATTTATAGTAATATATATATGTACACACACGCGCGCGCACACATATAAAAGACTCTTTGAAAATCAAGATACATTAATAAACAGAAGTAATAAAAGTAACAATAACTTAAGTAGTAGTTAACATTTGCATGAAATTACTTTGCGGATTTTGACCAACTGCACTTAGAACATGCTCTTATTTAAAAAACAAACAAACAACAAAATAAAACAAAAAAACCCAAACAAACAAAAAAATGAAAACACCACAAGATTCTGTAGAACCAATGCTATGTCACCACCAGGAGAGCACCAAGCAAGGCACCATTGGAAAGACAACATACTTGAATAAGTCTCTATAAATAAATCAAATGCTAATCTGGTCGAAAAATCGGTGTCTTTGGTAAAAATTCTATAAGGATGACCTGCATAAAAAGAAAACAAATATATATTAAATGGAAGATGGCAGCAATCCTATTATCTATTACAACGATAATTCACATGCCTTTTTTTTTTTTTTTTTTTAAGTACATCAAGTTGTGTTGATGGTGATGATCAAATATTACAGTGCTTTTCTTACGTAGGAGACCTTTAGAAAAGTCATGTTTGGTATAATTGTTATGGGGTAGAAAATCAAAACTCTTGAAGAATCAAATTCAATTGGAAAAGTTTGCCTACCAATACCAAATACATCTAAACAAACTGAAATAAGCTACTACATAATTATTCTTTAACATAATTCATTTACTTTACTAGGAAAAAATTATGAAAGAGATAAACATATTCATGTAAAAAACCACCAGAAGGCACAATGTATGCAAAGTTAATTTTCAATTACTCATGCAATTCCCTCTACTTCAAAATTTTTTCCACTTAATAAAGGATTCTAAATCACGTTTCTAGTTCAAAACTCATACAGAAAGGTGTATCAACCTTTGCAGAGTTCCCATGTCTAACAAATCTGCAAGTAGTTAACAAGAAACTTGACTAATGCTTTTGCATGATTATTCTTATGGTCCCGATTCAAATTTAAACTATGTGTTTCTGAGCTATGTACATATAGTAGGGTACACTCCAGAATACAATCCAAGTATTTTCCTACTTCAAATAGAAAGCTTAAAGAAACTGTTCACATGTGCATTTTCTTTCTTCAGCGAGACAGTCATAATAGAGCAGCGTGACTGTATTCATAAACAAGTAAATGCATCTGGTAACATATCTAAGAATTTTATTTACTTGTAAGGGGAGCATGCCTTTTTAAGAAGTTAAAAAAGAATTTCTGAATGGTTTTGATTGTAAAGGAGAACACAACTTGGCTTCTTAAACACTTCTATCTCTGATAGGATACTGAACATCAGAAAAGAAGTAAGTCTGATTTTATTTCTAAGGTAAACACTTTTGAAATACTGAATGTCAAATTCAGGAGTATAAGTTTATTTTTAGAGATATTCAGAAGTGACTTATTTTCAGAAGTGATACAAACTGATCAAAATCCATGGATCACTGACATGAGTCAACCACTGGATGTTTCAGATATACCAGGCTTCTGATATTCAGGCAAGGTTTCAAAAAGGGAGCAAGAAGTAAAGCTGGAACATTGTGTTTATGCCAAAGGTGTAAGACTATCTTGTCTTTATTTAATTTATTTAATTATTTATTTTATTTAGCATCTGCAACAGTGGATTTAGAACATCAAGTCAGCAAAGCACCAAGTTTGAGGAACAAGAGTCTGATTTAAATCACCTGTTTTGAAAAAAAATTGAGGATAAGTGTTTATTATTTAAAATTAAATTGTGAACACAACAATAAGGGCAGTTTTTAAGAGACTAGCAAATCAGCTCACTGAAAAATCAGAAAATAGTACAGAGAAGTTTTGTAAAAATTTTCTCATTAAATACATCCAGATATTAGATGTTTCACAAATTGAAAATAATATCTTCAATATTTATCCTGTAAAACTACATGCTCATGCTTATATGTTATTAATATAAACAGGTCAACTGATTTTAAATTGTATTTAATAGAATGAATATTCATCTGTAAATGTTGCTGGGTAATAGTATTTACAAACTAGCATTGTAGCATTGCAAACTAGCATTGCAAAACATCAGATGTGACAAGGTTTTCCTGTAGAAATGTGAAATAAAAACCCCTCCATTTAGGTAAAACTCAAATCTACTTTCTGAAATTTGCTTTATTCCATTTTCACTCAGATCTCATACATCTAAACCAAAAAATTTTGTAGAATAGATGTTACAAAAAGTCTACTTATTCAGTGAACTGAATAGAGCCATTCTGTAAAAAACATTTTAAAGATCTTGTTTCAGGCTAGAAATAAGATCTAATGTAGAAACAGGAAAAAGGAGAAGACTAAAAGAAAAAGATTATTTTAATATAATTTCCAACTAATTAATCACTTTTAATTTTTTTCATATGCATGATAGCTTTGTTGTTTCAAAGAACAAAGTACCATGTAATGAAAGATCACAGATAAGTTTAAACTAACACAGTAGATATTTCTCAAAGGTTAATCTTTATTTTTAAAAAGTTAACCCTTCCTATCGCCTACTTCCTAGAGCATTAAAAGAAATTATGCAAATTCTAATGTTTCTTACATTTCAGCAGCTTAATTTCATCCTATTCTATGTACCTCCAAGATATTTTGAAAATGGAAATAAAAACAGCACCAAAAAAGAGCAAAAAGGTTGCAAGCTAAACAAACTGAAATCCCACATTGGACATCATTCATTTTAAACTGCATATAACTTCTTGCTGTGTATTTCCAAGACAGGCTTATGGAGTCTCAGTCAAAGGCTGAAGTAAGTTAAAACTCCAGAGACTGAAAAATTTTAGTGACACCAATTGGAGGGAGATAAAGATACTTTCAAGACAGTTGAGGTAAGGGGCAGTTAAAATCTAAAAAGGCTAAAGGTTTCTTAAGCTCCAACAGCTTAGTTGAAAGGTCTTCTTCCATACTTTTAGACTTGATTAGCATTATATAAAACAGCCATATCTGACTTGCTGCGTAACCAAAGTTGCGGTTATTCTTTATACAGCATCTAAAATTTCACACTCCATCAGCACATGTTCAAGCTATTTTATCTTGGCAATTAATTTATTATTTTTCAGAACACAGTGAAGCCTTGTTTTCAAGTCATTCATAACTTTATAAATCAGTCCTGCACATGAAACCATGCATCTGTGAACCGTAGAAAATCCTTGCACTCAGGCGATTAAGCTCCTGACACCTTTACTGATTAATAATCATGAAAAGAATAAGATCAGAAGCAAAATAAATGATCATTTAATAGAGAAACTCACAAAACAGCCCTTTAACTTACATATTCCATCATGTTATTCGTTTCACATTTCCTTTTGCTTAGTCTCCAATGCAAGCACAGCTAGACAAGGAGGAAAGAAAAAGAAGAAAAATGAGCTGTATTTTATTGCAGCACACAGACTAGCCCATTTGTCCACCTTTCATATTTTTCGTTCAACAAAAGCATCTGTTTCCATACTGTGCAATTCAAACTCCAACAGTACGAAGCTGCTCCCTGCGGCACTCACCTTGTGGTATAACCTATTGTTTTCCCATTCTAATAACTTCTCAATCGATCTTCGTGTCTGGAAGACAAATGAGAAAGAATTTTACTCTTGACTGGTTTTAGAAAAACTTTGTTTTGCAGCTGCTTTTGTGTGAAAAGGAGAGAGGTACAGGACAGTGACTGAGTACAGGGTGGTCTGTAGTACTATCAAAACTTCTCTGGTATTAAATAGTAACTAGAACAGAAACAACTTTTTATGACACCCAAATAACCATCTTCAACCATTCTGGAACAAAAAGTGTTCATATATATGCTTTCTGGTTCTTATAGCAGTTATAACTTTAAAACCACAGAAATTTCAAAGTGATCTAAGTATAAAAGCAGGAACACTGCTCCTTCAGTATCAGTGGTTTAAATGCACCACTTCTAAGAAGGTCAGCATCTAAACTGAGAAATGTTGCAAACTACTTTGCAATGCTGTAGGTCAAGTACAAATTCACAACACTCTAAACAAAAGAAAAATTTTTGTTACTTTTATAACCAGATTTTAGAGACTGAAAACCAAATGCAGAAAGTTACAGTAAACTGCACAAATGAATATTACTAAATCTGTGATTTGTATAAAGAGCAAACCCAATATTTAAGATTCTAAAGCAAAGTTTTACTGCCTATGTTGTCCACACTTGACACTTCAGACAGAGAATCCTGAAAGCTGTTCAGCATAGCTTTTTAAGATTTGCACGCTAGTATTAAAGGACATTCTGTGCTATAAAGTTTCACAGCATTTTGAATATAATTATTCAGTTATATTTACATTTGAGAAATACATTCTGACATTTATGGTCATTTGACTGCCAGAATATATACTGCTTAGCTCTAAATGGGATTTGCTACTGACTATGAATAAAAAGAGGATAATTCATGGTGCCAGGTGTTAAGATGAGACCAACAGAGCTGCAGGTGCAAAAGGACGGAGCAATGACAAGGATCAAATACAACTTAGTGCAGCTGCAGCTTCCTTACAAGGCAGAGAGGGGTGAGGGGAAGGGATGAGAAAGCATCTTGCTGTTATTACTACAAAATACAAGTACTGTAAATGAACCTTAACAAACCAAACTAAGTGCTGTCACAAGAAACAAGAATGTCTGAGTAAAATAAAAATTAGACAACAAATTATTCATTTCCCACCAAATATTAACATCTTGGTTTTCAATCAGTTTCTCTCTAGTTTAATACCGAAGTGGTTGTGGGGAAGCACATCTAAGCATGTACTGTGGTCACATGATTAAAAATTAGATCATTGCTATCTATGAGTAATCATTACACTGAATTTTTATTATGTTTTATTTTAAAAAGCACAAGTCAAGGAATTATCAGAAGGTGGATGTGCCAGTGACTAATTTATCACATCAACTGGGAATTGAGTATTTTGGGGGTTATTGTTATTATTATGTTTTTAAAGACAGTGCCCTTTAACAATAATCAGTAGACCTCACTTGTTTCTTTGTAAAGATAGCCTTTTAGAGTCTGCTCTCCTTTTAAATGAAAATAGGGCAGCAGTTATGGTCACACTTTTGTTAATTTAGTTGCCAGTCAGCTCCAAATCAAAAGAAAATAAGGCTGCAGAGTGTAATTAACATTCAGTTCAGTCGTTTTGTCCCTTGTCTAGCCCCCAAGCTTTGTTAAAATTGCCATCTGAATGCTGAAGGCTGTAGGGAAATCGATTTGATTCTAATCGCACCATGAAAAGAACATGATCTAACTGCTTTCAGCCCTCCGTAAATCTGTACTAGGTCTTTAGCACAATGCAACTTCCAATTTAAAAAGCACTGAATGTCTCGTCAATGACTTTGTGAAGAAAAAAGAACAAGGAGCAGACATAAAAATTCCAATAGTTGTTTAAGCATTAAAGTTCATTTGCATCACAGCAAACCTGAAAAGGGCTGACCTCTCAAACCGCCTCTCAGGTCTATGAAGTTGTAGCCTTGACAAGCTCACATTGACAGAGCTCATTGACTCTGAAAGGCTACTCTATCAATGGTGAAAAATGGCAATAGGTTCTACTCTGAGCAGGCATCTGCCTGCCCACCCGCTGCTAAACCAATGGCAAAACTGATTCAAAACCTGAATCTACCTTGTAATCTTCCTTTCCAGGACCTTTTAATAATAGATTAAGATCACTATACAATTTAATTTCATTGTTTGCCCCAAAGAGTGTGAAAAACATCCAAGCTTTTCAAATTCCAATAAAATTACATATATATTACAATACATACACATAAATAAGAAATTGATAGGTGGTTATGTACTATTAATTGGTTTCTTTAAATAAGAAGCCAGTTTAAAGTCATTTGACTAGCATGAGATAAAAACACATGGAGCCTCGAGACCACGATTATTTATGTTCCCAGAGTCTTAAATACAATCCTTCCTGTAGTATAATTTGGAATAGTCATAGCTCCCAAATCACGCCATATATCAATACAGAAATGTTAATGAAAATTAGACTGTAAAATATTTCTACAAACCTCAGAGCTTGGAATAGAAAGAAATGAATTAAACAGCATCACACAATTCACTATAGTAAGTTTTCTTCCTACTTGACAGGTGAAAAAAAGCACTTGCACGTGCAGCTTAATTAATCACTGCTCTTGACATCTCAATGATTTACAGTGAGGAGCAGGTGAGGATATACAAAACCAGAAAGGAACACTTGATTTGAGTGTAGCATTTCCAGCACACTAGGATGACAAGCTTATATATTCTATCAATGGCGTACAGAAAAACCCATACAGCAAATTATTTGTTAGCCACAACAAAAGCACAAATTAAGTGGAAGAGAGACTTGCTTATTAGAAAGATTTAATACTATCCAGATTTTAAATTTTTTTCTTAAAAATCCCAATCCAATATTTGAGCAAAGCTAAAACTGCAATTCAAGTACACTTTTTAGCATACCCATGATAAGAAAGTATGCTTTGTAACATACTCCATGAAAAAAGCAGATAGTCTTTAATGTTATCCACAGAATTTTGTGAAATAGACCTCTTCTACTATCTACATGCGATGTTTAATGAAACAATCCTGTAAAATAACTGATTCATTCAAGACAGTCATGTTTGACAGTGTCTTTTGAAAAATCAGACTACTAAAAAAGCTCAACTCAGAATACACTTTCACCAATGCTTATTGCTCCCAATTAAAAAAAATAAATTAAATTAAATTAAAAGTAAAATAAAGTTTTGCCCTTAAACATGGAAGAAAAAAAATAGGAAGACTAAGTATGAACTTTTCATGCAGAAACAAGGCAGTACTGAATACAAACAGTGTGTTACCTGTATTACCAACTACAAGACCTTTCTGTTATGTCTCTGCAGTGTCTAGCAAAGTTAGCTTACAATTCCAGATGCAGTTATGATCTGGACTGGGAGGCTGTGCAGCCACAAGGCCCCCTCTTGCAGTGCATGACCTGGAACATGCACACTACACTAAACAGTACTAGTGAATGGGCCAAAGCCCCCTCAACTCCTGCTGTAAATCAGTGAATGACTGGTACAATATTAAACAAAAGGATCTTACATGACTCCCAAAACGGTGCTAATTTGAGTACCTCCCTTTGTCTTTATTTAAGTGGGGAAACAACATGGACAGTAACAACACAATCCTCCACTATCAATTTTATTCATAGTAGTCTGGGAACAAAAGAAAAATCTCCCACTATCTGCATTTAATCTTTGACTTCTCATCTGAAAACTCCAAAACATATGTAAATATAGTGCAACATTATTCCAATAAATAGTAAATGGAGAGTTTAAAATTCCTTCATATAAAACTTTACTACAATCAAGTATTAATAATTTTGAATATTGCCCTAAAAAAAATACATTTTATGCTCAAATTTCAAGATACAAAGAGACTAATTTAAGCAGATTTTTGTTGATTCTCATATGGCCAGAATTTGTATTACACCCCGCAGAAGAAAGGCAAAGGATCCTATCAGAGGTCTGAACTATACCATCTCTGCTCATTCAAAGAGAGAAATGATAGAAGCAGGAATTTCTGTTCATCCTCCAAACAAAGATATATCTGACTACAAAACTGATACCCAAGTAATTTAGTTATCAGCACAAACAATGAAATACAAAGTTAGAAGATAACTGAGTCACACAACTGTATGCTCACTTTCAACATGTCAGAACATCCCCCAAGTCAATTTTGAGGCCCATATTGGTCCCACAAAAATGTCAAAGCTGTACTCGGAACACACATAACTGAATTACATGTATCTTTCTCAGCACAGATAAAGTCCCCACCTTGAACACTGTATCACAAATAAACCCTTTAGGAACTGTAAATTGGTAGGATTCCCATCTTACTGAGGAATTCTCTATTTGTGAAGGGCAAAAATGACAAAGGTAAAACCCGAGTTGATTTCAGATCCTGACATCCTGGAATATCTGCTTCAACATGTACAGTAGTTTGAAAAGGTGTCTGTTCAACCACATAGGTGTATCTTGCATCATCTTTCCTATTAGTAGCTAGGATATTTCTTACTAGAGACTATTGTAAGGATGCTCATTCCAGAAGCCACTGCAGCATCCAAGCAAGAAAGTGAGTGAAACCCATATTACACGGATTAAAGAGTATCTGGAAATAAATGTAGCATTCTGGTGCTTTTTGTATGATCTTGAAATAACTACCTTGTCCAACAGGATTACTATTGCTGCATCTTGTCTTACCTTACAGATGATTCTGGGCAGAAAGTGAGCCCAGACCAAAGCACAGATCAAAGCTCCTGATCAGGCAAGGAGAAATAAAATCATCAGAATTCTGGAAGAGAAGTACTGACAACATCAAGTTCACCTCAGGAAACTTCCTGTTCTAAAAGATAGCCCTGATGATATTATCCCATACCCTCACATGATCCATAAACTGACCTAATTTGTACAGGTTTCAACCCTGGGTTGGTACATCACAGAGAGATGAATTTAAAGCTTAATGAATCAAATCAGATCAACTACTTTCTGGAAAGGTCTCTTCCACCACATTGTCTGCTGATATAAAGAGGAGAGCAGCGTATTTGACATTGCTGCATGTAACAGTTTTTTAATATCTAAGCCAAAGATGATTCCTCAGAGACTCTGGTTACCTTGATTCTCAAACTCCTAGACCATTTAAGAAAGCACTAAAGCCACAAAATATGTGGAGAATGGAGGTGTACAGAAACATACACCCCGTGTACATTATCCAGGAGTACAGTGGAGAACATCTTGTAGTATTGTCACCAACGTATTAACTGATAGATACTGGATGAGTATTTTCCTAAGTCATTTTGGTCTGCAGTAGAAACATGTGGCAGAGAAATTATCAAGGAAAGTTCCTAAAAGTTGATTACAAAAGTCTTATACAAATTTCCTCTCAAATATAGACAATCCAAAAGACTCAAGATGCTAACTTGATATTTTAGCCACTGGATATTTTAGCTGTCCTATAAGAGCTAAGTCACCAAATAAGTGCAGCTAGCTACTTTCTGTAACGAGGTGACAGCGACTAGAGCTAACCATTGTGGAAACTTCATACCATGGAGAAGCCTTGTAGAAGAAACAGTCTTGACCTTGACAAAATTAACACACTTCCCTTGAGAAGGCCTAGCTGAGATGCGGAAAAACACATTTCACAGGCAGACAGATGTTGAACTGATCCATGAAGCATCAGGATTATAACTAATGTTGTTACCTGAATTCACAAATAAAGATTTCCAACTCTTTTATTCTAGGATTAAATTCTAGCTCTGATTCTCTGTCATTATAAGGAAACAAAAACCATAAAGCTCCATTCCCTCCAAACAAATTATTCAAATCTGGCCATGACAATCTAAAGCATCCACCTCCTGCTGAAGGACATTCTCACAGAAAGGGCCACACAAAATGAACACATAAGACAGAATTGACCGTAACAGGAATGAAAATAGGATTGAATCTCCACCAAATAACTCATTTGGTGTCACCCACTGTGGGAAATCATAAACTGAACATGGATGAAAATTCCATCTCCATCTTCTCTTTTAAGGTTACAGAGATGTTAATTTGGGTCTCTGCCATTTATTTCCAAAATATCCAGTAGTATGCTATGGAACATAGTTCAAGGCCAGTGCAGGTGGAGCAATTAAAGAATCTCAGGTTACATCTCTATTAGGAAATGAAACTGTGCCCAGAAACATTCCCATTCACTTGAAGCCAGCTGGCAGGCAACAGCTTACATCTATATCAGTAAGTTTTCATAACCTGTGAACCACTCATAGTGCCTGGAGCATTCTGATAATGCCTAGGAATTGTTACACAGTGCAGACCCAGAGCCTGCGAGGGACCTCTCTAAGGGTATAAATTATAAAGCGTCAATTCCTACAAACACTCCCAGGTTTAATTTATTAGTACGTAGGAAGCCTTTGACTCCTGCTGTTAGGAGTGTCTAAGGGCAGGGGCCAAGAATGGAAGAGAAGCTACATGGCCAGGAAGACTGAAAGGCAGCACAACTTAACAAAATAACTCTAGAATGCCTTGTAAAATCCAACACTTCACTAGTGTGCATGCTGAAGAAGATGATCCCTCTGAAAGGGACAGCCTCTACAGTGCCTTGCCTGTCTAGGACTGAACCAGGAAGTTACAGAATTCCAAGTAGGTTGATCCTGTAGCCAGTTAAACAATTTAGAAAAAATAAATCTGGCTACTTAAAAAAAAACTTTTCCATCATCATTATCGTTATTGTTCCAAATCCAGCAACTTACTCCAAAATTCAGCAAAAATAATTTTTGTGGGGAACAAAATGAGAAGTACCTAGTCACTTTTTACTTCACATGTATGTTTGGTATGGTAGAAGACTTATCAACTCCTTCAGTTTTCTCTTTTGTAGAACTGCCTCCCTCATCCTCCCAAATATTTTGTCAGCAGTCATGTTTCTTGAACTACTTTGTTGTTGTTGTTAAATAACTATTTATACATAGTGCTTGAGTTACTGAGAGTGCTCCACTTACACAGAAAATAACTTTTTACCCTGGTTTGTTTAATAAAGTGAAAAAGTGAATACATCCCAGAACAAGACTACTTTGAAAAAAAACAAAAGAAGAGGCACAGAAGTGTCACTACCTCACACTTGCCAGCAGCCTATTCTAGTTTTGTTTGTTTTACTATAAGATAGTCTAACAAGTTATTGTTCAGTGAAGGACTTTCTACTTATTTTATCACATGAATTTCAGATAATTTTGCATTCTAATTCTTTCCTCAACAGCGTTTGCATATGCTCCCTATTTGGCATCATCTACAAGTTGCTAAAGACAGAATCCTAAAAGTGACCCTTCCTAACCTGATTTCCAAATCTGACAACTAGCTAGACCATTTTTAGCATACTCTTTCAAAATAGCTCTAGGCGAATTTCAACTAGCTCACATCTGTTTTTTCAGAAACGTGTCAAATTGGACATGAAAAGCAATAAAAGAAGCAGTATTAAAACCAAACCACTGCATGATCTATGGCTCCATCTATATACCTTAGCCATCACAATGTAAAAGGCACTATAACATGGAAATGTTAATCCTACAAGTATTATTTTGATTAATATTAGAATGTTCAGAGATATCACTCTAATTACAAATGCAATTAAATTTTAAATAGCATTTAGAATATTCACTCTAGAAACCAAACATATGCTACTTTTAAGATTAATATAAAACCTGTTATTAAGAATACATGAAATTACAAATTTAACTTTAGAATACATATTTTTAAAATAAAGGATTTGCATTTGACCTATAAAGAAACAAACTAATTTTTTTTATTTACTTATATTTGTAAGTATTCTTCATGCCAACCTTATTGCCCTGCCCCCCCAAGCAGGTTTACAAATTAACAGACATGGCAGAACTATCTGCTCCCACACCTTGTTACGTACCAAGGCACTACTCTACCCTTTAGGAAATACATGAAAACCTGATTAACCTTTATAGGGTGCTCTGAAGGAAACAAAATCTGATTTCAGTGATAGGAAAAAAAGGATAATAATCACAGAGCTATACACACGATGATTTCGCATTTATAGTGTTATACAAGCTTTGCCACTTTAAGTTCAGTATGTGGAGGACTTAGTGACTCTTCTGACCAGAATTATAGTAAACAATTTTTCAAGAAAAATATATCAGGTCTGAATATTCTGATTCTTTTAAAGTTTTCATTTCATAGCTAATATTAAAAAGATGATTTTAAGGACCTCTGAATATATTTAATACATGCAAGCTCTACTTTGAAAAAGTTTTACTAAGCTGACTAGAGCCAATATAGAGATCACGTGTTCTGGTTAGGATAAACATAATAATTACATTACAATTTTAAAGATTCTTCCAAACTGAATTACAATGTAAATTGTCACAACAGAGACTTCAGAAACAAGGCACATTCCATGTTATGTAATTGCCTTGAGGAACTGCTTGGAAAAGCATTATGATATTAGAGTATCTCCAGTGCCAAGTCCCTGGCAGATAGGCAGAGGAGAAAAACATATATTTTCTTCAGTTTTGAAAATAAATGTAACGTATTCACAACTTCAATAAACTGAGCTGATGTATTTTAACATCAGTATCATCCACTGGCAAGCAAGACTACTGTATTTAAGAAAATTCATTCCAGCTCCTCCACCACATATTTAATTTAATCAATACTTTGGAAGCTGTAATTAGCTTATGTTTATACAGCACTCTGAAGATGTAAACTGCTATGTAAATGACAACTAATGATGAGGCTTAAGCAGCATTCATCAGCTTTGTGTGAATTCACAAACAAACAAGTAGCTCTTGGAAGTATTAGTACAGATCGCTATTAAATATCTCATTCTATTCATTTTAAGAGATTGCCCATGAACCTTCTGAAACATGTAATTTACATGTACAATACCAGCTTTTAAGAAATCTAGCAATACTGCAATTCTATCATTTCATTGTTACCATTTCTGTTGAAATTTTGTCCTATTTACAGATCGGGAACTACAGCATTTAGTTAATACTGAAAATGAGTGTCAACTCATTTGAAAAGTGGCTCCAAATAGGCACCTCAGCCTGTAGTGCTTTTTGAATTATAATTCACTATGTCATTCTTTTTATTTAAAGAACAATAACTTAAAGACTTAATGTTCATTTGTACAATATGGAACTTGGCCCAGAAAGGATGGTGCAATATATGAGTAAAATTGCTGAAGATCATTGATGATCTAGATCTGTAAATGAGGGACTGTATTTCCTGTAACTTTCTACAGCTTTTGTTCATTAAAATCGAATCAAGACTACATAAAAGGAGAGAGGCAATAAGATATTGAATCAAATTAAACATTTATTCTAGTGGTAAAGAGTAGCAGGCTTTTTCTCAAATACCTCAGTGCAAAAGAAGAAAGGAAACAATAATGTACAAAGACTCCCAAAACTAGCACTGAACAAAGCAGTGAAAAGAAAAATACAGTGAAGGGAAAGCTTTCATTGCATGGAGATGCATTAAAGTGATATAATTAACAATTAAGCTTACAAATGTCTGTGACAAATTCCTAGTTTGAAGCACCTGCTGCTTTAAGGAGACAAACCCATAACTTATTTTTCACTGCACAAAAATAAGCATATATTCCCATTATACACAAACATTCAATAATTGTAATTTCAAAAATCATATTTACATTTGTGGTAACATTCCCACATTAGAATTTAAAAAGTCAATGAATGGCATTAAAAATACAGAATACAGAGAAAGATTAAGAGAATTATTGTAACTTCATAAACTGTGAAGCTGCAGCTTTCATTTTGTCTACGTGAACCTTAAAAAAATATTTCTCTGAAAAAGAGCTGCAAAGTATACCAGCAATTTAAGAGCATGGTAGATTGATTCAGCCTCGTTAAAACAGGCATTTCTTAATCGGTCATTCTGAGGAAAATTACTCTTCTGTATTAAAAGTAAGCAATTGTATAGTTGAAACTGTTGTTTCATTTAATAAAATCCTTAACCTGAGAAACACTCCCACTTGTTAGCTCACTGTATATGCAATTCAACAAAACAAATTTGTTAAGTTGTCTATTTCAGTAGAAAAGGGCAAAGATGAAGGCTGGTATGCTTTTATTCTGCAATTAAAACATGTTCTACACAAACTTCAGCTCTACATGGGAACATTCCCATCCTGCTTTCAGAAATCAAACTCTAATTATATGGTCTTGGGAGTCTTTTGTGATCACTGCAGCAAAGGATGTAACACAGGCCAGTTCCAAGTAACTGTCCTTTCACCAGGAATCACTTAGGACAGGGCTGAATTAGCAAAGCTCTGGGCAACACTTCTCAGACAAGTGCAGGTGCTGTAAAATAAGTAACCTTTTATTTATCGTTCATTTGTTATAATTGTTTTACATTATGAGTGTCAGTGGGAAAGAAAAAGTTGAAGGGAAGAAACGGGCACATGTCATCCTGGATCCCTGTTTCCTCAAGAATTGAATCGTGGCTGTTGTGTCTATACCTATGGCTGGAGACTGGCCAGTGAAAGGAGATCTGAAGAAGTCAAAGCACAGAAGATCATCTGATAAACACAACCCTCTTCCAAGACACAGTAAAGTCAGAGATGAGCAGTACAAGAGTTTAAAGTAAATGATTATTTCACACGGAATACATTAGTCTGCTACATATCAGCAAAACTGTGGCACTAGCAGGAAACCAGAATAATCTATGGATTTAGGTTTTTTTTTTTTAGTAGAAGAATATGAAGTTGCTTCTTGTCACAGTTCTACTGGAAGCTACTGAGCAAATTACAGACTGGAACCTAGATGAACCAGGCTGTATTTACAACTGCTGTCAATTTGCTGAGCAGCTCCAGGTAATTCACATCATGCACTGTCTCTCACTTTCCCCACTTCTAGGAAAATACATATGATTAGTTTCCTGCACTTGTCATAGCACTTTGACATAAACTGATGGAAAGTCCTGCATAAAAGTCTTACAAGCTTGTGGGTGCAATTCAGTACTGAGATCTTAAAGGGTACAAAACCTGTAATTCCAGGTAAGATGGATTTAAAGGACTTAAATAATTTTGTACTTTCCTGATCTGGGTCCACCAAGAAATAAAGTTGAATCCACCCATCCCTATTCAAGCAACTCAAGCGGCAGTAACTTTCACCGCTTTTCTGTGAGTAGCAGCCCTGACTAGAATCATTACAAATTCTTCTGCTTGTTTCTTATACTAGAATTTGCAAGTATGTACTTGAAAATATTCCACAGCTTTCCTCCTTGCCTCCTCTACCAGAAAAAAAAAGAGTCTTTCCCAGCCAGGTCCAGGATTAAGAATTATAGTTTGGGAAAGCATACTTGTCCCTTTCAGTTTGCCTTTAAGAACACAAGTTAATTAATTATTCTCTATATTATACTCTCCAGATGCCCAACTGACACCAATTTCTGGGTTCTGTCCTGGTTTCAGCTGGGATAGAGTTAACTGTCTTCCTAGTAGCTGGTAGGGTGCTACATTTTGAGTTCAGTATGTGAAGAATGTTGATAACACTGATGTTTTCAGTTGTTGCTAAGTAATGTTTAGTTTAAAGTCAAGGATTTTTCAGCTTCTCATGCCCAGCCAGCGAGAAAGCTGGAGGGGCACAAGAAGTTGGCACAGGACAGAGCCAGGGCAGCTGACTCAAACTGGCCAACGGGGTATTCCATACCATGTGACGCCACATCGAGTGTATAAACTGGGGGGAGTGGGGGATCACCTCTCGGGGACTAGCTGGGTGTCGATCAGCGGGTGGTGAGCAATTGCACTGCGCATCCTTTGTACATTCCAATCCTTTTATTATTGCTGTTGTCATTTTATTAGTGTTATTATCATTATTAGTTTCTTCTTTTCTGTTCTATTAAACCGTTCTTATCTCAACCCACAAGTTTTACTTCTTTTCCTGATTTTCTCCCCCATTCAACTGGGGGGGGGGGGGGTGAGTGAGCGGCTGCGTGGTGCTTAGTCGCTGGCTGGGGTTAAACCATGACAGTTCTCCGACAGACAACCGTCTAAAGCAGACATCCATTTGCTAAGCTGCTGACATGGACAAATGATGTTGTCACAAGATCTGAAATCTCCAGATTGACTTAAATGATTTTCATTCTGGAGGAATAATCAAACTGCCTAAACACAGGTATTCAGTGCCATCAGTGTCTAGCGCCACTGTGCCATCCACAGTGGCACAAGATACTGTGTTAAGGCAGCTGAGTCCTAACCTCAACTTCACTAATGCTGGACATCCAAATTCAGCCTGAGTCACCCAATCTTGAGTGCAGGAAGAGGTGCGAAGGTCCTTAAATGCCTCCTGGTACCAGCTTTAACAGGAAAAATGCAACATTTACTGACAGTCTGCGCCATACCTCTAGGATGGCTTCCAGAACTTCAAGCCCAAGTTTCTGTCCTTGCTCCTGCTGTTCATTCTCCTTCCAAGACTCTTCTGTCTTTATGCAGTCTGTGTATTACAGCAATAATTACAGCACTAAATTCTTTCCAGCCTCCACTGAACAGAATATCCATGTATTTTTTTTTTTTTCAGATTTATCCTTTTGGAAGGGAGCTTACCTTAACTCCTATCCCATGCAAACTTCAATGGAAGCACTTGTCTAACTGTTGCTTCACCGGGTTCCCACACAGAACCTCCTTCCACAGCTTCAAACTCTGTTTTCTGGCCCTAGATGCTACAAGCCCTTGCCTTTTTTCTGACTTTGTTTAACAATGTATAAAAAGTTGATTATCTGTGACTTCTGGGAACAGATTTAGCAGCCCCAATTTAGAAGATGAGGGCTTGTGGCATCAGCCCCTACCATGTTACACCCTGCTATTATTTCCTGCTACAATAGCACATTATGTGAGAAAAATGGGTCAAACTAAAGAGCACCAGAAGGTTTCTCCTTTAGAAGTTCAACATGGAGACTAGCAATGCAAGCTTCCCTTGTGTTTGTAATGAACAGAGCTAGGCCTAGAATGGTAAAGGTAAGTCTTCTCTGCAAGCTAGTTAAGTCACCAACTTACCTGTTGAAGCAATCAGCAAATTCTGATTTCTTGTAACAGACTTTCAGGATATGGATATATGAACATGCTACAGGAGACTTACTAGTTTGTGACAGCTTAAAGACAGAAAACCTAGGGTTTGATATAATTCACACCGATGACAACATTTTTTTTTCCCCTCCACAGACCCCAACATTACCAGGAGGCTTTTCTACCTTATTTTGTATACAAGTAAAACTAGCCTTAAGTAATCTCTCAAAGGGACTAAGCATTAAGATCATAACACAGGAAGTTAGATGATACAACATGCATACAGGTTTTGTTATGATCAGTGTTCATCCTATATTTTTTTTAGAATGCCTTGATTTACTGACCCTGTAAAATGAGGACTTTGATAAAGAAAATCATGATGAAGTTCAGTGTACTGAATTGTACACAATTTGTAGCATTAAGAGGTATTACACAAGAGAATATACACAAGCTTTACCATGAAATGGAAATATGAACAGTACTAATAGTGAGAAGAGCATGGGAATGCACAGAGACTTCTTGCAAATTAGTGAAACAGGACTAGCCAAAGACAATTTTTACACACATGAAAACAGAAGAGACAGGATGGTAGCCTAATTAACTGCACTGAGGGAAAGGAAGTGAAAATGGGCACATGCAATGAGTTCTGTTGTGAACAATACACTAAGTGCCAAGTGTGCCCAGACAAAACTACTTTCTCGTTCTTAATGTTAAAAAAAAAAAAAAAAAATCTTACTCATCTACAGCTTGGAAGGAAAATCCAGAAATAAAAATCAATTATTATCTTTCTAAAATTGCCTTTTTAAACAAAAATGTATGGCTATTTGGGCTACAGTGTAATCAGAAGCTCCTCAAAACAAACTGCCACTCAGTCACTGCCAAATTCTGATAATCCCAAACAATGTATCACAGAGAAGATGCAGCTATTAAAAAAGTATGTTGAAATTTACTTCAATAATAATAAGTGCTGTACAGTACACGGTTCTAGCAGAGACATTCGTGTCTGTTGTAACTAACTAGTATGACAGAAAACTGATACTAAAATGTATGAAATCAAACTGATTTAAGTATGTTCTAGCACACAGTTTTTAAATGTGGGGAAGAAAAAAAAAAAAAACAAAATGAGAACAAACCCAGTACCATTCTAACTATCAAAAGTTATATGAATAGTTCAACTTACTCTTTTACTGAGGCAGATAACTGGCCACATACTACAACCTAACGTGCAGCAGCAGCAAAGGCATCCACATAGTAGCCATCGTACATTAACTGGAAGGTTCTTCTTAAGACAACTGTTAACTCTACTGATGCTGGCTTTAAATTCTTCAGGTGCAACCTACAAGGAAAAAAAAAAAAACCACAAAACAAGACAGCAAACTAATACCACAGCAGTGCTATTTATTACTCTTACAGTGGTCTACACCTGGAACTCTTGGTTTTGTAATAAAATCTTAACTCCAATTCCAAATGCCTATTCACAGATACTCACTCACCTTTCCAGTTAAAGACGAAGGAAATTCTGCTTCAAATTTGTTGCTTAGTCCAAACCTGCAAAAACAAAAAGAAGATCATACCAAAATTATAAATAACCCCAATCCATGCCACAAGTTACAAGCACCTCATAATACTTCAGGGTTTGTAACACAACAGCGTTAATTTCAGGAAAAAATAGTTGTTATTAAAATTCCTAAAATTATGTTAACAGACAAAAGTACACCATTGTACACAGTTCAAAATCCATCTTGCCTATAGTCTCTTCTTAAAGTTCTGTTGATACTGTTGACTCCTCCCCAAAGTCAGCAAAATCTGTATAAGCAATAGTGGCAAGCGTGAAAAGTGAAGGGAAGTACTTAAGGGGAGAGGGGAATTAAGTTAAGGCCACAGTTTGAATTACGCCCCCTCCTCCACCAGTACAGATGTATCTTGAAGGAAAGTTCATCCAGTGCTATTCTACTCAGGCTGTGTTAAATAACTGTTCCAAGCATAAATACCAACTTTTTTATTCAGAAAAAAATACACTATTAAGTTTCAGAACACAAAATGCTACCTGACAAAACATGATTTAAATTGTAACTAATTTGAAAGAAACATACCAATTACAAATGTAAAGCTATGAAGCAGTCTGAGATGAGCTGGAGTTACTGACTATTCTGGGTTTCAGAAGATCTTTAGATCAGAAGAGTTTCACCTTGTCTACAAAAAAAATTGTTTTTTATCCTACTTGGCTGGTTGGGTTCACGAATGGATGAACCTCAAAGAAAATCTGAATATTTTCTGGCATCTGGTATGGGCAATAACTTCTAATAAGGACTATACAGTCTAACAAAGTCATTAATGAAACTGTATGTCTGGCTACTAATTTGGTGAACAGCAGTCAGTGTAAAATTTAAGTTGTAATTAATAACCTTCTGAATATAAACAAAAGCAGTCTTACTGTCAGATACTACAAACAACACAAATCAGAGATTAAACTGCTCAGGACTTGAATATTGGCAGCAAGACCTATCACACATTGCTCAGCTGTATGCAGAAAAGCTTACCTGAGCCTTGATAGTTGAAGATTTTAAAGACATAATTTGCTTTGACAATATGTTTATTGAGCATTTAGGCGTTTCTCAGGGGTCTGGGGTTTTTTGGTTTTTGGTTTTTTTTTTTCCTTACTGAACTGAATGATCTTTATGCCAATGCAGAACTTTGTCCAAGTAATCAAATGGGCGGTTAAGTGCTGTACAAATGGTGAGCTACTGTGGAAGGGCCTCACAAAACCCAGTGGACAAAAGGCGACAGATGAGCTTCTGCGTAGATAAATAAAAGGTGGTGAATCTTGGGAAAGCGAAACTATGCTTATGTGACACTCAGCTAAAGTTTGGCAGCTACAGCTCACAAGAGATATTTTATCACCACTCATGATTCTCTTAAACATCAGCTCAATTCAAACAGCAGCTGCCAGAAATAGCAATAAAATACTGGGCACCACCAGGAAGGTGATAAAGAACATCACAAAGGGCATCATTTTGACTCTCCATAAAACCCTCGTATACCCACATATTCAGTACTGGGTGCAGTTCTGGCACCCACATTTCATGGCAGAGTTAAGAGAAAGCAGAGAGAAGAAAGACTAATATAATTAAGGGAGTAAAGCAGCTGCCTTAGGAGACTAACAAGGCTGACACTAACTTGGAAAAGAGAAGGCTGGAGGTGGGGTGTATGATCAAAGTGCAAAGATTCAGGAAGGCAGTGGATAAGGTGAATGATTAACTGTTAATCACCAAATCCCACAACAGAGGGCACTCACTGAAACTAGTCAGAGATTTCTTTAAAACAGGTAAAAGAAAGTGCTTCTTTAAGCTGCAAGCAGCAAAATTCTGAGTTTGTTTCCACTTCAGATTAGTGACAAACTGTGCCAACACACTTGAAAAGAGGTTACACAAGTTCCCTGACAAACAGACACTAAAGGAAAGATGATGTTGTAGTACATAGCACCTCACGCAACTGCAGATGCCAGAGAGTACAAGGAGAATGGACACCAGGAACAGCTAGACTTGCACATAACCCGTAAGTGGCAACGCCTGTTGCCACAGTTTGTAACAGCACGCTGGGCTAGATAGTTTATGAATTTGATGCTGTAGGCAATTTTTACATATGGTCTTAAGTAAAAAAAAAAAAGTCATCTCCCTGTCATTGACTGCAGCAGTAGAATCATAGAAACATAGAATGATTTGTGCTGGAAGGGACAGTCAAACATCATCTAGTCCAACACCCCTGCCACCAGACCAGGTTGCTCAAAGCCCCATCCAACCGGACCTTGAACACTTCCAATAATGGGGCATCCACAACTTCTCTGGGCTACCTGTTCCAGTGTCTCACCACGCTCATCGTAAAAAACATCTTCCTTATATCCAACCTAAATCTATGCTCTTTCTGTTTAAAACCATTGCCCCTTGTCCTGTCACTACAGGCTCTGGTAAAAAGTCTTTCTCCATCTTTCATATAAGCCTCCTTTCTTGTCCTGGTTTCAGCTGGGATAGAGTTAACTGTCTTCCTAGTAGCTGGTACAGTGCTATGTTTTGAGTTCAGAGCGAAGAATGTTGATAACACTGATGTTTTCAGTTGTTGCTCAGTAGTGTTTAGACTAATGTCAAGGATTTTTCAGCTTCTCATGCCCAGCCAGTGAGAAAGCTGGAGGGGCACAAGAAGTTGGCACAGGACACAGCCAGGGCACCTGACCCAAACTGGCCAACGGTGTATTCCATACCATGTGACGTCCCATCCAGTACAGAAACGGGGAAGTGGGGGGCAGGGATTCGCCGCTCGGGGGACTGGCTGGGTGTCGGTCGGCGGGTGGTGAGCAATTGCACTGCGTATCATTTGTACATTCCAATCCTTTCATTATTGCTGTTGTCATTTTATTAGTGTTATCATTATCATTATTAGTTTCTTCTTTTCTGTTCTATTAAACCGTTCTTATCTCAACCCACGGGTTTTGCTTCTTCTCCCGATTTTCTCCCCCATCCCACTGGGTGGGGGGGAGTGAGTGAGCGGCTGCGTGGTGTTTAGTTGCTGGCTGGGGTTAAACCACGACATTTCTATATTGAAAGGCCGCAAAAAGGTCTCCCCAGAGACCTTACTTACACGTAAGTTACCTAGCATATCTGAGTATTTGTAATTAGAATAGTAGCTCTGCAACTCATACAAAACCCTCAAAACTGGTGAAGTAAGAAATGAAATTTCTTAACCAAAGAAACATATGGCAAGTTGACCACTTCAACACAGAACAAATAAAACCCATGCTTATTGGAAACATACCTCTACCATTGAAAATCCTGTTGAATACTCCATGACAGGAGGACCATCCACCCTTTCCCCAAAATCCTGAGTGAAATCAAGTGCTGAGGCAAAAGTTACGTAGCTGTCAGAAAGAAGTGTCATGCCCTATCAGTTAAGCTACTTAAAATTGCTAGTAGTTTGAAGTAGAAACCAAAGCCTGAAAAAATCCTTTGGATCCATACGCATTTCATAAGTAGCCAAGCCTGGAGAAGGACTCCAAGCTCAAGATACGCAGCTGCCACCAGACGTCTCAAAACTAAAAGTTAACACCACTTTACTGTATAATTAATTCACCAAATCTAAAGAGATGTTTCTTCAAAGAATGATCTTCATGTACTTGATGCTTCAACATCCAGAAGAGATTTACTATGAATAATGGAATTAAATATAAATTTGAGTGTGTAATAAAGGGAGTGGCCAACTACAAGGATAATTCAGTCCAAAGCAGCTCTTATTGCAAGAGCTAAAACAAAGCTGAGCCCCTGACCAAAAGACGAGACAGAATTTCAGCTGTCCCTCTACCCAGAATACTAAGGAAGCCCTTTACTCTGAGGCATGAGCAGGTTAAGTCAAAGGCACAAGGAAGTCTCCCTGCTCTCACTTAAGTCACAAAAAGATGTAATTGCAGGGAAAGCCCTGCTCAGTCTCACACTGAAGACTGGCTGAGAAATCAGCAGGACAGAAACAAGGCTTTTTTTGTGAATGCGTGTTCCAAAAGTATTGAAAAGTTGACAGCTTCATCAAACACAAGCAAATATTCATGGAGATGGCAAAAGCCATGGCTGACAAAGACATCCCTGCTGGAAAAGCTCTAGAGGTATCTGAATTTACAAACACTCTGAGACAGAGTGAGGTACAGAAACTTCTGACCAATAGTTACACTTTGGTCAAGTTACAAGCAAATGAGACCGAGACTCCATACTCTAGGCTTGTGGCCATGTTTAATACATGATGGAGTAGCAAAACTGAAACATCAAAGCTAACTCAACCAGCTACCAACACCTTTCTGAGCTTTCCATATTACAGTTTTGTCACAATATACAGGTAGTAAAAAAGGGTGACTCTGTACATTAAAAGCTTTGGTAAGTAATTACGTGATCTCAGTATTATCACTTTTGACTGCAAGCTGCAATTTGGAAATTAAAATATTAGAAACTCCACAGAACACTACTACACGTTCACTGCAAAGACGTAACAGCTCTGACACAAAAGCAGCAAAAAGTGTCTTAAAATCAAACACTGGGAATCAATATTTTGGAGATGCATTTTCCTGAGACAGCTGTCCTCATTATAGCACTAGATTTCTTTTGTACAATACTCCATCTTCAGTGACATGTACTCTTCTCTGCTTGCTCTGTGCCTTTCCCATTCTACATCATGTCTTCAACAGATCCATGCTCACCTCATGCATGAGTACTTTCTTTAACCTTCCTGGAACCTGAAAAAGTGTTTCTTGAACATGACTCTTCTTGAAAGGTTCAGCTGAGTTCCTGCCCTTGTGTACAGTGGAGAAAGAAATAGCGAGAGGTGGAAACTTCAAAGTACAGAAGTTTACAGTATAGGACACAGCCAATCTGCAACATTTTCTCAGCTTGCAGCTCAGATCTTCCTAACACACAAAACTGACACATGCTATCCTCTTTCTCTTTGTCCTCTCTTATGGGGACACTAAACCATTTTTTCACTGCTCTCAACCATACTTTTTAGTTCCACATGTTCACAACCCTTACAAAATAAATATATATTCCACAAATCTTAACACTCTCCATCCATAATTCTCACATAGCCCTGTTTTCACTCAAAGTGAGGTTTCACAAAGTAAGGTTCAAAAAATATATAAGCAGACTTAAGTTTAATATTAAAGAAACTGACTAGGGTGAAAATATATTTTGTGAGGTTTCTTCCCCTCCAAACAGTTACCTTGCATCAACACACAATGCGCTAAGATGACAAACAGCACAGAAAGGCATTCACTAGCACATCACAATGGCTCTCCATCATTCCGGCACTGCAAAAGACTAATAAATCCAATATTACTAGCTAATAAAGTCTCGTATATATAAGGCATTTATGTCTCACTGGTCAAGGAACAGGAAAGCACAGGAAAACAGTCACGTCACTGAAAAACACAATCAGACCTATCACAAATATTCTCTTTGCAGTTTCAAACTCATCATGTACCTCTCTTTCCACCCTAATATGATTTTAGAAACAGCCACGAAATACCTTGGACTTCCAATTCAGTTGTAAGTAAAGTTCTTTATTTTCCCAGCTATCCAGTTTCTTGCCATTAGAAAAGATCACCTCAAATTATCAGAAACCAGGTCAAATATTACTCCTGACTACCGAGCTATCTAAACTCTGCTGGTGTGAAAACGGTTTAACTGAATATTTAAAAAACACTTTAAAAAAAAAAAGGAATTTTAGAATTGTGTGCAGCATGGTCCAAACAGGGAGTTTAAGAGGAAAACTCTTAGTGCTAACCAAAAGCCCCACACCCTGGAAAGGCAAGGCCTTCATGTTTTATTTGGATAATATTTACCTGCTTTCCTTTAATTACTTTCAACTATTCAGCTTAGAAAGGACTCTCACACACTTTCATTGTCTGTTGGATGAAATCAAGTAATAGTAAATGTCTTTCTGACATTAATCCGTAGTCATGGAAATGACATATTTTAAGCTCAACATTATGACTCCTGTGTAAGATCGGAGAGGATATGACAATAGACTATGAAAAGAGAGCTTCTGTTTAAATACACACACAGAAGAAGCAGTCAGCAACTCTTTAAACTGCAGAGCCAGGGACAGATCAATCCAGTATTGCTTAACAGCTGCTAATTTTTGACAGACCTTCAAAATGCATATATGCTTTTATACTAGGCAAGACTAATTCATTATATACATAGGACTTGACCCATTCCTTAAATCCACCAAGGGAACGTTCTGACAGTGATCTAACTTTTAATAATAAGCTTCTTGATCAATGACAAAAAAAGTTATTGGCCTTACAAAAGTAAAAGTGGCTGATGCTATTTAGTGAACTGTTCACACCTGGCATGATAAAGTAGATGAAGATCAATTGCCTAATTTTGCAGGCACATGTTCCTATTTCATCGCTCATCCAAAACCTAAAGAACAAATATTTTAAGGAAGACCTTGAAGTAATAATGAGCTACTGACCATTAATGAACAATTA
Organism: Harpia harpyja; assembly: GCF_026419915.1. Taxonomy (NCBI): domain Eukaryota; kingdom Metazoa; phylum Chordata; class Aves; order Accipitriformes; family Accipitridae; genus Harpia; species Harpia harpyja. The sequence continues at coordinate 59,604,895 of NC_068941.1, read as the reverse complement.
ATGAGGCAACCATCCTTCGTCAACCACAATACCCTTACTAGTCACAGACACGCTACACAAGCTTCCTCACAATTCCACTAACGGGCTTTGATCTTGTCTCACAAAACTTCCCTTCCAGTATTGGAGAAGAAACCAGTGTTTGCCTCCATTTCAGTTCTTTACACTTTTGCATTTGCTAATACGAAAACTATCTAATTGTGGGTCTGCTCTGTTCACCAGAAACAGGCTAAGGCGACCAGCTTCTTTTCAGAGAGGTCACTGGATGGTAACAACTTTTGTTCACAATAAACAGTCATACACTGAACACTTCGGCTACGTGCTTCTGTTCCTTTACCAGGCCTCCTCAGCCTCCTGCCCAGCCACGTCCTTCCAACCCTCCAAACCTCTCTCAGTCTATCATGTCTTACTTCCTGTTTCTAACCAGACAGCAAACTGCACTGCTCAGCTGTTAGTATTACTTAATGTCAACCAAATATTGAAGCAGTAACAAAGTGCCACAAAACTACTCTAAATTTAACCCCCGATTTCTGGACAGGTCAGTATCTGAAAATCAGTAGAGTTCATGGGACTCAGAGCACTAGACCACAATACCTTCAACTTTTGTGCTTCTATTGCAAGCCTAGTCCTGCTGAACAGTGAATACTAAAAAAAAAGTTTGCACTGCTGCATTTTGTCTCCAGGTTGATATTTCAGCCTCTGAAACTGTACATCATAACTGACAACAGCTACACTTCAGCAGAGTGAGCCTGACAGAACTGACTGAAAGAAAGACACCCTCATCTGTTACATTACTGAAAAGTACCACACTAACTCACAGTCACTTGCTGCTACATTGTCAGGGGTAGCAAACAAAACTCAGAAAACAAAACTCACAGTCACTCCCATGTTAAACACAGCGAAACAACACATATCAATCACAACTTAACATGATTTTACATGTACCTACCTGACTCACAGACGCCTTTTCTTTCTTAAAAGTCCTCAGAGCTATACTAGCGGCCACACGTTAAATGGGAGTGGGTAACAGGTACATAAACAACCCTAAGCAATAGTCCAGCCGGTCATGTGCTGGCACATACCTGTTATACGCAGGAACACGGGCACCAGGCACCTTACTTCCTGACAGCTCATCACTATGGGTAAATACTTCACATTCCTCTGTCAGTCACAGCCCAAGCCAGCCTTGTTTCCTCTGCGCCTCGTTAGAGGTTTACGGCCGCTTGCGAGTCCCAGGCGGCACCCAGCTGCCCGGCGGGGCCGAAGAGAGCCCCCTCGCCCTCCCACGGGGGAAGGTGGGGGAAGCAGTCCCGGCCCGGTGCTCCCCCCGCCCACCTCCACGACTCGCCCCAAGTTGTAGCCGCCGGCTCGGCGCCACCGGCCACCCCCGCCGCCGCCCCCAGGCCCGGCACGCAGCCGCCCCCGTCCCGCCGCCCGGGCCTCCACCGCCCGTCCCGGCCGCGCAGGCCCCGGCGCGGCCCTTACACGGTGACATGGCCGGAGCCGCGCACCACCACCGGGTCGGGGGAATACTTGAGGAGCTGCTCCTCCAGCGCCCGCTCCTCGTCCTCCTCCTCCTCGTAGATCTCGTCGAAGTCCGCCATGGCCGGGCCCGGGCGGCCGCTCAGAGAGAGGAGCCGGGGCGACGCGACGGGGCCGGCCGCGGAAGCCGGCGGGAAGGGGCCGGCGGGGACGCCGCGGAGCCCCGGCGAGGCGGCGGCAGCAGCGGCTGAGGCGGCGGCGGCGGCTCCGGGCGAGGAAGCGCCCGTCACCCTCCGCGGGGGGAGGGGGCGAGGGGCGGGGCAGGAACAACAACAACAACATCCGGCCGCGGGGCCCGCCCCGCCCACCCGCCGCGCGGGGCGGGGCGGGGCGGGGCGCGGCGCGGCGCGCGCGCCCGCCCGCCCGCCTGCCTGCCTGCCTGCCTGCCTCAGCGTGAGGCGGGAGGGGCGCGCGCGGGCGGCGGTTAGGCGGCGGTTAGGCGGCGGTTAGGCGGCGGGGGCGAGCGTCGCCGTCCTCAGGCCCCGCCGTGACCCTTAGCGGAGCTTTGCGCGGGGTTTTGTTGGCGTGTTTGAGCCGCGCGTTTTTTTTCCCCTCGTTTCTCTTTTTGGGGCATCCGTGACAACAAAAAAGGGGCTTGGGGGCCTGCTGTTAGCTGAGGGGTTGATGGCTGGGCCCTCTGGCTTGGTTCAGGGAGATGTGAGGGAAGCGGTCCCTAACCAAGGCCGGCCTGTTCAGATGAAGGCTGGTGCCAAACGTTCGTGTGTTCCTTGGTGCTGTTGGTGTGCAGGTCCGCCATCCCACCAGTAGCCTTTCAGCCCTCCGTGGAAAGCGCCGCACCGAGACCGTTGTTTGCACAGAGTGCAGAGCAGGCAAACAATGAAATTGCAGAGGAACGGCCCCTTTTAGGATTATATATATATGAAAGCTAACCAGAAAACCCTAAAAATGAACAGGACTCTTGTTCCCTCTCTGCAGTTTTGGTGTTTGTGATAACCAAAACCTAAAGCAAAGGCTGGAAAATGCCAGTGCGAGCATAATGGCCTTAGCAACAGGTAGGCCATCGGCTGTTGTGAAAACAGGGGAAGGCAGCGCTGACATGGGATTTAGCAGTAGCAGCGTGACATTTTAAAAAGGGAGAGCAGATCTTTATTTGACAGAGTAGACTAGTGAATCATGTACTTGCAGCACTATTGAATGTATAGATAAAGTCAGTTATGGGGTTCAGCCCCAAACAGTCAAGAAACGGGGGCTGAATCTGCTTTTCATGAGTGTGAAGAGAATTCTACATTCCCCTTTTCTTTCCTAGCACTTTACTCCGTATATCTTAGTTACAGTAGCCCATTTCTCAGATCGTTTTTCCTCTGAAAACTGCAGGTTTTTTTCCTATCTTCTTACAGTATATATACTGATCAGCTTATTTTCTGAAAAACGACGTTGCCGCTTAATCTCCATTGCTCAAGATCCTCATGGTGTATTTCTCAGTAATAAAGTTTATACAAAGATGTGATGGTGCTTACTGCTCTAGGTAAAACCAGGGTAGAAGCAGTGTGGTTGTGAGATAGTCCATGACACTGTCTTTGCTGTAAAGGAAAAAAGCATCTTTTACCGTCACACTGGAAAAGTGTGACAGTATTTCTGTCATGAGCTACTTATAACAGGTTTCATTTCCCAAATAACAGAATTCTACAGAATAACACAGAATTCCCCCGAGTAATAGTTTGCTTTCATACTAGTATGCTTACGCATATTTTTTTTCACCTAGTTACTGTTCTTGCATATGTCTCACACATAGAAATCGGATTTAGCAGGACTGATGACTCATTGCTTCTGTCTAACAGTCCTGAAATTGAGAAAATGGACCAAATTTAATACTGGCAAAAGCAAGAGGAAACCCACTGGTTTCAGTGAAGCTGTGCCTCCTTGTGCTAGCTCACTCTACAGATTAATTTGGTAGCCTGTTTGTTTTCAGATGACTGTTCCACAGTAGCAGCCAGGTATTCAGAGTTAATGCTGTGCAGCACTATGCTGGAAATCTTGGAAATGACGTTGAAGGGGTGGGCTTACCTACATCACACTTGAGCCCTTGTAGCAGGGCTGCAGGGGCCAGCTATCCTGTTTGAGGTCTGAGATCCCTGTGCTGCATGGCGTGACAAGCCTGGTTTGCTCGCTTGATGGGTTTGACATAAGGAGAAGGGAGGTGTCAGGACCCTGATTAGTTCATTGCCTTAGGTGTACGTTACTTGCCTAACAAATACCTGTTCCATGGTCTGTGTTTCCAGCTGTTCAGGATGTGGTAGCCTTTAACAGATGAAGAGCTGTGGCAGATGTTAAGCGGAAGAGATAAGTTTCTAGATTGAGATCCCCGTGATGTTTCAGCATGTGTTCTGTAGCACCTGGTGTGCTCAAAGCGCTGCAACTGACTGCAGTGGTGAGTGCAAGGTACTTCAGCCTATCAAATTTCTGGGACAGGCACTAAAACCGAAGCACACACAGCCAGCAGCCACCTATGAAAAATTCAGTTTAAGTAACATTTTCATCATCTCACATGGGCACTGTTAGAATCTTGGTTTTCGTGCAGAAATCAGCTGCCTTAATCTTGAGATTGCTGTCTCTCTCTGTCTCATTGGTGCCAACACCTTCAGTAGCGGTCTCAGCAGCACTGGACCACCCTTAGAGGCAGTAAGGAAACTCTTAAGTTTTGTGCAGCTGGCATCCTACCACACACCAAAGAAGGTCTTACCATAGGCCTCTCCTCTGTTTCGAGTATCATGCGAGTAGTCGCTCCTTCCCCTCTGCTGTCACCTCACTGTCATGCGCCAGATGCCCCACCAGCCGTGCACTCCCGAGTCCGTGCCTTCACATCACAGCGTTTGCCTGTGACTGTTCTGGTGTGTACTCTGACCCAAAATGGCGGGACACCTCTCCTGTTTACAGTGCATTGTCCTTTCTCTGGGAACAGTGAGAGTAATGCCAGGCTTGTACTGATTGTATTTTTAAGCCACTTACTCTCTTTATATCTAAACAAAAGAAGGCAGGCCTAAAGTCCAGCTTGAAGAGCACCGTGCTGTTGTTCCAGGTAGGAGTGCCCTCCCCAGAGAGTTTGCTTGCTGCACCTAGCAGTTCAGTGGGGGAGAACTGGTGCCACACACAACTCTGTGTGACCGAGGTACTCGCTGTCTTCAGAGTTGCTCTGTAAGGACCATGTACTGTAATCTAAAGGGGACTTTAAATCATTGTCACATTTCTTTTTCTGTAGCTCTTTATTCCAGTTCCCTCTCTTTTGCCGCCTACTTTATTTTCCTCTCCTTTATTGTTTGTCCCACTCCTTTTTCTGTGCATTTCTTTCCCAGTTCCCCCTTTATCATTGCTTCTTCCCTCTGCTTCCCTCTAACATCTTCTCTGTTGTCACTCGCTTCATTCCTCCCACAGTCTTTGGCTTGTTTCTCCCTGTCTTTTCCTTTGTTAATTAGTACGTTTTTGGACTTCTGAAAGAAACTGTTTTCATGCAACAGGGCATCAAAGAACAAGCAGCAGGTGCAGGAATAACCTTGTTCTTTGAACTCCTACTACCACTCGACAGCAAAGCAAAGCTGGCAGGAACAGCTTCTCTTTTTCTTTCCCTGATTAATTAAAAGAGGAGAGGTAGTAAGAAGGAAAACAAGAGTGGGTGGTGATAGCAAGGGAAGAGGGCAAGCAGGGGAGGATAGGGGGGTACAGAAGCAAGGGAGAGGAAGACAGAAATAATAGACTATAACATACATTCATTGTCACCACAGAGGGAGTTTAGCAAAGCTACGAGGACTGTAGCAAACCTCCAAGGATACTCACTCACATCAGGCTGTGCTTTGCTTTTTCTGCCTCAAGACCTCCTCTCACATCAGTCCCTTCCCTTGACACAGAGCCTCTCATCTGTGAGTTGGTTCCTCTGTCCTACTTGAATGTCCCACTGCTCTCAACAAGCCTGGCTAAAGTGCTACTGATAATGTAAACTTTCCTGCTGATGGCATCAGTCACCACCACCCCTTGAGTTTCAACAGAAGAGAACAAAACAAAACAAAACAAAGCAAAACAAAACCTAAAAATGAGATTTTGGTTACAGTATCGCAGAAATGTGGAAAGGCAAAGTCAGGAATGGGTAGGTAGGTAGCTACAAATAACACAGCAGAACTTACTGTTAGAGCCACAGGATTGCATTTGTTTCTCTGACCAATTTTGTTGCCTTGTTTTTTGCTGATTAACTGATTATTTTGCAAAATCTCTGTACAGCCACAGGTAAACTAACCAAGGTTTTTCTGTGCGAAAAGCAAAGGGAAGTCTTGACACCAAACCATTACAATAAGTCAGAGTTATGTTGCTGACTTTATAATGCAGAATTGAGTGAGCTCTTAGAGTGAAAAGATATGTTGAATAGCTCCAATTCACTTTATTTAGCCTTTTTTCCTCCTGTCAAGCAATTTATTTTGTTTTCCTTTTGGTCCAGCTTCCTATATTGCATTTATATGAGGTTAATGAGGAGAGTTCAAAAGATACCTCTATATAGAAAATAGTATTTCTGAAAGAGTCTATAAGTCATAAATAAAGTACGGAAGGCATAGATCTCATGTAAAGAGAAAAACAGATACTTCCTTTTCAGACCTGCCTTAACATATAACAAAATGAAGAATGGAGTCCTTGTAGTTTCAAGTCTGTTAAAACTGTGGACGGGTGCAGTTGGATACTCCTGCTTTTTCAAGGACCACATGACAACACATTAGCGAAGGCAGAATCTCCTAATCCAAAAAGAATTTGTGATATGCTAGACTTAAAGATCTGCTTGTGTTCCACATAACCTACAGGCAAGATAAGCTCTTGGCTTTTGTTAGGCATGACATTGGGTTTTTTTTCTTGTAGGACTCACTGACATAGGAAATATGTATGGTCACTTGTTTCTTCCCTTCCCATCAATACGAGAATCTAATACAGCTGAATCCTTGCTGCTTTTTTTTTCTATAATGACATCAATTAAACAGAAACACATGAAAAGCCTCTGTTTTTCATTTTATGTGAGACAGATGTAGCACTGAAATCGATGGGGGTTTTCAATGCTGCAAGTACAAAAGCATAAAGTCCACTAAAACCAAACATAAACAAAGTCATATAAACATACAAATGGAACAGCAAGTTCTAGGTTTTCAAGACATTCTTAAACTGGCAAATGTACAGTATCAAACCTTTCTTCAGAAGATCAACTTTAAGAACGGCATCTGTTGGAAGTGCTGAAAACCAGTGTCAGGGAATACTGTGGGCTGAATCCTCTGTGGTATCTGTTACAGATACAGATGCTGTTAGTTGGGTAAAGCTGTGGTCAACTTCTATCCTAAAAAAAAAAAATACAAACCAAACAAACAAAAAAAAGCCAATGACAAACATGGGGCTCTTCTAGCTGCTATTGTAGTGAACAATCATACCTCCCTGAACATTAGCAGAGATTTTAATTTAAGGTCTTTATTTTTCCTTGTTTCTTTGTTTTTCCATCCTTTGGTGCCTCATCTCGTACTTTATTTCGAGGACAGTTATTTTCCTCATAGTAAATATGACTGAATGACTAAGTTGTTTACTCACCATCTTAAAGAAACAGCAAGTGACTACTAAACTACTGCAACTGAACTGCAAATCTCAAAGTCACAAAGAAGTAGCTTTTATATGAAGAAAGTGTTAAAATCAGATTTACTAATCTGTTGTTAAGATAAAATGCCTTCATGTAACATATTTTAGAGAATTAGACAATGCCTCTCTCCATTTTTGCTTGAGAATAGAAAGTGCCAAAGTTTTTATCCTGCTTAAAGGCAAATACCCTCTGCTATGCCACCCACATGTACCCAATCTGTTGGAAAACTAGAACTATGTATTCCTTTAGGATTGAGAACATAATTCTTTGCCTGTCAGATTATTCTGACAAATTACATTATAATTACTTCCTCATTAATTACTGTGACAAATGTTGATCTAAAGAGAACAGGGAAGGATGTCTTTCATTTAAAATCATCAAAACATGAACAATTGAGATTTCCTCTGAACACTTAAACATTCATTAATATTTGGGCATGCTAACATGTTCATTCCTCTTGCATAAAAGCAAAGAGAGATTTCTAGCACCTGTCTCTTTCAGATATGACAATCGTATTTCCTTTTGAATATCTTTAAAATAACATCTTTTCTGCTTCCAAGTAGATATTTTTCTCTCTGATAGTATGAGGCATGAGCCACAAAGCATGAAAAAAATAGATGCTCTTGTTCTGAGAAGTTGTTTAAAGTGTGACAAAAGCACTTATAGTGGAATATATTACATTCCTATAGCATGAGGTCCTCAGGGAAGGTAAAGAAGAAATAACAATTCCAACCTCTGCGGTAAAACATGAGAGATGGAAATAAGCTGCAACCTGAAAAGGAACTTACTTTCCTTTCGAAGCAAGAGAGATATTGGAAAGGAATTGCTTCTCTTCAGGATCCAGTTCCTTCTTTGAGTTCATTTTTGGCTGCTAGCAGTCTCACCCCAAGCGTCAGACCTCATGTAGCAGAGTGAAAACCTGTGCTTTATCCCATCACCATATGAATGCTACAGTTTCTTGATGCATGTGTGAAGAAGCAGCAGAGGAAAGAATTGCACACATGATTCAAAGGCACTTTGTGATCAGATTTGTAATTCTCATTGCAGCTTGGTTAAGACATTGGAATAGGGTTGTTTTCTCTCCTTGAAGAGACTAGAGTAACAATCCTAACCTGTAGCAGAGCATGAAATCGGTGAAGTTTGGGTAACTAACTGATCTGTTTGTATGCAATGGACAACTTTTACCAGAATGTCCTTGCAAGCAGGAGAATAACCTGTATAAACTCTTACTCACAAAGCAATGGGGAAGCTGTATTAGGCTTCCTTTGCCCAAGGAGTTATTAAAGTGCAATCAGATTCAGCAGACTGCAATTCTGCAAGATCTCTTATGAAGCACCGTTATTTACTGTAAGATGCTGAAAGATAGGAGACTTTGGGTAAAATTGAGCTCCACAACTATCTTGCTCTGGGAGCTTGGACAAAATTGATTGTTTGAATCTGTACACCTTTCCCATAGTGGGTGAATTACTGGCAGGACCCTCATTTATTGGGAAGCTCCCAGGGTTTTTCCCACTGGGTGATACCTTAACATACAAGTGTTGTTTCTATGTGTGCATCTAGGAAGTGTGATCATGGCTTTTATTTTTATTTCTTTGGTACCCTTGAAAGACCTTTTGTAGCTCTGGAGAATGAGCTGACCTCTTTTGTTCCCCTAGCCTGAAAAAGGTCATATTTTGTTTAACTAACCTTTGAAAACACCAGGCCAAATTCTACTCCCACTGCACCATGCAGAATAGCTGCACAGTAACTCTGTCTTACAGCTCTATAACTGAGAGCAGTATTTTACCCAAACCTTTCCATCTTTTGACTTCTAACAAGTCTGTCTCAGAATGTCTGAGAGTGCAGACAGTCATACCTCTTATACGCTGTAGTATTAACTGTATTCTAGATGTATAGGTATTTTAATAGGAGTATTAGTTCTTTGGCTCAGCTGCAGTGTAACCGAGAGAACCCGGACTGCTGAAGTGGAGATACTTGAGTCTGAGCTGCTCTTCAAGCATTGGACTCTTTTTTGGCTGATGCTTTTTCATCTGGTCAATGTATAATAGTAATTATATTTTGTTTGCACTTTAAAATTGTGACTTACACCTTTCTGGTTACATCTTGTGGTGGTTTGGGTTCCAATACTTCTTCCTTCTTCAGAAGCTTCATACTGTATTTTTTTTTTCCATTTTAATGTCTTTCCTTTTCACTAGAATAGTGCTCTGAACCTTATAAACTAGTTTTCAGGACTTCTGTCATTCTTTTTCCACTAGATTGTGGCATAGCCTCAACACCATAGCAGTCTAAATAAGCTTTGAACTAATATACTTACACAAGATCGTAAAGTATATGAAATTACTTTGTTTCTATGATTTTTCAAAGAGAAAGCTTTGAATACAAGCTTGGACAATATATTCATTATAAATAAGAAGAGGCAGGCTATGGAAAACTTTCTGATATTGTTTTAATAAAAATCTCATTTTGGTTCCATTTTGACATGCTCATATTGTGTGCTTCTTTAATACGTTACTTTCTTCCTAGCAAAGCAAGAGGTAGGGTACCTAGGGTACCTCTAGCCTGTACTTCACTGAGACTCTGCTTCCTGAAACTTTTAGAGTTGTTCCTTTATTTTACATTGAGGATACAAATACATATAAAAGGATGAAACTGAAAAAGGGCTGCTTCCAGCCACAGGCATTAGAAATTTGTTTTTGCATAACAGCTGCTTGGACAAAGCTAAGACTATATTGTGAAAAGGAAGCTGAAGAAATGAGATGGTAGGTTTATTTCTTGTAGAGGTTTCCAGATCATATCAAAATCAGACCAATGTTTATTCTGACATCTGAAAAAAACCACCATTTTAGCACATGTGGCTTTGGTCTTCCATTATCTTATCAGCAAATGTAGAAAGGAAAAAAACCCCAAACCAGTTCCTATTGGTGCGGAGGCAATATCCAGAACACTAACCAGGCAATGAACACAGGTGGTACAGGATAGAGGACAGGGAAGATGCAGTAGAGTGCTCCTTCCAGCCATGCTCTAGCTGCTCTGTGGACCTTAGTTTCTAGGAATACCAATCCAGCATCTTTCTTAGAAAATACATTCTCTCAAATGATCAACAACTTAATTTTAAGTCAGTACTGTGTCAAAATGGATATTAATCAGCCTTTGTGTGTGCCTTCACTCCAGAAAAAAATCCCGTAGCTTCAGGCACTTTTATGTAAGTCAGAAATGTGTCAAGTTTTCTCTTAAAACTACTTCTATTTCATATTCCCATTGGTAAATCCCACGATGAGTTTCAGAACTTCTTTTCTCTCATACTTAGAAGGTTTTTTTTTTATTATTTCCAGGCTAAATTTCTACATGGCAAGAGTATATCCACCTGTTTGTGTAGTGATACTCTTCTTTAGATGGAATAGCTCTTCTGTCTTGTGGATATTTACCTCACTGGTATAAGCAACAGTCACGTCTCCTCTCTTTGAGTCTTCTCATGAGTGTCCATGTTTCTCTAACACTATACTACTAAAGCTGTTCTCTGGACCTGCTCTGATTTAGTCTTTTCTGAGATGGACATGGAAAACTGTCTGCTATCCCAGACAAGGTTTCCCCATGCACGGTGGTTTTAGAATTTCCATCTCCTTAGTGGAATGGCCTTGCCTGTTATGCTCTGTGATACCTGTTGCCTGACCATGCTACAGTGATGCTTCGCAAACGTGGATTAATGTGCCCAGGTGCCTCAGTCACAATGTCATGTTCAGCCATGGAGGTCCTCGCTTATATTGGCTTTGTCATTGCACTTCTATTACTCCTCTTCTCAGAGAATCCACTTCTTCCAGTATGGCACTCCAGCCTCCACAGATACTGACTTCACCTCTTTCCTTATAGCAGCCTTCCAGTAACTAAAGGGGGCCTACAAGAAATCTGGAGAGGGACTTTTTACAAGGGCATGTAGTGATAGGACAAGGGGTAATGGCTTTAAACTGGAAGAGGGTAGATTGAGATTAGATGTATGTAAGGAAGAAGTTCTTCACTGTGAGGGTGGTGAGGCACTGGAACAGGTTGCCCAGAGAATTTGTGGATGCCCCATCCCTGGAAGTGTTCAAGGCCAGGGTGGATGGGGCTTTGAGCAACCTGGTCTAGTGGAAGGTGTCCCTGCCCATGGCAGGGGGGGTTAGAACTAGATGATCTTTAAGGTCACTTTCAACCGAAACCATTCTCTGGTTCTATGATTCTGATTCCTACGAATAGTGAAGTCCTATTGGCTGTGCCAAGAAAACAAATTAAACTAAGTAATTCAACTGCTTCTGAGACTTATCCTTGAGGAACTCCATCATTAACTGTATTCCCTTCTGCTTCCTGAATCTGCAGGAGTAGTATCATCTCTCCATTAGGTAGTTCCTTCATCGCTCTAGAGTTCTTGAACTATCCCACATTCATACATTCATTACAGGAAAAAGGAAAGAAATTATAACCATTTTATTTGTTTAGGCTGGATGAAGTGAACTCAAAATTCATACCATTTTCAGACTGTGAAACAGGTAGCTCTTGTAATATGATGACATGTTTGACGACCTCTTCATTTTTCTCACAAGCAACTTTTAATGTCCATACTCGTTAATCTGGCTAAAAAAAAGCAACATTTCCTCTGGTAGCAAATTCAAAAGACTGCTTTTTGGTCACTGTCAAGCAAAATGCTTCAACCTAAGCATGACCTCTAAGGATCAAAATGCATGAGAAATAGGATGTTTAGTATTACACAGAATCTCATGTTCTTTGCTGGATTGGGATTGCCTATGTGACTGCAAAGTGTGACTCTCGTATTGATTTGTGATACATCAATGTAAAAACGAAACTGGTCATGGCTGGCATGTTCCAGAATCCACAGCAGCATTTTGAATCCTTGTTCTGACTCACATGAGCTTGGCGTTTCAGATCCATCTCCCACCATAAACCTCCACCAAGGCTGTTGCAGGGGTTTAGCTTTATCCCCTTTAAAGATACACCATCACAGCTTTCCCTCATACACGTCATCTGTAGCAGCTAACAATTTTAGCTGCTAGAGCTCTAAACAAAGGTCATTAATGAAACCAGGGCCCAGACTGCCTGGAGTGTCTGGCCCACTGTTGCCCCATATCTGAAGAGTGCTAGGGACATGGCAAAGCCAGGCTCAGAGAAATACCAGACAAGACGGCAGATAACAATAATCTCACTGGGCATTTCCTCCTTCAGCTCCTCCACACGATCTCTTGTAGGAGGTCAGTGGAGAAACACCACTGTAGCCTGCACTATGGTGAGAAGGCGTAAACAAGAAGCTTCCTCTGCATCCAGACACTGAAGGGAACCCATCAAGGAGCTAGCATGCTTTTTAAGAGGGTTGAAGAAGGAGAGAATTAAGGCTTACACCCACATATTTAAGTGCAGACCTGATTCACTTAGGAAGAACCTTGCAAAGCAAATAATGAAAGTTCCCACTCCAAATAAAAACCGATAGCAGAATAAGGCCTGCCGGTTGGTCATTGCATTAAAAGACAGTTATCATGGTAGACCTGCAGGTGAAGGTAGAAGAAACAGTCAGGCCCCGAAGGGAGAGGGCGGGCTGAAGGCTGCTGCTGGGGCTTTTTTGAAGCACTCACTCAAATGCGAGTGATCAGAGCCGCCCTGAAGGACTCGCGTAGAAATTCGCTTCTAAATCGGGTGAAAAAAAACTTCGTGAGAAGCGTCCCGTGTCCAAGGGCTGCGAGGGGGTGAAGGAGAGGGCCGGTTTCTCCCCAGCAAGAAGCGGTCGCTCACGCTCCGGCAGGACCCGGGGTTGCGGCGCCAGAGCTCCGCGCCCCGCCGCCCGGCAGCACCCCCGCTCCCCCGCTGGCAGACACGGCGGGGTGCGGGAGGGTCCCTGGGCAAGAGGGACTCGGCGGTCCTGGGGAAGGGGAGCCAGGGGGCTGTCCTTCCTCTGTGCGGGGGGAACTCCACAGGTCTCTCAGCCACCCCCCCCATTTCCTCGGAAACCGCCCGATTTCTTGGGGGGGGGGGGGGGGGAATGCTGCCCTGCCAAGTCGAGGTGGGGTAATTCATGACCGGGGATGGGGGCAAAGGAAATCTCCCATGGAAGGGAAGGGCTGCATCTGCGGGGAAGGGGGAGAAGCAGGCTCTCCCCTCCTCAGACTGCCAACCCGTGGGTGAGGCCGCTAGCCGCTGCCGAGGCCGAGAGGGCAATGCGGGTGCCCGGAGATGGGCAGAGCTGGAGGGGTGGCGCGGTCTCGGCCTCGGCTCTGCCCTGTCCTCCCCCGGGCAGCGAGGAGCTGGGGAGGCTGCACTGTGCGCTCCCATCCCCGGCGTGGCGGTCGCCGGTCCTCGCCTTTAATGAGATTCTTTGAAATCCAAAAAAAAGCGAGTTTTAATGTTACATCCTTATCTTCGGAGGAGCGCGGTTTTCTTGCCGCGGCGACGTCGCTTGTTAAACAATCAGCGGCTGAGCCCCTGAAAAGAGAGGCATTGCACCCTTCTTGCTGAATGCACTTCTTAGTGCATATAACGCCAGGGCCTTTTGATGTCTCACAATGCGTGTTACGCCCAAAGATTGTCTCTTTGGACAGATCTACAACGCTTGGCTTCATGTTTGGAAGTTAAATGGACAGCGAGGTTGTTGAAACTCCCACGCTTTAAGCTAGCGCAGACACTCGGTACGTTCGCCCGTTACTTTCCATGAGTGAAAGACGCAGGGGTGGAGGGAAGGGGCTGCTGGTTTAATCCGTGCTCTGCGGCAAAGGGGGGGAGGGAGCAACCCAGCCCAAACTTTTCCTCTCTTTTCTTTTCTCCACTTTATTCTTTGGCAGCCTTAAAATAAGAGCTATGTGCAAAGCGTGCGCCCTGCGTAGGTAGCTTGTGTCTCGAAGTCGCTGGCAATGTTGCTGCTCCATGAAATCAAAATTTATGATTATTCAAATGTTGGGGACTGTGAAAAGAGAGGAAGAAAGAGAGAAAATTAATATTGCAGCTGTTCTTCTGATTAATGAGAGATAATTGCTCATGAAAAGTCACCCCTGTGGCATTTTGTTGTCTCCTGGATCTTTGTTCTTTTCCACTATTATTGAGGACTTTCTTGAAGACTAAGCGGTTCTTTTCAATTTTTGGTATTCAGAAAGTGTTGCTTGGTTACAGATAATGGAGAAATCTCGGGCTATATTGGGTAAGATGTGCCACAGACAGCAATATCACAATGCCACTTTCAGAAAAGGATGGATACAAGTTAACGATGCGCTTTCAATAAAACATTAATAGACTTGTTCACGCTTTTATAATGAACCTCCTTAATGGGAGCTGGGGGCAAGTCCTGTCTTTTGCTTGCGTTCGCTTCACAAAACCCGGCTTCGAGATCGCCGATCGCTTTGGAAACTAATAGGAAATCAATGTTAGATTAGCGAATAAATGCGATTATAACGCAGGAGCCCGCGGCCCCTCGCTTACCCACGCACGGCTTTATTTTGAGCGGGGCTTTCCCACCCGGGAACTGACCCAGCCCGGGGCGCATCCTGCCCAGCGCCACCGCATGTCACCCCGGCGTGATGTTTGCGACCGCGGCTGCTCTGCAGAAATTGTTTGGGGTGGGTTTGGGGGTTTTGGGGGTTGTTGGATTTCGGGTTTTTTTGCTGGTCGAAACGTGTCCCCGGGCTGCGGCGCTTTCCACGGAGGCAGCTCCTCCCGTGAACCCGGCGGAGATGCGCGCCTGAAAGCCGGCGCTTTCTCCGGGCGGGCAGGGCTTTTTCTTCTGCCGGGAGCTGCGGGGGTTGGGGGAGGGAAGGGAAGGGAAAGAGTTGCTTTTGTCATTTAAGCCGTGAATCTCTTCTACATAAAGGTGTTAGAGACATCTGGAAGAAAAGAGGGACCAGCACCCAGTCCTGCGCTCGGCGGACCAGGGGAGCGGCTCTGATGTTCTTTTTGAACTGCTCCACTTTCAAAAGGGGGCAATTTCGTTACATTCTCATTTGTTACACTGTCTTGAACTAAAGGCAGACAAAGCTATACTCTGTCACCCCGAGCAGAATGAAGGGAATCAAAGGATTTTCCCTTAAAAGGACTAATTTTCTCCTTGAATTATGAAAGTAATGGCTAGGTAACAGCCTGTGCTCTGTACCCAACTGCTTAATACCTTCTAAATCCTTCCACGTGGCTCTCCCAGTCGTAGCAATTAGAGCTCATTATAGGCTCATAAGAGCTCTCATTTCGGGGATTACTTAATGGACAATGAAATTTTATCGGACAGAATTATTGAAAAATAAAATTGTAACGAGGCCGATGTGATGTGGGCGCACGCCTTGCATCATTCCGCCTGGTTTGGGATATCTTTGCTTTCAAATGACTTCTTTTCTTGCTCTGGCTTTCAAGGGTGGGTTTTTCTTTGTGGGTTCCCCCCGCCCTTCTCTTTTATCACTGCACTTGGTTTGTTATAACAATTACAAATTGCAATTTTGATCCGACTCTTGCTCTGTCTGCCTTCCCTTACGACAGCCCCCTCCCCAGATCGACTCTATCACTGCAGACAGTTTTTTCCGCTGAGATCGATGGTGGGTTTTTTATTATTCTTTTCCAGAATAGCCTCTTGTAGGGGGACAAAAAAAAACAAAAAGAAAAGAAAAAAAGAAAACGCAGAGATTAATTCAAATCTCCGCCAGATGAACTGTGTTTGAAATGGGAAGAGGCGGGCAAAATCCCATGCCTGTGCACTGTGACGGTGATTAAAATCTCACTGGCCCCGCCAGAGCTCAGGAGCCAGAGTCCCCGGGCGGGGCACCCGTCGCATCCCGGGGCCCGCGGTCCCCAGCGCCCCGGCAGCCGGAGGCCTCGGCGGCGGCGCGGGCAGCGGTCCCGGGCCCCGCCGCTGCCCGGGGCTCCGGGGCCTGGCGGCTCCGGGGCCTCGGCTGAGCCCTCGGCAGCAGTTTGGGGAAAAGTAGGTGAGGTCGGAGCCGACCCGCCTAAACCCCGCGAGTCCCTAATTGTTGTCACAAGACGCGGGATTAGCGCATTGCTGGAATAGCTGTCTGTTTACACTCCGGAGCCCCGCCGGCCGGTAAACACTTTCTAATTGAATTCTAATCACATTCAAATAGCTCCATAACCAGCCTCAGCTGCAATTCATAAAACTTTAATTGCCATCCATAAATCCTCAGATCGCCGAGTGCGAGGTGTCCCTAAAAACATTGTTGCACCGTGCCTGTTCAGGGCCGTCGGGGAGGTGGCGGGGGGGGAAAGGCGAGCAGGGCTGGGGTCGAGCTGGCCCCTTCTCGGGGGGAGGGGGGGCGCACGGCGGCACTGCCCGCGGCAGGTTGGGGACGGGACAGCAAGGCGAGACCTGGCCCCTCTCTTGACAAGGCTACTGTTGTGCCGCTGAGCCTCGCTGGTCCCAGGGCCGAGGAAAAATGCCGCCTCCATCAGAAGGCGGGCAGCAATTTTATTTTGCTGGGTTTTAACAGCAGGAGAGTGGGTGTGCGGGAGGGCTGATAGGATGTCGGCGTCCCGGTCCGGCCCTTGTGCACGATAGCCGCCTCTGAACACGTTACGGCTATTGATTCATTCCCTAGCTTCTGCTCAGCCTCTGGTAATCAGGCGTAGTCTGCGTTTTCTGCTTTAGAGCACAATTGTCGCTTTCCTTTCCCCAGTCAAGTGGGATGGGATCCGTAGTCGGTTTTAAACGCCGCTTCGCATCTGCCAAACAAGAACGCGATCGCCCTTCTATTAACGATAAGTCTCTTCTTAAACTCCCATAAAACAGGTCATTGGAAAATCGTGTAATATGCTGCGAATACCTTGGCTTTTTAATGCAATCTGAAATGCTCCGGAGCCACCGACCGTATTTAGCTGTTTATCCAATTTTACTTTGAATGATTGCTTCAGCAAACTTGGTGGAGATCAAAGAATCCCCCCCTGACATGTTCGCCTTTCATTAGCGCTGCGCGCGGCAGTCCTGAAGCGGTCGGGGAAGTTCACTTGGAAGTTTTCCGTTTTGATACCGTTTGGCTGAGAAGTGTCCAGATATTTGAAGGCTTTGTCCGTTGGAGTAATTGCCAATTTGGCAAGATTCACTCGGGCTGAAAAGGGCGAGGAAAAAAAAAAACCAAAAAACCAACAACTCACCCGACATGCATATATATGCACAGACACACACACACGCGCGATCCCTAACTTTATATCTGTGTCTGTATCCGTGACCCCGGCTCCTCTGGTGCGGAAAGGGCCTCCTGAAGGACTCCTGCCTGCAGCGAGTGGACAGGACCGGACCGGGGAAAGGTGTTGGTCCCACGCCTCCGTGGGAGTCACGGCCCCTTGGATGATACATTACCCGGGGGGGCTGGAGGGGGTCGGCGTTGACCCGCTTGTTTCAGCGCATCCCCTGCTCCCCTCTCTCCGTCCCTCCCTGCGGGGGAAAGGAGCGTGCTCCTCGGGGAAAACCCCTGAGCAGAAACTCCCTCCGAGGGATTTTAACCGCCCCCCCGGGGGGCTGTGTTGACAGGGGGGTGTGCCTGCGAGCGCGACGTGCGACGGGGCCGCGGGGCAGCCGCCCCCTCCCCGGCTTCCCCGCTCCTATAATTTATCTGGGGCGGAGGCGGAGGACTGAAGTCATCGGGAGCGAGCACGCACACTTTGGGCCCCCCCGCCCCCCGGCAGCCTCTCCTGCCGGCCTGGGAAGCCGGGGAGATTTAGATCTGCGAGGCTTTCAGCCATCACGTGTTTAAATAGTTGATATAAAACCCCGGCGCAGGGGATCCAGGCGGGGGGACTTTAAGACCAGCCCTCTCCAGGGACCCTTTTGTTCAGCTCTCACACATAAGCACCTTCTCGCCTCGCCAGGACTTCAGTGGCAACTTGGCCAAGCAGGAAAACCCCGACTCCGGGAGAGCCGCCCCCGGCTTCGGCAGCCCTCCGAAATGTCCCGCTCATTCTATGTCGACTCCTTAATCATCAAAGACTCCTCGAGGCCGGCTCCGTCCCTGCCTGAGCATCACCACGGCCAGGACTTCTTCATCCCTCTCAGCATGCCTTCCCCCCTCGTCATGTCGGTGTCGGGCCCCGGCTGCCCGTCCCGCAAGAGCGGCGCTTTCTGCGTCTGCCCGCTCTGTGTCACCTCGCACCTGCACTCCTCTCGCGGCGGCGGCGGCGGCGGTGGCGGCGGCGGCGGCGGCGGCGGCGGCGGGGCCATCCCCCTGCTCAAGAGCCAGTTCCCCGCCGCCGCCGCCGGCGAGGCCCAGTGCTGCCCGCGGGCCGGCCACGCTCACCACCCGCCGCAGCACCCGCCGCCCGCCGCCTCGGTGCCCGCCGCAGCCGCCGCCGCCGCCCTGGGGCACCCGGCGCATCACCCACCTGCCTGCGCCGCCACCACCTACAGCGTCAGCGACCCCCGGAGGTTTCACTGCCTCGGCATGGGTAGGAGACCTGCGGCCGCCGGGGAGGGGAGGGCAGCGGGAGAAGGGATTCCCCCCCCCGAGGGAGAGCGGCTGTCCCGGGGCGGAAAGCTGCGGCAGCATGTCTTTTCTCTCTCTCTTGCCCCCCCCTCCCCTCTTTCCCCCGTCCCGCTGAAGTTCGTGCTTCTCTCCCGTCCAGGAGGCTCCGATTCCAGCCAAATTCAAAACGGGAAAAGGATGAGGACAGCTTTCACCAGCACCCAGCTCTTGGAGCTGGAGAGGGAATTCTCCTCCAACATGTACCTGTCCCGGCTGCGGAGGATCGAGATAGCCACCTACCTGAACCTGTCCGAGAAGCAAGTGAAAATCTGGTTCCAAAACAGGAGGGTGAAGCACAAGAAAGAAGGCAAGGGCACCCAGCGAAACTCGCACGGGGGCTGCAAGTGCAGCACCAGCCAGGGGCATTATCCCCGGTCGGAGGACGAAGAGTCTCTATCCCCCTCATCGGCTACCGAGGATAAAGAAATCTCCCCGTTATGAGGCCGGCCCGGAGCTCCGCTCCCGCCGCCGGGTCCCAGCCCGGAGCGGGGCGGCGGCACGGCGGCTCACCTGGCACCGCTGCCCCGGGGACAGCAGTCCGCCGACCTGGAGCGGGCTGGCTCTCGCTGGCCGGCAGGTTCATTTCCATCCCTTCGCAGTCATAGAGAGAAATATATAAATATATTTTTGGAATGTAAATGGTTTAGTCTTGAGAGTTAAGCTAAAACGTTATTTATGTAGCCCCAGGAGCGGGCACCTGCTCTTCCTAACGTGTAACACGGGACTGGACTCGCACGGCCCAGGGTGCCTTCCCCCCAGGCAATTTAAAGGAAAAAAACCCCAACCTTATCTGGAACCGAAAGGCGAGACATTTAAAAAACTGAAAAGCAAACAAAAACCTGTAGGGCTGAGAACCTCCTAGACGGACTTCTTAACAAAAACAAGAAAAGAAATAAAGATCGGTCGTTTGCTTCCGGGACGGCGGTTTGTTTGTGAATAGTTTTATATACAATTTATATTTATATTTATTTAAATAAATGGGATCAGACGAGAATTTAATTTTTCTTTTCTTCTCCTCCCCGCCCCCCCAGGTGCCAGCCTAGTCCAAGGAGCGAAGGTGGGCTGGCTGGGGCAGGGTGCGTTTCTTCGCAGTCCTTTGTACGGTGAAAGCATTGGTGTATATGTGTCAGACCTCCGTAAAGACTAGAAATAAATGCCATCGGCTACTAACCCGAATACGTTTTCTGTTCCCCTGTGACTCGGGCCGGCTGGGGGGGGCGGAGGAAGGTGGGGGGACCCCGCTCCGGCCGAGCGGAATGCAAATGAATGCCGCTTTTCTGAGCCGAGCAGCTTTGTGTTACTTTCCAGCCGGAGCCAGCGCACGCCCTCCCCGCGGCTGACAGCTTTCTCCCGTCTGCTCGCCCGGCGGCGCCGCACCGGGGACACCCGGCTGCCGCTGGCCCGGGGCCGCCGTTCCCGGCAGCGGGGCCGGGGCGAGGGGCTGCGCCCCGGGGCGACGCTGCCCAGCCCGGCTGCCCTGGCCGGCACCACCCCGCTCTTCCCCCACCCAGGGGGGCTACCTGCGCACATCAGCCCTTCGCCAGGCTGAAACTCGGCTTATGTTATCCCGGGACGATGTTAATCAGAAACAGAGAATTTTTAATCACACACCCCCCCCCCCCTCAGGCGCCCGGGACAGTATCCAGTCTTTTCGGTGTTGGTTTCATTCAGGTGCCTTTGCCGGGGTCGGGGAGCAGATCCGAGAGCAAACCTGCTCGTGGGGTCAGGCTGAGATGTGGTTGAAGAGGTCTGCAGTCTGTGCTGGGCAGAGCCCGGCCGCGGGCCCCATCCTGCCCCTGCCTTGGGCGGTCCATCCTCAGCTCCTTGCAGGGGACTGGTGCAGAGTAGGATGGAGCTGGAGCTGGTCAGTCCCAAATGAGCCTCTTCATAACTTTTTTCCTAGTTCCTGCAGTCCCGGCAGACGGCATATGAGCAGATTGGAAGAGCCTTTTGCACACTATGTTATTCCCCACTCACGGCTTTTCCTTGGGTGGGTTTCCCACTAACCCAACCTACACTTTTGACTTCAGCCTCCGAAACTATTGCAAGAACTTTTTGGTAAATAATTCCCTGAACAATCCCCACGTTTCTCGTGTTTGATCCCTAACCTTGGAGCTTCGACTCAGAGGTATGTCTCCAATTTCACTTGCCTGCTCTGCTTCTAATCAGAAAACAAGTAATAAGCCTGCTTGTGGTTTCTGTTGCAGCGTGAATAACCCAAGCACCCTGGATGCTGGAGAGAGATGCAGCCCCAGCACAGTGACACTCTCGCTGCTTGCTTGCCTTGGAGGAGAGGTCAGGTGCATGGGCAGGTCTGGGGTAGGATGGAGAGGGCCTGGTGTGGGCACTGCCCCACAGCCTGCACCAGCTCCAGGGCTGGGGGCAGAGGCAGTGCCCAGCGCACCTGCAGTGGAACAGGAGGGGAAAGGAAAAGCAGGACCCAAGTTTCTAGCCTGGACTTGGAAACCCAATACAAAATCTCACTCTTCCATATCACAACCATTTCACTGCCTCAGCTGAGGGCCTGTATGGAGGCCAGCAGCCTACATCCCAGCTGAGCGAGTGGTGATGTTTACCCAAGTGGCTGTCCCCTCACTTGCCAGGCTGGGGAGACCAGAGGGCCAAAGCCTTGTGGGCCTTGTGACTTCCTTCCAGAGGGCCTGCCTGAGGGGGCTGCCTCCCCTTACCCTAAAATCTGCTGAAGTGGGCTCAGGAAACTGTTGTTCCTCTGCTTCAGTTCACCTGTGTCTAGCTTGCTGCTATAATCTCACCGGGTCTTTTCCAACGTAGAAGCTCTGGGAGGAGGCGTTAACACTACAGAAAGTCCTGCCCACCCTCTCGGCAGTGTCATCCCCCTCCTGTAATGGGGGAGAGCCAACAGGCCTGCTGCAGCCTGGGAAGGCAAAGCTTTGCTAGGGGAAAAAAAGCATCACGCTCTTTGAAATTTAAGACTGCGTGATACTGCAAAACTCAAAGCTATTTTAAAACTGCAAAGATATTTCTTGGTAGAGTGTTTCTGTTCTCAGCGTAACTCTGGAAACATGCATCTCAGTGAATAAATGGGTATTTCCCTCTGCTTCTAGAAGATACACAAGAAGGGATCTCTTCACTGCAGTATTTAACAATTTCTTAAAAATAAAAGGAAAATGAAATTAGTTGCTATCTCTTGTAGTAATCAATGTTTGCATGTGTCTTTCAAGGGTTGAAAGGAAATAGTGCCATATTATTATCGCATACAAGCTATACCGTTCAAACTGTTGCTGTCATCACGTAAGTAAATCACAAAAGTAAATGTTTTACATTAAAAATTTTGGAAAAGAGGAATGATGCAACGGTTTGCCCTGACACATCTCAGAAGGCTGGTACAACCAGCTCAACCTGAATCTAGCACTGGGGAGTCCAAGCCAGTGTGACAGGAGCACTGCTGGAAGTTGTACATACCCTAACTTGCAGTAAATGTACTGCAGGGTTTTGGAGTCCAGCATTCAACAGTTAGAAATTTAGGCAAATTGACATTATGTTGGGTTTTTTTCCTCTTTTTTTTTTTCTTCTTCTTCTTTCTATTGTTTTTTTCTCCCACAAATTGCAAAGTGCAGGTTTTTTCCCCCGCTCACTCAGTGCCCAAGACAGGCAGTGTTCAGCTCCCTATTTAATATTCCTCTTACCATTAGTTTCCTAGGGAAATAAGTATTATGCAGTTGCTCTGCTTATCCGTGGCGCATTCCCTCATAACTCTTAAACCCTGGGGTCAACCCCAGCGGGCTGACATGATAGCTCTGCGAGGGTCTTCAAGATGTTGAGTTCTGCAGAGCTCAGCAGCAGGCTGGGGTGGGGTGGACAGACATGGGAAAGACCTCAGCTGCCACCATCCAGCCTGGCAGGAATCGGGCAACCCATAACTGGGGGGCACCGGGATGTCTTTTGCCCAACAGCCTGCTGGAAGAGGATGTCTACAAGAGGAACAAGAGGGTACCACGGAGGCAGACCTTGAGGCAGAGGGTATGGTCAGCAACAGGGCTGGGAGCAGAAGCTGTAGAGGAGGCTGAAGGGCCTGGGGGACATGGGACAGCACCCAGGTAACAGGTTTTTCCTTTTACCGTTCAGGGTGATCCCAAGCCCTATCTGTTGCAAGTGCAGTGAATGAGAAACAAATGCTACCCTCTTATTTTCCTTTGGTACTTGTCACGACGATGTTTGAGAGCACTGGAAACATGACCGCATTTATCTTTATCGCTCCCGTGGGAGCAATAAATTCGCTTCTCTTTAGAGGTCGAGAACGAAGCCTCGGAGAGGTTCAGACCGCCGCTGCGGCACTGCCCTCACATCGTGAGCCTCCAGGCAACTTCCCAGCCTTATTCCCGTTTTTAGCACCGGATATGACCCAGGCACGGTCCCGACATACTCCAGCTGTAGTTACCGCACTCGCTGCGCCTTATCCACCAGATGTGCCCCACTCCGGGCAGTCAGGAAAAGAGGAGCATGTGGCGGCTAGCTGCGACCGCTGCTGCTGGAGCCGCTCATCTTGGCGTAACTCGACGGCAGAGGAGCTGCCTGTTCCCCGGCGTGGCCGTTTCAGGCAGCCGTGTGTGTGTCCCGGGTGGCTTTCAGGTATGGGACAGCCCCAAAGGCGAGACCCCGGCCGCCCCTCCGGGCCGCCGAGACCCGCCGGGCAGCCCCCGCGGCCGCCCCCGCCCCGCCCCGCGGGCGGGGAGCCGCAAGGGGAAGGTCGCGCAATTAATTAAAAGCCCGTGCATTTGCACGAGGGATGCGGGTTACGTTTGTGCGAGTGACCCCGCTACCGACCTTCCGTAACCTTTCGGGGCTTGAATGAGCAAACATCGCATTCCTCCAGCGGAGCTTCCCCCCCTTAGTTATTAATTTGCTTACTTTAATTCGATTTAACTCTTTCCAATTAAAGAACTCGGAGGAGGAAAACATCCGTCTTGAAAAGCCTCCCTGACCTCGGTCTGCACGGCCGAGATCGGATCCACGGCACCGGCCTCTCCGGTTGCGAATCCCCTATTTGAACCTGCTACCGGGCTTTGGTCCGACCTGTTTGCCCAAGGGCAGCGCCGGCCGCCGGCTGCCGGTACTCGGCAGTGCTGGAGGCACCGCTCTCTCCCGGCCGCTGTCTCCAGTCCTGCCCTGGAGTCCCCCTCGGGCGCTGCTGAAACCTTTCCCCGCTGTCGGAGCTCTTGCCGCAGCGCCCATCACCGGCGTCTCGCACCTCCGTCCCGGACTCGGGGGAGCGCAGCCCTCGGTGGTAGCTCCCTGCTCTCACCCGCCGTGGCTCGTCCTGAGCCCCTGCCGCAGGGACACGGAGCCCCGAACCGAAGGGCTCAGCGGTGCCGGCCGGCTGCGGATCCGCCCTTGGGTGGACGGGGCGCGCTCGGCCCCCTCAGCCAGGGCCTGAGAGCTGACGGAGAGGAGGGCTTACAGCGCAGGGACCCTCATATCCAGGCCAGGGGACTGCGGGAAACTCTCCTTCCTCAGCAGCTCCAGTTTTGGAGCTAGGAAAGAGCGGGGACGATCTATCTAATCCCCCTGCATTCATCTCTAGCTGGTCCCAGTTTCCGACTCCCGCCCCTCCCGCTGACCCGACCCCTCTGGGACATGGCCCTGGCCGGGAGCGGCTCCCCGGTGATGGGCGCTGGGGCGGGCACGGACG
The DNA here is from genome assembly GCF_026419915.1 of Harpia harpyja. Taxonomy (NCBI): domain Eukaryota; kingdom Metazoa; phylum Chordata; class Aves; order Accipitriformes; family Accipitridae; genus Harpia; species Harpia harpyja. The sequence continues at coordinate 59,580,606 of NC_068941.1, read as the reverse complement.
GCCGAGGCGGCGGCAGCGCTACCCCGGGGCTGGGCTGCTCCGCGGGCAGCGCCCGGTTCCCTTCCTCTCTTGCGCGGTTCAGCCCCGGGACGAGGCCACGGCCGGAAGGATCAGGCCCTCTCGGGAGTTTCTGTCGTGCCCGCACGGATAAGACGGCCGGGAAGGGACGGGTCCCGTTGCCGCCGCCCCGGGAACCCGGCGAGCATCCTGCCACCAGCCCGGAGGACGCGGGCAGGGTGGGGAGCGCTCCCCTCCTGGATCCGGGGCCTGAAGATGACAGCACGCAGTCCTTCGGGAAAGAAACCCGGCCAAAAAAAGCCAGGAGTATTTTTTTATTTATTTTTTTTTTAAGTCTTCGCGGCTGCTCGAAAAGGATCCGGGGTGCCTGTGAAGGTTCTCAGTACGAGCGCGGGAATCGCACCCCGCAGCCTCCGCGCACCTCCGCCGGCTGAACTGGGTTTCGGTCTGGGGGAGAAACCCCGGGGCGGGTTTGCTGCCCGGGTCCGGGCGTGCCCGGCGGGACCCCGGCCCTGGGGAGCCGCCCCCGTCCCGCCGGGCCACCCCGCCGGCGGCCGGGCCGCTCCGCGGGGCGGAAAGCCGTCCGCCGGGCAGCTGCCGGGGGGTCCCGCATAACAGCGGAATAACAAACAGCCCGAACCCGACGTGCCACTCGGGAAACCTCGGGGCGTGTGTCCGCGCCGCAGCGCGCTCGGCCCTCGCCGTGAAAGCGCTGATTTCACGCAGGATCTGCTCCGCGCCCCTCTCCGCCCCCCTGCGCGCCTTCCAGCCGGCCCCGCTCCGGGCGATGCGCCGGCCCCTCCGCGCCTCCCCCCTGCCCCGACCCCATCCGGCGTGTCCGGCGGGGGGGGGGATTTAAGCTGTTGGAAGCGAACCCAAAGAGATCGGAAGCGTGTGCTGTGTGCTCTGGAAAAATAACTAGTTTCAGATTAATGAAGGAGTGACAATTTCAAGGCTAACGTTGGCACTGCCCGAGCCAGAGCGTGGGGAGCTCGCCAGGCTTTGCTTTATATTGTCTACTTTTCTGAAGAGCAGACAAAGATGGATAGAGAGACATTGAAAAGCAGGAGGCGTATTTCAAACAGTTCAATAAAGAGGGTTGTCACTTAAAGACAAGAACCATAGTGCTTTGATGACTTTGTATTAGCCTCACCGCTTCAAATAAGTGACTCGACTCTCTTTGCAGAATTCACCGAGTTTTAGGCGATGACACTTCAGTGAAGCCGCTTTGGACAGGAACAAGAGCTAGGAGCTGCGGGGCAAAACTCCTCTTCCGACGGGTTTGGCGAAGAAGATTGCCGACCCGGGGCTGGTTTTCCTTTCTGTCCTCAGACTAAGGAACCTCAGTTTGATCAAGGTTTACAATTTACGTGGAACCGCTGTGCAAAAGCGAGAAAACGCTCCGGCTCCGTATGAATGTAAAGAAAGCGGCGGGGAGATCCCGAAACGCCGGGGAGAAACGCTGCCTCCCGGCAGACCCCGGCGGTACGGGGGCGGTCCTTTCTAAATCCCTTTCTACACCCTGGGAGAAAGCACCAACACGGAGGGGGTGCGTGTGTGAAAATAAGGTTGTGCGTAATCCCCCAGGCAGCTCACGCGTGTTCTCACCCGCGCGGGGCGGGCTTCCACGCGCGGCCGCGGTCCCGCCCGTAGGCACGGCCTCCGCCGGGTCTCGTCCCCCCAGGTCCCAGGTCCTTCCCGTCCCCCGGGCGCCTTGCCGCGGGTGGGAGGACACCTTTCCTCTACCCGGGGAGGTGGGGGGGGAAGGCGTGGTGCCGCAGCCCTGCCGGGGGAGATTATTCTGCCAAACCCGAGGATTTTATATATATATATCTATATTTTTATAGATATATATATATTTTTTTTTAAGATGGGGACCCCCGACCGCTGCAGCCCCCCAGGCTTTGAAGGCACAGCGAAAGGGCTTCACTGTGGGGTTGAGCGAACCATTTAGTCACTGTTTCATTAGGCACTATTTGAACCTTGCAACATGTGGTAATTTCTGGGGCAAGCTGAAAAGGGGGGATTATGTAGGAGGGACACAAGGAAATTAGCTAACGGTTAATTTAACTCGTTTTCTGGTAGAATTTTCGATACATTCCTAATTGACTGAGGAGGCAGGTGAAGTCTTCAGTTCCAGGCAGACTCATTCACGGTGAGAATAAATGGCTCTTTTTCAACTCACACTGCTCACAATATATCATCAGGGAAAAGACATGCAATGAATATGTTGATTTTTTTTTTATTATTATTAATGGAATTACACCCTGCTACGCAGGTGTGAGGGTAAAAACCTATGCTGCGATGAAATCAGATTAACAATGAAATGAGAATTTTATTAGCTTTCTATGTCACATAGACCTGGATTTAAACTGTCAAAACAAGAAACAAGAGGGGGAAAAAAGATACTCTGAAGGCAACGGTGCCAATCAGCGGGCAGAAGGAGTAGCTTGGTATCCAAATAATAATTAGCTGTAATTCGCGGCGAATATCTACACTCCACACTCTACGCTATTTATGTCATATAGAGAATGTATGATTAGCCTATAATGGCAAATCTCTTTTGAGTCGGGGGTTTGCCAATTAACCCTAATCACCCCGATTTGCTATGAAACGGGAACATTTGTTCATAAGGTCCGAGTTTTAATAAAAGATTAGGTCGTGTCGGAAGTAAAACCTGGCTGAGCGACTCTTGCCATGTTCGCAAGGGAAAGGGCCCCAGCCGGGTCGGAGTGTCCCGGGAGCGTTTGGGAGCATCCCGGGGAGCAGCGGGACGGGAGCCGTGACCCTGCACCGGGCAGCTCCGGGGAGCGACGGGCGGGGATGACCCAGCACCGGGCACCGGGGAAACGACATGTCGGAGGTGACCCCGCACCGGGCACCCGGGGTGTGGGCGCTGTGGGTGGATGGGTGGGTCGGCGGTGACCCCGCACCGGGCACCGGTGGCGGCGGGCGCTACCTGCGCGGCCTGCGGAGAGGTGATGGGCGCAGGCGGGCAGGGCCCGCGGCCAGGGGAGCCGGCCACGTCTGCCAAGGGCCCCTTTGTAACCTGCTATAGAAAAAGGAGGTATTCTGCATGACAAAGCCCAATTAAGCTCGCTATTCAGGACCTCTGCAGCTGGTAGCCCATTGGGAGAGTGGGAGGAAACGCGAATATATTAATTATGCGAAGGGGCGGTGAAAAATACCAACAACCGCTGTTCTGGGTTGGGTGTTGGGTATGTTTGGTTTTTTATGTGTCAGCCCCGTTATTTATGTATGTATTTGGTGGCAGGGGCGGTGGGAGGCGGAGGGGCGGGCTGGGGAGCTGCCCGGGGGGCGCAAGCCCCGGCCCCGGGCCCGCCTGGGCGCTGCCGGCCGCGGAGCCCCCCGGTCGGGGGGGGGACAGGTCCCGCTCCCAGCCGCAGGAGCATCCCCCGCCGGCCTCGGGGTCTTTGCAAAGAGGAGCAAGGGAGGCTGCCCGCCAGGCTGCGGGAGAGGGCTACGGCTTTGCTAAAACTGGCGGTTAATATACTACTAGCAAAGCTGTCGGGTTTCTCTAAGAATTCTCTTTATTTTTTAATTGCCACTCAACAGGGGTCAACTGTGAGCCTGCCAAAGGGCTCTCACAGGCTGAGGGGCGTGAAACCCCAGGGCAGGCTGACGGCCAGCCAAAGAAGAGAAAATGCTAGAGACCTAACGTTACGATTGACCCAGACTCTCCATTTGCTTTTCAGCTTTACCTTCCCAAGCCAACAGGCCATAATACATGCATGGCTATAGTCGGTATGTAAAACACAATTTCAGACTCCAAAATCCAACGTGTCTGAGAAATATCTTGCATGACATAGTCATCTTACTCGAAATAATCCAACTCTCATTATAGCAGATGAGTTTTAGTTCAGAACTATGTACCATTGCATGCAGAACTGTGCTTGGGATCACGCAGACTTCAACCCTGACCACAAATGCATGGACGTGACTACGGATCTTTCCCTTTTCTTCTGTAGCAGTATACAATGATAGAGAAAATTCAAGCTGGTCTTATGCTATGAGTGCTCCCAGTCTTCTCAAAATGGCATGAAGTTTAGGCCAGAATGTGGTCAACCATACATGCAGAAGATGCAAACACCATTGAGCCAAGAAGTATACTTGGCATAAGACATGTGCAATGCATTTGAACAAAACCTTGGTATTCTAATTTTTCTCCAGTATGCTTAGATTTTAACTAACCTACCACCATTATCCTATTCTTCTAGAACAGTTGTCAGGGCAGTCATGGCCTCATATTCTCAGTGTTGCTACAGAAGACCAAGTAGACACCCCCAGTTTAGGTACCGCAAAGGGGGAATATATTGCTTTTTGTTTCAGCTCCCCTGAAAGACCAGTCCTGGGTTCTGATGCATATTGTGGAGTGGACAGACAGGGATCCTATGCTGACTTTCATTAAACTAGTAATAGTAAAGACACCACAAAGTCTTTAGACACGTAAGTGTCTCAGCTGAATACAGAACTGTGTTGGTGAGTCAGTCTTGCTTGTGTAAAAACTGCAATACCTCTGAGGGGAAACTGGGGTAGTAGTGGAAGAAATTGCTACTTGATGCCAACAGCAATAATTTTCATGTTGCTGTCATCATTTTCACCTGCTCCCATAGTTTTGAGATTGCATTTTTTTTTTAATTCAGTCAAATGAAAGATGGACTTTAATGAGTTAACGAACAGCCATCAGGAGTTCCTTTTTTTTTTTTTTTTAGCAGGACCTGCCAATTTTTCACAGGCAAAAGATACCAGCTCTAAAATCATTATATTAAAATGCTTCTGCCATGAAGAAAAGATCACAAGGCAGAGGGCTGTTTTTTGGGGGGGAGGGGTTGGTATTGCCTGTTTTCTCTTGATAAAACCATTTTTCAAGATCCGATTTGTCTTTTGTAATTAATGCAAGACTGAGTGGGCTTAAGCAATGTACAGTTTAATAGATTGTGGCAGTTCAGTCCACTGGGTTTTCAGCAAAAGTTGTTGAATTGCAGTAAAGTGGTCAAAGTTTTCTTCTCTTTCCCAATTGCTATTAAATGTGAGTAAGTGATTGCATGCACAGAAAGTAGCTCTCAAGTTTTTGTTTTTTTCTTAGGCAAAGGTAAAATCCAGTGGGTTCCAAATGTGTGTCCATCTACACTAGGCTGCCTCAGCAATGGATTGCCTCTCAAGGCAATCTCCCACTTTGTGATAAAATGAGCAGATCTTTTTATCTTCAGAACTAACTTTCAGAATGAGTTTAAGCTAGGAATTTGTTTTAGGGAAACAACTCAGACTTTGCGGGATAGCTGCCGTTATAGGTGACCATGAGAAGAAAGAAAACCCCAGTTAGTTGCAGACCTCTTACAAAACAGGCACCAAGTCCTTCAAACACCTTGATTCAGGACTTGATGCTTTTGGAAACATTTGGGAACAAGACTGAGATCATTACCTTGATTCTTGGAGGGCTTCTTTATTGCATATACTATCAGTATGGGTAATAGGGGCAGCAGATGCACGACTCCAAGGGGTAGGAGGGCATGTGTCCCCTGCCACTGTGCCAACCTCAGCAGCTGCACTGATGCTGCTGAGATTGGAGCAGCAGTGCTGGAGCTCACCATCCTGAGGGCACCAGCCATTGTGCCCATCAGAAAAGCAAAGGGGACAATGCTACTTTTTGCATGGAGGGAAACCCTGTGAAAGTAAATGAAAGTGACTCCTCAGAAGCACAGGCTGCCAGGTTGATGTGTATATCAGCCTTGTTTATGCTGGAGTCTCATGAAAGAAGCCAGTGTTGTTGCGGGGAAAGATGGCCTTTGCCTCCTGTTGTTCCCTGCCTCTTGTTCTGTGGGCTGTCCCATCCTTTGCACTTGTTTCTTTCCTATGGAAACTTCTGCCCTTGCCTTCATCCCGTTTCTTGACTAGTACACAAAGCCAGAGGATGTGATCGGGTCATCCTGTTTACAGCCCTGCACCTACATGGGAGGAGAGAGCATCAGTATATCTTTAAGGCTTCTACTCCTTTCTAATTGACATTGGCTAACAGATCCCAAAATTACAGGGGAGCTGAGTGGGTGGGACAAGCTTGAGAGACGGGCAGAGGGAAGGACAGGCAGATTGCTCTCACAAATTTAATCTTTCTAGAAAATGAGGTTTACAATATCAGCTGCTGGCAGCAACTGCACTCCCATAGTTGCTAGGTCAAAGTTGAGATGGTTTAAAAAATCTTCAGTGTAAATGCAGCCTTTGAAAGAGGTTTTTCCAGAGGGAGGCTTCTACCATGCTTGAGGTACAGGAATATCAGCAGGAACATGCCATGCCTGAAGCCATAAAGCAGACATACTTTGGGCGTCCTTTGCGCCTAAAGTCTAGGCGGTTCTGACCTGCAAAGAGAAGACTTGCATAAAACTGCAGGAAGAGGAGAGAGTAAACATAGTGCATGTTTAGAGCAAAGGACAGCACAGTTCTGTTGTTTTCATAACTGTTTTTTCCCTTGTTAGTCTTGTGTTTAGTTCTTCCCATAACTCTGAAGGGAAGTGGAAGAGTTCTACTGTTTTTTTCCTTATGTTAGTGTTTTCCCCCCTGAGGCAAGCTCCAGGGCATTTGAAGAAATTTGACATTTGAAATTAAAGAGTAAATTCTGTGTAAAAAGTAAACAGGAGATAAAAATATTTGAAAACTATTTCTGTTTTACCTTAATTTAGAACCGCGAGCTTCAGCTTCCCCAGGCTCTGCAGCAAGCCGCAGTCCTTGGCCAGCATGTCCCCCTCTGCGTCTTCACCTTGGCCTTACCATTTCATATTATTCAGGCTTCAGTTTATCTTGAGGGAACTTGGGAATCTCCTGGGTCATCTTTTGAGGAAAGAATTTTTTTTTTTTTTTTTTGCATAGGAAAGCAGGGTGTACTATACCCCAGTCTTTTTACTATGTAACACTGCCTTTCACAGAACTAACAACTTGTTTTGCTGGATCTGTGTTATTCCCTTTTTCTGTTTTGGAGGTCATTTAGGAATGAGTTAAGAAAGCACTTGCTTCTCTTTCACCTTCTAACATCTTTACCCTTTGGAAGCAAGCAGAATAATATTGGATACCAGTTTATAGTTCATTTGTTCGTTTTATACACATGCTTTCTATTAAACACGTAAGTGCATGCACAGTTCTTTCTACACACTGAAAGGAGCTATAGAAACTCATAGGAAATTGTGTGTTTTAAAAGATTATTTACGCATAAAAAAGGTACACATTTGCAAAAGGCCTGTTTTTGGCAGAGGACGCTGGCAAGCCTACAGAATTAACAGCTCTGGGGATGGGCGACATCCAGGCCTGAGACAAGGAGTGAAAGAAGACAGGGTCCAGCCAACTCCGGGAGGGGACTTTGGTGGGGGGGAGCACAGTCCTTGGAGTAATTTGCTCCAAGAGGGAATTTGAACTAATGCCACCTGATGGAGAGTGGGAACCACTGCAGCAGAAGAGAGGGTGGAAGTTTGGGGTCAGTTCAGGGGAGCTGGGTCGTGGTTCCCCCCTGGGCCCTCTTTGGAAGGTGTGGTGAAGGCAAAAGGTGAAAGTTGAAAAGAGAAAGTGGAGAACAAAAGGTTTCCCTACGAAAAGGAGTATTTTGATTCACTGGCGATTTTACTGTTCGAGCTGCCAGACTGCATAAAAAGGGGGAACAGCAATGACCATCAAATCAAAGAGGGGATGCGGATTTGAAAACTTCATTCTTACTGTAGCCAGAGGAGAAAATGGCACAACATGAATCCATTCTAGGGGCAATGATTGTAAATGAGAATGGGAACGGCATAAAGGTAACCCGTTCCAGTCCTAACAAGGTACACTTGTGTGGTCCTAACACTCTTTGGTTCTTTATTTTGTGCAATCCACCAGTTTCTTTGCTAGAATGACTGCATGCTCATAGCCCTGGAGCAGTGCATTAGCAAATACTTTTTCATCTTTGAAGAACAGAGGTTTCCACTTTGATTACATTAATGCTAATCTGTAAACATCTTTGAACTGTTCTATAGCATCATGGAAGTGATGTTACAGTGACTAAGGCTATACTTGCTGTATCAGCCTATTCCAGCCACTTAGAGCACTCAGAAAAGTAGATTTTTTTGTCTGAGATGAGTTCTGCTTATTCTCAGCAGAAAAGGTCAAGGGACAAATATTTCAAACCGTGTGCCTGGCTCCGATAGTGCAAACACAACTGGACCCACAAACAGACCTTGAGGTGTCTGAGCAGGCATGTGTTTGCCCATGCAAAGCAGGGTGTATATATAAATGGGAGTTTGCTCACACACGCTAACTAGCTGGAGCAGAAAACAGCATGAAAGCATTGCTTTAATTGTTTTAGAAAGTGAAGCAGGATGGTGATATTTACCTGGGCCACTTCATGCTGTTAGCCATTTCCCACTCTCCTGGGAAAGCACTGGGAAGACTTTGCTGGTTTGTAAGTACAGCTTGCTGGGTTTGTATCCAGCTAGAAGAGAAGCGGGACAGGAATTTAGGAGTGAATGACAGCAAGGGTCAAACAAGTCCTTACAGAAAAACCTCCTGGGGACTGCTAGAGAGCTGCTAAGTCTTAAAGCCAAAGTCAGAGTAGGGCTGGAGCAGGACTGAGGGTAAGTATGGGCCAGGATGAAAGCCAAGTCTCTCCAGTTAGGTGATCCTCTAACTCTTCATGGTATATTTTTTGTAGAAGATTTGAATTTGTTAACAGAATTTGTTAAAACCTGATTAAAAGATGTGTGACTCCTATATATATGCACACTTGGCACCTTATCAGAACACTCAGGAAGTCCCAGTATTATGTGTTGTTTAGCAAATAAATGACAACTTTGAGAGGTACTTATGGAGGAAAATACACCCAGGCTAAGTTTATAATGTACTTTACATTGTTTTTAATAAAAGATTCATAGTACAGATAGGAAATGGGAGGGGTCATTGCTTCCCATTTAGGGCTTAATTAGGTTTTCCATCTAACACACACACAAAAATTCGTATAATTCTGTTTTAATTATCCATGCCAGAGGAATTAGCTATTTTAGCTCATTTGCATTTTTCAATACTTTCTGGGACTTAATAATCTAAAAATGCTGTCTTTTTTAGGACCCTATTGTCCTTCTGCTATTGTGGTATTTGGAAAGCACCCACTATGTATGTATAGTCAGTGATCTCATCTTAAATTTATTATCAGTATTCTGAGTAAAAGGAATAGATTTTCAACAAAAGGAATAGACTCGAAGTGTTATGCACTGAAATAAACGCAACTGTTTATTTGAATGGATCATAATGCATTCATGCATCTCAGCAACATTAAGGCAAAATAATTTTCCAGATATACAGGTTATAAAATGGCAGGAGGTGCTAATTTGTTGTCTAAATGAAACGGATTCTCTCTGAAGGTTTATATTCAGATGCAAATCTGAAGAGACTGATGTTTGTATTGCTTTTAGATACCTGCGGAAAAAGGAGCTAATGCTTTTATAGAGCCATTGCAGTGTGTCATCAACAATGCTGTGGGCAACCCAAAAGTAAAAGCAATGCAGGACACTTTCCATCAGCTTTCGTTTTCTATTCTTCTAAGGTTTTATTAGCCCAACCTTAAGCCTCAAGGAACCAAACTACTTTGCTGCCTTCACAATGCAGAGCAAACCCTTAGGCATTACTGCACCTTGATTCAAAATAGTTCTCTGCTGAAAATGAATGGAAAGCTATCACTGCCTTTACACTGCTTTAGCTGATTTTATTTATTAAGTTTCTCATTTTTTTACAATAGCAGAAAGTACTGTTTGTCAGAGTTTTCCCTGATCTGTTTCTTAGGGAACAATTACTGACATTCCTCGTTCTTACGCTGAGCGAGGAGGATGAAAGTAATGGACCACTGAGTACAGATTGTTGGACAAAGACCAAATTTTGGAAATGCTGTTGGCTATAATACTCACCGCTCAAGATCAGCCCAATATGAAGGACTGCTGGTGCATTTGTCTATACCCTTAAGCCATCTCCACTTTCACATTCAACAGATTGCTATTCCAGTCTTCCATATCTTCCTATAGGTCACCTAAAAGCTTCGGAAGAAGAAGGTGTTTCACTTTGAGAAATGCCTACTCTTTTAGAGTATGGTTTTCTGAAATCAGTGACAAAGTACTCTCTGATTTCATTGACTGCAGGATCAGCTCCTAAGGTAATATTGACTGACATAAGAACTTTCAACATTTAAAACCTAGACTGTAGTATAACACAAGACAGCTATTCCTATGATACTCTTCTATGCAGTCAATCATACATTATTCCTCAAAAACACCTACATTTTCAAACAACAGAAATGAATGTCTTTTTATTAAATTCTCAGTGAGAGAATTTTTACATTGAATTACTGTGCACGCCAGGTTTTACTGTCATTTTGTCGCCATCAGACCGTTGGCTTTGAGGTCCAGGAGCACTACTAAAGCCTTACTGTAAATTCAGAAAGATAAACATATTTCTGGTATTCGATGTGAAAACTTGCAGTCTGCACTCTGAAGATGGTGAGGCACTATAACAAGTGACCATTTATTCAAAAAAAAGGAAATACAAATGCACTTTTAGATTGTAAGGCACCTTGGGCAGAAATTTCATTGTTATCTGGTTTGGTTTGGTTTTGTTTTCAAGCTGATATGTGTACACAAATTATTTTCTGTTAGCACTGAATGGTAATAATTGAAGCACACATTTGAAAACAATTTTACTGTAAGCAGGACAACCCAAGGAAAAATAAAATGACATGCAGATATACAGGCTCGGGTCACTTCAGCACCCTTACTTTCCTCCATGGATTGTATGCCAGCCTGCTTAAATAAATTCTTAGATTGGATGCCTGAAGCAAGGCAAAATGAACCCTCACTGGATGGAAGAAAATGAAAGCACAAGAATTTGCTATGCTATATATTTTACAGGGTATCAGAGCTTCCTGTTGTTTCACATTTACTCAGACTGCAGAAATGTGAGAACTGTCAAAGACAAGACAACCTCCCACCCTCTGCTCTAAATAATGATTATAAATTGTTGTAAGTATGCCTTGGCATTTGCGATACAACATTGTCAAGGGAATATTTTACTTTTTAAGGTGCCTAGAATACCCAACAGTGTGTTCAAATTCTTTGAGAAACATAATTATTATACTGCATAGACGATTTCAACTTGAAATACTCAAAAGAGCATCAGAGAAAGACATGCACACACACACTTCACCATAAGCACTTATCTTGCTTGCAGCACAAAGAGCCGTCTTGTTTATAGTGTTTCAAGTGAACCATTTTAGAGGTACTGTAGTGGATTTACAAGAAGAGTTGACAGTGCTATTGTTAATCCCACTCATCAGTGTAGAGGGATTTCCCCTTGGGAACCAAGTCCAACAAGCCTTTGAATCAGAAGACTTTCTTATTTGATGACTTCTTTACAGACCTGATCCTGCTTCCACTTCTGCAGGAGGCCAGATTAGCTAAAGGCATTGCAGGCAAAAAAGAAATCTTGCAAATAGTTTATAATAGGAGGGAACAGTACATTGATGCTCTTAGTATTTCATGTCCATTGAATCGTCTCTCATCACTATGGCTGTACACTGGAAATGTACCCAGGCTTTTAATTAGAGAATTCAATATTGTTTAAGTACACTTCAAAGGTTAAGTATGCGATTAAGTGTTTTCCTGAATCACTGGAGACACCTCTCTCTTTCCATGAATACAGAGGCAACCAACTCAGCCTGGGTACCTGCATGTAGATGGCTAGAGCTGGCTGCTCTAAGTTCCTTCTCTGTGGATATAGCTCTAAAATAACGTTGGACAGTTTCCCATTTCCAGATCCCTTATGTCAAGCTCCATCAGCCAGTGTCTTCCTCTCCAGGTCTGGCTCGCAGCGTAAAAATGTCATTTAAACTGGCATTAGACTCTCTTGGGCAAGTTCTGCTGCTCTTTATGTTATAGCTCTGAAGGTTGCAGCAGGCTTCTTCGGGAGGTGCCTTCTGCTTACAAGTTTGTCTGCCCCCCTGTTTGTTTTCTTACTACTATATGTTAACCCTTAACATTTGAGAGAAAAACAATTGTGGATGTATTCCCTGCCAGTTCAGAAACTTTCCTGTCTTTGAGAGGGACATACAAAGGCAAAGATGAGATTTTCCTACATTTTCCTAGATTTTCCTACATTTTCTTAGATTTTCCTACATTTTCCTGCTTTACTTGAGCACAGGGTGGTGGTGTAGTAAGAGGTGGAAGGATTTTCAGTTTGGTTTTTTTTTTATGTGGGTGGGAGGTCTAATTTCTAGTCGTGCCTGTTCCTCACTCCATACCTTTATCTTCACTTCTGCTTGTGAACCTTTTACGGTTCTTCCTGGGGAAGCTTATTCCTTAGAGTGAGTAGTAGCCTTTCAAAGGGGCTTTATTTTGAACAAGGAGATCTAACAGAGGAAATCTGAAATACCTTTGATTTAGGAATAGCAATTACGTGTAGATGCATAGGCAGTCTGGGCTAGTAACTCACCATTACTCCTTTGGTAGGCAAGAAATGAAACTCACTGGCGAGCAAACGTGGAATAAGTGGGGTCAAGACCCTTGTTCCTCCCAGCTCCTCCATCCCCATCCAACCTATACTATGGCTGTCAGAGAGCGGGGTGTACTTCAGAGTGAGCTCATAGAGCAGCTCACACTTGGTTGCTGTACGGCAGGTATGTGATGAAAGAATATTAGATGGGATTTTCTGCTCTCCCCGTCATTAAGTTGAGAGCTGTTGAGGGAATGCTGCTCATGCAGCCTTGGCAAAGAGGCAAAGACTGGGCCAAAACCAAAGAGTTCTGATTTATATCTACTATATTATTTTGACAGCTTTATAAGGAAAAAAAGACAGTCGTACCAGAATGATATGATATCAGTAACTACACATTAACTTCTGTGAGCTTTTATCTAGAAGCACCTTTGCACATGATATAGAGTAGTTCCAGATGGGGGTAGCACACACAGCATAAAATGTTAAATGCACTTTTATTAATGACATTACTTCTTTACATTAATGTTGACCTCAGTTTCAAGTAATCTTTATAAGTTTCCGTATCGGGCCCCAGATTTACTCTGCTGGTATATTGTCCAAACTGGGACTGGGACTGGGGTTTCTTGGCATTCTTACTTCCTCTTCCTAAACACTGCTAATTCACAGAGCACTTCTGCAGTACCACAAGGTTGGGAAACCCATACTGTACACCAGAAATTGGGGCTGGGATGGTGCAAGAGCCTTTCTTGTGATGGGTGAGAAAGACTGATGCCTTTTTAAATGGAAAAGAAACTATATTTTAAAATGCCAAACACATATATGTATACAGATTTTTTTCAACTACGTACAATATAGCTGAATAAAATTAATGTGAACAGGTGTTTAGTTCGAGAAGTCTCTCACGTGAATAGACATTTCCTGGAGTAGTTTATATTAAATGGCAGGTAACATACAACTTCTTCGTTCTCTTACCTGATTCTCCTTTCATATATCAGGCATGCAGTGATGTGGTGTTAGTCCAATGGGACTCCTCCTGATTTGGATGTATGTAGGCAAGAGTGGGACCCCTTTATGCTGAGCTAATGAATGTTTTGTTAAACTGCTCAGGAAAATATTTTGACTGATGAGAGAAAATGCCTGTAATAGAGCACTCAGTATGTTCAGTTGGCATTGCTGTCATTTAAAACAGTGGGCTGAACTTTGACAACATAAATTCCTCATGCTTTTTCACAGGAAAGTAAAAATCTTTCTTGATTTCAGCGGTGCAGAATCTGGCCTATCAAGAAAGTACTGTTGTTCCCAGAGGGCTTAGCCCATTTTCAGATTTATGGGGTTAACTCCCTTACAGTTTGATTTAAAATATTGTTATAATGGGCTGTGTGAAGGTTTGAAATGATTCATTATTAGAGTAATACTGTTTTTTACAGTAAAACAACCAACTGTTATTTCCATTCCTCCAGAGTTCTTAAGAGTTATAGCTTCTTCCTGGCATAATTTGGAAAACAGCACTGATTCGCTCCACCTTAAAAGCAGCTTTAAAGCATGATGGGAAAATGTTACATACCACATCTCCTTTCAGCGAAATTGCCACTGCTGCCTTTTAAAGTTTAGAATGCGCAACATTAGCAAGAATCCTGCAATCATAGTCTTTCTTCTTGCATAGAAACATAATCAACTGTCTCAAGAGGGAATAAGACTTGATGAAACCGAAGTCTGGGAAAAACATTATCCCACCATGTTGGTGTTTGTGTGTTTATGATGATGGGAAAGTTTTTCTGCTTTGAAACTAATAGCAGGTGGAGCAATACCATTCTCCTTCTACATTTGCTTTCTCTCCTGTAAGAATTGAAGTGTGATGAAACAAATCAGTAAAGGATTTTTCTGTTTTTCTTTGTGTTTGTTCCACATGCTGTTTGATGCCTGCTTATCAATATCATGCTGAATCCTAAATTCCTCACTGTGAGCTGAGCTGCAGCTTTGCTCAAACACAAAACAGTTGTGTCAGTGTCCGAAAGTCTGGGTTACAGAAGGCTGCAAGCATTGCCTAGAATAAGATGTTCAGGACTTGGTGCACTGTTTTTAAGAGAGAAAAAGGCATAAGCATTTTTAGATGACAGACCATGGTAATATTTCTGCAGTAAACTCTTTGGGGTAAATTCTTTGGTGGCAGCTGGGTGGCGGAAGATGGCCTGGTGCAGCTCTTTGTCCTTACCCGCCTGCTAGCTCCCTACTGCTTGCATCTGCCTGTGGAGCGGCTCCCATAAAGCCCTTCCCTTTTTATAGTCAACAGAGACGGACCAGGTTAACTTAATTGGTTTAAAGAGGGGATTTTTGCTAACCTGACCCATTTTGTGAGAAACATATCAGGGAGCAATCCCATGAGCAGCTGAGCAGATAGGACAGAAACTGGTGGAGTTTCCACACGGGGATGCATGCAAGAAGCAGAGGAGATGAGAAGCTCTAAAAGCCAAGCTGCTATGATGCTAACAAACTCCGTCGCTCAGCAGGTCTTATTAGACTGGGCATGGTGCCATGCAGCTGAGGGGACAGCGCGCAGTCAGCAGTGGCTCTGGGATCTCTGTAACATGCCCTGCTGCGTAGTGTAGACATCTACTTTGTGTTTTCTTCAGACCATTCATGCTATAACTGTTTTTAAGAGGCTAAAAAAGCCTCAGACTTGACAAGATGCACACCGTTGAAATCTGAAATGAAATTATTAGCTCATCTAATGTGGGCTCCCATATATCTCAGGATATTAAATTTCACCTATTTATTTTTTGCAGGCTGGAACAGATCCAAAGCCTACTGCAGCCTCTGGACTTACTCCAGGAAATTCAATGGGTTCTGATTCAGGCTTTGAATCAAGCCTTAACTTTATACATTTTTGATTATTGAAAGGACTCTAATCCCCTCCTGCTTCCATGTGTGCTGATACAGAGACCTCATTTTCCATTGGTTAATGCTGGAATTTGTCACTCTGCAGGAAACATGCAACATTTTAAATCGATGCAGTCAGCCAGTGTATTTTTCTAACAGATTTTGTGCGTATGTTAGTGGAGCCATGTGGCACAGACTCAGGACGCAGTTGACATAAATTGTTTCTAAAACTTAATGAGCTGTGAGCATAGAAACAGAAGTATCGTCCTTCAGCTTCAAAATACAGATCTCTGCCCCCTGAGTCACAGATGGTGTCCCCAGAGGTGGAGGGTGAGTCATACACCCGCAGAGGTGAAGGAGCATCCCTGTCCAGCTACATAGTCCCAAAGCTTTGTGCAAAAATATCTGGCTGATTGCTAGAGTAAAGAATAGGAGGCATTTCCCTTATACCAGTCACAAAAATAACAAGTGGAAAGCAGGAAGTTTGGTTCAAGGCAAAATGTTTTTGTTTCTGGAAGCAGCAGAGAAGAAGGGGAGAGAGAGCTGACAAGGTAAACTCACAAAGCAAGGGTGGCATTTGCCCTGTGAGCCTGAGCAAGCAGAAGGAAATATTTCCTTCCACCTTGGGGAAATCTCCATTCTGTGTCTCTCAGCAACCAAGAGGCAACATGTATATCCAAGTGAGAGGAGGCTGGCACAGTACCAGCCCCTATATACAATTATTTGAAGAAACTTAGATTTGAGTGCTGAAGAGAGAGAAACCCTCGAGAGCAAGCAACGATGGCAGCTGTGTGCAGAGTTACTTAAGAAATACTCACAAACTTCATTCCCTTTATCATTTCAAAAAGAAAATAGAATCGACGTGTTGAAAGAAGAGTGCAAGGGTTAATCGTTTTACAGATATAAATAACATGAGGTCCAGACCACTCTGCAAATACAGCTTCCAGCTATGCCTGACTTAATAGCGTTCCTTTACTCATGGTAGTGTAATAAGACAATCCAGCACATCGCCAAGGTATTTTGCGCTATGCTGTCATCTTCAGCCAACTTCTGAAGGGTTGTGTGGTGAGAAGGGAGACTTCACAAACTGATGCACTAACAACGTGCTGAGCTGCTCTCAGAGGAGCGTGCCAGGTCTCAGTGAAGTTAACAGGTTGCAGTCTTGGTTCCATTCCCGGTCTTTTTTCTGTCTCCTCCCCCACCATTTTAATTCGATACTGGGGAGAAGCCGTAGCTACCAGCCAGTTACTGCAAGCTTCAGAAAAGTGTAATCTTTCTGATGACCTGCCCAGTAACCTAGGAAATCCTGAGCAAACACTGAGCTTCTAACAAGCCAGTTAATATCGGTGCAATTAATGGTTTCCTTTTATTTAGGACCTTTAAACATAATGATAAAGAGATTTATTCCTCTCTGCACCGCAGTGGTTTGTGGAGTGTCATAATTCAGCACTAATTCTCAGCATGGGCAAACCTCTGCCTCTTCTACATATCTAAAAGCTCTGAAAAATCAGACTGCCATTACTGCGGCCACCAGCAAGGGAAGAACTGGCGTGTATATAACAGAGGTTACTGGTGGGGGAGATGCCTCCTCCCCATAACAGGAGCCATTGCCTCATAGCTTGGTTCCCCATACTGGGGATGGGATACGGCAGTTTTGATGCCACGCTTGCCTTTGCTGTCCCATCCTTCTGGCAAAATAAATGCTCTTCAGGATTATATGGAGCCTGGTCCTCCAAGACTAGGGCCATGAGAGGCCTTTCACCTCCCAGGTGAAGCTAGGCACAGCTCTGTCCTCACTGCTCTCAGGCTGCTGCAGGGCTCCAGGTCACTAGCCCACCATTTTAGTGGACCATTTCTAACCTCATCAGTCTGGTGCTTGGAAACATTTTGATTACCAGCCTAAATATGGACATGATCAATATTTACTTCTTTACTGTTATTTTATTTACCAATACCTGTTAATGCATTTATTCTTTTGCTTTTTTCTTAAAGGGATCTTCTCCCTTCTGGTATTTACTCTTGCTGATACATTTACAGGACATTTATACTTCTTCAGTTTTCAGTTTGCCAGGCTGACATACCCAAGCTCCTTACGTGTCCTCTTATCCTTCCATTTTCAAGGTAGCCCTTCTCCTGTACCTAGGATTTACCTTGCCTGGGTGTGCTTGAATACAGCTGCACAGGCTATTTCGGTTGAGATCTTACCCAGTGCCTTTAGAGCGGCATTTATTCTTCCATCTCTCTGATGTCAATTCTTATCCTGATACATCCTGTTACCTGTTTGCTTTTAAAAATTTTTTATTTTGGCCATTACTCGTCTAGGAGCTCAAAATTTTCCCATCAGTCTACAGTCTTTCTTATTCCACAGCAAAACCCGTTCATAGCCCATTGGTACATGATCTTGCACATTCTCAAGCCAGATTTCATCTCATTTCTCTCACTTCAGTCCTTAAGTTCTTTTTTCCTACTGTCCCGGTCCTCTTGTTTACCAGTGATGCTTCCCAACTTGATCTCAATAGACTTTATTGGCAGACTCTTCCTTGCTGTGCTGCTCTGGAGAGGCTTTTGGAGAGCAGCCATGGTCTTCACAGTCCTTTGGCCTCCTGGAAGAGCCACCATGGAGACTGCATGTTGTCCCAGGCTGCTCAGCTCTTCCAGCCTTAAGCTTCATCACAGCTTTTAGATACACAACCTCTGGAACTGGCAACTTACTGCTCTGTAAACTCTGGTTTCTTCTGACTTCTTTGTCTCCAAGATGGCCTCATGTTTCTTAAAGGAAGTGACCAAGTTCAGAGCAGGCATCTTTCCATATTTCTGATGATAAACATAAACAAAGGGTGGTTACTTATCTTCTTAGCAATGTGCTTATTTTGAGTTTTTCCTTTTATCCTCTGCAACCCAGTGAGTCCCCGGGTTCTTCCCATGAGATCCTCTTTCCGATATAGGTAAAGAATCCCTTACTGTTTGTTTTAAACTTTTTGTACTTTTCTTTATGAAATTTATGATGACGCTTCCTATTAGTTTCCTTCCTCTTATTTGCCTGCTGTAATTTATGTTTTCTTTATTGGCATCCCCAAAATCTGATTTCCCCATTTTGACTTTGTCTTTGAGTCTGTCCGACCTTGCCAGTGTCCATACTGTTGTCAGTGGTACTCATCTCTCCTGAGGCTCTGCTGACACTTCTTTCCAAGGAACTCCTTGATGCTGGATGTGCAGAGGCTAAAAATCTGCTGGGATACAAAGTGCAACTGAAAAAATTCATGGACATTGGGAACTATTAAAGATGAAGGAACTCCTTCTGAGATATAAATTGTTGCAGGCTAGACTGGTACTCTAGGAAAGTAACATTATGCATTTGCCTCTATTTCTGTGTTGCTCACTGCTGGCCATGGTCAGGGACAAGATGGGCCTGTGATCTGACTTGGTACAGCTGTTGTTACAGTCTTATCTTGGCCACAAATCCTGGATTCTTCCTTTTCTGATTTCCTTTTAACTTTAACATTTTGAGAAGCTTCTTGTTTAAGTGAAATGTCCCCTTGTGAAACCTGGCGTGTTTGCTTGGAGCGTTGCCTGGTGCAGAACAGGCATCGCTTCGTGCATAGAGCCCATCGTGGTCCAGCGGCACTCACTGCTCGGTAGCTCCTCCATCTCAGGTGAAACCAGGGCCAGAGCAGCTTCACCTCCGCACGGCGACTGAGCCAGAGCTGAGCTCTGCTGACTGCCCCTGTGACCGAGGTCTGAGACAGGAGCTGGCGACAAGGACTGTCACGCAGCCTCTGACTTGATCTGTCACACTCATGTGACGACAGGCTGTATATGTTTTTATATATCCATATATATGTACTATGTGTGTATACAAAGCATCTATCGCAGCAGAACCCTGATCTTGACTGGTACTTACTGCAATAAAAAATAAATGACAAAATGCTAAAAGCAAACAAACAATTGTTGGAAACAAACCCAAGTGTGAAGGGAAAATGTGGAGAAATCAAGAAAGTTGCCAGAAGAAAAGTATGCTTGCATATATAAGTGCATAGAAAAATACAATAATAAATTGCTTCTGCATGTAGCTTACTCCTATGGTTCCCTATGTTTCGTTTTTCCATTCATTTATTCTAGACAGTAAATCAAGCTGGTTTTGACAGTTCCTGGATTAGTTAGAGGAGGAAATAATGAATTATGGTAATCTTTCTCTAGAAAAGGTGTCTTGTGAAGTTATCTACATTGCTCCAGAAATGCTGCAATGCCCTTCTTTTCTGAGAAAAAAGATCTGTGCTAAAGGATGAAAACACAGGAGAAGCATTGCACAACTTTGCTGGTTTATGGGAATCTGTCAGGTCATGTTAATAAAACAGCGTTCTTGAAATAATAGTTTAAGGTGACACTGCCAACTTGAAATTATGCCCATGCCTGCAAATTAGGTAATTATCAAAGTGGCAAGTAATATATAATATACTAAACAAACCTGGCATATTTTTTCTCTCTTGTGAGGGAGCTATTCAGATTTTTTTGCTAAAAAGATTAAACTCAAAGATTAGAAAAACAAACTAGTAAGAACAAATAGTGTGACAAAAAGATTTCAAAGGGATTTCAAAAGAAATGCTAGAGATAGCATTTCAGAACTGTGCTATTGGGACTTGATTTTTTCAAAGTTTTTCTCCAATAGGAATCATAACAATCTGATAGTGATCAAAGTTTGTAATGAAGCAAATTTCATGCCGTGATACAACTTTTTGATCTACATCACCACACCCTTTAGAAAAATGAGTGACCTTTGCACCTCAAAATCCTTTTGATATGAGTATAGGAAACGAAAAATCTTTCTAAAATGCTATTTTCTGTTCAAAGCAGTTGTCAAATAAAGTAAAAATCAGCCTAAATATTGTGTGTAGTCACATTCTTCTAAGTTTTTCTTGTATAACTGTCATCCGTGTTACTAAAAATACTGCATATCTCATTTTCTTAAGGCAGCATACCATACACTTGTCAATATTTTCATAAAAATATGTATTTTTTCACTATCCTGTCTTTTGATGTACTATCGGAACACTTAGGATTACAGTCACTCTGCCTGTTAAACCCATACTCAGCCACATCAGCTCTAACCAGATGATATTGGTGGCAGAAGGAGAAGGAGCTGGAAAGGAACTGTTTGCATTTCTTTGTTCCTGTCCCTGTTTTTCACCGCTCCCTGTTCTCAAAATTGCTTAGAGAAGTCTTGGATCCCTAGATAGACCAAACCCATCACAATCTCCTTCTCTCTCGGGCATGTATCTCCTGACTCAGTCCAGAACTGCAGCAAGCATCTGCTCTGCCTGTGCCACCAGCACAGCTCAGAGCTTCAGCGCTGGTTTTGCCACAAAGGAGTGAGCATCGACCTGTCTTTCTCTTGACCCAATTTTTCTCTGTCCCCGGTCCAGTAAATGGGAACGTGCTTCAGTCTGACAACAGACAGATGGAGGAAGAATCTCAGGATGTGGCTGGCTGTTGCAACAGCTTGAAAGCGAGCCAGCACGCCTGCATCGTTGCACAAAGTAGTAAACAAGCCCAACTGGAGTATGAAGTTGAGATAACCCGGGTGTTCAGTGTTAGCTCTCGAGCTGGAGAGAGTCACCATGCAGCAGGGATGTTTGTATTCTTCTCTCTTTCTTTTTTTTTTCCCTTTTTTTTCTATATGCTTTGGGAAAAAAAAGGGAAAAAGGAAACTCATAAAGAAATGTGGAAAATGAGAACCTCACAGTGTTTTAAATAGATTTTTCTAGTTTACAATTTGGGTTTTCTTAATTTTGTCAAAAAAGAAAAGATTTCTTGGAGAAAATTTAAAAAACTCCCACCAGCGTCTGTGAAAAATTTCCAGCAAAAAGCAGTAACCTCTTTTGGCTAGTTGAAGCTTTTTCATTTATGTTAGCAGCAGCCAGAAGCCCATGTGGAGCAGTGATTTTTACACTGTTAGCTATAGAGGGATTTTGGATGGGAGATGTCCTACTGAGCTACACTCACTGTCCCAAGTTTCTTCCACAGTGATGCTGAAAGAGAACCTCTGACAGGAGGTGATGTATATATGGGTATAGCACAATGAAGTTTTTTAACCACCTTATAGTGAGTTTTGGGAATGCTGATGTTAACCCAGGCCCCAGGTAGCATGGCCAAGCAGAAAGACTTTTTATATATGATATCCAGAGGTATGAGTTTTGACCAAATGCTTACGGAGTCCCTGATTAATTCTTATGTAGTTATTACAATGATAATTTTTTTTAAATGTTTGGGAAAGAGCAATGCTTGCCAAAATATGCTATTGTGTCTAATTAATTATTTTTCAAGATTAAAAGCTACTATACTACCTCTGAGTAATGTTGCCCGCTACTTAAATCCCTCAGCAACTTCAGAAAATATTTAGTAAAATATTTAGTATGTTACTGCTTTTTTGTGAGGTTTTTTAAACCAGGAGAAACCCCACACACTTCGTCATGCTTGACTATTTGCTCTGCTGCCCTAGTCCTGTGCTTCTGGTATGCCAGCATCAGCAGAATTTGGTGAGAGAAAGGGCAAGCAGGCAGGGTGGTGGTTTACCAGCTGACAGCAGGCATAGGCATCCTGACAAATTTAAGATTTTTATTGACCCAATTGTCCTCAGGATCAGGGCTTCTAAATTTTAATAGCTGTCTGGTGATTGCAGAAGCCTCTTTATCTGCATCCTTCCTCTCCATGATAGCAGCAAATCCAGGGTCTCCACCAGATGCAGTATACAACCTCTTTGAAGAGTGTCAGATGTTGCTAGAGTGATGCACTTTGCACTCGGAGAGTATCAGCCCAGTTGCTCTGCAGGGAGCGAGGGACTGGCTCGGTAATATCCGCCAGTTCAGAAGCTGGGGCCAGAAAATTTCTGCTATGGGACTATGTGTGCTAGATGGGTAGGATGCCCACTGCCTGTGCACAGAAAGTAGAATAATGGAAGACACTACAGAAAGGAAGGAAAGAAGCAATAACCAAAAGCAGCCCTTGCAGGGCTATGGAAGGTTTTCATGAAGGTCTGAATCTACTTTACGAAATCTACTCCCCTGCAGGTCACAAGCTGGTGTGTTAGCCTGGTTTCGGATAGCAAAGGATCTCCTGGCCCCATCACTCTGCGCGTTGCCACCAAGGGGCCTCCGGGCAGGCTGTGTGTCCCATCAGCTCTGTCCCACCAGCTCTGCTCACAGTGGAGTCCCATTGTGTTTCTTCCAGAGGCGCCTCTAAATCCCTAGGGGCAGGAGTCAATTTTGGACGGCATGCAAGAGCGCCTGAAATGCCTGCGTAGAGCCTGCTGCTCTGTTGTGAGAGGTTGAGGAATCTAAGCAAACAGTCAACTTCTTGAGATTTAGGAAACAGTCTGGTATTTAGGCTAGAGTAAAAACAAATGTTCCCTGCAAGAGCAGATGAGGATGCTGTGTTCCACTTCCTGGAATTTAGGGCTGGCAAAGACAGAATCCTTTTAATTCATATCATATCAAGGTCTTCTGCACATTCCTTCTGAATGGAAGATGCTGGAAGTGGAAAGTTGGCTCTGGTTTTTATGTGTTTCCAAAACAAAGTCCTTTCAGTGGTGTTCTTAACATAGATTGAGTGAAACAAAAACGCTAGAAGCTTTTCTTAGAACCCCACCTTTAGAACGCTGATTTTTCTGAGAGATGTCTAACTGACCCCTGTAGATACAGCATGTTACATATAATATTGTCCTCACAGATTTTCTGTTTTACCATTTCAGTTTTCCAAAAGTGAAAAACATAATGGGTGATCACTGTGACTTCAAAGAAAGCAGGCTCATCCTCTTGGTCCGGTTCTTTTCTCACTGTAACTTTGTGGATTTCAACAGTTACCATTCACACCAGTAAAGTCACTGTATCTGTGAAGTGACTCGTCTTTTTTTCTTTACAACTAGCACTAAACACAAGCTGATTCGTTTTATTTACTTGGTCAAACCCAGTCTCCTGGACTGTAACTCCGACAGGTATTTCATGTGTGATATACATGGGCCCAAAGGTTTCCAAGCTAATATGAACAGAAATGCTAGGCAGTCTAAACTTGCACCTTTGTAGCCTTGTAGCTGCTTTAGTGAATTGCTAAGTGCATAATTAACTTAAATCCCACCAAGAGGACACAAGCCTCTGCCTATGCTTTCTCCACAGGCTTAGCTGTTCTTTCTACCCCGAATTTTCCCTGCTCCAGACAAACTCATGCTCCTAATGTGGACCTAACCACTATGTCTGCTCTAATCATCAGCAAAACCACTCCCCACCCAGATGGAGAATTTAAGGGCTGGCATCAATGCATTTCAATAAGCCTGGAGACCTGTCACCACCACTGTAAAAACTAGGAGGATGCAAGCTCTACCTGTACCCTCTGCATGCGGCATTTCTTGCACTGTGGTCTGGTTCAGGTTCCAGGTCTCAGCGTAATCCCTGCATTCAGGAGACCACGGACTGTGCCAGGATCTTTCCCAACAGAGCTCAGTTTTGAAGATGCCTGTCAGGCCGGAGGACACCTCTGGCATCAAGGGCGCTCCACCAGGTTTTGGCAGTGGGCAAAGCTTCAGGTGGTAATGAACACAGGAGCGAGGGAGGGTGGATTTTTACCATTTTATCATTAGTGCTTCTGTTTTACTTAACCACACAGAGGAAACTCAGTCCCTCTTCCTGCAGATGTCAAACAGTAGCATTGTACCCTGCTGTGGAGGGATCATAGATGTGTAACACCACCCAATCTTACCCTGTCTCAGCTCTGCCTCCACTGTTAAACTGAAGAATGAAATAAAGCATAAATATAAAATTGCTTCTTGGCTATTTTAGAGCTTCTGTACAATCCCTCTTTCTTCCTTCCCCCTTCCTGTGGGTCCCAGAGCTGAACCCTCCTGATGCTCCATGGCTGGAGCTACAGGGATGCTCTTTTCCAGGCTCCAAAGCCACAAAGATATGACGAGGGAAGAGCAGCCTCGCGAGCAGCCCATGGCCTGTGTGGTTGGTGGCTGCATGCCTTCCATCTACATTCTGCCTCAAGGACTGCCAGGTTGCTGCCAGGGCATCCAGCAAGCATCCCCTCGAGCGTGTTACCATCCTGCCCCTCTGGCCACATCTGCAGGCTCGTTGTGTGGTGGGACTCGTCCTCGGGCCTCCCCAGCAAAGGGTAGAGACCCAAGTCCACATGGGTTAGTCCTTACGTTGCCATATCAATGTGTCAATTCAAGCTCTGACATCAGGATGACATCAGATTTCTCACCGCTGACTCCTTTCCAAAGAAAACCACACTGCTGGGATATTTTGGATTCACCACCTGCTCTCAGAATCCACCCAGGGTCAAAACAGTCACTCCCGGCATGTTTTAACCGCTATAGACATCTGAAAGCTTTTCTCCGTGAAGGACACCTCACCACAGCCTACTTTGGGTTTGACTTTTGTGGTGTCTCCTTTCTGCTTGCGGCTCCTGGAGATGCTGCAGGAGTTGCAGAGCTGGCGAAGCCGTGGAGCTGGGCGGAGGGAGCCCATGGTGCCTGCGCTTACCGCTGCCACTTGGTTTATTTTTGCTTCTGGGTGGGAAGCCAGCAGTTGGTTTTAATCCCAATTCGAATGTGTCTCTCAGAGTTTGGCTTTCTTCTTGTGTAACATTGTGACGCTGAGATATTCTGGGACACTTTTACTAACCATGGCAGAGATGCATTCCTGGAGACTGGAGCGAGGGTGTTTTTCCGTGCAGGGCCACATGTTTGAGTGATTCCAGCTGGGAAACCCACTCTCTCTGGTGGTCTGATGGAGCCCAGGTTTGCTGACCTTCTTAAAGCTGTGCCACCCACTACAGTAAGCCCCCCCTCCAGACCCCCCCCCCCCCCCTTCACACTGCGTACCCCGGTGACCTGGGACTTCACACTTGCTTCTCCTGGGTTTGGGCAGGCAGAGCAGTTTAGAGGCAAGGATGGCAGTGAGGAGAAGGAAGGAAACGAAGCTACCCATGAATGACAGCAGGCTTCACTCAGGCTCCAGTGGACTCTTTGAGAGATCCAAGATGGTTTTTTGAAAGCAAATTTGTTACATCCTTAATTCCAAATAACCCCCGCTGCTGAAATGGGATGCAAACATCCTCAGCTGTGATCCTGCTTCTCTCCTACTCTTCAAAATAATTGAGGGGTGATACTTACACAAGGTGACTGCCTACCCTAGCTCCTCTTGTCCCCCTTATCTCCATTCAGATGCTAATGATGGTTTAAACCAATGTTTGTGATTCACAGGCCTAAAGCAAAGCTAGGCAGAAGGTCTGTAGACTGTACGGGAGCTAGCTATTTTTAACTCTCCTTCTTTCCTAAGTCAATATTGGGATAGGCAGCAAAGAAAAAAGCCAACATACGGAGAAGGAATTTGAAGCCGGGAGAGCTTCAGAAGCTGTCAGAGGAAGCAGCCCCACAGGGCAAAGGGCAGCAGAGAGGCACTGGCAGGTGCTAAGTGGGCTGCGGGACCATTTGTCTCCCAGTAAAAAAAAGCACTCGACTCTTCAGATATTTACAATGGCTTCTGTCCACTCAAACAGTTTAACTACCTATATATTTTAACCTCCTGTAAGCAGAACTGCGTGCCTCTGACTTCCCTGTTAACAGCGGAGGCTACAGTTATACTTCCGAGCGCTGTTTTGATCAGCCCCCAGCTGTACAGCTGCTGATGTTTCTGGAGTAAAACATTTCCTCAAATCCTTCATCTTGTCAAGTTGACTAAATCCTACTATGTTTTGGAAAAGGATAATCAGAGCAGGCTTCATAGATTCATTCAGACCACCAGAGACTCTGCTTGCAGCTTTCTTAACGAGAGCTTCCCAACAAAGTTTCGTAGAGGCATGGATTTAAAGAATACATTTTTCTTATAGTAGTATAAAGCACACTGGGAGAAAAATAACTGAGAAGAGAAAATGTCAGTTTAGTGATGGATAGGAATTGCAAGAATTTATTTTGATTTACTTTGGCTCTACAAATGTTTTTTCCCATCACAAAGACAGAGGGAAAGGAAATTCTGTATTCTCTTGACAATGAGGAGAGCATGTTTCTATTCCCTTTGACTATGAAAATACAAAATAGGGGTGAAACGGCCTGTTCCTACTCTATTCCTTCTTTGCAGTGTCTTTGACTGATGGACAAAGAGAGCCAGCAAAGAGCACTGTTCTGATTTGGGCATTTTTCGTATCCTTACTGTTATTCCTTCAGCACTTAGCCTGTTAACGTGGGACAAAGGAAGAAAAACATGGATGGGAATAGGGGGCAGGAAGGTGAGGGATTATCCCACGATTCCCTTTCTCTGAAAGAAACCTCAAATGGGTAAAATCAGAATGGGCCCCATCTTCGTGGCTTTTGCAGTATGGGTCCTTTCAGTGCTGCAGTCTGGGCTCTCCCTCGTTTGCTTCCTGCATCCCTCTTGAGGTACCCAAGCAGGGCGGAGGAAAGATGGTGGATAAGCTCATCGCAGCAGGAGGTTGTCTCACTGCTCCCTAACTCTACAAACCTGCTCAACAAACAGCTTAAAAGATTGCTCTGTGAAAGAGTCAGTTTCACCGTGATGCCTTTGTTCACTGATTCAGCAAGGAGTCCTCTAGCAAAAAGAAGGGGGGGGAAAGCTTGATATACCTGTATTTTTGAAATAACAAGATTTGACTCCTCCTACATCCCAACTCCACCTAAAAAGAGCAAAACACATTTTCCAAATCCGTATTCTTCATACGCTACAAGGAATCAAAGACAGCTGATTCTCCCCCCCCACCCCCTTTTCCTACACACCCTAAAGAAAGATCTGATTAACCTGTGGTGAAAGTCTGGGACCACTCAAGAGAATGACAAAAATCCTTGTGATTTTGTTGGTGTTGAATGCCAGACCTGGAAAAAATTGGCCAGCATCTTCTCACCAATTGCAAACAAATGATGGTGAAACAGTTTCTATTAGGGACACGGGCCTAACAAATGAAGTGATATCGGACATGGAAACTATTAATGGACATCTTGTTGTCTGATTCATGGGAGCTAGAAAAATGCCTAGTAATTTACGGGTCTTCAGTATTTCAGCATTCCTTTAGGGACTCCTTTCAGAGTTTGCTTCCCAGGGATACTAAGCAACTGCCTTCTGAAAATTGCTCCTTCTCAGTGTGTTGAGTTTAGCAGTCAAATAACAAAGTTTGCACCATGAAAAACAACTGTTGACAAGTAAGGTATAAATTCAGATTTACTGCAATGCCTGTCTTGTGGCTAGAACAATGAAATTCATTACTTCACCAGCAAGAGGAAGCTTGCTACTGCTCCAGCAGTAATTGTATCATTTTAATGGCATTTTTTTGTTTATTTGTTATTTGGACAATGTCCTGCAAAGTGATAAGTCTCTGTACATAACTTATTTTAAACACAGTTGGTTATCAAGGGTTAACTTGGTTAGTGGAACCAAAGTGAAAGTTTTAAAATACTGCTGCCATGGAGAACAAATGCCTTCTAAGTGCCTATAGCATATGTTATTTAAAAGAGCACTGAAACATTGTTCTGGTTTGAATTATTTTTCTTCACAGTACTTCTCTAAGTTTATTGCCAAAGAAAAGACTTCCAGAGCCAATTTTTAATCTTAATTATACCAGATTCAATCTGGAATATTTCCCTTGAAGTTAGAGTTACACCACATTTACACAAAGCAGAATCTGGCCCAGTTTCCACATTAGACTCTTTCTCAAAAGATAATTTAGGTTAAAAACCAGAGTATCTGACTAAAACAGCCAGCAGTCCAAGGATCAAAACCTACCTACATGCTGCCGTACCCCTGTTCTTGAGCCATGCCAGAGCTCCCCTGTCTGAGCTAAGCCTGAGCTGTAGCTTCGCATCTGCAGGGAAGGGACCCGTACCTGCGTTTTCCTCTCATCTCACTCTCGCATTTCTCCCTCTGCAACCACCTTGCCCAAGCGAAGTGCATGTAACTGAGTACTCTAAAAGACTGCCAACAACAGCCAGGCAAATAAACATGTAGCTGAAGCAGAAAGTGCTCCCTGCAGAATTAGAGGTGGTACAGACTGAAACCTGGTGACCTCAGACAAAAGGAAAAGCCCAAACAGTCTTTTGTAGAAGTGACAGAAAAGAGAGGAACATTTTCCCCTGGCTTTTCAGTGTGTCAGTCCCTCCTGTCTCCCAACTAAAGAAAGCAAACTGAACGTGCAGGCTTCAGTCATTGGCACTCTTGGAATGGCTCTAGGTGCGAATGGCGCCTGCTTGATTTCTTCCATCACAGATTAGGGTTACAGAACTAACCTCAATCTTGTGTTTGAGTACAGGAAACACACAGTGCTGCACGAAGAAAGACAACGTAATTCACACCTCCTGCCAACGCGCCTCCAGCATAATCTTGGTAAATAAAAGTAAAATGAATGACTGAATTCAATGACTAAGAGGAATAACTAAATTTGTTTCCAGGTCTGGAGCTTTTTGCTGACTGTGTCAACATGGATGCTGATTCTTGCAATTCCTAATGGTGGATTAGAGGTCGACCTGTTTTGGAAAGTATTGGGTGAAACCTGTAACCTCCATTGTCTCCACACAAACCCCAATTCTGCAAGCTCTTAGGAGGCATTGACAGCTTTCCCTCCTCTTTATCCTTGGGATGGGGGAGACGCATGCTCAGAATCTCTCAATGCCACAGAAAGAGAGGGATAGTGTTTTGTTTGTGATGGTATTTTGGAGCATGAAACATCCAGGGAGGAGAGGGATCCTTTTAGAAAGCCAATTACAATTCAGAAACCTTGGCCATGGCTCAAGTTATTCTACAGCAAATCATCCCGAAGGGATGTATCGTTAATCACTAAGCATCAGAAGAAAATCTGTTGTGGGATGAAGCAGAAAAATGACATCCCATGTCTGGAGCATGGGCAGTTCAGGGTAGTCAGTAAACAGACATGTTGGGTCTCTCCCGAGTTTGGCACTTTGTGGTGCTCAGCCTAGCTTGGCTCTTCCGTGCCCGTGGGAGGGATGTACGGTGGACATGGTCAGCCCAGGCACGCACGGGGACTGACACTGACACAGACCAGGGCTGGCCCATGCCCGTCGCGTCAAGGATGACTGTGACCACTATGGCCAGGGTGGCCGTGACCACTATGGCCAGGGTGGCCTCCACAGCAGCCAGCTCCCCCGTGCAGAACTCAGGGCTGGGTCCCGAGCACAGCAGCCCGAGGGGGCAAAGCTGGTACTAATAATAAATAGACGCAGAACCAAAGCAGCCTAGTCTGGCTGTATTTTCGTCCTGCTGTAAGCCATTAATTGCTGCAGCTTGGAAGAACAAAGGCAGAGATAATGGTCTCGGGAGTTATGAACCGAAATCAAACCTGGGCTGAATCAGCAGAGGAGGTCCTTTGATTTCAGAGGGAAAACTTCTCATTTGTGGCACGGGAGGAATTGTGCTCTCTGCTTTACTTGCAGCATGCCACATCCCCCGAGCTGCTGCAGGGCTGGACCTGCAGGGATGAAGCCCTCGGATTCTCCGGGACGGGAGGCCGGCCCCGCTTCACCATCCTCTCCAAACCCGGTCGATCCCTTAATTAACAACAGGGACACCAAAGGCTGGCGGGGCGTGCGGTGCCCCGGCTGGGCTGGGCTCGCTGCGGGCTCCGGTGCCCTCTAGTGTCGCGGGCGGCGGCGGGGCTGCCCCGGGAACCCTCGGTCGGCCGGCCAGCGGCGAAGGGCAGCTGCAGGGCCAAGGGCAGCTCCGGCAGTGCCGGCAGGCAGGGCGGGTCTGCTCCCCCCCCCCGCCCCGTCGGTGCGGTGGCGGGGCCCGGGGCTCCCCGCCCCGGGGGCTGGGGGGGGCCGGGGCAAAGCGAAGCGCGGAGCAGGGCGCCGGTGGAGGGCTAGCCGGAGGAACAACCCGCTTGGCCTTTGCCTTCTGGGCTGCCTTACCTCAGCCCTCAACTGGGCTCGGGCCGCTTCTGGGCCAGAGCCGCCTGTTTGTCCTGCCCCAGTCAAAAAGTCAGGGCGGGAGCAGAAGGAAAAACAAAGCCTGTTTTTTAAAGAATAAGGCTTCCACGGCTGTTTTGGCATCTTTTAATGTCAAAAGCCAAACGCAACAACGAAAGCAAAACAGCTCGACGTTGTGGCAGCAGCGGCCTCAGTGGGAAAACGACGGGCATGGGGAACTACCTTAACCAACCATGTGGGGAATCAAAATAAAGGTTGGGGAGGGCAGGCTGTGCAACGTTAATTTCTTTTGTCTGGCTCCCTGTTCTCTCGGTGACACGGGATCCCTGCTATTCAGAGCCAAATTCTGTTGAACAAACAAAATGAGGGAATCTAGTGTTGTGGAAAGAGGGAAAGAAAGAAAAAAACCCACCCCTGGTAGGACTGTAAATGCACACAGGGCCCTCCTGCGGGCAGCGCACATCTCCCGGGGGGCTTGGCGGTCCCCTAACTTGCTCCCCTTCTGTCTCAGGAAGCCCTCACTGCTGTGTTCTCCTCCCTCCGAGACAGATGCGAGCACAGATTTATAGCGACAAGCGATGAGAGGCCGCTCCGCTTTCTCCCTCTCTCAGGGGCTTGAGGGGTCTCTGCTCCAGGCCGTAGCTGCTCTTCACCACGCAGGGGTTCCTGCTCCAAAAGGTGAAAAGGGTGAGCAGGCTGCGGCTGACCCCCGCACAGTGCATCGCTGCAACGTTGGTAACCATAATCAAACCGAGACAAAAGGCTGCGGCCCCACGGCGGGGCTTCCCGCGGGGCCCGAGCCGGGGCACTCCCTCTCGCCCGCCCCCGCCCCACAGGAGGCCGCCCGGACCCCACATGAGCCACCTATTAGGCTGTCTAATAGCCTCAGCCAGCTAAACGCTGCCCGGCTCACCCTTGGGACCCAGCGGCAGGAAAGGGCTCATTACTTGCAGCAAATTGGGACTCCTTCGGGGCGGGGGGGGGGATGCTGAGCGGGGCGGCTGGCAGCCTCCCAGCCCCCCCTGGAAGCCCCCGAGAGCGGAGAGGGCCGCCCTGCAAAAACCCGTCCCGTCGGTGCCCGCTGCCCGGAGCTTGCCGGCGCTGCGGGCCCGGGGAGGGACCCCCCCCCGCCCCGGAGGGGTGCAGGTTGGGAGCATAAACAGGCAGAGGCCGGGCGCCGCCGTTTTGTTGAAGATGTGCATCTTGCATCTGTTGCCGCATAAACACAGGCTAGCGGGATGCCTTATGATCCAGCCCTTCGGGGGAGGGGCAGGGGAGAGGAGAGGGGGCCGCAGTGGTAAAAAAATCCCCCCACCCCCAGCCTGTCCTCTCGCTAACCCCAACTCCCCCGCGCCCCCCTGGACGGGACCCCCCCTGCGCCACACGGTAGAGCTCAGCAGCCGTCCTGGTGGGTTTATTTTAACTGCCACCTCCTCTGCGCGGCATCAATCCACAGGCACCGCCGGCACTTCCCGGGGGGGATCGGCCCCGCGGCTGCCCGGCCCTGGCCGTGCGGGCAGAGCCCGGCCCGGCTCCCGCCGGCCGGTTCCTCCCCGCGGCGGCGGGCGTGGGGCCGGCGCGGCCTGGCCCTTAGCGTGGGGAAGGGGGAAAGCCACGTCGGGGAAAGTGTCGCCGCTCCCCCGGAGGGGCCCGGGGCGACGGGACCCTGCCGTCCCTGTCCCCGCTGGGGCCGTCGGGCTCCCCGCCCGCAGCGCCGGTCTGGCCTGGCAAGCAGCTTTGCCGGTCCCCCCCACTCTGCAATTTTGATTTTTCGCTGGGTCTTGTGAGATCCCACGTGGAAGCCGTTAACGACCGCTCGATAATGATCATGACAAAGGCATTATTCAAATAAGGCAGGTAATGGCAACCAGAAGGCGCCTCCTCCCCTTTCCTTTTGCTCCTTTCTGTTTGCAAGAGCAGCTCTCGCATCACGTCCCACCCTGACGGTACTTGGCCAGGAATCACCTCAACCTCCCCGCACGTTCAACCAGATACGTTCACGCCGGTAAATCACGGCCCGAGCCCGGCAGGATCGCCTCGGAGCTCACAGGCAGTTGCTGCCGTCGGCCTGAACCGCACATCTTCGTGGGGCTTAAGCCTGCGGGAGCCCGCAGCTCCGACCTAAGTGATGACAGGACTTTTCCCTCCACAAATTAAGGGGTTCGGGCTGCTGGGTGCGCTCGCCGCCCTCCCCCCCAGGTAGAGAGTTCCAGGGTGTGTTTTTTTTTCCTGGGTTGTTTTTGTTTTGTTTTGTTTTGTTTTTTTGCCATGCTTTTGACTCACTGGGAGCCTGTTGTTTATTCACAAGCATTACGGTATCCTGTTAGCATTCCGACCAGGGGCTCCTCACAGCTCTGACTCCGATGATTTCCTGGAGGAACATGTGGAAGCAATAGCGGGGTTGTGCACTCACCCGAGCCGAGGATGCCCTAGTGGAGGGGCGTGCAAAGGGCCGGGAGCGCCGCCGGGGACCCTGCGAGCCCAGCCCGGGGCACCTCAGCCTGAGCGCGCTTGTCACGGGAGCCGGGTCTCCTTTCTGCCCCCATTCCCTTCGGGGCATCTTCGCTTCAGAGGTTTAATTCCCCTTCGCTTAGGACAGAGAAAAAAGACCGGATCCTGGCGCTTGACTTCGAGAACAAACTTTTCTTTTGTTAAATTCTAAGAGGAAAAAAGAGGTGCGGGCGGCGGGAGGGCCAGACCGGGGAGGGGAGGAAGCGGGAGAAGCCCCGGGGCGCAGCTCTCGGGCCCGTGCCCTCTCCAGGAGGCGGGCAGGCGGGTAGGCAGGCAGGCGGGCGGGCGGGCAGGCAGGGGCCTCCCGCGCCGCTCCTTTCCTGGGGCTGCACTGCCCCCTCTCCCGCGGCCGCCGCATCGCCCCGCCGGCCCCGCTCGCCTCTTCCCGCACGGAGCCTGCAGCAGAAGGGCTGCGAGGGCAGCTCCCCGGCAGCTCCCCCGGCCGCCCCTTATCGCCAGCAGATAGCGACGGCCAACAAAGCAGAGATACCCGGTGCTGGCTCCCCGGCGGGGATCAAAGCTCCGTCTGGAGCGTGTTCAAACAGGACGGGCTCGGACGTGCGCTGCCCTCGCCTCCGCAGGCACCTCCGGCCCTCGCCGTGCCCCCTGGCTCGGTTGTTACTGGGGTTTGCTCGCGCTGGGCAAAGCAAGGCGGAGAGGAAGAGAAGAGCTTTCCCGGTCCCGTCGGAGCAGCGGGGTTTGCGGGGGCCGGCTCCTGGCGAAGGTTACCTTTCGTTGTGTCTTTCATTCATAAAAGTTAGTGATGCCTCTCTCCCCTCTCTCTCAGCGCCGCCTGCTCCTGGCTGGCTCACGGCCGTCCGTCCCGCTCTCTAGCCCAAGCCCGAGTTCAGCGGTGTACAAAGGATGCGAGGAAGCCGCAAATTCGTTTCCAGCTCAAACTCCCTATCCATAAACTCACACTGTGACCGTGGACACCGAGCCCGGCGCCCGACCCACCGTCCTGGAGGGTCTGTGAAGGGAAGGCTCATTCATGAAATTGGGAGCACTCGGAGTTTTCATGAAAGTTTTTTAGGTCGGGTGTTTTTTTGTTGTTTGGTGGGTTTTTTTAGTTTTTTTATTTTCTCCCCCTGCAGTGCAAAACTCTCCGCTTCCCCCTTTCCTCCCCCTCGCCCCTGCCATATGGCTAACCTCCCCCCTCCCCTGCAAGGCTGGTGAAATCTGGAGGCAGAGACTGGCCCCCCTGCCTGCGTAAGAGCCTCCCTCCGGCGCGCCCGCCTCCGGCCGCGGGGCTGGGGGCGCCGGGCGAGCCAGGGCGGCTCTTATTCTGAAGGGGCCGGAGGGGGGCTTCATTTCCTGACAGCTATTTACTTAAAGCAAATGATTAGTTTTGGAAGGATGGACTATAACATTGAATCAATTACGGGACGCGGTTTGTGAGACCATTACAGTCGGATTGGGAGGGAGGGCGAGCGGGAGGGAAAGAGCGCGGCTGAGCGGGGAAAGTCACAAAAGACGTGGACATATTTTGGATATTTTACAATCTGCAGGAGTGGGGCTGCGGATTATAAAGGAGAAGGTAAGAGGTGAGGGGCAGTTTCCCCACCTTTTCCTTTTTTTCACCTTTTCTCCCACTTTTTTGTTTTGTTTTGTTTTGTTTTTTTCTTCTCTTCTCTTTCCCCCCCTTCATTTATTGTTGTTGGTTTGGGGCTTTTTTTTCCCTTTTTTCTTTTTTTCCCCCCCTTTTTTCCCCGATGCTCTGAGCCGGGCGGGGGGCTCCTTCCCGCGGGGCGCAGGCGGCGGGGGGCGGCGGGCGCTGGCGGCCCCCGCGGAGGGGAGCGGGGAGCCGGCGCTCCGCGGGCCGTCGGGGCGCGGCGGCGAGCAGCGCGGGCAGGGCTAATGACAAACACATTGGGACGGCGGGGGCCACCGCGCCGCATTCCTGCCGCGGGGGCGGGAGCGACCCGCCGGGGCTCCGCGGGCAGCGGCGGTGCCCGCCCGGGGGGACGGGGGGCCGCGCACCGGCAAAGTAAGCGGCTCCCTCTGTTCTCGCATCCTTTGCTTGCTTCACGCCGCTGCTCTCCCGTCCCTTCCCCCACCCTTTGTTTTTCACCACCTTCCCCTCTTCAGATCCCCCTTCCCACCTCTCTCCCCCTGACCGGCTAGCCTAAAATGCCCCGAGATCCCGGGCGGGGGCACGCACGCAACCCCCCCCCCCCCCAAGGCAAACCGATGTCCGTCCCTGCGCGCCCCGTCTTTTTTTTACACGTCTCAGCCGAAGGGAAGATGCTGAATTTAGGCAGGACTGGTACCTGGAGCTTTTCCAGCTTACAGCCCCCTCTCGCAACGGGAACGCCAGCCCTGCCGCACGCCCCGCCGGACTGCTGGAGCCCACCGCCTCCTCTCCCGAGGGAGGGCACGGTCTTCGCGGCCACCGTTTGGATTTTGTCAAGAGCGGAGGCTGCAAACTTGCCAGCCTCTGCCAGGCTGGAGTCCCCTGGAAAAGTCCTAGGCGCAAGTAGGAAATGGCTTTTTGGCTGTCCGCGGCATTGCTCAACATTTTTGGACGCGGATCCCGCGGCCCAGGAGCCGTTCCAGAGAACAGGACTTGGACAGCTTTTTCTGGAGCCAGCAGCGACAGATCTAGCGAGGCGGCAGCAGCAGCCCCGGGGCGCAGCCGCCAGCCCCCGGGGCTTGCCCGCATCCCGGCGGGGAGGCGGCTGCGGGGCAGAGGCGGGGGCGATGCCCTGGCCCCCGCCCGCGTCGGGGGGCACGTTTCCAGCGCCCCTCGACGGCATTTTCGGCGCGTCTCTTGCAAATGTTCCAGCTCCCTGGCGCTCCTCCGGGGCCCGAGGCTGCACGCCTGGGGCGGACAGGGCATCGCCTCGACCCGCGTGGGGACCGGCGGACCCGTCCCCAAGGCTCCGGGCACGTCGCTCTCCCTTGGTCCCGCAGCTCCGAGCCGGGGCACGATGTCTGTCCCTCGCCGAGACGCCCGCCCCCTCTCCGGACCCCGCGCCCTCAGGGTCCGTGCCTCGCCCGATGGAGGGGGCTGGAGAAGAAGCCCCGGGTCGCAGAGCCAACAGAATTAGCCAGCCCCAGAGGGAAACACGGCTTTGCTCTGCCCCCCTCCATCTCCCCTACCCCGCTTTTCTTTTTCCTGGCTACCTCGCATTAAAGAAAAAAAAAAATCGCTCCAGCTTGGCAAAGGCTTTCCTATTGTTTCCCAGACAAACAGCGAAGTGGCTGGGAGTTGCCATCCCTGCTAGGTTTGCTCGGTGCCCCGGGCAGCCTTTGATCCGCAGCGGCTCTAGCCTTCGGGCTCCGCCGAGGGGCCACGGACCGAGGGGCAGCCGCGGCCCTTCCCCGCTCCCTGGGGGCTGCCGCTCGGGCTCCCTGCGGGCACGCAGGCTCTGGCAAGCGCCTGCAGCCTGATGGGGGCTGGAGAGTGTCAACGTACCCCCCCCCCCATCTCCACCCCAGTCCCGGCTGGCTGTAGGCAGCCCGCTGTCTCCCCAACGGGGCGCACCGGGGGAAGGGGGGCGGCTTGTTATGCCCTCCCAGGGCCGATGCAGAGCCCAGCTGGAGTTCCAGCTCGGCTGCCTTAACTCCGTGTCCCTGGATGGGGCAAGAGACGGGATCAAAGCAAGGAGACAGGCATCAAAGGTTCCTCTGTCATTGGCGGATCAAAATCTGAACTGTGGAGATCCCACTTTTAACTCTGGGTCTAGAAGCACTAGGGAAAGATCTCCCAGCAAGGGATTTCAGTTTTAGCTTCTAGTTAACAAAGAGCATTTTAGAAAGGCCCTCAGCTAAACAGCGGTTTAGCCAACCTCAAAGCTTGAAAAAAAAAGTTTGAAGAAAAATGAGACCGCACAAAGCACTGGGATTTAGCAGTCCACAAGCACACCAGCTCTCCCAGCCTGCAGGCGCTCTCCCGCTGCTTTAAAATGAGACCCCTTGTTCTGGTACTCCTTTCCAGGCACCAAGGGGCAGGAGGTGTGCCAGTCCAGCTGCCATCAGGCACTGGGGCCATCTTCGCTGTTATTTGCTAGTTGATATATGGGAAATCTTCATGTGGCTGTGAGAGTAATATATAGGTATTAGGTTTCAAGAAAGCAGGAAGTAATAAATATTTTAATAAAAAGCCTCTCCACAGTACTACAGTATCAAGCTAGGATTCGAGTACAATGTATATAGACAGAAAAAGTCTTGCATACCCTAGACCTTGCTGGTTATTTCCAGTTGGTCTAAAAGTGAGGGTGAAATGTATAACTTTATACAGTCCTCGCCTCACTTGCATCCTTAGATCATCATGGCCACAATGGCACTACTTCTGCATGTGAACGCTGAAAATTTTAATAGAAGACATTTGCTCCACTTGTTTTAAAGACCAGGGAATGACTCCTGAGAGGTTTTTTTTCCTGGTGGTGGCAAAAACTGATGATAATTTAAAAAAAGCAAGCAAGTAAGCAAACAATCCTTTCTCTCCCTCTTGCCTTGCTCTCCTGCTTGACTCATCTCTTTCAAGCCAATAAAGCTTTGCATGGGCACCCAGGGGAAAAGTTTGCAACAGCTAGGCTTCTTAGCTCTTGTGGTCAACAGAGATGGATTGGTTTTTCCATGCAATGCTTCTGAGCACTTGAGTTGCGATCTGAGGTGTTCTTTGATTTGATCCCGAGAATCTAAGTGAGATGTATTCCTTGGAAGTGCCAGTCTTTTGGCTGTTTGCTGAGACAGTCTGGAAAATCCTCTCTGGACCGAGTGGGGAAATTTAAACTTTGCGAATTTCTCCCCACTTTAGCTCCTAGGCTGCATGTGGAGTCTGTCCTTGAGGGTTAGGCTGAAGAATTGAGGCTGGCTTGAAGGCACATTGGGTAGCAGCCATCACTGTGTGTCCTGCAGAGCCTGAAGCTCTCTGCAGGAGCCCAGCACTGGGCTAGTCTTGGTGCGTAGTTATTCCTGCGTACAGGCTATGCTGGATGCAAATAACTTGGATGTGGAACAAGCCTCATTTTAGGAGAATATGCCAGTCGTCTTCATTGAAGAAATTTTCATTTATTGTTTGAGCCTTCCCCCAGTGAAACCTTCAGACCCACCTGTGAGCACTGCAGGGCAGCTCTGCTCCTGTGGAGAACTAAGTTTGCAATTTGGGAATTGGGAACCAAGACATATTTCGGGAGTTCCTGTCTGAACATTTGCATTCAGCTAGTGACATATACCACAAGGAGGAAATGTTCCCCTCTTTTCTTGGGCTGGCCTTAGCTCTTCCTGGAAAAGATCAGTCTTCCCAGAAGGACAGAATGCCACTCTGACAAAATCACCACTGAAATTATCCAGCCCTCTCATAACAAGGATAATCACATCATTACATGCCAAGATTTGCAATCCAACTACTGTCCTATCACTTATGTAAATACAGAGCAATAGGGACCAGTTTGGTTTTATTTATCTATTTTTTTTTTTAGGTTGGTGAACTTGCATGAAATTAAAATATACAAAATTTGAATTTTAAACTGATCTAGGAGACCCAGTTTAGATTCCATCTGCTACGTTGGAGACCAGCATTGCCTTCTGCTCGGCAAGACATTTGGTTCATTAATGTGGATCAACATTGCCATCCTGTGGCCAAGAGGATGAACTGTCGTGACTGGGTAGCTGGCAGGAAATCAGTGTGGTAATCTCTAGTCTTCTGGTAGATGGGCTAGTTTTCTGTCTTGAAAGAAAGAGGTCTTTGTTTGATTTACAGCAGTATGAAAAAATAAATACTGTTCGCTCGTCCTGGTCCACCACTGTGCTTTCTCTCTAGGACATGTAAAGCAATCACCTAGGAAAACCACCATTTTCTACAGACATATTTCCATTGGCTTTCTGGATATTGATTTTACTTTGTCTTCTGTGGTGCAGTCAATGAAACCCTTCTTGGTAGGAAGCCAGCGCTTGGCAGTGAGTGTTTGGAAGATTGGCTCCTCGCTGATAACAGTTCTTCAGATGTTATTTTCCTGACTTTTTATCACTAAAGCACACAAGAGAGATACCAGGATTTTAGTCAGATCCTTTCAAAACTCAGTGGTTAAAGTAGATGCAATGACTATTTTACCCTGGGCAATCAGCCTCCCCTGCAGAGAGTTTGGCAAACCCCTCGTGGCGTCATCAAGCTTTCACTATATACATCCATGTTTCTATTTTAGCTAGCAATGTTCAAAGTATGCAAGGAATTAAGGTTGGCTCAAACTTACGTTGTATGTGTGCTGTCAATACTGGACTTCAGCTTGCATAAATCTACTGGCTTCAGTGAGGTTACACCAATTTGTCATTTGATTGAATGGTGTTAGGAACTGAACCTGATGTATTTATTCAGAGCTGAGATCTGGGTGATTTAGGACAACGAGGGCTGCTCTGCCGTAAGGAAGGCAAAAAAGCCAAATAAATGCATACAAAAAATTAGGTGATTGTAAATAAAGAAAAACACGATAAGTGTACCTGCTTGGTGTTGTGGGAATGAGTAAACGTTCTCTTGCCCAGAAGCGTGAAATTGTACTTGTGTGAAACCTTGCTTCCAGCACTGACGTGTGAGGATATGCTGGTGATGGGACTCTAGCATGCTTAAGTCAGATGCATGATGCAACTAAATCCAGTTCAAATAGATTTTGAGTACGGATGATGGTGAATCCTTGGTACATTATTCTATCTTTCACAGCAAGGAAGTGTTGCTCTGGGTCTTGATGAGATTAACGGATCACTGAGGAAAGATCAAAGCTCTGGGTTTTGAAAGAATAGCCAAATGAAAAATGCAAATTTAGTTAAGTCCTTGTGTTTTTAAACTGCAACAGTAGATTGAGGCACTCAGCTCTTACTGATTTCTGTGGCAGCCCAACCAAGACAGCAAATTCAAAGTAGCACTTTGGAAATGCCATCACTTGTACTTACACCAGTATAGCCGTGGGGCTTCAGTTCTCACTTACACACACAGCTCTGCAACAGTGCAAGTCCACTTCAGCAGAGCTTCTACAGACTGGTGTACAAGAGATGAGCTAGCTTTGTTTTTTTTCTCCTTCTGTGCTGCATCACTTGCACTGAATAGTCTGGAAAAACAACACAAAAGGGGGAGAGATCTGTCTTTTCAGAGAGAAAAAGCAGAAGGAAACTTGGCAGACAGTGGGGTAACATTGTCTTGTGGATCTTGGGAGGCTAGAAGTCAGATCAATAAGGCAGACCATGGTAAGTCTTTAAAGATTTACAGCGAGTTACTTTATCAGAAAAAATTTCAGGATATAAATGTGATAAAAATGAGTAAGGAGGCTGAAACCGAGGGACTTCTTTGATATCCAAGAGTCTGTTATCAGTGGGAGACAGATACATAAACACATGGCAATTATTGCTAATTGAAGAATCAGGCAAAATGCCTTGTCTTTGCTGGAACGTTGTCAGCTGAATTTCCGAAGTAGTTCGTACATGTTTTTGAGGCTGGTAGTCTGTAAGTCTTCTAATCCTGCTTCTGAGACCCTTAGGTTTGATTCGAGTATCAAATACTTTTTGCATTGCAAAGGCATGCTATC
This sequence comes from Harpia harpyja, assembly GCF_026419915.1. Lineage (NCBI taxonomy): Eukaryota > Metazoa > Chordata > Aves > Accipitriformes > Accipitridae > Harpia > Harpia harpyja. The sequence goes on along the minus strand of NC_068941.1, from coordinate 59,540,241 downwards.
TGCTCCACACGTTGTAGGAGGAAAGCAGGACTAGTTCAGAAACACTCCTTGGCATGATATAAGCATTTAACTCTCATATGGCACTGGCATAGTTGTAGTAACTAGATGGACCTATGGGCTTTCCTATCTCAGCATCAGGAACTGGATACCAGAGGGTGAATAGAAACTCTCCAGAACCTTTGAAAAGTAGTCCCTATCTTGGCACATCATCTTTTATTTTACTCCTCGGTCTGTGTTTCAGATTAAAGGCTCTTCCATGCAGTCTTTTTTAAATCTAAATTGGCTTTGGGCCAAATCCAGTTACTATTAAAGTCACCAACAAAATGTCCATTGATTTCAATGGGAGCAGGGGTTGTAGGAGCTTCTCCTCTGGAAATTACCTAGCAGGCTGCTTGAGGGTTTTAAGTAGAAATGTCGTTAGATGGCACAAAAATTACATAGATGCTTATTGCTATTGTTGCCTCTTCAGGACTGATGCCTTAGGATTATGTGTTTGAAAGCGGAAATTATCGCATATGATCTATGATTCTCCACAGTGTTGGGGAGAAGAGATGCTCTGCGAGTGGCAGTGCTGGCCTGCAGTCTGTCATGGATTTACTCCATTAGAAGATTTCAGCATATGTTTTAAATAGCATGCCTCTCGATCAAGGGAATTCTTGCTAAATAAGCAATAAACACTATTGTATTACATTGTATTCACTAAGCTATATATATACATATGTACAATGGCAAAACAAAAATACCACTCAGGATTGTACTAGTTGTAATAAAAGTAGCTTCAAAATATGCTTTTTCTCCCATAAAAGCTGCTTGCAGCTATAAGGTCAGAGCTTACTGCATAAAGCCATTGCATCCTCAGGGATGCCTGTGAGGGTACTGCCTCTGTGCAGGGGTGTTCCTGTGGGCTCAGTCCTGGGTGCTGCAGTGGGCATCGGAGCTGCTTGCAGGCTGTTTGCAAGGGCGACGCGCCAGGACTTGGCTCCTTACGCTGTCAGTAGAGAGAAGGGGTTATGGTGCCTTAGCTGCATTCCCCATGCCGGTGATGTGTCTGTGGCCCCACGTACCTTGTGGGAGGTAGTGGCCTGACCCTCAATGGGCTGCGGGTGGGAGCCGGGGTCCCCAGGCTGTTTCTCTCCATGGCATCGTGCAGAGTGCTGGGAAGCTGAGCTAGGGCACTGCAGGAGAGGGGTCCTGCAACCTCTCATACTGTTGTCAGTCCATTAACTGGCTCTCTCTTGCCTTCTCCTTTCTGTTTCAGTTGTTGGTAGCTATGGGTACTTCCCCACGGACGTTCCTGATCCTGGGATGTTTTCTCACAGGTAATGTTCCTCAGTTCTCTAAGCCTCTCCGCCCCTATTCCTTTGTAAATTTGTATTTAATCTTGCTTTCATTGTGCCCACAATAACAAATGCCAAATTGTTGCCAGCTGGCTACAGACTATTTTTCTGCCCTTCCCTTCGGTAGGCTAAGACCAGACCTACGGAGAAGGCAGTACTTTTGCTAGCCTGTGCCAGCCACTTTGGCACCCCTACAGCTGCTATAACCTCCCCCCCCTCCCCGGTTTCTCTGCCTTGCGCAGGGAAAGTGAGCCTGCCTACCTCCAGCTGTCCCAGCCCTGCCCCACTGGGGTTTCTCCAGCAGTGTGGTGCAGGCGAGGCTGCCTGTGTGGGCTCCCCGCATCCTCCCACGCCGCACCACCAAACCGCCCTCGCCGGGGCTGCCTGCCGAGCCTCCCGACATCTGCCGAGAGAATGGTGCTGGGAGGGGAGGGCAGGGTTTGCCACAGGGCGCCAAATATAGAAAGGGCCTGTAAACTGAGATAACACGTGCAGGAGTGAGAAACTGGTTTCAAAGAGAGTCTGGATTCCTGCTGCCGGTTTATTGCACAGAGCCCACTTTCACGCCGTGGGCCTAAGTGCTTGTTTATCGTGGACTACCCTATCTGTTTTGTACGGGTCATTCGATAGACTGAAACAACATGTCTGTTTCCCTGGTGAATTCCCTATTTTTTTAGGGTGTGGCTCCGCTAATTTTGCTTCTGGGAGTTGGACCTGCACCAGCCCACCTACAAATTACCTAGGCTTGCAAATCTGAGCCTGTAAGTGGAGATTGCATCTGAAAACCAGTGCCATCTACAACATCTAGTTCAGTGAATTACAGTTTTATTTGGCTATAAACCTTCTGTACATTTTGGCTAGAGGTAGATGCACAAATTTTCGGTGTAAGCCCCTGCTCCGGCCTTTTGCAGAAATAGAAGCCAGATGTAAAACACAGGTGTTGGTTTTGGGAAGTGGTTTCTAACTTTCGGTTATGAGCTTACTCGAAGGCTGACAGAACTGCTGGTTTCCTGACCATTGCTGGAAGGAGCTGTAAGATGCCCATGACCCAGCAGCCAGGGTGTGGGATCCACTGGTCTGCAGCAGAGCCGAGCCCACATTTGGGGCTGGGAAGCTGAGGTGTGCGCTGGGAGCCATCTCTAACTTCACATCTGTCTTTCACCTCTTGATTTGACAAACAGAAGTCGGCAAGCAAACACTTTGCATTTCAAAGGGAAGCCGTTTGCCATCCATTGGGCAAAGCTCTGGCTTTTAACAAGGGCAGATTTCCTGGGACATCAGCATGTCTGAAATGATCAGAAAAATAGCTGCTCTGGATCCACTCTGCTTGCTTTCACATCTCCATGCTAAGGCTGTTCTGTGTGTTCACATGCTATTTATTCATGTCTTTTTGCAGGACCGTTCCTAACATTCTGCCAGCTTCCTCTGCCGACTATTGTTCCCAATAGGAATGAAATGGTGGTACAGCTGAATTCCAATTTCACGCTCAAATGCTCTGGAGACAGCGAAGTGAGCTGGCAGTACCCAGTGACCGAGGGAAGCCACAGGATAGACATTAGACATGAAGAAAACAACAGTGGCCTCTTCGTGACGGTGCTCGAAGTAGGAAATGCCTCAGCCGCTCATACGGGCTCATATGTTTGCTATTATAATCACACTCAAGTGGAGGATGGGGAAGTGGAAGGGAAGGACATCTACATCTATGTGCCTGGTAAGTGGGGGATGCCACAGTGTACCTGGAGGTTTGGATGGGAGAGCTGAACTCTGAATGTTCAGAAGAGGAGTATTGCTGGTGGCAATTTGCTGTCAGAAGAAGATAAATGACCCCAGGGCCATTTCCTAACGTGCAAATCAAGACCAGCCCCTGTGAGTCTACGGATATGTTCCTCTTTCTTTCTATCGGTTTTCAGTTTTTTGGTAAGAGTTTTAGTTCTCAAGAAGAGGGATGAATTTGCAACTTCAGAGCTGAGGTCTTCTGACCACCAGGGGCTAGGTAGTAGTCCTTGGTGGCCAGGTCAGCTTGGCTGTGGGAGCATGTCCAGCCTTCGGGTTTGCCTGGCCCCCAGGTGGGCGTTAACGTCAATGGCAGTCCTTTCAGGGGTGACTTGCGTGGGTGGTTTGGGACGTGTACTGACCAAACCAGTGCCATGTCTGACACTAAAGCAGTTGCCAGATGAGGAAGGCCGTACCTCGTTCTTAACTAGGATTAGGCTTGAACTGAGAACTGGAAAAAGCTTGTGTTTGCATAGGGCCTGGGAAGTATAAAGCAACAGAGATGTCTTGGAGGTGGCTGTCACAAGGGAGAGTGAAATGAGAAGTGTTGTTGCTGGCCAGTCTGATGCAAGATTAAAAATATGGTGCTACCATGCAGTGCTCTGTAATTTTCAAAGCAAACACAGCCTTCCCAGGTCCTGTGCTGCCTTTCTCTTTAGTGGTGGAAAACTTGTTGGACCCAGAAGAAATGGCATCCCTTCTTTTTGGAAGTACCTATCCCCAGCTTTGTCCTCCCACCCCCTTGTTCCAACTGGAAGTCTGTTTAAAGGCTTTCCACGCTATCCATGGGATGAAGATCTTTATTGTCATAGCTGAGATAGGCACCAGCAGCTGAGCGACAACCGACTGCCTTTGTAAAGCCCTGTCTAGATGTTTCCTTGGCATTGGCTGGGGCTCAGGGAATGAGTGACACAACTACAGGGCCAGGAAAGATCAAGCCAGTAGATTTGCAGTAAATATTTTGAACAGGAAACAAAAGAGAGAAGAAGAGATTGCAAATCATCCTGCAAAACTGCAGTATGTTGTGAAGGAGATGACGTCTGCCACTGCAAGGAAGACTGTGGAAGGGGAAAAAAGTCAAGAAGCAATAACAGGACTTGTTTTAAAGGCTGTTTTGCAGTGGCATTAAGTTTCTGCACTTCACGATGTGTGATTCAAGGACAGTGATTCTTCCAAGGCTTTTTCTCCATTTCCCACAACAAATGTAAAGTGTTTACATTCATTCTTGAAGCAGGATGTTTCAGCAGAGGCTGCAGGCTTTGGCACGTGTATCTCAATTTCTAAACAGCTCTAACCAAATCACCAGAAGATGTTGTTGGTGTTAAGCAGTCTTGTAACTCACTCAGTGAAGGAATATAAAGGCAAGAGATGGAAGATTTCTTCAAGAGGGCTTTTTGGTTTGGTTTTTAAAAGCCTCTAGACATCAGCCTACCAGATTTGCAGGGCAGAGACACCCTGTAATTTTTTCCACTCACTAACCATCAAGCTGTCATAAATGCAGAAACATATCCTTTTCTCCAAATTATAGAGAGTGTTTCTGTTTCCACTATAAACTTTGTCTTTACAATTGTTTTTCCTGCAATGAATTAGGAGGGCAATGGGTGGCAGCAACCCACTTTAGCCAAGGAGGATTACATTGAGACTTCACACAATATCCTATTTTCACTAACAGCACACAGAAAACCAAACTAGGTGAATCCTGTTTCTGTTTTAAATTACAGTGGGAAAATGAATACATGAAGTTGGCAGCATCTTTGGGATGGAGCGCTGTGTTTGGAATATTGCTACAAAGAGCCTGCCAGTGCAGCAGAAAGTCTATTGTTGGAGGGATTTGGATTTCTATTTATTAAATTTTATTATAAAGCTTTGCACAGAAGCTTCAGGCTAGCAGGGATTATTTGTTTATTGCAAATGGCCAAATGGAGATAATTTGAGGGCTATGCTTTTTAAATTGGCTATATTATGCAATTGTGTTTTAAACTCAGACTTTGGATTGGAAAGTTGGCATATATTTTGTTGACTTCAAAAGAAATAAAACTACCAGGTGTTTGTTTGCTTTTTTTCTGGTTGAATACCATATTTTGAAAACCACATGCTGTGACCATAATTAACTGTGTCTCATAACTGTAGTGTTGGACATGTTAGAAATGCATGAAGATAAGTACCTTGAACTATTTTTGATGAAATGTGGCTTTAATGGTGTTCAACATAAACAACATGAAACTGATTTCTACTTTTTAACATGGAAAGTGTTTGGATTTTTTTTTTATTCTCTGCTTATATATTGGTTAGGAGACAGCTACTATTACCAAAGGGAAAAAAACTATCTAACTGAAGAAGACGAGTGATTTGTGCCAATAAAAGGCAGGATCTTTAATAATGTTTTTATGCAGTGAATGTTGCACCTAAGTGCAAAATCTTGTGTCATAAAAATAGAATGTTTAAGTCCAAATTCTTCCCTGAGATCTTTGCTGTACATATATTTTGATAGAGTTGTCTATGATAAAGTAAATTCAGCTTTACTTTAGTCCTCAGCAATTGCATGAATGTTTTCACACCCAGAAGTGATTTTCTTGCTTTTTGTCACTAGATATTCCTACAGTGGGGGCAAAAAGATATGTCAGAACCAGGTCTAAGGGGATTAATAATACTTAGCATTTTTTGGGGGGAGGGATCATTTGTATATTTCAATCTGCATCCTGAATTGTCACAAAGGAGCCCAAGCCCTTTCCTATTTTGTGCTTAGGTCAAATGTCTCACTACAATGTCAGATCAAATAGCAAAACTGAGATACCGCATGCAATTACCATGCCCTACCTGCAATCTCTGAAAAAGTGGGGTAATGAACTGTACTAGAAGTGGTCGTTGATATCCAATTCTTGTACAAGAAAGTGTAAAATTAACTCTTGTTTTTTACAGACCCAGACATGCCTTTTGTTCCTTCTATACCAGAAGACCAGTTCATCCTAGTAGAAGAAGGTGATCCCACCGTTATCCCTTGTCGGACAAGTGACCCAAATGCTCAAGTGACTTTAATTAACAGTTTAGACAAGGCTGTCTATGCTTTCTATGACAGCAAACAAGGCTTCATAGGGAATTTCCCTGCGGGCTCATATACATGCAAAACAATGGTTAAAGGCGTGGAGTTCAAGTCCGATGAATTCCTCATCTATATTTTGAGAGGTATTTGGTTTTGTTCATTTAAAAAAAAAAAAAAAGTAATAATGTTCAGCCCCGTTCTTCCCTCACACTGTAAGAGCCATATTAGCACAGCATCACAGGGTTATGTCAGATACTTCTCCAACGATGAGCTCCTTGCTCCTCTGACAGCATTGCCAGGTACTTAGTTGCTAGTTTACTTAGCGGTTGTGTAAAATTTTGATGAGAATAAAGTGTCCTTAACTTTATCTCCTCTCCCAAATGGTTGCAAGAAAAGTCTTCCATAATCCATGTATTTTCATCCTGTTTGCTGAAATGTAACTTAAAAGACTGGTGTTTCCCAGTCGCTTTGAATCACAGGACTTTGGGTAGTCTGAAAAACAGCATGATTCAAATATTTTGAAAGCAAGGTTTTTATTGGCCAGTGAGGGGTTCTCAAAGACAGTCACTGATTAGCAAAACGGGAAATTGATTTTATACCGAGTGCCTTTTTACAGGGGCATTTGAGATAGGAACTTCTAACTGAAATTTTATGCATGGATAATTTCTTTGTGGGATTGAACTCAATGCCCATACACTTCATGCTTTAAATACAAATTGTTTATACCAGTATAAATCAGCAGCACTTTCCCTGACTTTTCCAGGTTATTCCTCAGTAGAGGAAGTGAAATGGAAATCTCCCCCTGAAATTGCACCATGTGAAATTGCATACTTTTAAAACCTAAATCTGCTGTCTCTCTTCTCTTAGCTACTTCACAGCTGCCGGTTGAAATTGAAGCTCTTAAAACTGTCTACAAAACAGGCGAGACCATCGTAGTAACTTGTGTGGTCTTTGACAATGAGGTGGTTAATCTACAGTGGAATTATCCTGGGAAAGTGGTAAATATCTCTCTTTTTTTGTTGTTTTATTTTCTTTTGTTCTGTTTGAATGTTGGTAGTTACTTATTGGGGAAGAAGGTGGGGTTGTAAAATATTCTTCTCTTCTCTGAATAAGGACAGCTGAGGAGAGAAAACAAAGTAATTTCTTTTACTTTTAGGTTACCACAAAAGAAAGTCAGTCCCAAAAGTTAGAGTTTGCGTTAGTAAGTATGCAAAGCATGAGAGGAAGGAGGGGTAGACTGGGAGTCCATCCTCTGAGGGAGGAATGCTGTCTCTCAAGTCTTGTGCTGGTTCAAAAAAAGAAATGTTGTGGAAATAGAAAGATCTAGGAATGTGTTGAACACATAGAGCTCTGCTGCTGAAGGTCTGAACTTCTAAAATGGCTTTCTTAAACCCTGGGTTCTTGGTCATAATAAAGGACGATGAAGAATCAAGTCCATAGTCTTAATTGTTTTTCCTTATGCAGTTGTAAATTAAAATGACTCTTACAGTCAGTGTAATTACTCACTAATGAGAACCATCTAGTAAGAAAACCTTAAAACTTTTGGAGAACCTTGGAAATTTTCAAACTGGCGTAACATCCTTCCGCAGTGAAAATTTTTATTCAGTGAAACTTGATCAGAGCCAGTCCCGGTCAATGGAGAATTTCACAGTATCTCATGTTAAAAGTCTGGTCACTGCAGGAATGGGGTAGTTGAAGTGTACCTAGTTGTGACCCCAAATCCCACTTTTTATTTAAGTAAGTTAAGAGCACAAGAAGAAAAATTATTTGAGAAGGTTTTGTTCTATTTTCCATGTTACACATCATAATCTCTGCTATATGCCACCTGTCAAAACTAGCCCCAGCATAGTTTTTGTTCCAGCCTCTCAAGATAACATGATCTACCATTCTCACCATCCTTCTACTCGCAGGAGTCTTCTCCTTGCCAATAAATTATTCTTGTTTTGAGAACAGGCAGAACATAGAATCTAGCAACTGGTTACTTTTTGTCTGGTGGAGGGGATAAAAATTCACCCTACTTCATGGGTAGGAACTGAACAAGGAAAAGTTAAGTTGCTTTTGTGTCTGAGGAGAAGGTAGCGCATAAGCAGTAAAATGCTCTTTCAGGCTGGTCACCCAAATTTTGAACGGTATTTGTTTTGAGTGAACAAAATATGAGCTCTCAACCTCCTCATCCTTCTGTGCCTGCCCCCAAAAGGGTGTATTTGTATAGACACTTTTTGTGCCTGTGGCTGAAAAATACGTCCCTGACTGAGTAAACAAGTCTTCTCCCATACAGGGTTTAGATGGTTGCTCTCACTCCAGTGGCATCATAGATCCTCAATGGTGTGCTTTCAGCTCAGTTACTTAAGTAAGTTTTTTTTTCCTTCTCCAAACTACAGAAAGAAAAAGGTCTGATAAAACTTGATGATATCAAAGTCCCATCGCAGAAGCTGGTTTACACCTTGACCATTCCTGAGGCATCAGTGAAAGACACAGGGGATTATGAATGTACTGCTCGGCATGCAACCAAGGAGGTTAAGGAAAATAAGAAAGTAGTCATTACAGTTCATGGTATAGTCTGATTTTAGTGTCCAAAAATTATTAACACGTTGGAAAACACCATTCTGGAAAAGTGCTGCACAGCATTGTTTACACAAGGCTTTTTCATTTACAGACAAAGGCTTTGTTCACCTGGAGCCTCAATTTAGCCCTCTGGAAGCTGTCAATCTGCACGAAGTCAAAAACTTTGTCGTCGACGTGCAGGCATACCCAGCACCAAAAATGTACTGGTTGAAGGATAATGTAACTCTGATTGAAAATCTTACTGAGATTGTTACTAGTTCCAACAGAGTCCAGGAAACAAGGTAAAAATATTCTTCTGACTCTTGCTCTGCCATGTTGACTTGAGTTTCTCCCCCAGAAACCTGGGCACTGCTCCTTCTCTCTCTTTCCACCTCAGTTTGTTGCTTCTTCCTCAGTGGCATTTAAAAATCATTTTTTTTGTTTTCTACTCTAAAGGGCGATGCCTAATCTGCCTCTTCTTATTCTCTTCATAACATCAACCTCTCCAAACCATAGAAATCTTGGTTTCTGAGCACTAAGCCTCTTCAGTCCCTCCAACATGTCTCCATACCAATAATTTCTGGCTATTTCCAGTAATATTAAGGGCTTCGTCAGATCCCTGCAGAATATAACTACGCCCACTTGTTTCTCAGCTGTATGTTGGTAGTTATTTACCACTCGAGTAGTGACTTTGGTTAAAAGCATGCTAGAAATGCTAAATGTCACTACATTATAATTGCTACATACCCAGATTACATGTTGCACCAAAGCGAATTTTTTTTATGCCTGCTTTAAAAATACAAACAAAACCTCTCATTTCTGCAGGTTTCAGAGTATATTAAAATTGATCCGGGCCAAGGAAGAAGACAGCGGATATTATACTTTGGTTGCTGAAAATGAAGATGAGATTAAAAGATACACCTTCTCCTTGCTAATACAAGGTAAGGAGCCCCAAAGCCTTGCCCACCAGAACTGATGGCACATGGCAAAGATTTGATCCACTTAGACATTGGATTGCCTGGAGTACGGAGATAAGAAGGGTGTGAACCAGGGTGTCCAGAGGAGTGCATGCCTGCCGAGTCCTTGGAGCTCTCCTACCCTGATCCTGGCTTTCACTTCTGCACTGGCCTTGAGCCAAAAAGAAACTTTATCCTCCCGCCTAAGTTATTCCAGCTGACAGCGGGGACGATAGCTCATTTAGTATGACATGAGGACGTGGCATAACCGCAGCACTTCCTTTTCATGGCTCTAGCCTAGGATCCGCTCTATTCTACGGGAGATAAGGACCTCCTGGGCAAGTCTGGGTCTCTAGCTGTTGCTAAGCTGTTGGCCAAACACCACCGACAAAACACCTGCTTTATTTGAAATTTCAGGCTGGTTTTTTTGTAGACCCTGACGAATACTTTAACAAACTCCTGACTCCTTCCCAGTTCCAGCCCTGATCTTAGACCTCGTGGACGATCACCACGGCTCTGCGGGTGGGCAGACGGTGAGGTGCTTGGCGGAGGGGACCCCGCTTCCTGATGTGGAATGGCTGGTTTGCAAGGACATTAAAAAGTAAGAGGAGCGGGCGCTTTCTTACCTAAATTATGACTTATCAAGTCCTTGATTAGCTTAACACTATTAGTTACCATACTGCATTTTCCTCATCAAGGGCCAGTAAGCTCTAGATAATATTTTCCTTTTTAGAGGCACGTTGCTCATATTTCAAGGGAGGTTGTCAGTACCCTTCCTATTGCATCCTGCAGGAGAAGACACAATGCATCAATTCAGGAGGTTTCTCTCATAAAAGCTTTGTGTTCAATAAGTGAACTCAGCAGATTTCACAGTCCCGGTTTGAGTCAGGATCTCGAGAAGCAACTGTCCCTCCATTCAGGGAGTTCTTATCATTTCACAGATAGCTCAGTCTGCTTCATTAATACTCTTTTGTGCCTCTAAATTTTCATTTGTAATTATTTCCCTCCTAATTATAATTTTTTCCTTCAAAGTATTTTAGACACGTGGATTATTTATTCCCATTTTTGCTAGTTCTAGACTGGTTCTTTCTGTGGCTACTGGGAGGCTAGTTTTTCCCTGAGAGGTTATCTATCCACCAGGGAGAGGGAGACCATGCATGGAAGAAGGCTAGGAGCCCTGGGCACCTCCCAGCTGTGTTCTGCTCTCATTGTGCTAAAACCTCTTACTGCCTGGTGGGATGATTGTCCTCCTAGCACTGCCCCAGCGAGCCTTGTACAGCACTAAAGATTCAGGGAGAAATAGAGATCCATCCAGTACTGTAGCTCTATGGGATATATAGTGACACCAAGGTCTATCTATGCTGGACCTGCTGGGCTGCATTGTCAGGCCCTCAAAGTGGCAGCAGTAATGAGGATCAGAAGGCAAATTATTCTGAGGGAAGAAAGATGCAGGCTTTTCACAGAGGTGGTCTTAAGCATTTCTGGTCTTTAAAAGGATCATTGTCAGAAGAAAGTTGTAGGGAAAGGTGATTCTTGTTCTGTTCACTCTTCTTTATCCATACCTATGCCCAACGCCCATTCCCCCTGTTATTCTCCTCTGCAGGTGCAGCAATGACACCTCATGGACACTTTTGACTAACAATATCTCTGATATACACATGGAAGCCCACCTGGATGAGAAAAACATGGTGGAAAGCCAGGTGACCTTCCAGAAGGTAGAGGAAACCCTGGCTGTGCGATGTGTGGCAAGGAATGACCTTGGTGCTGTTACTCGGGAACTGAAGCTTGTGGCTCCCAGTGAGTTTGCTTTGTATTTCCGTGAAATTACAGCAGCCAGTTTGACCCCTCTCCAACACACCTCAGTTCAGTCTTAATAGATAAAAATATGAATTGCTGCAGATAAAAATAAATGAAAGTGGATTTTTTTCCACCCTGGAACATCTGAGAATGAGGCATTCTACGGGTCTTTATGTTGCATCTGTTTTTCACTTACTATGTGGTTCCATGATTCATTTTATCATTTTATGGCCACTGGCTATGGGGTGTTCTTCTAGACAATCTCTGCATTTGGTTTTGAAACAGGAAGGCAGAGCAGCTCTGGGCTTGGAAAGACTTCACAGTCACCAGCCTCAGGATCTGCTCCTGCCGCATCTGCAGGACACGGGAACTGCGATGGTAGGGGAGGTGGGTGTCTTATGTGTGCGTCGTGTTCCTCGTAGCTCAGGAGGAAAATGTGGTCTGTCTTTTTACTCCACAGCCTTGCGATCAGAACTAACAGTGGCTGCTGCAGTCTTAGTGCTGTTAGTGATTGTGATAATTTCACTGATTGTCCTGGTCATCATATGGAAACAGGTAATGTAGAAAAGTATTTCAGTTTTGATGCTGAGCCCTGCTGGTTTTTGATCTGGTCTGAAGTCAGGCACAGGACTAATGGTTGGTTTTGCATTCAATGTGCTTTACAGAAGCCGAGGTATGAGATAAGATGGAGAGTCATTGAGTCTATCAGCCCTGATGGCCACGAATACATTTATGTGGACCCGATGCAACTGCCTTATGACTCCAGATGGGAGTTTCCTCGAGACGGGTTAGTGCTTGGTAAGTTTCCTCTAAGGGACTAATCTCATTCTTCTCTGGGGAGAAGGATGATTAAGGACAACTCTGAGGTCTCTGCTACCAGGATTTGCAATGTAAGTTATGGCCATGAAGTCCAGAGCCTCAGTTCTCCTTCCGCATCCTCTTCTTCTCCTGCAGTGGTGTCAGCCTTGAGCTCCTTGCATTACACCTCTGTTCCAGCTCTCCTCCACATGCCCCGCGTGCAGTGCCCACCTCCACGTAGCTTAGGGGGCCGCTCCCAGCATTGAATGCCCTCTACAACACTCACTTCTGCTAAGGCACCCGTAAGAAGTGCATCAGCATTTTTTATTTGCAAGACATTTATATACTTAAGTGCAGAGGCCAAGGGAAATCTGCAAGTAGTTATGTAGTTTTATTAAAAATATTTTTAAAATTATTAATCCATGGTGTGCACATATCAGTGCTGATAACTGCATAACTTATTTTTGTGGCTACTGTTCTTCCTTCTTCCCCTTCTGCTTTCTTGCTTTGTTATTCCTGCATTGGAGTTCATACAGAATTCAGTTGTAATTACTTCTTTAAGGCCGGCCCAATCTGTCACTTATATCAATTGAAAGTGTAATGACTATAGACAATTTTAATGCTCTATCCAGATAGTGCTTTAAATATACAAGGCTTCCCTCTCTTGGAGGTATCTGTGCACCAAGTTGTATCACAAAATACAGGAGAAGAAGATGAAATATGTTTTTTGTTTGATATATTTTAAGAAACATACTCCCCTGGTGTAGTTCTCCTTCCCCATCACAGAGGAAGAATTGATGTTAATTCTTGAAAGAAGCAGCACAAAAATTTCTGGTTCAGGAATGATATCCTTTAATTAAATTCATGTTGCTAATTGAAAACTAGAGGAGGGTAGATATTTAATGGAATTAGTTTATTACAACCCAGACTTCAATTATATGCCTAAATAGGATTTGTCAGATCTGAGCTGTTAACAGACCACCACTGTGACTTTGTCTCCCTCTGACTCATGAGCACCATCCTACTTCAATGCTTTCCTGTTTACAAGTATATTCAGGACAGTCATTGCTTTAAATACTAATGCTAGATGTCCTTTTAGTGATCTGGATTGCACAAGCATTCTTCTTGACACGGTTAACATTTACCCGCTGGCAGTTTTGCCATATGAAATGCTTGCTGGTGGGGACCTCTTTTGTTTCTGAGGCTGGTAATTCTGTTTTGTGTGGGGTTTTCTCTTATCGAAGTGGGAGATAACAGCAAAGCAATGACACCTTTAGCTCAGGGAGGCTCTGAAGCAGGATACAAACCCATTTTGGCTCAGCCACATGAGCATTTCCCATCCTAGCTGTGTAAGCCAGCTGGCATTTATTTGTTTTTCTAGCTAGTAGTGCCTGGAGTGCAGTGCTGCATTACATGCCAACTCTGAATGTTGGCTGGATGGAGCTTCAATTGATACATTTGGGTTACACTGCAAACTTCCCTTTGCTATCACGCCTCCACAATGTATGTAGTGTGCTGCTGTTTAAAGCACTCAGCAGCCAGCGCAAGACTGGGAGATGGGTAACAGGATGAGAAATGCAGTAACGCAGTGAGCTGTTTGAATGCCACTGCCTTTTCCTGGCTCTGGGAAGTGGCAAGGTCCCAGCAGGACCTGGACCTCCTCCTTTGTCTGGACGGCAGAGGGCAGGGCCTTTTGAGGAACGGGGCCCAAATGCTACTGTTTCTCAGGATCTCGGGGTGGCTGTAAAGAGAGGGCAGAATTGCTCCTATCGCTTCCCAGCAAGCCACCCATTTGTGCTGGTGATCTTAATAAAATGAAATGCTGGTCTGACACGGAATCAGACCCATCCCCATTTGCAAAAGGCAAGTTAAGATTCAAGTAGCACGGCAATTAGGGATGTGGTACCTAATTTCTCATGAGGCTAAAAACTGGATGTAGATTGTTTGGCTTTTGATATAGACCAAGAGAGTTATGGTTTAATTTGGGGTGGGCTGATCATCCCAGTTCAATTTTAGCCAAAGCAACACCCAGCTGAGAAGACTGTGTCTGGAACGAACTCACAGACTTCACCTTTGTATTTGTGTCCCCCCGAGCAGAAAAACAGCACCTCTCCGACAGGCTCAGCAGATAAGCTTTATGGATAGGTACAGAGGCTGAAATAGCTCTCACCCCAGGCGCTGTTCCTCCATTAGTCTGAAGGGCCTTGAGCTGTGGCTGTGTCCTCACCGTCCCTCTGCGGCGGTGAAGCAGCGCTGCTCCTCCGGTGAGCGGATCACAGCCGTGCCTTTATACTAAGAAAAGCACACACACGCTATAACTTTGGGCTCCACTGAAGGCCTCGACATCAAGAATGTGATGGCATTACAGATGCCTCCAGCTCTCGAGCAGTCAGCTCCCACCTGGCTCCAAATTTCAAGTGTAAAACACATGGGGTTTGGGCTACGTCTGCGGAGAGGGGTGAAAAGGGGAAATAGCAGTGATCACTCCCCGCCGCTCCGGAAGCGCTCTCACTGTCTCCACATGCACCCTGGCTCAGCAGAGGTGATGGAGAGGGAGATGTGCGCCTCGTGCTCAGCCGACAATATGGTTTGGGGAGGAATTGGCTCGTGAAGACAAGAAGATCAAGGAGCATCAGCAAATGCCATCGCATTCTGAAGGGCTGCATCCTGCCATATGGCTCCCAGACCTTCGGTCTGAAAAGTTTCAGGGGCCAAATTTCAGTCTCAGGTTGTTTGAATTAGTCTGAAATTTAGTGGGAAGCTTTCTCACATCCTGATTGGGAAGGATAACCTTTGGGGCACAGGAATCTTGAAAAGAAATCGCATAGTTTTTGTGTGCGTGACAAACTATGCTGTCATACTCTTGGAGAGGTTCTTCAGTTGTAACTCAGCTAAGCGTTCTTTAACCGTTTCTTGTGCTTGTTAGTGATGTAGATATCGTTTGGTTGAAATTTTCTTTTAAAAGCAAGTATACAATAAAAATGGGGGCTGTAGCTAGAGGATAACAGAAACATATGGCATTGCATGCCAGATAACACCTTCAGAAGCATAAAAGGCGGCAAGTTCAAACTGCAAACGAACGTCAAAGACAAAATGCCATATATCTCCATAGTAAAAGTCACTATTTATTCTTTCTGTGCGGGAAGTCAAAAAGTAACATAAAATAAAATAGAGAGCTTGTCAGGAATATGAAAATATCCTGGCATCTGGAGCTCATATACAGGTTTGTTCACTGAGTAAGCGTAGCCTTGATGAACTTGCTCTTCAATACGGAAACTATGAAATATAGTATTTTGGAGTATGTTTGTGCAGTTCATATTTCTCTAAAATCTCACTCAATCTGCACACAATTCTTCTGCACACTGTATCCATATCAGGAGGCAGGATATGATAATCCAAAATTTTTGTCTAAATTGATTTGTGGGAAGAGTTAAGTGTGTATAAACATTAGCTGTTTCATTCCAGCACTTGGAAATTTGCAATAAAATTTATTCCAGCATATGAAACACACTTGTACATTAAACTTCAGAGAAGTTTCCCCTCATGTGTGACCAACATGTATTTCAGCTTCTTGCAGATCACTAATGGCCCTGCTTGTCTATTTCTAAATGTGCTGTTGATGTGCTTCAGTCTATCTTACTGCTAGATGTATCCAGCATTGATGCAATGGCCCGAAACTACAACTAAGGAGTCCAATTCAGATTTTTAAGTAAAGGACACAACTGTACTGTAGTCAAGTGCTGACTGAGGCAGAGAGGTCAACTTAAACATAGGAGAATCAATGATTAGAAAGGATAAAGTGAGGGTGGCAGGGCACAGTAGAAGACGAATTTGAATGAGTTGAGCTCCCATGTGCAGATGTGCTCCTGATGTTTTCTTGCTTGTTTTTATTTAAGAATTGTACTTAATGACGGTATTTCATATTTGCCTTTTCTGCTTAACAACAACAGTAATAACAATAATACCACTGGTCTGGCTAAGTGAGCGTGCTCTTTCCGCGCAAGAATCACAACCTGTAGAGGAATGGCAGCGGGAAACGAGGCAAATTGCTGTTACTTTCTGAATAAATAATGCTCTCCTCTGTGTTCAGGTCGAATCCTTGGTTCTGGTGCATTTGGAAAAGTAGTTGAAGGGACTGCATATGGATTGAGTCGCTCTCAACCGGTGATGAAAGTAGCTGTGAAAATGCTGAAACGTAAGTTGTCGCAGTTCCCTTTCCCCAGCTAGGTAGGGCATGTTCCCACAGGATTACTTAAGCACTGCTTATGTATAAATAGATTCTCCGTATCTGAAGTTGAAAATGAGCTGTGGAATGACTGAAGTTTAAAATTATAGTTTAGCTTGCTTCATGGCATTTCAAGACTGAAAGTATCCAGGCTTCTGAAAACATCCAAAGTTTGGTTTTAGCTGTATGGAATGTAGTAGCCACAATAACTCAGCAAGATCAGAAAAAGATAAATAACCATGAATGTTTGTGAAGAAGTGAAAGCTACACAACAAAGGAGAAATAGGCAGGTCTCATGTGAGAATCTTAAGCTCACTGAAGATTTCCCCATTCATAAAAGCTGAGAAGCTGATGCAGCGATTCTGGAGGAACCATAAGGACTTGCTTGTGTTGAAACAAGCAGCTTGTAAAGTGCCTCTGTGCCACCTGGGCAGTCCACTGTACCCCCGGAGAGGGACAAACAGACTGGGTTAGCTATTGAGCTGCATCAAGCAAGTCCTTTATTAGTGATTTGTGACTCCCCTCCAAGACTTAAGAAAGCCCCTTATCAAGTAAAGGACACAGTCTTCTTCAAGAAACCTCGGTAGCAATGCTCAGCTGAGGCAAGCAAGGAGAAATTTTTTGTTGTTGTGAAAAAGGCAATTGCTCTTACTGAGTGGCTGGTGGTTTTTTTTTTCAACAGCTACAGCTAGATCAAGTGAAAAACAGGCACTCATGTCTGAACTGAAGATAATGACTCATCTTGGCCCTCACCTGAATATTGTGAATCTGCTTGGAGCTTGTACAAAATCAGGTGGGTTTGGCTGGCAAAATGGAGGTTTCCTGTGGAGCCATCACTCACCATTTAACAAGCACACAAATTTCAAGTAAAGGATTTAACAATAAATATAAACAAATAAAAGGTTTCACAAACCTGCTTGATATTTGGTAGTAGTTGCAGGCATAACTTAGTAAATAAAAATATATTAACCCACAATACTTTTTATGTTTTATGTTCTATTTCCTACTATTTTTAGAGTGTGGTGGTTTTTTTTTTTTCAAAGACCCCACTCATCAATGCATGATTTTGCTTTATCAGGTCCTATTTACATCATTACTGAATACTGCTTTTATGGTGATTTGGTGAACTATCTGCATAAGAACAGGGACAATTTCCTGAACCGACACCCAGAGAAGCCAAAGAAAGATTTGGATATCTTTGGGATGAACCCAGCTGATGAAAGCACAAGAAGGTGGGAAAAAAGGAAAAAAAGACGTATGACCTGCAACTTAAGGAAATGTCATTATTAACCCTTACTCCATTCCTCTCATTCATTGATTTAGAGCCCTCCCTAATTCTTCTCATTAGAGTTTTATTTATCAGGTTTCATAGATCTGGGAAGGTTTCAGCATTTTTTGTTCAGTGTCCCTGACGTGTCCTAGATCCATGTTCCCCCTGTGTAGAGATGCCTGCAGTCCCAGGACCACCGTGGGTTCTCCATAGACATCCTGAGGTCCCAAAGAACATTTCCATTAATAAAGCTTTCCTGTAAAAACATCCTTTTGCCTATACCAACCTAAGTTTTAAAAGTAAAGTGCAACTACCTGGTTTCCTTGTTTCCCTGCTTGGGGAATTTCCACTGTCCAAAACACCTCCCCTTCAGACAACCTGGCAGAGTTTGTTCTCCAAGCTCAAGTACTCTCCTTTATCTACCAAGGGCTTAGCCACTCTCAATAGTTGCCTTACGGTTCATCCCATAGCTTTTTCCAGATGATGGTGGAGGAAGCTTGTTGTCATATATTCAGCAATAAAGCAATGTCATAAAATTAGCCAGGATTTAGAAGGTGAACAGAGATTCCTTCAAAAAATCACTCAGGCAAATACATCAACTGACTCAGTAGCTGAGTACAGACAGGACTATTCATCTGAGCATGGGTTTGTTCAGCAGGACTGGATTTGATGCAAACTGTCTGGGTGAATAAATTACATCTATCATTCAGAATACCTTGAACTAAAAGCCCTAGGTAGTAATACTTGAATCCAGTGGGATTTGGAGAAGTCAGATAATATATGTTTACATACCTGACTATTGACAAAAGGATAAGTTTGAAGCACTTGTGTTTGACTACAGTGATACATGGTAACATGTACTAATATGTGATAATACATGGTTATGTCATAATACATGATCTTTATGTATTCCCTATCAAGAAGCCAGCTCTTATATTTCAGAGCAATACAGTTGTACCCCATAAGAGAACTGTTAGATCTACAGGATGCTGTGGCAGGGAGATCACCTGGGCAATAGTAGCTGATACACCTGTATTTTTTTCCAATTTCAGTTATGTGATATTATCATTTGAAAACACTGGAGAATACATGGACATGAAACAAGCTGATACCACTCAGTACGTGCCAATGCTGGAAAGGAAGGAGGGATCTAAGTACTCTGATATTCAGAGATCTGTGTATGATCGTCCTGCTTCATATAAGAAGAAATCTATGTCAGGTAATGTAGAATTGTCCCTTCTGCATACATCATTGATACAAATAATTCTTGCATAAATGCGTATCTTATTTTTGCCCTAGTAAACTACTTAGCTGTGTTCGACAAGCGTGTGAGTATAAGCTATAAGCTAAAAGTTTATGCTTGTGTTCTTCATTATGCTCTGGGGATAGGAGTGCATGCTCCTGGAGCAGAAGGGGTCCAGTTGTGTATTTGTTTCTATGCTGAAGCGCTGAGCAGCTGTGCTCTGCAACGGGGCTGTAGGCACTCTTCGGAGGCAGTGATTTTATCAGTCTTGTAGTTTGCGAGATTTTGAGCAATAGCAATGAACAATAATAATAGTAATTTATATTGCTCTGTTTCCACTTACATTTCACATTAACTGACACTTAGCAAATGCAGAACACTCCCAAATACTTTCCTGGATTATGTAATGAAGATAATGAATGCATCCCATTCCCTGGCCCTGTTCTCAGAAACCAAATATTCTTTGCTTTAAAAATAGCCACCATCACTTCTGCCTTTAGGCCTCAGAAACTGAACCATATCCAGTCCCAGATTTACATGGCAGACTAATGTACTCATATTGTGCTCTAGGACAGTCAGGGTAGATGAATCACTGCATTTTGACTGTTTTTTTGCTGACATCTTTCATAAAAAAATATGAACTGTTGCCATAGAATTCCTGACCCTTTTTGCTGGTATTGGATTAGTCCCAGTGAATACTTGCTGGGAAACATAACAGCGTTCAGCAAAAGTAAACGGATAAGAATGTACGTGCGTGCACAAAAACCTCATGAAGGCACCACCTCTAAATAAGTGGTTTTGTACCACACACTGAGTGTTGTAAACAACCTGTATAACACTTCAGTGATCCTTTTTAATTTTGCCTTTCCCTGTAGTTCTCTGGGGAAAAAACACAGACAGGACAAAACCCAAAACCTATATCTAATACTGGACGTTTTTAAGAATGCAGTATGTGTCAGTGACTGATGCAGACATTAAAAGTGGTTAGTTGTTATGAAAAGACTGGTTTGGTCATAGTACTCTGTTAAAATCATCAGCTCAGAATCATGATAAGTAGGGGGAAATGGATGCTGCTTTCATACTCCACAGCACAAACACATTTTTCTCTCTTTTTCAATAGAATCAGAAGTCAAAAACCTTCTTTCAGATGACAGTTCGGAGGGCCTCAGCCTACTGGATTTGCTGAGCTTCACCTACCAGGTTGCACGGGGAATGGAATTCTTGGCTTCTAAAAATGTAAGTAAATGGAAGAGAGTGTAAAAACGTCTTCATTGCCAACTATGGGTTTCAATTTAGATTCTGAAAACAAGACACAATATAATATTCTTTTTGGGGTTGTAGACAGCTTTCTCACTTACCTGGCAACTGAGATCCCCACGGTTGGAAAAATCAAAGCAGCAGTCAGTCCTCTTCTGTTGCAGCCTGTGATGTTCATGGAGTCAGGGTGCCAGAGATGGTGGTGGATCTAGGCAGGGTCTGGGTGGAGGGTCCATACAGCCGCAGACCAGCATGGTCAGAAGCATAGACATATCATTAGTACATGATGGGTAGAAGGGGAAAGGGTGGCATCACTTTTGTCTCTCCCCCACTGCAATGCATCCGCATGAGCCCTTGCTGTTTCTGAGGACTGATGCCTCCCTGCCCCTGTTAACCGGGCAATACAGGTGCCTGTTCAGTAGAAGGGCTTGTTAAGACTGTGTCCAGAAAGTCAACAGATCTTTTTCAGGGATCTTTGCAAGGGAAATGGCCCTCGTGGAATTAACATGTCCTTGAACAACTTAATTTCTCTCTATACAGTGTGTGCACCGTGACTTGGCAGCTCGTAATGTCCTCCTGGCTCAAGGAAAAATCGTGAAGATCTGTGACTTTGGGCTGGCTAGAGACATCATGCATGATTCCAACTATGTCTCCAAGGGCAGCGTATGTACTTCTTAATCTCCTGAGCTCTGCTTTAACTGAAATGAGAACTGTCAGTTTTAGATACTGTTTAATGTTCTTGCCATTCAGTGTTGGTTACATTAATTGACCATTGGGATGAACGCTCCTGAGAACAATTTTTCTTCAGTTCATTAATTCCTGTAACTTTCCTAATTCTGCTTTAAAGCCAAAAAGTACTTGGCCACACTTAGTACTTCACAGGCTTACATTTTAACTGGCAAGTTTTGTGACTGGATAAATTATTAAGGAACTGTCACTATGATATGGAGAGTAGTGACACATCAATCAATGACATATCAGATCTAGATCAGCAGCGCCAGCTTTGTATCATACCTTCAATCAGCCTGGTCATTTTCTAGTGATAAAATTAATGCAGTTATGGCTTAGTTTTTGTGGGGAGCAAATAGCAGCATTGCTTATAGTCCTGGTACCTCTGTGTTATATGGAATCAAAAATAAACACTAACCAGGTTAACACAACTTTTCTTATTAGAGAGAACTTAATCCTGGCTATCAAACACCAGTTGTAATGGGAAGCATTTCTTTAATGACTCATCTGAGTGGTTTGGGGTTTCTTTCTTTTTGCTACAGACTTTTCTCCCGGTAAAATGGATGGCACCTGAAAGCATTTTTGACAATCTGTACACAACTTTAAGTGATGTCTGGTCTTATGGCATTCTGCTGTGGGAAATATTTTCTCTTGGTACGTACTGTGAACACTTTCTTATGTGTAGTGATTAAGCTTTGTCAGTTCAAGCTGTTCTCCATAAAGTATTTCAAATTCTGCAGTAAAAATATATGTGTGAAATCAACTGTTGGTTATTCTTCTATACTGGGTTTCAGATCCCAACGTTAGGCATGAAGTGAAATATCCATACTCTCCCAAAGTTCTCTTTAGATTTTTTTTTTTTTTGCAAGATACTTTTTTTTTCTAGAATACTGAAAGCACTGATTAAAAAGCTTTTGTGGAAAAGTATTGGTGTGCTGAGCCAGGATGGTTTTTCTGGCTAACACGAGAAGGAACATGCTTCCCCCTTGCAACAGGGTGCCTGGGGCTGCAGCCCAGCCCAGTGGCTGGTTTGAAACGGTCTCTTCATACGTGTTTCCAAAGAGCCCGTCTTACTCCCATTACAGAATGAAAACAAATGTCAATCTTCTGGGACACTGATTTCTCATTTCCAGGTCAGCACTGTTCACACAGTTGGTTTATGGCAGCGTAAAGTGGTTATGACAATGTATAGCAGTTACAGACAATGTACAGTTCCCAACTGGGAACAGCCTGGCTCTTTCCTCAGCCTCATTAATTAGCCTCCCAGGCGGGTGGCTGGCCTGCTTCAGTAAGCGTACATTGCCCAGATTTACTTCCAGCAGAATTAATCATGCCTGTATTGTATCTACTACTGCCCCACGGCAACCCCAAGCCTAATGTTATTTTCTAGAATAAGTTGTCATATAGCTGCTTCTCAGAAAACAGCAGTTGCACCACTATTTAGGGTAGTGATTACTGTAATCTCTGGGCATCATAGGATCCTGTAAAAATCCATTCCCCAGCATCCCTGGGAGGCATGGGAGTGCCATTGGATAGCTCAGGAACAGAGGCACAACTAAGCCTGTGCTTCATTGCCTTACCTGTAAGGAAGGCACTGAAGCTCAGTTTTAGGTGAAAATCCTGCTTTTGAAAGGGCTGAGGTTTCTGGAGTATTATTATAGTATGCCTCCTCCACCTGAGAAAGATGATCTTTCTTGGGAAGCAAAACATATCTTCAGCAGTGTCTGTTAAGAAGGTCAACTTTAACATCTTGTTGCAACACTGACTTCAGCTTGAATGATCCTTTTACACATCAGCGACAACTGAGCATGAGTGCAATGATGTTTGCATGCTGTGCTCCCAAATGATCGCTTAACTGTGTCAGCTCAGGGGCCAAGTCCAAACTTTTCGACAACCCATGCACCCGACATGTTAGCTGTTGTCTAAAGCTAGCTGCCCAGGTGGGAAGACTCTTAGCTGTCGTGCAGGTGCCAAAGGCAATAAAACCAGACAGAGCAAGTGACTTGCCTAAGGTCACACAGAAAGTCAGTGGCAGATCAGAGCCATGACCTCAGATCTGCCAAATGCAGGCTGATGACCTGATCCAGGTATCATCCAACCTCTGTGCCCAGTCAATACATTCTATAGATACTGTAAAGGTATTTTTTTCTAAGTAGTACCTACTTCAATCTTTCCTAGCCAACATTTCACGTCAGGGCTTAATGTGGTCAAGACAATAGCTCTGATGTGAAACACTGGCTAGGAAAGATTAATTCTGATGGCATGTCAAATTATAGCATTAACACTTTTGACATGAACAGCAAGACGGTATTTGGGAACTCTGCATGGATAGTCGAGTATAGAGTAGTATGTTTTCTTCTCTTTTATCTGCAGGTGGTACACCATATCCTGGCATGATGGTCGATTCTACTTTCTACAATAAGATCAAGAGTGGATACCGAATGGCCAAACCCGATCATGCTACCAATGAAGTGTATGTGTGCATTTGGCTTTTCCATACCTGGCCAGTCTCCAGACAATTTTGGCTTTAGTTTCTGTTTGGTTAGTCATTTTCCTTTACCAGTTGGTTAAATTGGTTTCCATCTTATCTGCAGGTATGAGATCATGGTGAAGTGCTGGAACAGTGAACCAGAGAAAAGACCTTCTTTTTACCATTTGAGTGAAATTGTGGAGAGCTTGTTGCCTGGGGAGTACAAAAAGGTTTGTTCTTTGAAATTTTCTCTGTGTTTTCTAGATACTGTTTAGAGGTAATTATAAGTGTTGTTCCAGCCATCAGAGCCATGAGCACTGAACTGGCACATCCTAACCTACGTGAATTACGTGATTTGGACAGGGACATTGCATGTTCTGTTTCTGCATGCAAGCTTACTGAGAGAAGCAGTTCTGCAGTGTTAGCTGGGAAGCAGGGCTCTCCATTTCTAACGAAATCCTACCAGCTCAGTTCTTCTACTGGAGAATGGGTTTTGTATATTTTCATGGGATTTTCTAGGCAGTGAAAGAATTCAAGACAAGGGACTACTTGGCCCATGTGTATGATCTCCCTATCCCTTTCGACCCTGACACCAGCAAGTTTTCCCCTTGTACTTCTGGTACCTCTGGACAAGCTCTGCCTGCCCCATCATTCAGTGTTTCATTTTCCCACCTACCTTCACTCCTTTCCCCCTCTCCCTACCCTTCTTTCACATCTGTTTGTCTGCTCTGTGCTGCCACACTCACTCCTGCATCATCTAAAACTTACCTGTCACTTCTCCCTTTGAATTATTTGAAGATGCTGGGCTTCTCTATCCAGTGTTGCTGGCTCATAGGGCAGAATATTTGCTGGGTTAATGAATCACAGCTCCCCATCTGAAGAAAGGCAGCCTTAGTGAATAGTATCTAATGAGGGGTTTAAAATGAATATTTTCAGAGCTACGAGAAGATTCACCTGGACTTCCTGAAAAGTGATCACCCAGCTGTCACACGCATGAGAGGGGACTGTGACAATGCTTACATTGGTGTCACCTACAAGAATGAAGACAAGCTAAAGGACAGGGAGAGCGGATTTGATGAGCAGAGGCTCAGTGCTGACAGTGGATACATCATCCCCCTGCCTGACATTGACCCTGTTTCTGAAGATGAGCTTGGCAAAAGGAACAGGCACAGGTAGGTGTGGTTTACAGATCATATAGCCCATAGTCACTGTTCGGGATCACGTTTGGCATTGTGCATTAACACTTTTTAGCATCCTACTCCACAAATGGTTTCCTTAGCTCTGTTGAAACTATTGATTGGGAAGGTCCCATATAGATATGGTAGTATGACTGGCCACAGTGTTTTCAATGGGAAAAAACTAATTTTGCCTTTTTTGTGATGGCCAGCAGAAGGGGACTTCTGGTAGGGTGCTCCTGTGTGTCACTGGAACTCCCTTGCTAGCTTGGCTGCATCACAGTGGCTGTCTGGTGGCTCTGTGGGCACATTTTGCAACACGTCTTGCCTACAGCTCAATGCCTTGGAGCTGCATATGAGATCTCAAGGGATTGATTTGTTCTGCGAAAGGCCAGCTCCAAAATTTGGGAGCAGTTGTTTTTAGTATCTTCCATGGTATTCTTTTCATTGACAGCAGAGTATCCAGGACTTTTTACTGCTCCCTGGTCAGTTTGCATGACTGATTCCACTACAGCACAACACTGTGCAACCCTTCCTGTGAAAGGTGGGGGCTTAATTCAGCACTTAATTCATAGTATATAGAATTAGCAACCTAGATACTTCTTTTTTTTGATATTTTTGCGCAATTTTCAAGAAGGGGGTGAATGAAGTCTCTAAGAAGCACTATCCAGAGTAAGATTTATTACCTCTCTCTGTTATTCTTATCTTACCGTCTGTTACTGTTATCTTATTTTCACCTGGCCTCCCTAGATTTACCTAAGTAAGTGACCTATTGTCACAGCAGTGTCATAAAGCTATTTCTCTAATGAGTCTCCGGTGGAAAGTGCTTGGAGGAACATATGAACAACCCGCTCCTTTGAATTCCAAGGTGGTTCATTACTCTTGAGATACAAGATGTGTCATTTCCTAAGAAATGGGCGGTCAGAGTCACCTAAGATTGCACCATGGGTCACAAAGCATGTGGGGAGGTAGGGTTCAGTTCTGCTAGAGACTGGAGTACTCATCCAGCCACATTTGCCATGTATTTTCTCTCTGAGATGTTTGTATCTTCCAGTTCCCAGACATCTGAAGAAAGTGCCATTGAAACCGGTTCCAGTAGCTCTACTTTCATCAAGAGAGAGGATGAGACCATTGAGGACATTGACATGATGGATGACATTGGGATCGACTCCTCAGACCTGGTGGAGGACAGCTTCCTGTAACCCCACAGACAGCTTCCAGCTCTGCACACGGGCAAGCTTGCCGTGTCATCTACAGACTTCTGCTCCCCAGAGAAAACCACTTTTTATTGCAATGTCAAGGATGTGAGGAGGAGGTGGATTTGTACAGAGAAACTCCCAGAGATGAATGAAAAAATCTCCCAGAATGAAAAAGACATGTTGAAGATGGATTTTTTTAGTGTTGCTTCTTGCAGTACTTCAGTAGCATCTCAGTGTTGTTTGCCATTTGAACTGGTAGGAGGACGAAGGAAAAGGCCACAAACAGACCAGTTTTGTGTTTCAAGGGCATTCATATGACTTTGATGGATCGAATTTCCACTGCAGCAATACTTCACCATTGTAATTATGTAAATAACTGTCTACTCAAGGATCTTTTGAGGTGCACATTGAACATATGCCATGGATTTTAGAAGAGATCGCTCATGAATTTTGTGTACTTCCTCCCTCAATCTCAATGTCAGCTGCTGTTGAACTATCATGTGAATTGAAGAACATGCAAAAACCACTTTTGGACCAAAAAGGTCTAAAACCACAAGGGACTGACCGGTACTACAAAACATGTTACTTTTTACCATTAATGCAAGTAACAGGGAATAATAATAATAATAATAATTAAAAACCAGTCTATGATAGGTGTTAGAAACCTAGTAAGTCTTTATTAACTATAGAAGATAGCTGTTTTCAAGATAATACTACTACTGTTTTCAGTAACACTAAATGTATATTTTACAATTCATTGTCCTTCAGTAAAAGCACAGTCTCAAGAAACTTTTTTAAGTACAAGGAAAAAATTTATGACCTGAAAATGTTTATGAAACAATTCTTTTTTTTGGCTCTACGCAGTATGGTAACTGCTCTGGTTAGCTAAAACTACTTTAACATGGAGAAAAAATTAAGATTTTGTTTTCTACCACGAGCTGAGTAGCTTTTCTAATCAGGTATACTAGAAGCAATGATTGTCCTCTGATTAAGGGAGGTTCTAAAAATTTAAATTAAAAAAAATAAAAGTTATGCCAGATCTCCAAGATGCTGGAGAATGGAAGATTATGATAAACCACCAGCAATATCCCATTATTAGTGTTTCACGGGTACTGAAAAGAAATCCTATCCTGGGGTTAGCTGTGAAGAATCGATTTGATATTTGAACTGCTCAAGGAACAAAGACATCTCTCCCAGCCTGGAACTCAAGTTTAAACTAGCAGAAATAATTCTGCATCAAATTTTCTTGTCTTAGTTTTCAGGTTTCAACAGGAACAGAAAACTCTGACTATTATCTTTGCAGACTGTAACTACAACTGGTAATTGCTTCCAAGAGTGTTTTTTGGAAGAAGGTGCATGAAAATGAACCTGCTCTCAGCCTGCAATAGTTGTTTTTTGACACCACTTTTGTGAACAAAGTATTACGATTACTGCTATCACTGTACAATGTGTTATTGAGATATGATGCTTTGGAAGACTTACATGTGAAAAAAGGTACATCACTGCGAAGGGCCCCATCCTTTCTGGTGCTCAACTTTCAAACTAAACCTTAATCCAGTGCGATGAGCACGTTGCAGGACGTGCTCAGCCTCCAGCACGACACAACCAATGCAAATGCAGTGCAAACTCATCCCTGTGTTGCAGTATTTTTCCTAGGAAGTGTGAAAGACGGGCCAGCAGTGACCGACAGAACATGCAGCCATGTTAAACTACAGTTTAACTTGAAATGGCCCTAAGAAAAGCTACACAAGTCCCCTTGACTTCACTTGTTGTGGACAGTTGTGAATCAAATGAAAGCAAATGTAATGTTGTCAGTGTTACAGGCAAATAATTCTGGGTCTGGGTTTCAAAATGTCACCTGGCTGAGGCCATGTAAAAACGTACTTAGATGTGAAAACAGGACCGGCAGCAAGGCACCCACATTTTCGACGTGATGGATGCTGACAATCAGAGGGAACTGTGAGTGATGGCGCATCCTCCATTTCTTGCAGTCAACAGATCAAGACCAAGTGTCTTCCTGGGAGCCATGCTTTAGCCAAACACATGTCACTGAGCTCTGTACGGGGACAACTGTGAAACATAAAGACTCTCGATAAAGCCAGGACAGATGAGACGATGTGAAGTCTCCCTCCAGCTATGAACTATGAATTGAGGAAACACAAATTGTCTATTGGATATCCCGGATATCTGAATGGCCACTTGAGACCACATGTGCCTTAATTTGCATGTGTAGTCATCACAACTACACATTCAAATTAGGCAAGCAATTTCACCTGCATTTTTGCACATGGCCTAGTGTTCTTCAGGGTTTGAAAATCAGCCCCAGCATGTTTTATTATACCAGCTACTGGAATCTAAGGACATTTTCATGCGGTCTCCCTTTCCCCTCACTGGTTTCATTCTGTACCTCGCAGCACATCTCAGGGCTAGACCCAGATGGTGGATGTGAACCAGAGCTGGCTCACTTTCTGATGCATGGTAATGTTGATTCTCCATCCTGTCATGAGTATTGTGTAGATGCACTGCATCCATGGCAGGGGTCTAGCCAAACCCAGCTCACTGCAGGCTTGGAATCAGATAAGCTGGCCTGGAAACTGGAATGAGAAGCAGAGGAAGAGAGGGGATTTACAAGAGAGGGAGAAGTGCGAGAGGATGATTCGTTTAGTTTTACAATATTATCAGTATTACAGACTTTTTCTTTTATGGCTTAATTTTTGAGAAGCCACTGGAAGAGATATTCCCAAACCTTTTGCTACAGTAATTGTGTAACGACAATCAGCATTAGCCTACGAAACACAGCTTTTGATTTGGAATGGCCAACCAATTCCTTACAGCGTGGTCTGCAACTTGTACAAAATGGTCCTATTACATGATGAAGGACGTGAGATATGATGATGTTATACATCAATATGTATATAAGTATTTTTATATAGACTTCTAGAATACTGCCAAAACATTTATGACAGCTATATCACTGCCTTTGTTTATATTTTTTTTACTGTGATATATTCCACAGGCACGTTAACTGTTGCACTTTGAATGTCCAAAAGTTATATTTTAGAATAATAAAAAAGGAAGTGTTTCCAAAATGGTGGCTGTTGTGAAATGTTTGAAGAAGGGCAAACTGGCCTGAGTGATGGTAGGCACAAAATGTATTTCAAAAATGCCCCTGTTGATATTTTGTCTTTGAAAAAAATCCTGTAAATTAAGATCTCTATATTTCAATAAATGATATATAATTTAAGGATATGTGAGGGGTCTATACTCACTTATTGAAAGATGATTATATAGAATCAGTCTTGCTTGGTTTTTTTTCCCCCAAAAGGTTTTTGGCTAGTTGAGTGCTCTGCAAATCCATCAGGCAGCAATGACAAGCAGGTCTCTCAGCCCTTCCAGTGGGCATAGTTGGGAAGTACCTGCAGCAAATGACCTGGACAGCAAATGACATCTGTGGGGAGCCATGTTGTCCTTCAAGACACAGCAGGTGCGGTGCTCCAGCAACTGCTGTCCGGAGCAGAGCATGTGCCCCAAGGTGGGCACTGGGCTCCCCGCATGAGATGAAACCCTTCTTGACATGGGCACCGTGTGTGTTGGGGGAGTTTGATGCCTGCTGCTCTGCACACACCGAGGAAAGGGGGGACACGGGATGCAAACGGACATGCTGCACTGCCTGTCTGTGATATGTACTCTCGGCTGCTTCTAGCACAGGTGTACAATAAAGGCTTTTATGCAAAGGTTGCTTTTAACAAGGGACTAAAAGTGACTTGTGTCAGTCTTCAGCCTAAAGCTTTTGATGATTACAGAGGATTAGATGGCCCCACCTTGAAATGGCCATTGTTTCTCTGCCTCTGGCTGCAGGGTTTTTTTAAACCTATGCTGAACTCACCTTTATGAATCAAACCAGATTTTGTCCTATGGTTCTGTGCTCCCACAATAACTAATTTTACCCAGTGAGTGTAACTGAACATGGATTTGAGAAGAATTAGAAGATTTCAACCTGAAAACAGAGCTAAACTTGTCAGCTGCACTTGCTGCACCGGTGCCTCTCCTGGTTTGCCAGCAGGAGCCAGGCAAGGCTGGCTGTGGGAGAGCCCTGTGAACGGCAGGGTAGCAACCTTCTGTCCATGGAGTGGTCACTGTTGTTAAAACATGCTTGGAGATGAACTCTCCATCTAACATCTCCCTCTCCTTCACCACTTCCTCCAAAGCAAAACTCCTCCTTGCTTCAAACAGGGTGCAGCAGCCTGGGCCTTTGCCTTAGATAAGAGTTAAAGCAGGTTCCCTCTCCTTCGCATCCTTGCCGAAGAGGAGTCTTTATTCTACCACACTGCACGGACACACAACAATTCCCATCACCGCAGGGGTTCGGAAAAGGGTCACGGCAGCGCTTGTGTCCTTACATCTGTCCTGCTCAGCCATGCACCTGCTCTTCTGGAAGTTCAGCAGCTGTGTAAGACAGGAGGACTGATGGACTCATCATTCCTGCTGTGCATGGTAAAGGGTGGTGGTACTAAAATTCCTCTCTATGCAAGAACCTGCAGCTGGGTACAGAGCTCAGATTCAGTTCTCCATCCTCTTCTTCCCCTTTGCAGAGCAGGAGTGCAATCTCCCATGTGTAGGGTATGGCTGTGTGCGCCTGTGAGCGTGTGTCCACACTGGGGAGCATGGATGGTGAATGTCTCACCCTCTTGCTAAACTAGATCCATTTTGGGCAAAAGCCTAGCCCCTCACTCCACTGCTAACCACAGTCCGGGTGTCCAGCAGCAGGCCTGCTCATTGTCTTGCTCCCTCTTGCAAGGCCTGTGCAAGTGTTTGGCTGGAACTGTGCTGAGGGAGCGCACTGGCACATGGCAGAGGCGGTCTGCCCAGGAGAGAGGAGCTGTGGGGAGAGCGCACTGTGCCCGGAGCAGCAGAGAGGGGTGGGTTCCTGGCCAGGATGGGAAGGCAAAGGTAGGGAATGGCTTTCCACATGGGCCCTATGCAAGAGACTTCAGTTTATGCATGTAAACAGACCTTTGGCTAAGCTTCTGGATTGCTATGGGTGGTGCAAAAGGAGAGCAGCAGGTTCGTCAGCCACCCCGAGATGCTCCTGGTGGCTCTGGGAGCCTGAGGCATATGGTGCCCTTGCAGCTGTCAGGATGACAGCTGTGTCCCACCACCTTATCCCCATCATTAGAGGGGGGTTGTGTGGTACAGGAGCTGTGTGCTGGCATAATCCCCGGGAAAGATCAGAGGAGAGCAAAGGAAAGCCATTCATATGCTCAAAACCAAAAAAAGTCACCTCATGGACCTGGGCTGGCGCATGAAGCCGACAGGTGAAGCAAAGTCCATACACCATGGGAATCCCACAACCAATGCCTACAGCAAAGTGAAGGGTTGGGCTTAGCACTCATGGGCTTGTCTACCTGGCCCCATCTCTGTCCTGCACCCCTTGGCACAGCCAGCCCACAGGAGACCAAAATAGCAGGCGGCAGAGGGGGCAACAGCCCCTTCCTCTGCCAGCATTGATGTTCAATGCCTTTCAAAGGGAAAACTCATCTAACTTCCAACCCCAATTCATCCCCATCCATATAACTGCAAGTAAGGATTTGGGACACTTTTAAAAATTCCAATGTTTCCTTACATTTGTTAATACTTTTACTGAAATAAAAAGCCAACCTTTTCTTTTCCGAGTTGGCCACAAGATGGAAGCATCAGACAAAAATCTGTTAAATAGTTCTTTTCCTCATCCCTTTTCTGTTTTTGTTTCCACACCAGCTGGGCTGCCACTGCAGAGGCAGAGCAGCTGGAGCCTTTATAGCAATAGGACGTAAAGGACTACATACGGTGTCCATCAACTCCAAATGTTTTTTTGGAAGAACTTTGAACATGTTATAATAACCATAGTTTTCCATAGGATAAGATCTGCCATACACAGTCCTTTTTAAGAATGAAATACATCCTCAAGTCTACTCTTACCAAAGGGAAAACTGAAACAGCATAGTGGAAGTCAGGGAAGTTGCCTAGGATTTTTCTGGGCCATAGTTATCCATTTTGTGTTTCAGCATGCAGCCCAAATTCTGCAAAGCTGGAAACTTCACTGGCAACTGCCATGCTATCCCTGATGGCGCTGAAGGACACTCTGCCTTTTGCCTCAAAAAACTTACTTCTAGTGGAGAGAGGGAGGGATTTAGAATAAAATATAATTTTAAATATGGTGACGAGTGAGGCCTTGGATATCCCAAACTCAGCTGAGACTGCATCTATCTCTTCTGCCTTCATTCTTTTGTTGCTTTAGTGTTATGCTGATGTCAAATGAGGAGCCAGAAGCACTTCTGAGCTGAGGGCCAAATTTACGTGCCTTCGTGGTGTTAAAAAACTAAAGAGGTGGGACCAGTCTAATGTACGTAGCCAGACTCCCAAACTCTAACCCTCAGAAGGCATGCAGGTTCAAGGGTTAGTTTGAGTTTGTAAACTATTCCAAATCCTGCAGCAATCTGGCATATCAGACATTGCCGTATTCACCCTGCCATTAGCACTGCTGCGCTCCACCAGCAGGAGCATCACCTGCTTTATCGTTTCTCCATAAAAGTGTTGCAAGCTTTGTAGGAAGGAGGATGTGATTTATTAGACCAGCTGACAAAAACTGAGAAGTAACTTACGTCAGGACTTGAGGTAGGGCTTGGGTATCTAAAAACTGGCCTGTGTTTTCCAGCTCTACTAATTGGCCTCATAAAAGTCATCTTCTGCATATTACTTCTGGGTGGCTGAGACAACAGCCATTGTGTTGCCAGCAGTAGCATGTGCCAGCTGATGCCCGAGTCTTAGAAATGCCTATTTAAAGGCAGCTCTAAGCTTTGAAATTGGAGCCACCTTGTCCAAGGTAAGCCAAGCATGTGTGTGCTACCAGCGACAGCTCTGCAAAAAAGTGGCTTCCACCAGCAAGTATATTTGGGTGTATTGTATTTATACCAAGTGCATTTGTGAGCTCGTTGATTGATTGCTTTCAAAGGCAGAGTTTTGTTTTGCTTACTATCTATTTGACATGCAAAATGATGGGTGCTTTGGTAGGTAAAAATGCTGCTATATTGATGTGGGAACGATGTCAATGCTTTAAAGCCAATCTTCAATTATTAAAAAAAAAGAGTCTACTGCCGTCATTTAACCTGGCATGCTGTATAACACAGACCAGGAGGGTTTTCCCAAATTAATTCCTATTTGAACCAGAGCCTGTCATCTAGAAAAAAAGCAGTCTTTTCTCATCTCTGTGAATCCTTGTGTAAATATCAGGTTTTGCAGCTGCTTACATGTGAGACAAGTGTTATTAGTTCAACACTCTGGGCATGCACCAAACCAAGACTTATATTTCCACACTGTTTGCTCAGAGGAGCTCAGAAACCCATTTGCCATCATTTCTAGTCTGATCGTGGGATGGAGCAGGGGAGTGGGATTTCATCAACATATTTCAATCACTTTCAGTGTAGTTTCTGGTGGCTGCCTTTGGCAGTTTTGGTTATGTGTGTACAATACTCTGATGCTCTGTGTATGAAACAGGAGTTCCTCTGGCTGGAAGTTAGTGGAGGTGGACTGGCCTGAAGGAGGAAAGATGCCTGTAGCCAAAAAAAATCGTATAACATTTCTACCCAGTAAGAAAATGTGGGTGAATTTAGTTAAACATGTTTTCCCTCTCTGTCCCAAGACCTTCTCATGCCTTTGTGAGCTGTGCCTCTCCATTGGATGGCCCAGGGAGATTGCTCTGAGCAGAGCAGGAGGGGTGCCACTGCTGACCCCCCCCAGGGTCAGAGTCAGAGCTGCATGCACTTGGCTTTTATGTATGCAAAAGCAGGAATGGACAGAGGACCCTCTATACCGATCCCAGCTACAACGTAATGTAGCAACACGGAGGTTTGGCCTCTGCCTTTGGCTGCAAGCGCAGGGGACTGTCCATGCTCTGTTGCAGCTGTGGGCTGGCTGGTTGGGAGATGCTCTCCCTGGCTGCAAGGCTTGGCACAAGTAGTGAGATGATGCCGGGGCATGGCATATTCTGCTTTTTTCTGCTGTCTTGCTAAGACTGCACGATTTTTTCAAAGGTGCAGTTGAGTTGGGTCTTTTTCTTTCCATCCACCCTTTTCAGCCTCCCCCCTTGGAGGAGCCAGCTGGGAGCTCTGCCACATCCCTGCCCTGCTTCAGACTCAGACGACACCAGTCGGTGCCAAAGGCCAGGGTCGAATGGGTCCAGTGCCACTCCAAGCTGCTCCTGAGAGTCTGCATAGCTAACGTGTTTCCACAGCTCCTCGGCTGTTCCCCTGGCAGTGAGAAACCCTCAGAATTAAATACCGTGAAAAAGCGTTGTTGAAAATGTTCAAGAGAAACTGCATTTTGAGCGAAAAAGCATTTGAAAATGTCAGCATTCTGTAAAAGAAAAAGAAAAAAAATGGTGCGAATGTATGTTGCTTTACTGTCAAAAACTGAGCAGCCCAAACCTGTCCTGAGCTGCCAAAAATTAAAAACTTTATTTTTTGGCTCGAATATTTTGGTATTCAGATTTTCTCCTGAAAATGCCATGTTCGCTATGGAGAATGTAGAAAGCAAGCTTTTGGGTTTTTTTCCCGTGTTGAAATCTACACTTACCTCCTGCCTCCCGCAAAGGACCCCCCTTCCCATCCCGCATGTTATGACATCTTGTGCTGATACCGAGACTGCGCTGCTACAAGGACCTTTCATAGGAACAGCTGTTAGAAGTTGCCTTGCAACTCCAGGGAAGTATTTACCAGGATTTCTTATCCTGGCAGCTTCCAAAAAAAGAAAAAAAATGCCAGCAGAGGATAAGGGCACGAGAGCTGCCCCCGCTGGGGTGCTGCTCAGGCTGTGGGCAGGGGACTGGCAATGCCTGCCTGGGCATGAAAGATGCATTTTGTTCCCCTGCTCTGCCCTGTGGCAGTCGGCTCTGGGAGCCGGTGAGAGCATCCTTTCCCGGGAGCATGGCTGACGCAAGGGCTCACACGCATGAGAGAGAACACAGCGGTGCTTATGTGCGGGCACATGCCTGCCCGCCTGCCTGCCTGCTGCCTGCCGCCTGCCCACAGGCTGCTCACCTTTATGTCCCAGGAGCAAGGCGAAGAGGGGGTCTGAGCCCCACCGTGGCCTTGCAACTTCACACTGGTCAGAGATGCCTGCCGGTGCTGCCTGGGTTTTGCCAGCCACATGGGCAGGGCTTGTAAAAGACACTACTTCTGTCTGCAAACCTGCCTCACGTTTATCTTGAGACGGTCTCAGCTAGGGGAGATCTGCTGCGCCAGTGCTGGATTTTGTCACGACGCTGCTCAGGTCATCGTCTTCTCCCGCACTGAAGAGTGAGCAGGGGGCTTGTGAGAGTGTTAAGTCAGCAGAAAGGAAGAGTTTTCTTACATATTTACTGAATGGTGGTGATGTAGCTCATGGCAAACCTCTCCCTGTCTTCTCCTCCCTCCAGCACTATGTGTCTTGCCCCAGCAGCTTGTCTGCCGCGTTGTCCCCAGGCTCCTGCTGAGGTCCCCCAACCACAAGTGTACTCCTGACCCTACTGCTGAGACCCGTCTGCCTTGTACCATGGGGGGAACAGTAGCTCTGGCCCAGGAGACCCTCCAACAACAGGAGGTGGCACTGGACCAGCTGCTGGTGAGGGAGGTAGAAGGACCCCCGCACGGTTGTGTGTGGTGGGAGAGGGAACAGCACCGTGTAAGCACTAGGACAGGGTAAATGTCATCACATAACACACCCTACAGCCGTAGCAAGGATCAAACCCCGTCACCATTGTCCAGGACAAAGCACCTCTGTTCTCATTCACACAGGAGCATTGAGCAAGGATCTGGCCAAGACAAGTCCAAAAGTGTGACACTTCTGGGCCACCTTGAGGGACAATTAAGGATTTAGCCTTGAAGAAATCACCAGGAGAACTTCAGAAAACCATAAAAGCAGCCACTTTGTCCCAGCCCTGCACTGAAGGAAGCTCTTTTAGGGCTCAGAGGATATTGTGGTTCTGGCTCGAAGTTTCTTACTTCTAGGTGTGCTTAACATCACTCAAGACACCCTTGCTGAGTTTTGTGCATTGACACCTCTATTCTAGGGAGTGGTCTGAGAGCTTTTAAGGCACTGTCTAGAAATCGGAGGGATGGGTAACCTAAAACTATTGGAGTAGTCCACTGACTCATTTTACTTAAGTCAAACAGCTGCCAGAAGGTAGTAGCAGTCGTAGTTCCATTACTATCACTATTGCTGTTGGCAACCTTGGCTGGATTTCAACAGCTGACAACTCATCCTCCTGTCAACTCCCCAAAACACCTATTCTTTTTTGCTAGAGTTTTACGTCAAGTAGCCATGCAGCAGCTAAAACACTGACAAATTAT
This sequence comes from Harpia harpyja, assembly GCF_026419915.1. NCBI lineage: Eukaryota > Metazoa > Chordata > Aves > Accipitriformes > Accipitridae > Harpia > Harpia harpyja. Next base: position 59,504,064 of record NC_068941.1, on the reverse strand, counting down.
GACTATAGGATATTCTCGTATTGTTGAGCCTGATGTGATGTCATGAGATTGGATTGTTTATATTTATACATACATAACCGTACCCTCTTCTCTCTTTGAATGGTCAAGCACTCCAAATATTGGTCATCTGGTGCATTGAAATATATCCTCTGCATCTTTCATGAAATGAAAATAAACATTTTGCTTATTTTTTTATTTCATTAAAATACCTACCAGAAAGTTTTGGGAATGTTTGGAAGTTTTTCAGTTTTTTATGAATCTGGAAAAAAGAAGATGAAAAGAGGTTTAATTTAGTGAGAAAACCACCATTTGTATAAAACATTTTAACAATAGCAAAGGAAAATCGATTATTATCTATCTTATGTTATCCACAGCCTAGGCTGAGATCAGATCTTTTTAGTAGAGCAAGCACATCTTGAAGACATACCATTTTTCTAATCATCTGAATTTTTCCGGCTTTAGTAGTTCTGTGATTGGAAGTGCTCAAAGGCTGGACACAAGCACTAATACTTCAAAGCAAAAGAGAATATTAGTTTATTGCAGAAGTTATACATCTTTCAAACTTTTCATTATGTTAACATGACTACATCAAAAGGGTTTGTTGAAATTTTGTCTCAAATCTAGACATGCAGTTTCAGCTTATCAACCTTTGCATGTGACCTTAGTTGTCAGTAATTCTGTAGAATAAATTCTGCTAAATACGTAGATGTGCAGCTATACATCTGCTCAAAAGGGCCATAGTTTCTCTCTGCAGAGAAAACTTTGCATGA